>NW_027186304.1:52179964-52189508 GCF_028583685.1 Petaurus breviceps papuanus | reverse complement strand
TGTGTATAAATACATATGTGAGTGTGTATATGTGTGTGTATATGTATACATAGAGGGCACAGGATCAGTTGAATAGGAAGGGATGATACCTAAAAAATAAAATTAAGAGGTGAGAGAGTAATATAATGGGAGAAGGAGAAAGGGAGAGATAGAACAGGGTAATTTATCTCATATAAAAGAGGCAAGAGAAAGCAGTTACAATGGAGGTGAAGAGCAGGAAGGGGAAAGGGAATGGGTCAACCTCACTCTCATTGAATTTGGCTTAAGGAGGGAATAATGTACATACTCAATTGGGTGTCCTACCCTACAGAAAAGTAGGAGGGGGAAGGGGAAAAGAGGGGGGATGATAGAAGGGAGGGCAGATTGGGGGAGAGGGTAGTTAGAAGAAAACACTTTTGAAAAGGGACAGGGTCAAAGTAGAAAATAGAGTAAGAGGGGGGCGGGATAGGATGGAAGGAAATATAGTTAATTTTTCTCAACATAACTATATGGAAACGTTTTGTGTAACTACACATGTACAGCTTATATTGAATTGCTTGTCTTCTCAGTGGGGATGGGTGAGGAGGGAAGAAGGGAAAGAATCTGTAAATCAAAGTTTTAAAAACAAATGTAAAAAAAATTGTTTTTTACATGCACCTGGGAAATAAGATATACACGCACTGGGGTATAGAAATCCATCTTGCCCTACTAGAAAGTTAGGGAGGGTATGGGGGAGGATGTAAGAGAGAACAGATTGGGGGAAGGGATATTCAGTAGGCTCACTATCGGGGTGGGAGTAGGGGAAATATGGGGAGAAAAACTGTAACTCAAAATCTTGTGAAAATGAATGTTGAAAACTGAAAATAAATAAAAAGATTAATTAAAAAAAAAGAAAACCTCAAATAGGGTCACAAAGAGTCAGACATGACTGAAATGATTCAACAACAACCATGAATTGGTAAGTCTGTGATTAGGAGAGGTGACTTGTCTCCTTTTGGGGGGATGATTTGAAATAGAGTAATTGGGTAGTAATGATGATTGATCCTAAGTTGGGGTAGGCGTAGAAAGAGCTTTCTAAACTTATGATTTTCTCATTTTATGCTAGTTATTTAGAGAAATATCTGGAGTCTTAAAAGGTTATATGACTTTCTTGTGGTCACACAGCTAGTATGAGTCAGAAAACAAGATGTGCCCAGAGTCCCACACATTCCAGACTTCAAAGTTTATCTTGTATCTACTACACCAAACTGCCTCTACACTATTTCTATCAACAACAGTAGAAGCAATGGACAATAAATACATTATTTGGAATCATAACCAAACCCAAACATTTGTAGTAAATTGCATTTGATTATCATCTATGTGTAATTATCTAATTAGGCTCTAAATTGTGGAAATCATGAAGGTCATAGGAATTTTCAATTAGTAGTTTTAGATCCCTTTGAGACTTTGGAGGTCAAAGATGTTTGAATTACTATTACAGAAACATTTCAAAGTCAATTAAAGCATGTAAAAATGATCTGGAAATCTTACTTTTGGAAATTTGAGGAACAGAAATCCACTTTGCCATGCATGATGCCTGAATCCACAGTAAAAACAAGAAAGCAGTTCTTTATTTCCTACCTTCTCCCACCCCCCATAAGAGCGTAAGCTTCTCAAGGCCACAAGTTGTCTTTTACCTTTTTTTTATATCCCAGTTTTAGCATGGTGCTTAGCACAAAATAGGACGTTAATAAATGCTAGGTCCTTAACTATGACATTTTAAAAAAATCATATGTTCCTGAATAGGTAAATCTGGGAAAACGAAAATATGTTGTCTCATCTTCACTTGCCTTCATAAAAAAAATGATGCATAAATGCCTATGTAAGCTACCTCTTCTTACCCTACACCATCAGGGATAGAAAGAGTGAACAAACTAGGAGCTTGAATTTCAGGTTGCCACTACCCATAATAAAGAAATGATGAAAAAAAAGAAAATGGGTTAGGATTGAAAGATGTAAGGAAAAGTAGATATGGAAGTTTTTTTCAGGACAGAGAAGGTGTGGCCAAGGGATGAAAAATGGCCGTAAAAGCTGGGCTTCTTCCTAAAGGTAGAAGCAAGTTTAAGATGAAGGGATAAGTAGGATAATCTGGAGGAATGGCCAGAGTTGAGCAATTGGCAGCTAGGAAAAACATTTGGAGAAAGAATCACTGCCCTGGATCTATCTCCACCTCCCTCCTTCTACCCCCACATCCCACTGCCCTTCCCCCTTCCCCCATCCCAACCCTAGACTTTGACCATTCAGAAAGTCATAATTGGAAAAACATATGGAAGATGTTTGCAGCTCTGGTGGGAGTAGCTAAGTGTACATTTGTCCAGAAGCTCCTAAGTTGGGGTCATGCCTGTATCCTAGGTAAGATTCGCCTGGATCAGAGAGGGGCAATAGGCATGTGTGGAGCTTATGCAATTGATTAATTTATTGTATTTGGTTTACTTTTATGGATATGAATAAATATTTTGACCATACTTGTGGATTTGACTCAACTGATCATGTTCATGTGATTAATGTCCTTTAAAATGACAACACATAAGGAGGAGGGCAGTGTTTTTTCAGTGGGTGGAAACTGAGTCAAGACTATAATTGGATAAATTCAGACTGACCATACCCTCAACTGAGAAAAATACTGATAACCACAAAAAAAAAAAAAACCAGAGCCGGGGATAGAAGTTTCTTCAGACACTGAGACTCATAGAAAATTTTGTGTTGTTATATATCCTATGGTATGGGATGGAGTTCATAACTCTGTGGGTAAGAACTTAGTCTTAACTTATTGCATCTGGAACTTTAACTTTGAAAATGAGCAGTCAGTCATGACAGCATGCTTGCACAGATTCTGGGTTCTCAACAATGTGCCTATACTCACTCAGTCACCAATGGAGTGAAGCTAGGCTGTGTGCTTGCTCCCATGCATGATGTTTTCAGCAATACTGTCAGATGCCTCCAATGAGGATGAAAAATACATCAAGGTCAGCTACTGCACAGATGGTAAATTATTTAATTTGAAAAGGTTACAAACCCAGACCAAAGTGGAGAGAGTTGGTGGGTGCTTTTTTGTTCAAGGATGATTGTGCACACAATGCAGCCCCTGAGACTGAGATACAACAGAGTATGGATTAGTTCTCTGCCACTTGTGCCAATTTTGGCCTGACAACACCAAGAAAACAGACTCTCTACCAGCCAGCACTGCACCATCCATACGTAGAACCATCAGTTACAACACATGGAGATATTTTGAATGCAGCTAAGTTCACTTACATTGGCAGTATGCTTTCCAGGGATTACACATAGATGATGAAGTTGATGCAGTCATTGTGAGAGCTAGCTCAGTGTCTGGGAGGCTCCAAAGGAAAATGTGGGAGAGAAGAGTTGTTAGACTGTCTACCAAAGTGAAGGTCTGCTGAACCACTGTGCTGACCTCATTGTTGTATGACTGTGAAACCTGGACAGTCCACCAGAGCCATGCTAGGAAACTGAATCACTTTCATTTGCATTACCTTAGGACGATTCTTATTCTGGCAAAATAAGGTACAGGATACTGAGATCCTTTCTCAGGCTGAAAGACCAAGTATTTAAACCCAACTTCAAAGAACACAACTTTGATAGACTGGCCATGTTGTTTAAATGCCAAATGGAAGTTGGCCTAAAAGACTATTTTATGGAAAACTCACACGGGGCAAGTGCTACTAGGTCAGAGGCAATAAAGGATACTATTAAGGTATTTCCAAAGAACTTTAGAATCATAAGACAAAGGAAATACTGGTACAGGACTGCCAGGCATGACACACCCACATCAAAAAAGGTGTATTCTGTGAGCAAAGCAGAATTGCAGTAGCTCAAAAGAAATATGAGATGTGAAAATGTAGAGATACCTCCATTCCAAATGTTCATACAGACTATTTGTGCCCAACCTGGGATGGAACCTCCCAAGCTCATATTGATGGCATCAACCACAGTTGGACACACTATACCTTATCCCAGACATCCTGATATGTCATTTTGGTCCTCCTCTAGTACAAAGGACCACAACCATTAAGTAACTGGCACTGTGCTAAGCCCTGAGGATACAAATACAAGCAAAAAAAAGGAAAACCCCTACCCTCAGGAAACTTACATTCTAACGGGGGAAGACAATATATCGAAGGGAATTGAGGATGGGGGAATGTATTGGGCAAGGTATGGGTAATCTTGTGAATGAGGAAAGGTTCCTGGGAGAACTAGCCAGTGGGAGAAGAGGCCCATAGGAACCTAGCCTGGAGAGTGCTGAAGCATGATGGAGGAGCCTGGAAAATCAAGAATGGCTGGTCTCCGGTACTTCCCTCAAATGGAGGTTGCTAGAATAACTCACCAACAGGAAGGAGAGCCTTCAGTAGCAGAAACAGGAGGCAGCTAAGACATGGTGGCCATGTCCATGGTGGTTAAACATGACTTCTATATTTGAAAGGTCTATGCCTTTATCTCCAATAACGGAGAGCCATGCTTTAGTTCATGAATTAGTGAATTGCTGGTGTGGAAAGAAAGCTACTACCTAGAGACTGGCCCTTTGAGAATGAATCTTCTTGCATTTAGCTAGACTTGTCCATGAATGACAAACACACATGTGCAGTGCTGAGCCCATTCTTGAGCTCAGCAAATCCTTTGGAAACTCATGGTTATCTCCATACCACAGTGAGATAGAAGAATAAGTATATAGTAGAAAGATAAAGAAATCTCTTATCTGGAAAAATGAATGTTTATTAAAATTACATATTTGGCAGGGGTATACTGGCTGTTGGGCATGGAGAAGTGTAGTATTAAAATTTATTTATGTTTCACAGAATTATAAACCTGATTTCAATCACAATCCTGAACACAAATCCCTGCTACAGCATCATCTAATAAATGGCCACTCAATATCTGCTTGAAGTCCTCCAGTGGCAGGGAAGTCAGTACTTCCCAAGGCAGCCTATCCCATTTTCACATTGCTCTAGAATTTTATTAGAGTACTTATTTTGATCCCAAATCCATTTCTTGTAGCTTTTACCTATATCTCCTAGTTATGTGCCAAAGAATCAGTCAAAACAAGACTAATTCCTCTTTCATATAACAATCCTGAAAATAGTTGAAGTTAGTTATTCTGCCTCACTGGCCAGCTAGGTGGCAAAGTGGATAGAGTGCCAGACCTGGCGTCAGGGATACTCATCCATGAGTTCATATCTGGTATTAGAAACTTGGTAGCTGTGTAAGTCACACAAGTAGCTGGGCAAGTCACTTGATCCTGTTTGCCTCACTTTCCTCATCTGTAAAATGAGCTGGAGAAGGAAATGGCAAACCCCTCCAGTATTTTTACCAAGAAAACCCCAACAGGGTCATGAAGAGTTCAACATGACTGAAGGACAAGAACAATAACACACTGCTGGCTCTTATTATACTTACAGCCTACTATGAATTTTTTCCCATATGAATTATTTTCTATCCAAGTTTACCCAGTCTGTATTCAGATAGGTGACCTCTCTGATCTCTCACTCTCTCACCCTTCATTTGCTTATGTGACTGTTAGGTTGTGGTCTGCCCTTGAATACCATTTGTGAAAGGTTGATTTTGAAAGCTTTATAGATCCTGATCAACGATGCCCTTGATAAATGAATTCATCATTCACATAAAATATACTTTATACTTCCTTTTATAGATCTGTGATCTCATCACTGTGAATAGTCCCTCCAATGATGCAATTCACAGCCCAGCTATGTCTGCTCATCCTGCGTGACTTCTTCCTGTCTCTTCATAAAATCTGACACAGGGGAGCAACCCAAAATGCTTCGGGCTTGCTTTCTTTACTTCTCTTGATATTGAATAGATGTCGATATACAAACAAGATACAGCCATACCTAGGAATTCTAACAACTGAAACAATTTCAGTTGAGTTAGAGCTTTGTCCAAAGCATAACTTCTGTGTGTGGTTGAACTAGATCGGAGACAGAGGTTATAAGAACTGTGACTGAAAAATTTTGAAGTAAGGGGATTTAAACTGAAGGATGGGTTGGGTTAGAAAAGGTCATTTAAAAGGTGCTTAATTAATAAAGGTGCTAAACTTTTTGGAGAAAAAAGAAAGGGACCTAGACATCCATAAATGACTACAGTCATGATCTGGACAAGATGAAGTAAATTTTAAAGAGGAAGTAATTGTTGAGCAATACTGATGGAACATGTATGTTCTTTCCCTTTCTCTCTGAACCAGGGAGGCTACATCACCCCTCAGGGTTCAGGATACAATAAGGGGCTTGTGTATATGTCTCTATTGTCTTGAGCCCCCCCTAAAAACTCTGTATTTCTGCCTCCTAAAATCCAGTTTGATTTGGTTATTTCACATCAGGTAGCTTTTACAAAGGGATAAGTACTTCACAGATATAAGAACAAACATTTCCCCCCAGTCACCTAGAGGGGATAACACCCCTTGTACCACTTTGGTCTCTGGCAGGAAAGGGGAAATCAGTCTCAAATTCTAGCTCATTTTGTTTTTGCTTTTTTGGAAGGGAGAAGGCAGGGCAATTGGGGTTAAGTGACTTGCCCAAGGCCACACAGCTAGTAAGTGGTTAGTGTCTGAGGCTGGATTTGAACTCAGCTCCTCCTGACTCAAGGGCAGGTGCTCTATTCACTACACCATCTAGCCTCCCCTTCTAGCTCAATTTCTGCAAAACATTGGTCCTGCCAAGTTTATGTCAAAGGTGGCATCACTACCACATGAGTCCTTCCTCTGGCATGGAGTGCCAAAGGTCACTCCTGATGATGATCTCGCAGTATCAGTGCTGCACTGACTGCAACACCTGGCCTGGTTTCCTGTACTACTAGATTCCTAGGGCTTATGTTTCCAGTCTTTTTAAACTCTCAAGATCTAGACTCTGTTCCTTGCAACTAGAATGAAAAAGAACAAAGAAACAAACACAAAAAACAAGAAGGGTTCATTTCTTGGGGGCCATATGGCCTCAGAGGGAGAGAAGGCCCTAAGGTCATCACCCTTACCACATTGTCTTACTGAATGTCACAAATAAAGGAGTCACTTTGCTCCTCCAGATGCAAATACAGCAAGAAAAATCCAGAGCTAACTCATACCCTTTTGAAGATGCTGACAGTGCTGGCATTAGAAAAAGGCCTCCCAACCACGTGGCAGAGCAATTGGAAACAGTAACATAATATTCACACACGCTCCAATCATCCCAGAAGCAGCTCCCTGGCATCCTCCATGAGGAGGGACCATCTTGGCAAGCTGATGGGGTCTGCATGTGTGGCAGACTATTACACTGAAAGAAAGTAAGTGGAGGTGGATTGCAAGATGTGTGCCAAGTCCTCTTCTTGACCCCCTGTGCACAGAAGGGGTACTAGAAAAAGATCAAGTTCTAGCAAGGGTGTCAAGAGACAGGGCATCTTCAGGAAAAAGTCAGGTTTCAGTGAGCACCAGAAGATGGATAAATTCTTAGACAAAGAAATCTAGAATCAGAGAGCAAGAGCTGGAAGGTACTTTGGAGGCCATATAGTCCATTTTACAGGTAAGGAAATTAAAACTTAGAAAAGCAAAAGTAACCCAACTAGCCATTATGTGGCAGAACTAGCATCGGAACTCATATCCTCTAATTTTTAAGACCAAGGATCTCTTTGTTTTGTTACTTTAATTTAAGACCACTGTAACACAGGAGAAGAACATTTTCATAGGACACAGTGGAAAGGGAGGGCAAAGGAGGATCATGACCTGAGGAAGCATAGGGCTGTTTTCTGTGGGAGACAGTGAAGGGGCCACTGAAGCAGATGTATTCTACATGGCTGTAGAAGGAAGATAACCCTAGAGAGGGATATAATAGCTTTTGGAGGGAGTAGATGGAATGATATGGCAACTGGTATGTAAAAGGTGATGGGAAAACATATGAGGATGTTGGCGTGCAGAGTATAGTTCCAGGTAACCAGTGCTAATTCCAGCTGTGATGCAGGCTAGCCATTAGCTATCCCTTATTCTTATCATATGATAAGCCTGTATTTTTTTCCAATCATATATTTCCTTGATGCCATTCTTTATTCTATTAATACTGTATAACCACTCATTTATAATGCATTGCATACTGTTCATATGTAACATGTGACTTAATTACTTTTTTGAGTGATCTTCAAATTCACTCCTTTGAAGACCATGACATTTCCTGACTCATATTTCTAGGGATTTGTAAGTTTTCAGTTCTTCCAAGGTGCTATGATCTAAGAAGAGGTGTGTTTACTGCTCTGGTTTCTGCCCTGAAACTGTGAGGAGGGGCCCCTCCACTGTGGCCACAAGCTCTGCTGTGCTAGCGCTTCTCCTTGCCCTGGGACTTCCACCCCAGGACTGTAACCCTGATCTGAGTACGAGCAAAGCAACAGAATCCTCCCCCTCCACCCCAGAGCCAGCAAAGAGACCCCTGTAATCCTCTGACCAGTGGTTTGACCCCCTTACTGTCTGGGGCCTGAGAGCTCCAGAAGCAGCTGCTATAGCTGCTGATTCTGTGGCTCCCAAGGCCTGCTCCTGGTTTACTGGGGCCTGTACCAGACTGTGTTCCACTCTCACCCACGTGTGACAGACATTTCCTACATACCTTATAAGTTGTCTTTGACTGGAAAGTTATTTCACCCTGTCCTTTTGCGGGTTCTGATGCCCCAGGAATTTGTTTTGTGGCATTATAAAGGTGTTTGGTGGGATTTGGGGGAGAGTTGCTGCCTTTTCCCCACCTTCTTGGCTCCACCTCACATCTAAGATTTATCTTCCATCTTCTGTACATTGCTTTTTCCTGTATGAAGAGTTAATGAGTCCCCTTTGCAGGCATATCAGTTTTCTTTACACAAACTTCCTTTTCTTCCTTACTGGACTAATTTGTCTTTTTGTCAATATGTCCATTCTTGAAAGCCTCATTACTTTTGAGCCATCTTCTTCTGCTGTGTCTTGCATCAGGGAGCCCTGTTTTTCCTTTCTATAAATTCTTTGAAATTTGCTCTTCTAGCCTTCAATCCAACATTTTTTATTAAATGCCTTCCATTTGAAAGGTAGCCTGGTGTTGTGGGAAAATATACTGGACTTGTAGTTAGGGGACCTGGTTTCATATCCTGATGAAGACACTTTGTAGATATGTAACCTTGAACAAGTCATCTAATCTCGCAGAGTCTCAGTTTATTCGTCCGTTAAATAGGAATACTAATGCTTGCATTATCTGTCACAGGGCAGCATCTGTAGTTGCAGGTTGTAGTTCTGATAAGGATAAGGATGATGATGATGATGTTGATGATGCTGCCGATGGTGGGGATGATGGTGCTGATGATGATTTGGGAAACACTATACTAGGGACTAGGGGTGTAAAGATGGAAAATGACAAAATTGTGCTTTGTAGAAGTCTAATGGAGGGTTGCTAAGAAATATGTACAAATAAGCATGTTACAAGGAAGAATATGATAGAGAAAAAGGAAATCTGGTCAAAGCTCTATGAAGATTTTGAGGAGGGTAAAGTCAGTTTAACCTAAGAAATAATAGAGGAACAAT
>NW_027186304.1:52167632-52176964 GCF_028583685.1 Petaurus breviceps papuanus | reverse complement strand
AAGAATTTTATCAACAAGGCAAGTCAAGAATTTCTGGTGACATGATTTTGGGTGAGGCTTCCAGCAAATCTCCAGATACGCCTTACAATTTGACCTTGATTATATTTCCAGCTTTGTGATCTGCTTGCAGAATTCATCATCTAGCCTGTACATGTATAGCCTATATCAGATTGCATGCTGTCTTGGGAAGGGGAGAGGAGAGGGAGAGTAGAAAAATTAGAACTCAAAATCTTATAAAAGTGAATATTGAAAATTAAACACAAATATTTTTTTTAAAAATAATCTAAAAAATAAAAAGCAGTACACCACGCATGGTCATACTTTCATACATAATCTCACTTTCTGCCTTTTGTATACAAAAAAAATTTAAAAAAAGAATTCATCATCGATTGCCTCCTACAGGACTGATTTATAGTATATGGCTTCTATTTCCCCTTCCTCTAATCTTCACTTAAATGTTTTCCACTGTATTCCCCAACCCCAGCCCTACTCTGAATGCAGGGGTTTCATGAACAAACAAAAAATATATGTGTGTATGTATATATGATATTTAATGCTGCTTCATCACTACTGGGGCAACTAGGTGGTAAAGTGTATATAGAGTGCTGGGTCTAAAGTCAAGAAAATTTCAAATCTGGCCCCACTTAATCCTGTTTGCCTCAGTTTCCTCATTTGTAAAATTGAGCTGGAGACAAATGACAAACCATTCTGGTATCTTTGCCAAGAAAACCCCAAATGGGGTCATGAGGAGTTGGTTATGACTGAAAACGACTGAACAACAACATACAACTACTTTAATCTGTTCTTTTGAAATAAAGTATACTCTCTCATTGCCACATTTCAGCTGTGAATCACATCCATTCACCAAAGTCTGCTGAAGCTTTATTTTTGTATGGTGCTAGCCCTAGAATCTCAAAAGGCTTTGCTAGAGGAATGAAAAAGCTGTCAAACACTCAAACTGGAAAGACCTTGAGTTCAAATGTGATGGGAGGCTGTTAGTCATCTGAGTATTATCCTAATTAAATTTAAGCGCCTTGTCATCTGCATGGCCACTAGCATAGACAGATAGAGACATATACAGAGAATAGACATTAGATCTTTGATGTCACTGATATGGAGAAATCCCAGGTGAGGAAACTCCCCGCACCAACACAGGGGACATCTTCTCTGCAACCTACAGTGAGTTGTCTAGAAAACTGAGGGACTTTAGGTGACTTGTGTTCAGGGCCATAGAGCCGGTCCATGTCCAGGGAGGACTTGGGACCATGGTCTTCCTGACTTTGAGGCCAGTTTTATACCCACTACTCCACACTGATTTTAAATATAGCAATATCTCTCAAGGGGAAGAAGTACCCAAGGACAAAATTCGGATGACACAGAGATAAATTATTCCAATGATGAAGAAAAGGAGGAATCTCTCCACAGTGATTTGATATGGTTGGCAAGGTGACTTCATTGTCCCAACTCAACTTCAGTGATCAACTCAAATTTTTAAAAGTATATTTACAGAAGATGGAAGCAAGGTTATGTGTGTGTATGTATACTCACGCAGTGTACACACACACACACACACGTATATATACACACATATGTATGTGTATGTATAGTACAGCAACTCATAAAACTGCCAGTCTAGGCATAGTAAGATCGAGATCCGTTTCAGTATACAGAATACAGGGCTGAAATTGTAAAGTTGTGGAATGTTAGAGTCAAATCCAAACAACTCTCAGCTGTGCCCCTAAGGTTGAACATCCTTCCTTTTGATTTTTAATTCCCTCCATCCTTTAAACCTGCTGAAACTAAGATGCTTAGATCTCTATGGCCTTGCCATTTGTTATCTTCCAGGTCTTCTGTCATGGCAATTTATGTATCCTCATCTAACATCCTGAGTACTCATTTGAGAATTAGAGGGGCAGGGTGGGGTGAAGGGTTCCCTAAAGAAAATTACTTTATGGACTTTGCCCCCTTTTTAGGGTGCTATTTGCCCACGTATTTTTGATCTGTAGTTAGATTGTGGCCAAGGCCTTCATGCAAACAATAGCCATATGTATCTATTACCTGCCAGAAAGTCCTCTTCCAAGTCTGAACTTAGAGCTAAGTTGTGTATTTTTCTCTCCTCTCCTCTCATGGATGGTCAGACGTTGGCTGCTTGTGTTTGCTACCACTTTGCCCTTCCATGTTCTTCAATAAGTCACTGACTAGATATATAGCATGTCTCAAATGCCTCCAAATGATCAAAGGACTGAAGAAGCTGAGTTACTGTGAAAATATATGATTTATTATTAAAAATTAATAACACTCTGGTGAATAGACTGAAACATGACTAGCATTAGACTGGACTCTAAAAAATGGTGTTAAGTGAGTTAAATAATTCCAGAGCTGTGTTTCAAAATTGGTTAAAAAATAGCTGAGTGACCTATAAAGCCAAGAAGGTACCCAGTGAATTGAACAGTACTGGGTTCAAGTCCTGCCTCAGACACATACTAAGTGACCACTAGCATAACACTTAGTTTTTGGTGCTCCATTAAAATTTCTAAGAACTCTAAATTGTAGATGAATTGCTGATCTGTATCAATGGACAGAATTTTTATACTATAAATTCCATACTCCAATGATATTGCAGGCACACACACACACACACACACACACACCTATGCAGTTATAGGCTGATTAACAAGTAGCATTTAGTAAGGGTATTTTGTTTTACTACATTGTAAGAATACTCTAAAAATGCAGAAAAAGGAAAAAATATGTTTGTAAATATCCAAAATGGCTTTAAAATGAAAATGTGGAAAACCCCTAGTTAGGAGGTACAGTTGTGGCATGAAATGAAGCTAGATAAGATAATTTTAAAAACAACCAATTGCTAATTCCTAGCTTAGACTGAGACAAACACTGCAGTGCCTTTCTCTGGGTATCAGTGCTAAGATTGACATTCAATATATCAATGAATGTTTAAGGCATACAGCTTGGGAGATAAGTATATCAATGACAGTTGAGTCAGAACAAAGAAAGATTTTGAAGAAATCTCAAAGGAGTATAATAAAATTAAGTTGCTAAGAAATAGAACTTATCAAACTTAGCCATTTTTTTTCTGTGTACCACTAGTTATTTTGTAGAGTTAATGGTAGTAGCAAGTGAGATGGTGATGAACCTCTCCATTTTCTGATCAATATACTAGAATTGGTCAAAGGTTTCCTATGCCTAGAATGGTGCTACGCAAGTTCTAACTGTAAGATGTGCAAGTCTTTGTTTTTGTTGTTATCGATTCTGCAAAGAGACCATCACTACCAATTCATGTTTTGGTTTCAAAACTGATGATAAACATTTTCAAGACTATTTTCTTCTCTTGTAACTTATACAACTTATACATGAGTCCCATGAATTCAAAAGTTAGAAGCAAAAAATATAAAATTGTGTAGCAGATATTAATTAAATACATGCTTTACTCCAACATCATAATTTGAACAAGTCAGGACATAAACTATCCAGTGGTTCTCTTTTCTGAAAAGAAGCTGATCTCTAGCTCAAAAACTGCTCCCTACAATGTAAGATGCTAAGAGCCATGAGGTCAGTTGCCACTTTCCTGTAAGATTGTAGCTGCACAAGGTGCTCCCTCCTGGATTTATTTACTAGTTGCCAGTCCACCCAAAGTCTTCATCTTTTCCTGATTTGGAGTGTTTGGCATGTCTGACAAAAAAAGCTTTATTCAAGTACTGCTCAAATGCTCCATCACAGCATAGACATGGCCCTAGGTTCTCATAGACTATTGTGGTTCTTTGGAACACTATGGTTATGTAGTTATATGGACTATACTTGTCCTTTGGAGCAGAACTTCCGACACATTCTATTGAGCTGAAAAGACTTGGGCTTGTCTGTTTGTTGTCCTAACCTATTTCTGTTTATGTTCAGACAGGCACATCAGCAGGCTACAATGTTATGACTTGGGATAAGAGAAGTGTCCTAGTATGTCAGAAAAGGGGAGAGTGGGAAAAGCCTTGGCTGCAAAGTCCAAATCTTGCTTCTATTATTTACTATCTGTAATCTTGGATAAGCCATGGAACCTTCCTGGGCCTCAGTTTTCTAATCTGTAAAAGGTAGGAGTCTGACTCAATGGTTTCTAAGGTCTTTTCCAGTTCTACATATATGACCTCAGAAAACTACCTACAAAGAGGAGTGAGATCAGCATTGGTAGAGAGAACACCAATTTTAATAAAAATACCTACCTTCTTTGGGCCTCAGTTTACTCATCTCTAAAAAGAAGGAGCTTTCTGAATTAGATCCATTTCCTAAGTTACTTCTCGCTCTATATCCTATGATACAATAATCATATATAGTAGAGCTTATGAATCATTGTGTTATTCTGGATGTTGCTTGAATGTGTTGCCATGATTATGGGAGGGAAGCCAATGAAGGGCTGTCAAAGAAATGTGACTGTGTGGGCCACTCTTTGAAATGCTTTTGGCAGTGACTCAGAAAAGATGTTTGTAATCACTTCTTCTTTAAAGTAGTATTTCTCCTGCTCTGATGAAAAGTAACACTTTTTGTTTTCTCCTCAACTGTTCTTCACATAGCTACTATACTAACACTTCTTGGATAGTGACAGGTGCTGAGCTACTAATTTATAATAATTAAAATGAAGTCTGAAAGTAAAAATTGAAAAAAAAAACATAGGAATAAGATTGGTTGCAAAAAGAGCCATAGAAATGTATAGTTATATCTATATAATTATATATAAATATCTATCGATTTATTAACTGTTTATCTCTATCTAGGGGTAGCTGGGTAAATGTTTAACAAGCAGTTCTCCGGGGGTAGTACACATGACACACTTTAAAATTTAATCTGCATCATTAACATTTTTTCCATAACTTTCTTAAATCTGGGTCTGGGCAATAAACAAAACAATTAATCAAGCCCTGATTTGTAGCATTTGCTAAATTCTGAGGTGTAAGTATTCACACTGAAAATTGAATAATTGAATTCTGTGAGCCATTGAAATTGACTCCAGTACATCCTTTGTTCTTATCAATCATCTCTCTGTCTGTCTGTCTATCTGTCTGTCTATCCATCTATCTATCTAAACAGCTGTTCATGAGAGGTAGGATGGAGTAGACTTAGAGGATAGTGAGTTGGCCTTGGAGACAGAAAGATCTGAATTCAAGTCCCTTTGAGAAATATGCTAAATGTATGACCCAGTCAAAGTCATTTAACCTGTCAGTGATATGGGCAATTCTCTAAGACTGCAAGTTACAAAGAACAATCTGCATTGGTAGAGGGATAAGTATAAATAGATATATCTATCCCTCTACCAATGCAGGATGGCTATCTATCTATCCATCCATCTATCTATCTGTATGCATGTATGTATGTATATATACACACAAGCACATACACATATACCTACATATAATCATAGGTTTAGTTACTATGTATGCATCTATTATTTTTCTATACACATATATGTACACATAGTTTATATTTGTAGATGCTGTCATGATGTCCCTTTCCACTGTAAGCTAACAGGTTGAACACACTGATGTGAAAGCAACAGTCCTTTATATGCTGTATGGTTAGTTCTCTTTCCCCCAATTTCTTTCCTCCTATCCCTTTTTATTATTATAGGTGCCAGTACTTTTAAAATCACAGCTCAAGAGTATTTTGTACTTCACAGTTGCAGACAACATTTTGTTTCCCCAATCCAAGTCTCAAGATGGGACTCTGATCTCACAATTTAGTGATGATGATGAAAGCAGGGGCCCAAAATAGACATTCCAAAGTATGGAAGTCTTCATGACACAGTACCTGTTGCCAACGTGATTTTAAAGGCTGGATATGCATAACTTAGGACAGACCATAGTTATTCTTAGATTAATTGCAAGCACTTATATAGTGCTTTAACGTTTGTGAAGTGCTTTATATGTTATCTCATTTGATTTTCCCAACAACCCTGTAAGATAGGTGCTATTATTATTTTATAGATGAGGAAAGTAAGACTCAAGAAGTTTAAGTAATTTGCTTGTGCTCAGAGAGCTAGTAAGTATTTGAGGCAGGACTACAACTGTGAGACAGAGAGACAGACAGAGAGAGACAGAGACAGATAGAGAGACACACACAGAAAGAGAGAGAGAAGGCAACTTTATTATCTAATAAGCTGAGTCCTACTTAGTATTTGACAAATAGACCTAATCTCCATGATATTGTGGAAAGGTAGATATCAGGAAATCAAGGCAAAAGAAGGAAGAATGAAGCAATAACCATTAACAAAAACATTTTTTTTCATCTTAACTCTGCTCTTGCTTCCTCACTTAGTTCAATCTGCTTTCTCCTTTTTCATGATGTCCAGTCAACTCAATAATAACTTTGTTAATTGCAAAACTTGCTTTAAATATATACCAAAAACTTTTCTGGTGAATGAACTTGTTAAAAATGAAGTTGATTAAAATCTTTCAATGGATAAATTATACTCTAAATCATCTCACAGGTTATAAAACCATTAGTGTTTATTTGAACATATTTTATTATCTGGAAAATAGACTTTCTGGAATATTAGAGAATCAAATTTTACAATAACAGAAATGTTTCATGTTCCTAATATGACTGTTGGGATGGGGGTGGGAAGGAGTGAATAATATGGAAATTACATTAAATAGTAAATTGGGTCTGTCCACAAAAGTCCTGTCCACAGGACTTCATACTTAGCTGGGCAGCTAAGTGGCACAGTGGACACAGAGTGCCAGGCCTGGAGTCAGACTCTTCTTTCTGAGTTCAAATCTGGTCCCAGATAGTTACTAGCTGTATGACTCTGGGCAAGTCACTTTACCATGTTTTCTTCAGTTTCCTCATCTACAAAATGAGTGTAATGTAATGCCAAGGAAAGGCAACTTCCCAAGGTTCAATATACCAGCATAGGTGCTCTCCATTTTATTCAGTGACAAATTAAGAACAGAGAAGATCAAAATATGACATCATTCAAAATACAGCATTTACTAAGTGTGATTAAATGATCTCCAAGTACTACCCCACCCCAGGACCTTACATTCATTCAATCAATTACAAAGTCCCAGTTCCCTAGGCTATACCTTCATTTAGTCCACCACAAAGCCCCTCTTCTCAAATGGAGATTAGTTTCCAATCATAAGTAAAGTACATTCATTTGTTCAATCATAGAACACAAAAAGGTCAAAAGTTCCCCATCCCTGGATCACAATTGAATCTACCCCAGAGTTAGAAGTTTAAGCATAGCACTTAATACCCAAATGGAGGTCTTTTCTTCATCTTGACAGGAGGCAAGTTCTTAGCAATCTTTGTTCCTGGGGAGACAAAGCTTAGCAAGGCCACAAGATACATTGTCAGTGTCTTCATTAATTCATTCTCTGTCTGCAGAACAGTCCTAGGACCCCTGAAAACATTAGCAAAACCCTCTCCCAGGATTTCTGTAAACATACAACAAGAAAATCCTTCTCCAGGGCTTTGGAACCAACAGCAAGGTTCCCAGACCCCTGCTACAACAGCACTCTCCTTCACCAGTGGACAAATCTGTCAAAACAACATCAAAACAGACAAAGTACCAGCAAAACAGCCATGTCTCCTCAGTCCACGGCAGCTCTGGGTGGCAGCTCTCAAACGTCCTGGGCAATTCAAAGTGGCCCTCAGCAATCCTCTCAGTCTCTCTCTGCCTCCAAAGGTGCTGCTTCCAAAAAGTTCTTCTGCCTCTCTCTTGTGTCTCTCCAAATCTACATCACCAGCTCCTCCCAGTTCAGCCCTCTCTTTTCATGTCAACAAGTCCATCCCACAAGTGGGATTCACAAGCTCTGGGTTTTAACACAATCAAACCAAAAACCAAGCCAATACAGGGGAATCTTTAAATGCCATTACCATTACAATGAGCCGGAGGAGGAAATGGCAAATCATTCTAAAACCTTTGCCAAGAAAATCCCAAATGAGTACACAAAGCATCAGATATGATTGAATAGCAACAACAAAAGAATTCTATATTATAGTTACTATATTTGTTTCATCTTTTTCTAGTAGAATATAAGCTCTGTGAGGGTAGGGACATTGATTTTTAAATTTCATATCTCCCCCAGTTACTAGTGCACTACTCAGCACACAGTAAGCAATATGTTTGTTCATCCAATTAATGTTTGTCATTCTATTGAGCTGTTCAACTTAAAGATCCAATACTAAGGAAAAGTTTCTCTAGGGCTTAAGAAAGACAAGGTTATTAAGACTTTCCTTATTGTCACTAAGTGGATAAGACATATCTTGTCATTACTACAATTTTCAAATATAAGTAGAATAGTTAAGTGTATAAACAAATTTTATGTAAGTATAAAGTACATACTTGGACTATAAAAACCTTCCAAATTGAAACAGGGTTAGCAAATGCTTTCCCTTTGAGAATTTTTACAAAAGTCAAAATTCAAAGATTTTTAACATACACAGTATGTAATATACTAGGAGTACAGAGAATTGAGTTCATTTACTAGATTTCATGATGCAATGGGCATGTAACCAGAAGCTCAGGTGAAAAGTGCTTATATAAATGAGTATACAGAGTTGTATTCATACACATATGTTCATATCTACATAGGGAGAACTATGCTTCTGTTATCACATGGAATAATTTATACGTGAGTTCAGAATTACCTGGATTGCTCCTCAGAGGAGCATCTGATGCTTCCTAGGTGATACTTTACCATATTCAAAATCATGAATGTGTGATGCTGAGGCAACATCTGTGCCAGCCACCCTTCTGGTTTCCCTACATTTGCTAGCAGGAAATCTCTAGTTGTACAGTAGCGTTTTTTCTTTGTGACCCAGAAACCTACATATGCAATGCAATTCACAGTATTTTTAAAAGAAGATACAACTCCTATAAGATTTCATCTGATTCGATTTAAGTAATAACATTTTTCCAGAGTAGAAATTGTATGCCTTAAAGAAAATGTCAACTATATAGTTACATTTTCAATATAAAAACCAAAAAAAAAACCATTAATGAATTTTAATTATCTTAATACCTTAAAGCACAGCTGTACATCTAGATGCTCTCTGTGAACTGCCCTGACAACCCTTTCCAGCCACTCTGCATGTGTGTGCCACTGGACAGAAGGGGAATAAAGGAAGAAATAGTGGTTTGCTAAATATAAATCTATTACCACTTCTGAAAGAGGAATTCAAAGCATAGATCTCACTTAAGGTGATCAATACCATCTTCATTTGTGGATAATATAGTTATCCATATGTTATATAAATGTTACACATGTTTTATTTTGTTTTAACTAGGAGGGACATAAGAAACCATCTAGTCCAGCCTTCTGTTTTTA
>NW_027186304.1:52129744-52164632 GCF_028583685.1 Petaurus breviceps papuanus | reverse complement strand
TGGTTATGCCTCTTCTCATCTCTGGTCCTCAGCTTCCTCATCTATAATGTGAGACAATTGGATCAGGTGAAATCTTCATTCCCCCTTTATTAGAAAAGTCTATGACTTTCACATAATGGGCACTCCATAAATGTTTACTGAATGGATTGGTTTTTATTTAAGAGCAGAGTAATTGAGAGCTAGCTTTACATACAGGTGCTATGAGTATTTGTAGAACATTTGAAAGGAAAATATTCTTATAATATTGTGACTTATAGTGAATACTTACAGCTTATATGTTTTGTTACACATTACCTTTTTCCCATGCTAATGGAATCCTTCTAACATTTTAAATTCTTGCAAATTATTCCAAATGGATATCCAATGAACTATTTCCCCCTTTCTGCTGTATTTACAAATTGAAACCTCCTGCTTGCAAATTTAAATCTCAGCCTAAATGTGGATGCTGAAATTCACATTTACATAATCTATGCGCAATAGGACCAGGACATTCTTGTAACATTAGTCAGTTGGTCTACTGTGCTGGCTGCATTTTAATTTGTAATCTTTGTTTGGGAGGAATATGATTTTGATGGGTAACCAGATGCAGACTAAGAAGCAGACAAGAAGAGACCTAACAAAGGGGCTTCTAAATCTGGATACTATAAATTCAAATTTCCCAGGTTCAAGCCACCCACAGCCATCTGGAAATATACAAAATATATTGTACTTTTAAAATGGAGAATGGAAATCAAGTAAATATTTTGAATTTGGTTATTTGTAAGACTTGAAATTTGTTATTTTATATTTGTACAAGTATAAACCACAACTGCTTAATTTAAAATATATTGAGTGATACGTAATCTTAACTTTTAAAATTTGTTATAGGACAAAAGCTTATAGCTCACTATTTATTGATTAATTACTTTCATTAAATTTATTGTCTACATCCTGCTTTTATGATAAAAGTGGTGAAAAGTTGATGTAGTCTGAGCATTATATTCCAAAATATCAGTGTTTTCAGTCAACTAGCAGTACTGATTAAGTACAGTGTTAAGCCCTATAAATAAAAAGAAAGACAAAATAAATAAAAAAGAAAAAATAATGGTTTCTGCCCTGAAGAGCTTATATTCTCATGAGGGAGACAATATGCAAACAACTATATACAGACAACATTTATACATCAGAAATGGTAGCTAATCTCAGAAGAAATGTACTCGCAATTGGCAGAACAAGGAAATGCCTCTTGGGATTTGAAATGCATCTCGAAAGAAGCCAAGAGACAGAGGTAAGAAAGAAGTACATTCTGGGAATGGGAAACAGCCAGTGAAAAACCAGAGTTGGGATATTGTGTCCTGTTTAAGGAACAGCAAATAGCAGCTGTATCGTAGAGTACAAGGAATGAAGTAGAATGTAAGAATACTGGAAAACCAAGAAGGGACCATGTTGAGAAGAGTCAAACAGAATATTTTGTATTTGAACCTGGAAGTAATAGGGAGCCACTGGAGTTTATGGAGCAGGGTAGTAACCTGGTTAGAACTATACTTTAGGAAGGTCTCTTTTGGCAGCTGAGTAGAGGATGTCTGGAGAGAGATTTGAGGTAGGGAGAAGAACCAGAAGGCTATTACACTAGACTAAGCTTGATGCAATGGGAGCCCGTGCCAGAATGGCAGCTGTGAGTGGAGAGAAAGGGATTTTTATGAGAGATTTTGTGAAGATAGAAATAACAAAACTTGGCAGCAGATTGTGTATATGAGGTAAGTACAAGTGAAGAATTGATGGGCCATCTCCATCTTCCATATATTGCCCAGCTTGTCTCCAGTGGTTAGAAATGTACTTTGTTCTCATCTCCACTTTCCATAATACTTGTTTTCCTTCAAGGCTCAGCTTAGATGCCACCTCCCTGAAGTCTACCCTGATCTCCCAAGCTCAAAACCTGCTTCTTCCTCAAATTTTCCTTAAAGAGCCTCTCTAGATTTCTTTCTTTTTTTGGTCTCAGCACTCCCATCTTCATAGTATCCTTACCTCTATATGTGATGTATTCCAAACTAGTAGAATGTAAACCATTTCAAGATAGAGACTTACCTAATTGTTTTCTCTCTATCACCAGTGCCTAGCACCATGCTTTATATTTAACAGATGAGAGAGTAGTAGAAAGAGAACTTTATTTAGAGCCTAGAATTAATCAATCAATAAACATTTACTAAGTACTTACCTTGTGCCAAGCACTGGATAGCCAATACCTAAAATGCTACAATCTCTCCTCTCAAGGAGTTTGCATTCTATAGTGAAGAACAAAAGGGCAGCCAGGTGGTTCAATGGACAGAGCACTGGGCTTGGAATCAGGAAGATTTGTCCTCCTGAGTTCAAATCCTGCCTGGACACTTACTAGCTGTGTGACCCTGGGCAAGTCACTTAACCCTGTTTGCCTTAGTGTCCTCATCTGTAAAATGAACAGGAGAAGAAAATGGAACACCACTTCAGTATCTTTTGCCAAGAAAACTCCAGATGAGGTCATGGAGAATTAGACACAACTGAAAATGACTAAACAACAATAACAACAGGGAAGGAGAAAATGTGCACATATAAATAAATATTTACTAAATATATCCCGGCTTTGCTACTACCTATATCCATAAGCCCCACACGGCTGCTCAAGTGATTTTCCTACAGCATGTCTCTGACCGTCTCACTCCCTACTCAGTAAACCGTAGTTGTTCCCTATTATCTCTAGTATCAAATCCAAACTGTTTGATTTAGCATTTACAACCTGGCTCCAACCTAACTTCCCTGGTATTATAATGCACTTTTTGGTCCAGTTGAACAGGCTTTCTGTTCTTCCCAAACAAATACACCATTTTCCAGCTTCGTGTCTTTGAATAATTATCTCCTATGCCTGATACCCCCTCTTTGCTCCGGTCTCTTAAAAATCTTTGCTTTGCTTCAAAACTCAGACTAAGTGCTACCTTCTAAATGAAGGGTTACCTAAACCACCCATAACTCCTATGGCCTCCTCTTACCACATTCCCTTATCTTTAGTTCGTACACAACTCAGGTGTGTATGTGTTCGATTTTCCAAGCAGAATGACTTCTTTGGGATCAGAGACTGTTCTGTTTCTATCTTTGGTGCCTGGTACAGTGTCTAACACTGGAGGCAGTTAATAAATGATTGTTGGCCATGGGCAAATCACCTGGCCTTTCTGGGACTTAGTTTCTCATCTATGAAATGAGAGATTTGAATTAGATGATGTCTAAGATCTCCTCCAGCTCCAATCTATGATCCTTAATGTTTGCTGAATTGAAAAGCTTGATTTACGGCTTTAGCAATGTGACAAGTTAAATAGACATAATCCCCATTCTCAAGGAACTTGGATTCCAAAGTATACAAGGGGAATACTGAGTTGTGCTTGATTGCTATTCACTACATATCAAGTGAAAACACCTAAGAATTATGAGAGAGAAAAATATTTTTTTAAAGTTTTATTGTGTACTGTTTGATCATGAGGTAAGGCAGTTATTTTCTTCATAAGAAAGAGTTGACAAGCCTTCATATCTTGCAAATCATTTATTTGACCTTGTTATTCCTTACCTTATTTTTCTCCCCATTTTCACTGTCATGCATCCTTTTAAATTTTTTGATTAAAAACTTGAAAATATCAACAAACACAAACATTTCCATATATGAAGGATGGCAGGAAAAGAGACTTGTATATCAGTTCAGGGGTTTTTGTTAAGTGGAGATGTTATAAATGATCTGAAAACATGGAAATATTCATCATGGATCTCTATTGCCTGCAGCATAGGGGGTGTGTGTGTGTGTGTGTGTGTGTGTGTGTGTTTTGAAAGTTTAGGCCATATCTCTGAGCATTCTTATCTCAAGTCCCACTGATGAACCAGGTTCCTAAAGCTTGGTTCCATCTTCCTTCCAGGTTACAGGGGTATCACTGAGGGGTCAGGGATGATTCTCTAACACTGTCAGCTTAAAGGCCCCCCCCCAACCTGGGTGATTCCCCTTCAGATTATAAACTGAGAATCAATTTATTCATCCAGTCTGGGTAAGTCACTTTTAGTTAGGGTTGTTTACTAAGCTAATACATTGAGATAAATGGTACTAAACATCCTCCCAAAAGTCTGTAACATAGTCTCCCAGAAATATATAGAGTATACAGGAAAGTGGGTCCAAGTTTAGAGACTACATGTGGCAAAGGGTTCCTAGTTATTTTAAGTCCTTTTCTTCCATTTGTGGGGTGCTCAAGAAGGTCCCCTAAAGCATGGTGAATCTACATTCATCTATCCTTGGTACTTGATGCAGATGCTTCTGCCAGCTGGCCCAAGGATGCTGTCTAGGACACCAGAAGGAAGATGAGAAGTTTGAAACTTTGAAGCTCAAAAGGTCCTACTTCAGCAAAAGGAGGTGGGGGAAAGAAATCTGACCAAGGACAAAATCAAGGCTTCTTATTTCCCCCTTTCCACCAGGAAATTCATCTCAGGTGAGGGGAGAGTGCTAGAAACCCACACATGCTCAAATTTCTGGGAATCAGTCCCTTTCCAATTTGCTTGATAATTTATAGATGATCTCTGAGGCACAGGCAAATTCCTAGGTCTATTCAAATATAATTCTTGTGCTGCATCATTCCTGTTTAAAGGCCTTCAACACTTTGTCTTAAGCCTTATGGACCAAGTTAACAAGTCAACAAGCAGTTATTGAACTTACAATGTGCCAGGTAATGTGCTAAACACTGGGATTATGATTGATTGAGACATGTTCTCATCTAGTTAAGGTATAAAGGCATTTTAAAATGAATTGGAGTGATTTAGACCCACCCCTACAAAAGTATATATTAAATTTAGTAGTAACATCACCCATAACAAAAAATAGCTCCATTTCCTTAACATCTAATCCCTCCTTCAGCTTTTAGAGCAAGTACCCAGAGACTGTGAAAGAAATTAAGATCAGGATACTATGTGGAAGGTTCAACCTCACTAAGAAGCCAGGAAACTCTTTCCTCATAGACAGTGAGTACAAGTTTTGAAGGAAGATAGATTGAGGTGAAGAGGAGGGAACATCGCTTTGGATTCCTTCAATCTTACAAGAGAAGGAGGATAAAAGTTCTTTGTCATTCCACATGAAGAAGGAGAAGAAGATGAAATTCCTTGTCATTCCACATGAAGAAGGAGGAGGAGGAAGAGGAGAAGACAAAGAAGAAGAAGAATCTCGTCTTTCCATATCATGCAGGAGGGGATGTGTGTTCAAGGCAGACAATCAAAAGTAAGAGAATGCCAGATAGCTAGGTGACCACACAAGTCCTGAGACTGGTAAATACCTCTGATCTGAAAGTCGAATACCAGTCCTGGCCTATGATGATACCACTGGGTTGGATCAGGACTCTAATCAATGTAACGAATATCTTGACATGGAAGACAGTGAAGTATGTGATATTCAACATTCTAGTTCCACAAGGAGGCAAGATCATAAATTCTATGTGCAGGGTTCAACCTCATTGAGAAGTAAGGATACTCTTTCCTCATAGACAGTGAGTACACGTTTTGAAGGAAGATAGATTGAGGTGAAGAGGAGGGAAGATCACTCTGTAAAATCAGAAATACCAAAACCCCACGTGCCATAAATGATTCCATGCTGACAATTATTCCAATCATTAAGATAAGCAAACCACAAGTGTATATGAAATGTTCTGAGAAGATGACTGCTGGACATAGTCTTCTATTATCCTCCATTTCCCTTCCATTTCCATCTCATTTACACCTCTTCTTCACCCTAATTGAGACCATAATTCCCTCTATTCCTCAGTACTTTCTCAGGCCTTTCTCACCCCAGCTCTGATTTTTCCTTCCTACCTCTCCAACTTCAACTCAATACTTGGCCATTTCAACTCTACCCTGCCCTTTGCTCTTGAATCCCTTGTTCTCTGTCCTATCACAGTTTTACCCCTGGCAAACCTAAACCCTGTATTACTCCCACCATCAGTCACTTTTGCTCACAAACTGCTCAAAACTCAAAAACTCAAACTCACAAACTGCTGAAGGAAATCTCCCAGAAGTGCTGACTGGGTATGTTATGAATTCATGTTATCCAACTTTAACTGTGCCCCCTCTCCTATAAGATCAACTTTTTTCTTTCCTAAAGAATTCCCTGTCTTTCTCTCTGTAGAAGCTATTTCAAATCTGTTATTCCTTCCTCAAGCATCCTATTCCTCCTCCTTATCCTCCATCTCTCTTACCTTGCCTCTTTATTGGAAAAAAAGATCATTTAAAGTGGGCTTCTTCTTTCCCCATTCTCTTAATCTCTCTCACGCACACCCCTTGGTATACTTTCCAATTTTTCTCTTTTCTGTCACCTGTGACAGACATAGCTCTTCTCCTTGCCAAGGTCAACCCCTTCTATATTTGCAACTGATTCACTTCTTTCTCACCTTCTCTAGCAGATTGCATTCTCAATCATTTCTCTTTTCTCTCAAAATTTTCAGTCTCTTTTTATCAACTAGTTCCTTCCCTACTACCTTCAAACATACTCAAATCTCCTCCAACCTTATATAAAAAGCCTTTACTATCACACCTTCAAGCTATGGCCCTATATCTGTCCTTCCTTCCACAGCTGCACTTGCTGCCTCCCTTTTCTCTCCTCTCACTCACTCTTTTTTTTTTTCTTTTAAGCAGTCGGGGTTAAGTAACTTGCTCAAGGTTACACGGCCAGTTATTTCTGGGTGTGGTGCTGAGTATCTGAGCCCAGATTTGATCCAGGTCATCCGACACTGGAGCTGGTGCTCTTACTCGCTGAGCCACCTGGCCGCCCCGAAGCGATTGGAGTTAAGTAACTTGCTCAAGGTTACACGGCCAGGTGTTTCTGGGTGGGTGCTAAGTGTCTGAATACGGGATTCGATCTCCAGGTCTTCTCAACACTGGAGCTGGTGCTCTTACTTGCTGTGCTACCTGGCCGCCCCAACTCTCACTCACTCTTTAACCCTTGGTAGATATTGCCACAGGACAAGCTGAGACATAGGAAAGACTTTATCTTAAAAAAGCCAAGGTCTCCCGTCCTGGGTCATCGCAAGTGGTCCTGATCTGTGTCTTGATACTAGACTGCAATGACTGGAGGAGTGAGGCTGATGACTTTGCATGGTTCTGCCTCACTTAAATCCAGTTCATTTGCAAGTCAATAATCACCCTCCTGGTGTCACAGTTCCTGTCTGAGAATGAAGGTCGAACAACTCTTTGCAATCAGGCTTCTGAATTCATTGCTCAGTTGAAACTGCTCCTCCACCAAAGTTACCAGTGATCTCTTAGTTGACAGATATGATGATCTTTTCTCAGATCTAATTATCTCAACCTATATGCTTCATTTGACACTGTCAACCACTCCTTCTTCCCAGTCCAGTCCATTCTATGTAGTACTGATGAGGTTTGAGGGGGTAGCTTGAGAGGTTCAGGGACCCCTCAAGGACTGATGTACAGGAGAGGGTAATCTGGAATGAGTTCATGGACCCAAGCAATCTTTAAGTCAAATTAGTACAGGTTTATTATTACACTATTATAGTGGGCAGAACTCCTTAAGGAACTTGCATTCCTTAAGGAACTTGCAACTTAACAGAAATGATGCTAAAGCTCATATAGGAAAAGTAGTGGATTATCCCACAGATATGCTAATTAGGGGATAATTTACCACCTTGGTCATAGGCATCATTCACTACTGGAAACCAGGGGAAATGCTTTCTCAGGGTGTATTTTTGGTCTGTTATGTCTACAAGCAAGATGGCTTTGAAAGTTGAAGTGTATAGCTTTACCTCTTGATTGACTATGATATTTTAGAGAATCAATACATGATAATTCTGTGGTTACAAGATAGTCCTGTTTCTACAAGAGAATTTCTTCAGAGATCAACTTGTTCTTTTGTTGGGGAAAGATAGCTTGTTTTACTGGGGCCCACTCATGAGTAATTGCAGGGAAAGGTGGTTTGTCTTACTGGGGCCCACTCATGATTTATTGCTAGGCAATGTCCTTGGGCTGGGGAGAAAACAATCAGGGATAGTGTTTTGAGGCTAGGGAGAAATGTGATCTTGGAATTGTGGTCCAAGCACAAGCACCCAAGCACTCCATAATTCATTCCCCTCTTAAGCAGATGGAACCCAAACTCTTTTGGGGTAAGGGACAAAAGTCTTGGCTTCTGAAACTACTTCATGCTAGGACTGGACCTAGAGTTGTCCCTGCCTCACAGGGTGTCCCCATTCAAGGGGCTGGATCTTTAGCCAGTGTCTGGAACTTGGCCAACGCCAGGTCCAAAGGGTGATGGGTCATGGTCTTGAATAGAGGTTGGTACCCAGTCTGAGTGGTCATCCGCAGTGGAGGGCACTGAGCCTAGAAGAGACAAATCTGGCAAGGAGATTAAGCAGACAAAGATCAAAAAGGAGTAGGAGGAAAATGACTAGAAGTGGGGTGGGTATGGGAATACTGTCAAATTTCCTCACACACTCTCAACATGCTTAGCAATTATGTAGGCACAGGAGGGACTTATATGACCCCCATTTGTCCCTAAACCTTCTTATCTGCCTTCCATATTTTCCATCAATCTCTATTTATCTTTCCAAATCTTTTGAACCCATTTCTCAGATGACTCAATTTTCCTTTATATTTCTACCATAGACAAGACAGCTCATAAGTTATTACCCTTAACTTTTCTTTAAATGCATATCTGACCATGTGATTCCCCTACTCATCCAACTCATGTTGTTTCCTATTCCTTCTTCTAGGATAAAATACAAACCCCTCTGTCTAGCTTTTAAAGCTCTACACACCCTGATCCCAACCTGCTCTCCAGCTTCATTTGATTTTATTCCTCTTTCTGCACTTGGTGACCCAGCCAAAGTCACCTTCTGTTTTTCTCATACATTACACTCCATCTTGGTCTCTTTCTTTTCAGTGGCCATCCCCCATGCCTAGAATTCATTCCCTTTTTACCTCAACTTCAAATAGTTCCTCTATTCATTTAAAATGTATCTGAGGCATAATCTTCTGTAGGAAGTCTTTCCTGCTCACCCAACTGCTAGTACCCTCCTACTTAAACTACTTTGTATTTAACAGTTTTGCATATATTAACATTATTAGCTTTGTATTTATGTTGTCTATGTTTGTACATGTTGTGGTCCCTCCCATTAGAATGTAAGCTTATTGTGGGTGAGGATTATTTTATTTATTGTACTTATATCTCCATTGCCTAACATAGTCTCTGGCATATAATAGGTGCTTAATAAATTATTCGTTGACTAGTTGATTTCATTATGTGTCAATACTATAACACAACAAAACTGGAAATCGTATAAGTTAGGTGGCACATTAGATAGAGAATTGGACTGGGAGTCAAGTTGACCTGAGTTCAAATCCTGTCTTAGACACTTAATAGCTTTGTGACCCTGGGCAAGTGACTTAACCTCTACCTCCTTCAATTTTCTCATCTTTAAAATAGTACATATCTTATAAGGTTGTTGTGAGGATATAATGAAATCATGTTTATAATGAGCTTTGCAAACCCTTAAGCCCTATACAAATGCTAACAGCAGCTGCTACTGCTACGACTACTACTACCACTACCACTACCACTCCTATAGAAGCCTAATTGCTTTTTATCCCTTGCCCCCAGTGACATAACAATGTATTGCTAATATGTCCAGGGCAAAAATGAGCTAATATTTAAACCAGATGAAATATGAGGAGCTGCTAAATTAAGGAGGGAAAAGGTGAAAAAAATCAAGGTCACTGACAATCTTGGCCTAATGCAAACATTATTAATCTTTTAACAAAATAGATAGTAAAAGCAATAATTGATGTCTCAGCTAATTTAAAGAATTGGGGATACTTAGGAAATTTTAAAATCTCTTTTTTTAGCTTGATAGCATTAATTAAACTTGAAAACCAATTAAAACAAAACAGAATAATTAAAAAAAAACAAACTAGAATCTGCTCTGACATTCTCTTGCAGTATTTGACAGAAAGAATAAAAATGTTTCAGGACCTGCATACAAGAGAATTCAGTAGTTGTTGCTATGGTGAAAAAAAATAGAAGGAAGGGTAGAGTTATCAAGAAATACTCCTAAAGATAAGAATCAAGCTCCACCATGGCAGAAGCATTGGAAGAATACATAAATATCTAGTTGGTATGCTCAGTGGAAAACTTAGATGCTGTAGTGTCCCATTAGAGGCAACAGAAAGAAAATTCACAAAAAGGAATCCGAAAAACAGAAAATATATTAGAAATTCTAAATTCCTTTAATGATCAATTGAAAGTTAAAGTCATGTAAGTTAAGGCAAATGTAGAGTCAAAGTAGCACAAAGAAAAAAAGCAAACAATTCAACAGCAATCAAAACTTCAGTACAGAAGCTTGTGAAGCAAAGAAATTAAGGGAGAGACCCCCTTCCTCCGAAGGAGAATGCAGAAAATTTCTGGTCATTCATAAGCTCACCAGAAGTCCAAAATGACTGAAATACAGTTTGAACCAAATGAAAAATAGTAAACTAGTGCACCATGAATACGATGAATAACAGAATAGTTGTATCCAAGAAGGGTGACTCAAATCTTTAGCCTCCATACAAAACCTGAAAGTGAAAGAACTGGAAAAGACCCATTTTTATTGGCTTAAATGCTTCAGTGTGATGCATATATTACTAACGAAGCACTTTACCAGCTTTTTCTCCACACGTGTCTATTCTTACTGTTCTTAACTGAAAGCATGACACGTATGCTACCCAAAGATGAAAACAGCAGTGACCTTTCCAAATATAGGACAATTATGTTTCTGTACTTTCTACAATTCACTCATAGCTTGTATCAATGAAAAATAAAAAATGAAGCTATAAATGCTTGCGATAAAGCAATGTGTTGATTTGGGGGCAAACCAAAAATTACTAGAGAAAAAAACCCCAACAATTTATTGATTTATTAATTATTGACAAAGCCCCCTAAAAGCATTCTAACATTTATTCTATCTTTATTGCCAAGTCTTTGACTCAGTTCTTCACTCATGGCTTATTTGTGTATTGCAAATATGTAAAATTGACCTAAATGAAGTACAAATGCTAAAGAATTTGATAGCCATGTAAAAAGCTATCCTATATTTAAAACAGACCACCAATACAGTAATGTAAAAAAAAAAAAAGTATAAAAGGAGGCATTTTTCAAGGAGAAAGTTTAAGCCCTTTATAGTTCCCCCTAGCCTTAAATACATTATCACTTTTAAATAAAACTGAGTTTTCTTTCCTGCTTCTGGCTGACAATGTGTATTATCTCAGCAGTTGGGTATGTTGAGGTTCATGAAGTCCTGGCTGCTTCTTTTTCTCTTTATTTAAAAAAAATTATAAATATAACAATCATCAATCAGCACAAACTTCCTACTATGCAAACAAGATAAAAAAGAGGATTACATGTGAAACATCAAATTTATGTTATATATATTTTCTTTTATGGAATTTTTTACTCCCTGACTACTTCTTGAGCATAAAGCTACAAAGGAGGATTTTGTGCTTTTATAGTCAAGATACTTACTGGCATCCTTAAATTCAAAGTTTAGTAGAAGGAAAACACTTAAGGCAGTAAAAACATATGCAAAATTAGTGTTAAAATATATTTTCTGAACTGTAAAATGGACTTGAATAGATTTGAATGGAAAGTATCCTAACAAAAACTCACATAATATTAACATTACATAGGGTTCATCACTCTAAGGCAACTGTAGACACATGAACACTTCTTTTTCAAGTTCCTGATAAATGTGAAGCAATGATCCTGGAGTAAAACAGATATCAATTCACTGAAATTTAGTTAAGTCTGAAATAAAGGTACCTGCTATGATATTCATAAAATGTTATCTAATTTTTTTTCTGGATGGAACCTATAAAATGACTAATCCAGGTAGTTTTAGACAATAGTTCTGCTCCAAGAATGGAATCAAAAGGCCCTCCATGGGTAACATTCACATGAATTCAACCAACAAAATGTTGACCAGGAAGAAAGCAATTGGATGAGTTATGGGAATTTGTTTATAGAAGTGGAGAGGTTTTTGAAACATTTCAAGACTAGTTTATTACCACCCGAAATTTAAAATGAGTTTGAATTTATTAATGAAGGCAAATTGTGTATAGTCATGAGAGAAACTATGTAACACATCACTTCAGGGTGCAATAATTTAGCACCTACCAAATGTTTGGCAAGATATGATCTGGTAGCTAGAAGTATATATAAGAAGCTCATTCTTTTATAAAATAACATGGCAAATTCCCCATACTACAAATATAGATCTCAAAATATCCTTAAGAATTCAACAAATTAGCTGTACTAGAACTGTAACACTTAACTAACAGAATGGCCTCACAATCCTATCACACTGATCTTTAAATTTTTTTAATTGATTAGATGTTACAAAACAAAATGTTCAAAATCTTCAAGCTACGTGAAATGAAAATCTTTTAAAATATAGACCTAACAGAAAAAATCAGTATCATATGTGGACAAGTTAAGGTACATTCAGTTCTTAACTCCAGTTCCTGACTCCTACTGGAATTTCTCTGAAGATCATTTCAGTGCTTCTATAAAAGATGAACTGACACCCAAACACATCCATGTAATTAAAAAAACACACATTTACTTTATCCACCTGTGTAATATTGGTCTTCAGTCACTAAAGCGCAAGAGCAGGATAGCAACTTATCCAGGATGAACTCCATTTTAAAAGATAAAAAGGTGGATAACAACAGGATTGGAAATGAGGTATGGCAAATTGTTAGAGGTGACAGAAAAATCAGGAATACTGGGTTCAAGTCCTATCTCTGACATGTACTGAGTTGCCCATTTACTTCAGGAAAGAGGGATCCTTAATAGGAATTTCCTTTACTAAATGAAATTAGTGGTTGAGTTCAGCAATGGAATTCAGAACTAGAATAGATCTTAGAAATTATCTAGACCAACATCCTCAGATAAGGATTAATAACAATAATTCACATTTGTATAGCATTTCACAAAGCATTACCTTCACAACAACCTTGTATGGCAAATGGTATATGCATTATTTTCCTTATTTTAGAGATAAGCAAACAGGTTCAAGAGAAGTAAGTCCTCTCAGATACCCACTTAAATTATGTGACCCTGGGTAAGTCACTTAATCTCTTATTTTGTGCCTCATTTTCCTCTACTGTAAGATGGTGATAGCATTTTTTGCAGTTATTGTCAAGATCAAGTGAGATAACATGATGTGCTTCATAAACTAGAATACTATATAAATGCTATTATTATTAAATCACTTGCCCGAGGTCACACAAATAAATATCTGTGAACCCAAGCCTTCTGACTACAAGTCCAGTATTCTTTCTACCACACTGCATTCTTGGGGAACTTGAAAAGGGGGATTTCATATTTTAGATCTTTCTCCTGTTCATCTAGTTTCTCCCCATGAATTTGGCAGACTGAGACATAGGTTAGTTCTAAAACTTTTAGTCACAGATCTATACTGGTCTCCATCAGTCACGATAATCTCATTTTTGACTTCATTTTGTGGTCTATGTCTTATCCTGTTTCACACACTTTTCTTCCTTACCACTACCGTCAATTCCCACGGTGACATGTGGGTTCCACACTTTTCTCTTTATTCATTATTTAATTGTGCCTTGGGGAGCTCCAGTTGAATCAGTCTCCTTTCAGTCTAATCATTCTCTATCCTTGCTGTTTCAGCCATCCATTCTTAATACTTAACTCTTAGTCAATTAGCATGCAAAAACACAGCAATTACATAAAATATACAATAACTGAATTCTATCTTCAGCAAACAGAATATTCAAGAAGGCATATTATACAAAAGGGAAGTCCCCCCAATACTTAAAAATGTTCGAAGTACAGTTAAATTAAATAATAACCATTTAGACTGTGTTTTCACAATTCTATTAAAAACAATTATTTTAGATGAAATAAAGTTTTTGCTTCTTTGTTTTTCAATTAAGCCCCTGAATTGAGCTTTTCTCTGCACTTGGGCAAGCTCTAATTTGTGGAAGTTTCTCTAATAGAGCACAAACTCTTTGAAGGCAAGGACTATTACTGTGTTCATATCTCCAGTGTCTAGCATAGTTTCTGGCACAATTTGGACCCATTGCTATGGATGGAGCAGATAAGGTACAGGAAAAACAGAAGATATCATGTGACAGGCAGAGCAAATTACTACCAAAACCACCTCAACCACTACATTGCTACACATGCCAGTGAAGATAGATATGTTCCTAAGGCCCAAAATCCTGATAATAGCACAGCCTCCAAGATGACTGGCCCTACTTGCCTGCCCAACTCATAGAGGAAAGTAACCTCTGTGAGGAAGAGCCCAACTAGCAGTCCCAACACTGCTGACACCAACTGCATATCAGCTGTCACCGATAGGAAGAGAATATCAAGGACCAAAGGGGAAAAAAAAACAGCTTTCAACCCCAGACCACCAAACAGTCCAGGGAGGCAGCAGTCCCCATCTTCTCAGCAGCCATAAATACTGAAGATGTAGAAAAGAAAGTTTTAACCCCCAATCCCTGGCATTGTCAAGTGATTCACTATCAGAAAGTATCTGCTTTTATCAATAGAAATGACCTGAAAGGAGATATATTACTCTCTTTTCTATTTGTATATCACCAGTGCTTGCTAATTGTTCATTCATTCATCCATTCATAGTAGGCATCCAATAAATGTTTGTTCATTTAAAAAATGAGTGAATTAATAAATGAATGAATTTGCTGATGATCCCATGAAGTGCAGTATGTATAAAATTTTTGTTACTGTTTGGTCATTTCTGTTGTGTCAGACTCTGTGATCCCATTTTTGGTTTTCTCAGCAGAGATACTAAAGTGGTTTCCCATATCCTTCTCTGGCTCATTTTACAAATGAGGAAACTGAAGCAAACAGGGTTAAGTGACTGGCCCAGGGTCACTCAGACACTATTATGTGTCTGAGGCTGGATTTGAACTCAGGAAGATGAGTCTTTCTGATTCTAGGCCCAGTGCTCTATCTACTGTGCCACCTAGCTGTCCTTGTCTATAAAATACATAAATTTATTTCTGGCCTATTAATCAAATCATATTTTTGCCATATTTTCCCAGGGACCTAAGAACAAGTGGATGTGACATTCTTTCCTCTGTAGCTATATTTATTTTTACTTTAGGAACTTCAGCAGAGAAGGTAACCCTGAAGGGCACACATAGCATAGGGTTATCACAGACTCCACGGCTGCTTGGAGGTTGCCTCTTTGGCCTATCTCTTAGCAAAGTTTTAAAGCAGGATCACAGCATTGATTTTTCCATTCAAGTTCTCCCAGAGACTACTCCTCATTCTAACCCACGCAAGGATGTGAACGGAGTTCTGTATTCTCTAGGATGGCAGTAGAAGCCATGGCAATTTGCCCAAGCTGAGACTGGGGCAAGGATAGTGGCCTTCGACATGTCCCAAATGAAGAAGTTCTGGTAGAGCCTTAGGATGAGGAATATCATTAACAGAAGGAGCAGACAGATAGCTCCCACTCATCCAGATATAATTCCCCAGGTGTGTGAAATCCATGAAATAGAAGTGTAATCCCCAGACTGTTAATCATTAGACAACACAAAAAGCATAATATTTTATATTTGATAACAGCAAACAATATTGACTGGAAAACATGAGGCTCTATGACAAAGCAAACATGCCACAGCCTGATCAACTCAAAGGCCATCCCCTCCCACTCTTCTTACAACAAATACACCTGGCTGGAGAACAACATAAAGGTACTTTGCAGGGAACTGGGAGTGGCAGTGGTATTGAACAGAGTGGAAACATTATCTAGGGACTGGACAAGTTGTGGAAATGGAAAACAGGCAAGGTGATTAGATATGAATTAAGGCTAGTGGGAAAGCAATGTTGACCCATAAGGGATTTGCAGAAAGTTGTGTTGGATGGTACCAGTCAATGACAACACCTTTTTTTCAGCTAATAAATAATGAGTTTCTCTAAATGTATCTTTTGGAGATAATTTTTTTTTTGGACAGTTCTAGAGTGTTGACCATTTACTAATATTCTGGTATTTTATTGTCCTACAAAAGATGGACCATCTTTTTGAATCTGAGATGACACAGGCTCATAGAAAGAAAATTAAAATTTCAAAAAGAATGAAAGGCTTCCTGTAGGTATCAGGTAAGTTGGGAGTGGAAAAGGATACGCTGAAGATGAGAGAAAAGGGAAATGATCTAAGGGGCAAAACTCCAGAGGAGATGGGATCAAAAACGCAGGTAGAAAGAGGCAATGGCTTTAGCAGGGATCACCTCTTCCTTAGATACTGGAGTAAAGAACTCATTTAACATGTTTGCTCATCTGTAAAATGGGGTTGAAAATTTCTCTTGATGGGATTAGTATAAGATAATTATTTGTAAACCATGAAATGACACATAAATTTGAGTTATCATTATTATGACTCTCCTACTGTGGTTCTCAGAGACCAGTGAAAATTTTGGTGAGCTCATAAATATAGAATGAAAAGATTCTAGATTTGTAATAAACCTTAATTTACTAACCCAATTTACTAACAAATACACAAATCCCTTCTGCAACATTTTTGACATCCATTCTTTGCTTAAGCAGTCAGTGAAACTTACTCTCCTGTGGGACAGCCCAATAAGCAGCCAACTTTAATCATTAGTAAATCTCTCCCTATAATGAGCTGAAATCTGCCTCCCATATTTTCAAGAGATATTTCGTAATTCTTGTCACTTAAGACTTTAAAAAAAAATAAAGGCTATAACCTGAAAATGTCAGATAGATTATCATTATTATGAAACAAGGCATTACACTTTAAAAATATTAGTAAAAACTTTTCTAAGCTTGAACATTTATCAGTTTTAGCTTTAAAACAATAAGTGAACATTTGATACTTGTTTCTAAACTTTTCATACATTCCTCTAAGTATCTGTTTCATTTTAGGTGCTTTAATTTTGCTTACATTAATTAGAACCAGAAAGATTATCCATCCCAAAATTTAGTAAAGCTCTTTTAGTTTCACATCTTGGACACTGTGACTTAATACTTCAAAATATATTATGCCCCAAAGAACATGTAATACAGTATAGTACTTGAATTTGCAAGCATCAGAACCAGGCAGAAAAACCTGCCAGATTTGCTGGATGCCTTCCAGTGCCATCTGAAATATAGGGAGTAGGAAGGTTAAGCTAACCTTTCAGATGGCATAAGAAGGGGGTCCAGCAGGTCTGGCTTTTCTCCACAGCTTTCACATTCTGCATGTTTAAACAGTAGATTGTACTGATTCTGAGAGCATAAACTGAGATGTTAACATTTGGTTCCTTATGTCTTCATACATCACTTAATAATGGAACTTATTTCCAGTTGGTTCATCCTTCTTTTTTGAAGAAGTAGGGTGGGTGGGAGGATGGTAACAAGAGTAGGAAATAGATTTTAACATAGTGGAAGTAATGGATAATATACTTAGATAGTGGGGAGTATGAAAGCGGTGGTTTTGACAGTTAGGAGGAAGACCAGATCAAGGACACCTTGTTTCTCTCTAAGACCCAATTAAAAAAAAAACAACAAAACAATATTAAGGTTGAGAGTTTGGATGCATTGAAACACTTTAATTGATAACACAAAGTTTCCTGTATATCAAGACAGAAATCTAATCTCTAAAGCTCTAATTAAAAAAAAATTATAGCTCCAAGAAATATTCAAGTCTTAACTGACTGAATGTTCATTTTAAATTATTAATCTGCTTCGGCAAAAAATGTGCCTTTTGATCTATGATTTTTTTCAGTGGAAGATATCACCTCAATATTGGATCAGTATAAGTAGTAACTGTAATTTCAATAATTTTAATCAACAATTATAATTTCATTTTCGATACCCGATTCATCAAATTCATCAACGACTAGAGAATGAACAAAGCACTCTAAACTCACAAAAAAAGCAGTCATGTTAGCCATGTTCTTTATTCATAAATAATCAAACTGAGATTGACCCCTGTAGAAAGTGCTAGGAAATTAATTTATTCCATAGGTATGGGAGATTCAGAAGTAGACCCAGTATATCCCCAAAACGTTGGGAGGTCATATATTAAGTTAAACTAGTGGTTTCATGTCTCGTTACCTGTCAAAAAAACAAAAGGGCTTGTTTCTGTGAAAAGTCTCCAGGGCATGACGTCTTAAAACGGGGTGCTAAAGGTAGCCACTAGTCTAGCAACCCACAGAAACCCCTCCCTCTTTGAGACGCATTTATAAGTTAACAGTACACCTGAAAGGGTTCTTAGGGCTCACGAAGTAAACAAATCGATGTAAGTATAGTTCTGGTGGGCACCTAAGAGTATCGAAGAATCACATAATCCAAGCACTGAGGAGGGTGCCAGGAGGGTGCACTTCCTTGCAAAAGCCTCTTTCCGGTTAGGGCTCTGTATGCATCCCCCCTCCCGCCCCCACCCCCCACGCCCACCCCAGGCTGCTTTGCTGCGACCGTCAGGATGCTGGCCGAGGCCGGGAGCCACGTGCCCCAGTGCCCACGCAGGACTGGCTGTGCGGGTCGTGGCCGCGTGCATGTCAGAAAAGAAAGAAACGGGGGTTGGGTCCAGTGCAGATGGAGCGCTCAAAGGTGGGGGTAAGGACAGCAGGGGGTAGTGTGTGTGCAAGCACAGGGCAGGCACCCACGTGGATCCATCCCCTTGTCCCCTATCCCTGGGAGGCTGCTGCAGCAGGAGTGCGTGGGGGGCAGCCAGCCCGCTCCTTCCCCGCCCTGCCCAGCCCTCCCCATGGAGGCGCCTCCTGGGAGAGGAGGGAGGAAGGAGGACGCCAGCCCGCTTCGATCTTAGCCCACCGGGACAGGCCACGGCAGGCGGAGCAGCTGGGCTCGGCGGCTGCCTGGCGGTGCTGGGTCCAAGGCTTCCCAGACCGTCCCCCCTCCCCAAAAGCGTGGGCCCAGGGCACACAGGCTGCACAGGCGGGGGAGGAAGAGAAGAGGTGAGCGCCCGCTCTCCGCCTTCCTCCCCCGTTGCCCTGGTAACGGCGCTACACCTCCCGGACCTCTAGCCAAGGAAGGCTGGACTCCCTAGCTCCCGGAGCGCGCGGCACACGCAGCCGCCGGGCCTGTTCCTGATTGGTGGAAGTCGGAATCGGAGAGGGGAGGGGCAAGAGAGGGAGGTCAGGCAGAGGGATCGAACCCCCTCGCGCCACTGGAGCGCGTCCTTTCCACCCCTCCCCCGCCCCCAGAGTGCGTTCCCATGGAGACTGCCTGGGCTGCACCTGTATGGGCTGCTGCCGGAGAGGGCCCCGGAGCAACAGCAACCTGAGCCCTCCGCGCTATGCGGAATAAGAGTCAACCAGCAGCTGCCCCTCTTACCTCCTGCAGAGAAGCGCTTGGGGGGGGGGGGGGGGGCAGAGACCGACCCACAGAGAAGAGGAGAGAGAGATGGAGAAGGGAGAGACAGAAAGAGAGAAAAGGAGAGATTGGAGAGAGCAAAAGGTCAAAACCCAGCCCCTTCGTCGCTCTCCTTCACCTCCCTTTAAAAAACCATTCGACCAGAATTCAGCATTCCAGCATTTTCCACAGTAAACATTTTCAAGGATACAAAAGAATCATCATGCCACACCTCTTCGTCTTGAAAACAGATGCCAGCCTTGGCTCAACCCTATTGTAGTTTCCCAGGGTTGGGGTGGAGTTTTAAAAGGCTGGCTGCATCACTGTGGGCGTGAAGTCCACACGGTTCACTCGCAAGAAATATTAGATAATGGCTGTCCATTATATTTGAATATCACGGCCCTTGATGCTTACATCTACTGTGTTTAGGAAAATCTTCCTTCCCCAATTCAGGGCTAAAATTACAGAGGCTGTTTACATCCCCAAACCTATTTCCCTTCTCATGAATTTTCCAGGACTCCACCCTACTGCTTTTAGAAGCAGGGCTTTGACTTTGTAAAGGATAAGGCACCACATCTGTCTCTTTGATCTCGGGGAAGTAAGTTGAATACAGGAGATATGCCTTTGGAGCATTTAACTTAGCTGTTAAGCACCTGGGGTATGTCAGGCAGCATAGTAGAGAGGAGGAGAAAAATGGGAATAAACTACATTATTTCTAGTGTTCAGCCCCTTTCTCTCCCCTGAGCTGCAATTGTCAGTCTCAATTTCTAACTGCCTAATACACATATTCCCCTTGGATGTCTTACCATGGCCACATCGTGATGTTTTCCCCAAGCTTACATAAATCACAATTTCCTCATAATTTTCATTTGTTTTCCTTTTTTCCTCCACTTTTTCATAATTCCACCACACACCTCAATAATGACTCCTTTTCACTTAAGTAAAAAACCCTTAGGGGCTCTAGACGTGTCTATGGATGATCTTGACCGGGCTCTTCAAGTTGCTTGTACTCAGCGTGTACCATGAAGACCATGTTGGGAAAGACAGTGTCTAAACACCATCTGTGGTGGTGCCTGGATAACTTGAGTGCACCTGGGACGATACAACTTCACTGGTCTATTTGACATTGCAGTGGACAAAATGGGATGAATTTAACAATATAATGGGGGGCGGGGACAATAGCCAAAGCCTCCTTAAAGCTTTTTTCCAACTTTTGGGCAATGCCAGGGTTATTTGAAGATGTATTGAGTATAAATTAGCCCATGCAGCATGTTGGCTGTCTGCTTGGTCAGATCACTCTGGTTGGGATTGTCATTCCACTCCTCATTAGGAAAATAGCATTTCTACTTCCTTCTTATAGAGGAGCACCTGTGAGATTTAGCTTGTTCTGAATACTATTATCCACCACAATTTACCTCAGAAAAAATTCATTGCCACAAAGCCCAAAAAACCATGCAGTCCAAGACCCTTCCTCCGAGCTACTCATCTTCATATCAGTAGTCAGGGACTGGGGAGGAAGAGGAGGAAGTTGCTAACTCAGACTTTGAAATCAGGGGTCAATTTCCCCCATTTGTGTTGAGGGGACAATGCAGGTTTATTATCTCCGCATCATTTTTAACAGTCTCTATTACAGCCCACAGCTGCTTGGTGGAACAGTGGCTAGAGTGCTGGGTCTGGAGACAGGAAGCCTGAAACTCAAGTTTGGCCTGAGATACTTACTAGCTGAGTGACTATGGGCAAGTCACTTAACCCTGTTTGCCTCAGTTTCCCCATATGTAAAATGAGGTGGAGAAGAAAATGAAAAACCACTTTAGTGTCTTTGCCAAGAAAGCCCCAAATAGGGTCATAAAGTCAGATGACTGAAAACTACTAAACGGCCAAAATGATGATCCACATAAGTGAGCTGCCAAATCTTGACATGGCTTCACTGATGTCCCTGTTCTTACTACCATTAGTACCACCATGACAGTTGAAGACTTTATTCATTCTTGCCTAGATCAGTGGTCTCCAAACTTTATTGATTAAGTATCCTTATCAGTAAAAAATTCGAGAACTCACCTACAATATTGTGCTTAAATACATATGTACATATATGTGTATATATGAATTGTACTTTTGTACATGACTCTAAAGTTTAGTTTGCTTAGTTTTTAATGACTATCTGTAATGTAATGCCAAAAGAAGGCAACTTCCCAGGTTCAAAATACCAGCATAGGTGCTCTCTATTTTATTCAGTAACAAACCCAGAACAGAGAAGATCAAAACATGACATCATTCAAAATACAGTATTTACTAAGTATGATTAAATAATCTCCAAGTACTACCCCACCCCAGGACCTTCCAATCATTCAATCAATTGCAAAGTCTCTGTTCTAAATACTTCTCCACCCCTAGGCTATACCTTAATTAAGTCCACCACAAAGCCCCTCTTCTCAAATGGAGATTAGTTTCCAAACATAAGTAAAATACATTCATTTGCTCAACCACAGAACACAAAAAGGTCAAAAGTTCCCCACCCCTGGATCACAATTGAATCTACCCCAGAGTTACATCAAGTTTAAACACAGCACTTAATACCCAAATGGAGGTCTTTTCTTCATCTTGACACGAGGCAAGTTCTCAGCAATCTTAGTTCCTGGGGAGACAAGGCTTAGCAAGGCCATAAGATACATTGCCAGTCCCTTCATGAATTTATCCTCTGTCTGTAGAACAGTCCTAGAACCCCTGAACACATTAGCAAAGCCCTCTCCCAGGATTTCTGTAAACATACAACAAGAAAATCCTTCTTCAGGGCTTCTGAACCAACAGAAAGGCTCCCAGACCCCTGCAACAACAGTACTGTCCCTCACCAGTGGACAGTATTCACTCTCTGTCTGCAGGACAGTCTCAGGCCTTCTTAACCAAATACCAGGTTCCAGGACTTCTTCAACAGGACAGTCTTTCACCAGTGGACAAATCTGGCAAAATAACATCAAAACAGACAGACAAAGTACCAGCAAAACAGCCATGTCTCCTCAGTCCTTGGCAGCTCAGGGGGCAGGTCTCAAAAGTCCAGGGCAATTCAAAGCGGCCACCAGCAATTCTCTTAGTCTCTCTCTCTCCACGAGATGCTGCTTCCAAAAAAGATCTTCCACCTCTCTCTAGTGTCTCTCCAAATCTACATGACCAGCTCCTCCCAGTTCAGGACTTTCTTTTCACATCAACAAGCCCATCCCACAGGTGGGATTAACAAACTCTGGGTTTTAACACAATCAATTTGAAAACCAAGCCAATACAGGGGAATCTTTAATTGCCATTACTATCACACTATCATAGCTGAAAAGAGTACCTTCTCAAAGATAAATGAATCCAAATGGGAAAAAAAATGCATCATCGGCTATGGTCACAAAATTGTGATATTCATTTTTCAGTCCCATTCACCAATTATGCAGAGAATTTTATAGAAATGTGGCTAGTAAATTGCTGTCTTCCTTGATGTCAGTTAATTTTTCTTGCAAACTAGTTTGAAGGTATTTATTGCATTTTTATATTTTTAACAAGTGGGTTCAAAATCCAGTGAAATTCATTTGGAAGATTTTAAATAGACTAGAAAATTCAGTTTCCAAGTTTTTACAGTGTGCAGCTATGGAGTTTTTGTAAGTGACGTTCGTAATTTTTGGCAACAAAATCAATGGAAACGTTTCCAATATCCTTTCTCAAAATGTTCCCTCCATAGAACAAATTTCTTTTGAGAAGCAATTTTTTTTTCTTTTTCATTCACTGTTAAAACTTTACCTTTATCTCAAAGGGACAAAATAAGTGGGGTTTTTTTTTTTTTGAAGATGTCTGCTACTGACAGCTACCTGTCATCACAGAAAGGTCAGGAAATTTGGAACACTTGTCTTTTTGTGAAAAAAAATTCATAACTCATTTTTAAGCTCAATAACTCTTTAAAGTACTTTGTTATGTGATAACCATTTATCCTCTGTTGGGTACAAAAGATTTTCATGGTCACTCCCCATCTCATTATATTGATAAACTACTTATGCAGTGACTAGAAGCTAGAGTGTTAGTAAGAAAGTTCATTTTGCTTAAAAACAAGATTCCTGTGTATGTCCTGGAGGATAAATAATAATTGTTAGTTATTAATTATTCAGTTAATTTGATGTGTGTAGCTAGGCAAGCCAGTGAATTTCAATACTAGAAAATCATTCCCACTGAAAATATAACCAAATGTGCAGTTATTCAGCAGTTGATGCCCCAGAGTGCACATAGTCAGCCAAAGGGCGACAGTAGCTTACAGTGATCTCAGGAGCAAAGTGTTTATAGAACATGGGGGTCCAGTTTCCCCAAAGCCACCCGTGCAGATGATAGGTACCTGGATCTGTTCTCATTGCCCTCAGAGGGAGACACATGTTTGAAAAAGGAAGATGTGAGAGTTTGTACAGGGAGAGCCCAGAGTGAGAGACTATTGGGCAGTGGTGTGTGAAGGGAGTGTTGAGGTTGTTTTTGAGATAGAGGGTTTGATTATCTATCATGGCAAAGGTCAGATGAGACCAATCTTCTGACTGGGTGGGCCTGCACACTTAGGGATCCTATACACCCCCTGGGATAGGTGTATCTCACTTTGGAAAACACTATCCTGGACCACTGTAGTATCTTCCTAATAGTTTTCCATCACTCTTCTCTAATCCATTCGTTCAGTCCAACAAATCCTTGCATATAGTAGGCACTGTGGTAATTACTGGAAACACAAAGACAAGAATGGAAAAGAAAAAAAAAATAAAAACATTCCCTTCCCCACAAGGAGATAATATTCTATTACTGGGAGAATTCACCATGTAAATAAGTAAAAACAAGATGATCTGAAGAGGGAGAGAACTCTTAACTACTAGGATATCAGGAAAGCCTTTCAGCAGTAAGTGGCATCTGAATTGAGCTTAATCATGAAGGAAGCTTAAGAGCATGTAGAGACAGACAGGTGAAAAGAGAATGCCTTTGAAGCAGGCAGGCAACCTATGCAAAAGCAGGAGGTGGAAGATCTAATTCTGGTTTTGGAGACCTTCAGGTAGGCCAGTTTTGTGAAAAGAAAGAGTTTATGAAGAGGAAAAAAAGTGAAATAAAGTTTAAAAAGATATGTCTGAGCCAGATTTGCAGATGGGTCTAAATGCCACTGAGGAATTTGTGTTTAATTCTAAAGCTGCTAAATGTTCTTGAAGAGAGGAATGATGAGAATAGACCTAGACTTTAGGATGATTAGTTTGGCAGCTGTGGGGAGGATTGATTAGGAAATGAAGAAAATGGACTAAGGGAGATCAATTAGGAGGCTATTACAGAGGTAATGAAGGCCTGAACTACAACAGTGAACATGGCTGTGGAGAAAAGGCAATGGATTTGGCATATGTGAAAGCTGTCATGGAGGTAGAATCAACAAGATCATCCCTCATACTTTTGTCAAAGTATTTAGCCCAGTTCGCAATGACTAGGGCAGCTAGGTGGCGTAGTGAATAGAGCACCGGCCCTGGAGTCAGGAGGACCTGAGTTCAAATCCAGCCTCAGACACTTCACACAAAAAACTAGCCATGTGACCTTGGGCAAGTAACTTAACCCTAATTGCCCTACCTTCCCTCCTCCAAAAAGAAAAAAAGGGTACAATGACCCTATATTATATATAAGACAAAATACAAATTGGCATTCATTCAAAGCCCTGTATGGCATGACTCCATAATGAAATATGAGCACTTTGCTTGCCTAGGAGTTGGGTAACCAGAATGAATGAAACCACCATCATCACTTAGTGAAGGGTGAGAATGAGTTTGGAGACCACTTAGTCTTGAAATCTATTGCCCTAGACCTTGCCACAGATCTCATTAATATTGTTTGAGGGATTCTGCCTCATGTCACTGAAACATCCAAGAAATCCACAAAGCTTCGGTTTTCTTCATCCTGCTGAGTACCCATCACCTGCTCTTCCCTTCATTCTCATTAGTCCTGGGAAGGTCAATTTCCAGCCCTCTCAGAACTGCTGGCATGTGTAGAGTTATTGCCTATATGTGCCATCCTACGTCTCAAGCTCAGGTATTTGAGCATTTAGACACCAAGCCTCTCCCTTCCAAGATCAAGGACACCACACCTTACTAGGATGCTAGTACACTCTCTAAATGCAAGTTAGATATACATGATCTTCACCTCATACCACCGTTACTCACCCACCCCCAATGATGGGATGAGGCAAAGGAATAAATGTCACATGTAAATTTAACTAGGCCCCTAAAGGCATGATCATCAGATATTTTTGACCCAGAGGTCCAACTTTTGTTATTGTCTCCAACCCCCATCTTATTCTCTGGGCATTTGGAGTGATCATAGGACCCTGAAGGGTGGGAGTCCCAGTCAATTGGCACTACTCTCTGTTGTCTATGGTTAGTAAACTTCCCCCTTCCTCCTTCCTTTATCCGTGTGATTCAGAGTCACAGCAACAAAAACCATCGTTGATAACCACTTTTCTGTAACTTGAACAAATTCATTTCAGCCTCCATCCACCCCAATCTTTATTCTCCTCTGCCCTCCTTTTCCTTTGTACCTGTTGGATCCCCCACTATGCCATTAAGAAGCTACCTTTCACTCTTCATCTCCTACTTTTCTGTGGTTTTGTTGTTTGTTTTTGTACTCACAGAAACTTGTTTCCCTGTGGAAGATAAAACATAGGTGGCTTCCATCTTCAGTGCTCCCTATTTAGTGACTCTGATATACTGGGCCAGGAGAAGAAACAGACACATACCTTGCCCCTCATGATCACTTCCAGACTTACCAGCTTCCACTGTCAGCTAACAACCTTTCTTCCTTTTAGATTTTTTCCATCTATCAATAACCTTCAGTTTAGGCCCTTGATCTACTAGCCTTTGTATCATTCTCTCTCCTCATAATCTTCCTCCCCACCTCAAGGATGCCTTGATAAATCAGATTCAATTCAGCAAACATTTATTAAACATCTGCTATCTGTAAGGCACCATGGCAGGTATTATAGTAGAGGGTTCATTCCTTCAATGTTTATGTTCCCTTGAACATCCTGGCCTCCTCTTTCATCAGCCCAAAGGCCTGTGACTTACCTCTTTACTCTAACAACTACAAGGATGATTATACTGTAGAAATCATCTTCTTCTGTCCTACTTCAATGATACTGAGTTTTAAAATTCCCCTTTGGGTTGATAACCTCTTGTTCTTTTATCTTTCCTTCTGCCTGCCTCCTAAACTTGTCTTCCACTCCATCACCACGGCGTCCAGTGGAGAGACATCTTGTTTTCCCAATTCATTACCCCTAGGCTGGCCTCCCTTTTCTCCCATCACAGCCTTTACTTCCCAGTTAATCAGTTAATTCCTTTATTTTTGAAGCTGCCCTCTTGCCAAACTCCAACTCTGATTTGTCTTTAATATCTGCTTTTGCTACTACTCTATGTAATAAGGGTCTACTCCAAATTGATGATATTTCACTATTGCTCATCAATCCTTTTATTCTTCTCTCAGTGACTCTCTACAGCATTCAGGTGCTAAGTCGTACATGATACCTTTGATGATATCTCCTAGCTAAAGGTGCCCCCCTCCCCATAAAACACTCAGATCGTTCTATTTGACCTCTCCTATGCTGTTAACAGTTTTCTAACTTGTGTTATAGTTATTATTGGTGTACATCTCATTTCCCTGATGCTATATTGGTAGCTTTCTTTAGGGCAGAGATTATGATTTTTTCATCTTCATATTCCCAATACTTGGCACAATACCTTAAATGTAGTAGACAATACAGAAATAGGCATTGAACCGAATAAACTACAATCTAATGGGGGGGATAATACAAATATTACTTAACTTTCAGATAAAAATAATGTGTGAATACAAAAGATAAGTAAAAAATGTTATAAAAAAATTGGATGCGGGAAAAATTGTCTCTGCAGAGGAATCAAGGAAGACTTCAAAGAGGTACCGTGTTTCCCCGATAATAAGCCCTCCCCTGAAAATAAGCCCTATTGAGATTGCTACTGTAGTGAAGGTGATCCCCTGCGCTACACGCTACATTACGGTACCCTCTGTATGCACCGCCCCCCCCCCCAGGGTGAAACGCACGCCGCGCTCCGAGCTGCATCCAATCAGAGCTGCAGCAGTGAGCGCGTCATCCTGTTCTTCCCCAGTGATTTGCTTATTGAATAAAGGTACATTTTTTTGTTCACATTTACCTGTTTATTAAAATTGCTGTTAATGTTCATTAAAATAAGCCCTCCCCTGAAAATAATCCCTCTGGTGTTTTTCTGTCCAAAAAAATTAATAAGACAGTGTCTTATTATCGGGGAAACACAGGTAGTAGTTTTTTCCTGAATTTTGGGAGTTGAGTAGGTGATGTCAAGGGAGAAATTCCAGGCACAGGGAATACCATAAGCAAAGACACTCTTGTAGAAAATGGGAGATATGTCCAAGGGCAGCAAATATTCAGTGCTGGTGGAGTATGAAAGATGTGAAGGAGATTAGGATGAAACAGAACTGGGAAGATAGGTTAAAGCCATATTTTGAGGGTGTTGAATATAAGGTTAAGCTATTTAGACGTTATATGGGCACTGAGGAGAAAAGAACTTAAGATTCTGTAGCAGAGGGTGATATGTTCAGAGACTTGCATTAGATTGTAAGGTCGTTGAAGGGAGGAATCATGTCTTATCTAAACATTTGTTTTCCTTAACAGAACTGCTACTGGTTCTAGGGGGATAGGGTTGTCCTGTGCCATTGAAGGGCCTCAGCTCTGAGATCATACCCATGGACCCAGGTATAGTGCATGGGATAGTCTGTCCTCCAATGAAAGGGGTCAAGCTTTTTTCCCATTGTCTTCTTCCCACCTCCACCCCAGAGCCCTGGGGAAAAACACTTAAAGCTTAGGTTTGGTTCAGGTCTAGGGGCTCCCCAAAATGGAGGAGAAGGGTATTTAATGTACAGTGTCAGCTATAGGACTGCTAGGCATTTTTGTTTACATAAAAGAAATGATTAAAAGACCCATAAACAGAAATCGTTGGAAATTTAAGACAGCATATAGTAATCCCTAATTCCTATTACATTCTCCTGGGAGGTTGATACTTCAAACATGAAGTACTTAGTAGGGCAGCTAGGTGGTGCTGTGCATAGAGGAGAGACCAGAGGATGTGACTTCAAATACCATCTCAGGCACTTACTAGGTATGAGACCTTGGGCAAGTGTCTCAACTCTTGTTTGCCTCAGTTCCTCATCTGTAAAATGAGCAGCAGAAGGAAATGGTAAACTGCACTAAATATCTTTGCCAAGAAAACCCCAAATGGGTTATGGAGAGTTGAGCAAGACTAAACTGTCCAAACAACTCTCTCAAGGTCTTCTGGAAAGTCAGACCAAGGCTTTGGTTCATCAGTCCCTCATAATCATCTTCTCTGAGAAGGGCATAGTTGCAAAAATCTCTTCCTATTTCCAGTCATCTCTGACTGAGGGACCCAGGAGCTCCCAAGCTCTTAAAGTAAGACTGCCTTAAGGCTAGAAACATTGGGATGAATGTTTAATCACTTAAACTCAGGGAAACAAAAAATAAGAGGCAACCAGGGGACTAAGGTTCAGGCTCAGGCACATGGCTAGTCCACCATAATCACTTGCTAGGAGGTGAGAGGAGCTCCTCTTACCCACCCCTTCTCTCACTTCACAGAGAATCCTACACTAAGTTCGACCCCACACATTCCAGGGAAAGGAAGACAAAAAGAGCAGACATTCTCTCTTTTGTTGGTGTGGCCATATTTTCTCTAAGCCTCTGTACCTAGCACAGAGTTACAGTCCATGTGGCTCATTGGACACATCCTATCACTCTGCAGATCAGAGGGCTTACTCAGTTCTTTACCCCTGTTATGCACCTTTACAGAACTTGAAATGGATACATCTTAGGCAGAAATATTGGGTCAAATGTAATAAAATGAAATTTAATAGAAGTCTTTAAAAATACTGTACTTGGATTGAAAGAAAACCCCTACCCAAGTATAGGATAGAAAATAATTCAGGTAAAAAAACAAAACAGGAGTTTTAGTGATTTACAAGTTCAGTATCAGCCAAGAGTGTGATATAGCTGCAACAAAAGTTAATTACATCTTAGGTTATATTCACAGAAGTACAGTATCCAGAATGAGATAGATTATAGTAGCCTTCTACCTTGCTTTGGCAAGACTGTACTTGGTGTTTTTTGTTCAGTTTAGAGCATGATGTTTTAGGAAGAAAACTAGGAAGCAGAGGAATGCAGTCAAAATAATTCTTAAAATCATGCCATATAAAGACTGGTAGAAGAAATTGGGGAACTTAAACTGAAGACTTATGGATAGTGTGAGATTGTCTTCATATGAAAAAGGGATGGACTTTTTCTCCTTGGTTTCAGAGGCAGACTATAAGCAATTGGTGAAAGTTATAGAGAGTCAAGTTTGGATTTTTAAATTTTTCCTAACAAATTTTACATACATACATACATACATACATATATAAAACCAAACAGAATGGACCAATCTACAAACTGGGTATTCCTTATCATTGAAGGTATTCAAGTGGATTGTAGATGGTTACTTTGTAATGGCATGTTATAACAAAGAATTCTGCTCAGTTATAGATTAAACTTTTGATGTGCTTTCTAACTAAGATTTTATGATTCTATGATTATACAGTTAATCCATGTAAGATGGACTAATAGAGTGAGTGGAAACAAGGAGATTTATTAAGTGACCACAGTAGCATTAAAAGCTTGCATTTGTACAGTGCTTTAAGGATCTTAAAGTGTTTTTCTCACTGCAACTTTGTGGAGAGGAAAGGCATTTATTAAGGAATAAGCATTCATTAAGTACCTAGTATGTACCAGGTAATTTGATAAGTACTTTATAAATATCTCATTTGATGTAGAAGAAATGTTATCTCTATTTTATAGATAAGGGAATTGATATTAAGAGAATTTAAGTTACTGGAGAGGCAAACCATGGAAAGAACAATGAATTTGGAGTCACAAAACCTGGGTTCAAATCCCATCTCTACCTCTAATGTTGTCTGTGTGACCTTGGGCAAATTATTTCTTATGCTTCAATTTTCTTATTTGTAAATGGCTTCTAATGTCCATTCCATAAATCAATGATCCTCTCACCTTTCCATGGTCGTCAAATACTATATCGCTTTCTCAATATATTAGGTGAAAGATGTTTGGTAGTAGGAAAGTAGAGGCAGGTGTCTGCCAATGGGTCTCTACTGAGAGTTTATTATCATGGAAAGAACAGTAAAGGTGGAGCCAAAATGGTGGAGAGAAAGAGGCAATACTGCTGAACTCTTTTACACAAATTCCTCTTATCTAGATCTAGAAAATACATTAGTCTGAATTCTAATGGGGAAATCTAGGGAAAAAAAGTTAGCGAATCCTTTGTCTTAGCCCCTCTTGGCATAGAGAGTTAGTCAGGGAGATCTTTGGACACTGCAGATGGGGTCAAGCCAGGAACACACTGCCCTCAGAGTACTCCAGCACCCTGGGAGAGGGTGAACAGCAGGGTAAGAAGAGATATCAGAGCCATATGGGTTTTCCTCAGGCTACGGGGACAGGTACCAACTGGCAGCTTCATCACCCACTACTCAGTCCCAGTTTGCAGGATGGATGTGAGAAGGGGACCTCCAAAGGGCAGTAATCTGTCGTTCCTGAGTGGTATATGGACAGAGGAGGGGCAAGTTCAGAAACTGCTAGCAGCAGCAGCAGCAAGGCTCAGACTTCTGACGCAGAGCAGAATCTCCTTTCCAAGGTGTAGCTCAGCCGTCAGAAGAATAACCGGGACAGGAGACCCTGGGGACCTCCAGGTCAAAGGGGAACCTATAATTCTGCCACTCTGAGTCAATAGAGCTTTCCAGCTGACTGATATGGGTGGAGCCAAACAGGATTCTGTTATTTTTTGACTGAAACCCAGGTCAGGAACTTACAGAGCTTAGACCAGACAGACAGCAATCGGACTACTCTTGGATCCTTGAAAGCTAGGACTGCGTCATGTCCCTGAGATCCTGGAATAACACAACACTCAATACCCCCCTAAAAGCAGCAACAGGACAAGTCCAGACCTCCCTCCAGAGGTGCTCCAGACCCTAACATCAAGTCTCTGGAAGCCTGAGCCAGAAAAAAAAAAAGACCCAAAACAAAAAAAGCCTCAATATAATGAGCTATTTATTATTGCAGGGATACTCAAGACACAAATGCAGAAAAAAGAATAACTCTAAAACATCTATTAACATTGTCTCAGAGAGACATATAGCTTGGGCACAAATTCTACTAGAATTCCTGGAAAAGATTAAGCAAGAATTAAATTTTTAATAAGTGGAATGAGTGTGCTTGAGGAAAAGTTGGAAAAGAAATGGGAACTATGGAAGAAAGATTTGCAAAGGGAATTAACAACCTGACACAAGAAGTGCGAAGCTTTTACCCACACAACAAAGTCCCCCCAAATTCTAATGGACCAAATGAAAGCAAATGACTCCATGAGGAAATGGCATTTTTAAAATTTTATTTTTAATTTATGGAATAAAGCAAGCATTTCCATAATATGGTACAATAAAAAATGTGATTACACATGACACTGTACATCTACTATGTACAATTTGCTATTTCTTTCAAATATACAACAAAATTGTCATGTAAATTTCTTTTTTTTACTTTCCTCCTCTCCACCCCCCGCCCTAGAGATGGCTACCTTTAGACACAAATAGGCATGTATATATGTATACGCGTGTGTGTATACATGTGTAAACTCCTCTCCCTCTTTCTCTCCTTTTCCTTCCTCTTTTCCTCTCCAAAGAAAGGTAAATTTTGATGGCCAGAAGCTGCTCCTTCCTTCCTTCCTTCCTTCCTTCCTTCCTTCCTTCCCTCCCTTTTCTCTTTAGAACAACAAGCCACAGGGTCTTCTCCTCCCAGCTTGATTTTTTTCTTTTTTTTCTTTGTTTAATTAAAGGGGCCATCCCTTTGAGTACCTCAAAAGGCCTTAGCCTAAAAGGGCCAGGGTTTCCCATTGCATCTTGGGTCATCTCTAGTCATCCTGATGAATATCAGCTCCCTGGATTTGGATGGCTTTGGAGAAGAAAGTGGGGCTGGAGACTTTGCGTAGCCCTCCCTCACTCAAATCAAAGTCAACTGCAAGTCATATCACCATTTCCCTGATGCCGTGGTCCTTTGAAAACGAAGGACAAATAGAACAAAACACACATATATACCTATTTGTGTCTGTAAAATTATTCTATACCTACTTCTATTAGTTCTTTCCCTGGAAGATAGAGTCTTTCTTCATATGTCCTTTATAGTTAATTTGTATATAATAGTCAAAATAACTTACTTGCTCAGAGTTGTTCTTAAAACTATTGCTCTTACTGAATACAATGTTCTCTTGGTTCTGCTCATTTCGCTCTTAATTATTTTGCGTGAGAAATATTTTTTTTTAAAAACCAAAAGGCTAAGAAAATAGAAGAAAATGTAAGGTATTTCATAATGAAAACTACTAACCTGGAAAATAGATCAAGGAGAAAAAAATTAAGAATCTCTGAATCCCATGGCCAAAAATGGAGCCTAGATATCATATTTCAAGAAATTTTAAAAATAACCTGTCCAGATCTCTTAGAACCAGAGGGCAAAGTGAAAATAGGAAGAATCCACTGTTACCTTTTGGAAAAAAGCAAATAAATGAAAACTCCTAGAAACATAATAGCCAAAATCCAGAGCTTCTACATCAAAGAAAAAATATTGCAAACAGCAAGAATGAATGAAGTACTGTGAAGTTAAAATTAGAATCACACATGATTTAGCAGCCCCCACTATCACGAGTGGAGAACTCAGATTATGACAATATAGAAGGGAAAATATATTGATCTGCAACCAAGAAAAACTTACTCAGAAATTCTAATTCTACTGGAGTAAAACATGGATCTTTAATGAAACAAAGGACTTCCAATTATTCCTGAGAAAGCCCAGAGCTATGGAGAAACTTTGGAGTTTAAACACAGGAATGAAGAGAAACATAAAAAGATGAACAAAATGAGCAGTGATAAAGCACTGAACAAGGATAAACTGCTCATATTCAAATTTGGGGAGAAGATAATATCGTCTCTAAAATATATCATCATCAGGCTTCATAGGGCAAATCCAAGTAGACAAGGTCTGGAAGTGGCCCTGTCAGGACTTGATCTTAAGAAGGGAATGGAAAGAGAGGGGGGTGGAAGAAAAGGAAAGTTTAGAGGAAATTGTCCCACATAATGAGGGTGCATAAGTAGACATCTATAAAAACAAGGAAGTAGTGGGGATTAGCAGAAACTTGAACTTCATTCTTCTGAACTGGTCAAAAGAAGAGAGAATATGCTGATGGAGTTGGGTACAGGTATGCATTTCACTCAACTGTGAAATAGGAGGGAAAGAAGTAGGGGGAGAGAGAGAATTAAAAACAAGGTAGGTTAAAGGAGGGATTAGTCCTAAGCAAAACAAATTCTAAGAGTGTACAAAAATATAGCTTTCTTGAGATAGCAAAGATTGGGAATCTGAGAGGGTGGTCATAAATTGGGGAATAGATGAACAAGTTATGGTGTTTAGAAGTGATGGAATACTATTGTCCTAAACTCTTATCAGTGAAATGGCCAACCATGCCACTCACCTTCTTATAATGAGGGGAAGGACAAAATGCAGAATGAGACAAATATTTTTAAAGCCATGGCTAGTGTGGATACTTGTTTTTATTGAATATACATGAGTGTAATGGGTTTTGGTTTTGTGTGTGTGTGTTGTGTGTGTGTGTATTCTTGATGTGCTTGGGGGGGTTTGAGACAGGAGTGGGGAAGAGAGAGTGAGAAGGTCAGTTTTGGCTGATTAAAGCATTATACACACACACACACACACACACAAGCCTGGGGATTTTGATCAACACAGTAATCAATCACAATTCCCAAGGATTATTGATGAAAAATGCTGCCTTCCTCCTGAAAGAGAGATGATGGGTTCCAAATGCAGATCAAGACATATTTTTTGTGGAAATAGCCAATGAGAAATTTTGTTTTGTTGGACCACATGTACTTAGAATATGAATTTTGTTTTTCTTGCTTTCTCAGGGTGGGAGGGGGGTAGTAAGTGGGAGGAACAGAAAGCTTATCATTTGAAAATAAAATTTAATTTAAAAAAGAAAGAACTCTATAGTGTAAGTCTAAAGACATGAGTTAATAGAACTGTACTTAGGAAGGTTTGCATGGGGGCAAAACAATTGAATAATTTGTCCAAGGTCCCATAGCTAATAATTCCTAGAATTGGAATTTAACCAAAGGTTTTTGCATCTAAATACAGTGAATGAAGGGATAAAAAAGTATTTATTAATGTGCTAGGCATTATGCTAAGCAATGGGGATACAAATATGAAAAACAAAATAGTCCCACTTATCAAGAAGTTTTTATTCAATAGAGGAAGGTAATATATATATATATATATATATATATATATATATATATATATATATA
>NW_027186304.1:52021484-52129734 GCF_028583685.1 Petaurus breviceps papuanus | reverse complement strand
ATATATATATATATATATATATATATATATATATATATATATATATATATATAGGGGAGTGATGGCCATGGAAGGAGGTATTAGTGAGGAAAGTTAGAGTGATTTTTTTTTTGTGGCGAAGAAATAGGACAATCTATTGGCACATTCTTTCTAGGAATGGTATTGTTGATTTAATTACTGTTCTCAGATCTAGAGGTAGAAAATAGGGGGTCAAAAGGTAGATGCAGGGGGCCATACACAGCATGAAAATGGAAGGGGAGCAATGTGGTAACCTGGTCTAGTTATAGTGAATGTTCACCAATCAGAAACCCAGGGCCCCAGAACAAGAGTTGGAGTGCAAGGCTGGAGTGCAGGATGTGCCATAAAGGTACAGGTCTTCAATGGACAACTATGCCACAATGACTTATTTTACAAATTTAGAGCTTGGGGCTCAGAGAGTTAGAGTGATCGGACTAGCATTTCACATCTAACAAGTGGCAGAACCAAGATGGCAGCTATTTTCAATTATGGTTAATCCTTAACTTTTACGGGGATAATGTTCCTAGAAAACAACATGAAAGTAAAAAAATGCAATGTTGATACACTGAACCTATGGGACATAGGGGGTTAGTTTCTCGTGATAACTCAAAACTGAAATCTTTCACTAGAGATTAGTGAAAATATACTTTTCTACATATAATTCTTTATAACAAAGCATTAATTCTGATAATATGCACTTTTTCTGAAACAGTAACCATGAAATGATCCATAAAATACAATATACAAAATAAAATCAGTAACTTGAAAAACATTTTTACTCACTAGTAATTCCCTAGAATTTTGTGACCTTTTGTGCTAACACATCAATTAAAAAATTGACTTCAAATGATATTCACTTTTTATAGCACATGAATTCCATAGTATAATAAATACTATAAAGAAAATAAAATTTTTTAAACTAAAACTTTTTTTTTACCTAAATTTTGCCTTACACTGTGTGGCAGTGTGAGGGTTTTGTACTATGCTGCTGTAAACCTCTCTACCTTGGCCACCCTCTGAAAATCAAAGGAGAGCTTGCTGGTATTTTAGTCACTGCTGTTAAGAGATGCCAAGATTGGTGTGTCCTTCGTGGCTGGTGGATGGCATTGGAGATTGTGAAGGACACCTCAGTTTGAAATAATCTGTCACCAACCTCTGCTGTCTGGGTCATTTGAGATCTTTAAGGGTTTCCTGGTCAATAGTGACTGTAGACATTCCTGCATGTGGTTTATCTAGTACCTTTCTCATTAAATTGCTTGGGCATAGAGCCCAAAGGACTTTTATTATGCCGTGGGGGTAATTGCAATATATGTCTTGTGTTTTAAAGGCAATGAAAATCCACAGTAAGTTCAGTGTAAGCTCTTGATAGGGGTAGAGTGAACAAGACCAGTGAAGAACCTGATAGGATACCAGCCATTCCACAAACCTGCACGCTTCACACCTCTCATCTTTTCTTCTGCTGCATAGCTGAGAATCATCACAGGAATGCTTGAAGTTGTGAAAGTTAAATGTGGGAATGTTGAAGATTAACTGTGTTTGAAGGGCTGCCATAAAGAAATAGGATAAGACGAGCTCAACTTGGTTTTAGAAACAGCTAGGTGGTACAATGGATAAAGCACTAGGCTGGAGTCAGGGGGACCTGAGTTCAAATTTGACATCAGACACTCCTTAGCTGTGTGACCCTGGGCAAGTCACTTAACCTCTGTCACAGTTTCCTTAGTTGCAAAACAGAGATCATTATAGCACTTACCTACCAGAGTTGTGAGGATCAAATGAGATGTTTGTAAAGTGCTTAGCATAGGGCTGATACATAATGGGCCCTTAATAAATTTCCATCCTAACTATTCTATTACCCTATTCCACCTATATCCTATACACATTCTATATCCTATTCCATCCTAACTCCCCACCCCACACCCCAAGACAACAGAACTTAGAGTAAGCAATACAGGTCTAGAAGTCAGAGTCAGATTGAGGCTTGGCATAAAAAAGCTCTAATTATAGTTACCTCAAAGTAGGGTATACTCTCTTGAGAGATATCATGTTCCCTCTCTTTGAAGACCTTCAGGAAAAGTCTGGATCATCACTTGTAGGGAATCTTGTAACAGATATTCTTGCTCAGGCTGAACTAGATAAACTCTGAAATTCCTTCTAACCCTGAGATTTCATACTTGTTCTTCCATCACCAGAAGAAGACTTTAATGGAGAAACAGGAGGTAGAATGTTAAAGGGAGATAAGAAAAAGGAATAGAAACAAGAAGGTCAAAGGATTGAGGTGATAGGTTGGGATAAAGGGAAAAACAGAAAGGACAGTCAAACTATGCATATATCTTTGGTAGGGGGTAGCCCAGATCTCATCCGTATAAGGATTGGGAGGGAGAGAGATGGAAGCCCTAAGAGAATGGAGGCCAGGTGATGGGAACCTGGGGGAATATGGCCTGGGAGCAATGAGGCATGAGCAGCAGATGACCTTGAGATAAACTGCATAGATGGCAATTGCCTTGAGGATGGGGTAACTGTGTGTAGGAAGCATTGGTAGTTGGCCCAAAGTGCTAAGAGCGTGATGCTATAGTTCTGAACCCAGGTCTGCCATTCACTAGCTGTGTAACCTTGGGTAAGTTGCTTTAACCTACTTAAAATCCCAATTTACAAATCTCTAAAATAAAAATAATGGTATTTTATATAGCTACCTAACAGTATTATTGTAAATATCACATGTGATCTTTTTTCCAACTTAAAAATTTATTTAATGTTTTGAGTTCCAAATTCTATGCTTCCTTCCCTACACCCCCCCTTAGAAGGTAATCAAGGTTAGCAATCAGATATAGGTTATACATACACAATTATGTAAAATATTTCCACATTAATAATTTTGTACAAAAAGACTTGAATAAAAGAGAAAAATGAAAGAAAGTGAAAAATAACAAAGTTTAGACTGTGTTCAATCAATATGTTTTTCCCTGGATGCAGATAGTATGCTTCATCATTAGTCCTTTGGGATTGTCTTGGAACATTGTATTGTGAGAATAGCCAAATTATTCCTAGTCCTTCATTGAACAATATTGCTGTTACAGTGTACAACATTTTCCTGGTTCTGTAAACTTCACTTTTGATCAGTTCGGGTAAGTCTTTCCAGATTTTTTCTGAAATCATCTTGCTTGTCATTTCTTATAACACAATAGTATTCCATTACAATCATATACCACAGCTTGTTTAGCCATCCCCCAACTGATGGGCATCCCTTTGATTGACAATTGTTAGTCACCACAGAAAGAGCTGTTATAAATATTTTTGTATATCTGGGTCCTTTTCCCTTCTTTTGGATGTCTATGGAATAAAGACCTAACAGTGATCCATGTGATCATTTGTAGGAAGCACTGTAGTTATAAAGTGCTATATAAATTTTGGCTCTTATTTTCATTATAACTAAGTCATTAAAGTACTTGGGAAGAAATATTCTTGGTGATTAGAGTATCAATATGGAAATTTGGGAATTTGCTAGCTATGTCTTGACATTCTCTATGGCATGTGACTAGTTATCTCTTTCTTATCAGTTTTATTTTCTATTATTTTCTTATTTTCTATAAGTCATATTTTCTGCAGATGGTATAACTTTCATTTTATGAAAAGACTTGAAGACAGTTAATCACAATTTATCTTATATAGACCAATAAGTAGAACAACCTTTTGTAACTGAGTTTAATGGTCTCCATTGAGAAAATCCAAGCAGTTCTGGGGAACTATGCTTATTTCTTAAAGCTTGTAGATTGTTTCAAAGTTCCATCCAGTAATATTTCTCTCTTCACATTTTTAAAGCCACTAAAATAAATTTTGATAAGGTAAAATTATAGATCAAAGATTATATTACATTCTCTTTTCTTACAAAATTCTACCTTTCAGTATCTTTCTCACCTCTTCCCTTCATTTCCTCCTTTCTCCTTCATCACCATAGGCTTTCATGGACCTTAAGCCTGGTGTAAACTTCCACCAACAGCCAGTTCTTAAGGGGATGGTGAAAGACTGATGGAAATGGAAATAATGATGTCCCTTCTCAAGACTTCTTGGCACATCAGGCCCACATTCTACTCAAGTCTATGCTTATAATATATAGTAAAGTATCCCCTTATGCTTACTTGATATGTCCTTAGGCAAGTCCTGGTTGTTTCTAGATTATAGCTGGCATTTTATAACCAGTTAGGGTAAGCCTTTGTTAAATTCCTGTGGAAAGTATATGTTTGGTTTCATAAGACTTGGATTTGAGTCTTATTATTGACTAGCTACTCTTCCCCAAGGAAGAGATGAGGGAGGATGAGGAAATGTTCATCAGATTTAGAAATTAAGAGATCATTCCTAATTCTGAGGACCATTTTACTTCTGTTTCTTCTTCTGTTAATCTCTTTACAAATGTGTTCTATTATGCTCTTTCCCCTTGGATTTTGTATTTTTACACATGAATCCCTCATGGCCATCTAAACAAACAAAGAGAAAAGAAATAGAATAGGAAAATAGATAACACACCTGTCAAAGAGAGATAATATAGCAGTTATGAGAGACCTCAAACATCCAACCATCTCTCTCTCTCCCTTCCTCCCTCCCTTCTCAAAAAAAAGTCTATTGACTCAGGGGTGGCCAGGTGGCTCAGCGAGTAAGAGCACCGGCTCCAGTGTTGGGACGACCTGGAGATCGAATCCCGGGCTCAGACACTCAGCACCACACCCAGAAATAACTGGCCCTGTAACCTTGAGCAAGTTACTTAACCCCGATTGCTTAAAATAATAATAAAAAAAAAAAAGTCTATTGACTTGCCGTAATGAAAACGTCATCCTTCAAAGGGTGAAGGAATCAACATGGAGAAATTCTAAGAGATCTTATTCTCACTAGAAAGAAGGAGCTGGTTACTGGGTTGGAGATAGGGTACACATTGAGAAGTGACCACTCCCTCCCAGAGTTTGATAACAGCAGAAGAAAAGATGAGCAGTTTAACAGGCACCCTACATTTTCAGAAGACAGATTCTAAAGGTTTTAAAGGAATGATGGTTTAGTCCCATAGACTAAAACCTGACAGGAGAAGTCAGCCCAGGATGAATGGAAAATTCTCCAGAATGTAATTCCAGAAAAATAAAGAGAAACACTCATAAGGGGAAGGAAAAACAGGAGTTGCCTGAAGGGATGCATAGGTGACTCACTAAACAATTTAGATATTTTAAAAGACATGTAAGAGTATTAAGTGAGGAAGGGTCCCATAAAGTAGAATCAGGTGATCCAAAGCTCAAACTGAATTGTAGTTAATGAGAGAAGAAGAGGAAGAACAAAGTGTATGTCCTAGCAGATTGGCTAATATGACAAAAAAGGAAAATGATAAATGTTGGAGAAAATGTGGGAAAATTGGAACACTAATGCATCGTTGGTGGAGTTGTGAACTAATCCAACCATTCTGGAGAGCAATTTGGAACTATGTCCAAAGGGTCCTGCAATTTGATCCAGCAATACCACTACGAGGTTTGTATAGGGGAAAGAACCTATATGTACAAAGATATTTATAGCAGCTTTTTTTGTGGTGGCAAAGAACTGGAAATTGAGGAGATGCCCATCAATTGGGGAATGGCTGAAGAAGCTGTGATATATGAATGTAATGGAATGCTATTGTTCTATAAGAAATGATGAGCAGGAAGATTTCAGTAAAACTTGGAAAGACTTACATGACCCGATGTTGAGTGAATGAAGTGAGCAGAGCCAGGAGAACACTGTACACAGTAGCAGCAACACTGTATGAAGGCCAACTTTGATAGACTTAGCTCTTCTCAGCAATGTAATGATCTAAGACAATTCCAAAAGACTCATGATGGGAAACAATGCTATCTACATTCAAAGAAAGAACTACAGAGTCTGAATGGAAATTGAAACATTATTTTCTCTTTTTTTTGTTTTTTCTTTCTTTTCCATAGTTTTCCCCTTTTGTTCTGATTCTTCTTTCACAACATGACTAATGTAGAAATATGTTTAATATGACTGTACATGTGTAGACTATAACATATTGCATGCTGTCTTGAGGAGGTGAGGGGAAGGAGGGAGAAAAAATGGAACTCAAAATTTGTAAAAGTGGATGTTGAAAACTATATTTACATGTAATTGGAAAAAATAAGATATTCTTAAGTAGGTGAAAAATAAAGTGTGTGTGTGTGTGTGTGTGTGTGTGTGTGTGTGTGTGTAACTACTGGGATTAAGAGGAAGATTGTAAAAGGAATAAGGGAAAGAAGAACATCAGAGTGTTCCTGTTTTATCTACCAAGAATAATAACTTTTAATTTCAAAATGACAAAGCAAAAATGGCTAAAAGACAGTTGATACCCAAGATGATAAGGAAGGGCTTCATTATGCTTGTACAAGATCATAGTTTCAAGAGAAGGAGGGGAGGCAACAGACTCAAAAAAGTGAAGGGTCTTGCCCTAGGTCACTGAGGGAATAAGGTTCAGAGGTGGGATTTGAATCCAAGACTCCTGATTACAGAACCAGTACTCTTTCTACCATAACACCCCCCCACCCCTGGTGGATTTAATTAACCTGGCCCCGGGAGAACTATACACTTGGGATAATGAAAGCTGGCAGATGTGATAGCTGAATCACTGTCAGGGATATTTGAAATATCATGGAAAAAGAGAAAAGTACCATAGGAGGACAAAAAATACATTTTTAATAAGAAAAGTACAGACGTTGAAAGCTATAGACTAATGAGTTTGTCTTTATTTCTTGAAAAGCCTAGAACAAATTTTATAACCAATGGTTAATAAGCATCTAGGAAAGGAAATGTTAATTACAGAGAATTATCATGGTTTGGTCAAGAACAGATCATGCCAGAAAGACTTTATTTCCTTTTTCTCTTTTTGACAGTGTTACTAAATTATTAAATCAGGGGATTTATGGAGTTATAGTTTGCTTAGATTTTTAGCAAAGCATTCAAAAATACCTCACACTATTGTTGAGGGAAAGATGGAGATTAAATAATAATACAATTATATTCAGAAATGGTTCAATGGGCAGACTTAAAGAGTAATTGATAAAAAAAAATGTTAAATAGTATAGGACTAGCCAGAGATCCCTGGACATTCCACTAGAGACCTCTTGTCAGACTAAAATTGAATCCCCTCTCACCCAGTTCCTACTGGCACGGGCACATTGGGACCCCGAAGGGCAATATGCATATGACCAAAGGGTAAACTTACAGCTCTTGGCTACTGGAAGTCTTTTTCTCCCTTCTTTGGGTCTTTGTGAAAATCTCCATGGATGCAAGCTCTCTGTGGTTCCTTTCAAAAAAGTCCTGAAGGTGCTCTTCCTCACTGTTTCTGGCTTGTCCTGGTGTGCCTCCTAATTATTAGCACCATATATCATACCATCAGACTCTTCTGCTCAGGAGAAATTTCCACAATTCTAGTGGATACTTCAGATTGTCTAACCTTTCAAAGTATACCTAGTCAATAGCCAGGGAGAGAGGGAGAGGAGAGAAGCTTAATCCTTGTGTTTCTCTGCTTTGGCCATGGGCACTTTCTTCTGAGAGTCATTTATCTATGGATTTGACCACCACCTGGCTCTTTCCTGATGGAGTACAAATTGGCTGTGATTGTTCTACATAGGTCCAGCCAGATGTGTGTCTGATTTTCTTCAATTAATCACAAAATATTTCCTGTGTGATCATCCACTTTCAGCTAATGATCAGTAAGTCAGTCAGCCAATCAAAAAGCATTTAAGTGCTCATTAATCCAGGTACTATGCCAAAACTACACTACTCCCAAATGGATAGAGTAATTGTTCTTACCTAATTTATATCTCTGATTGATTGATTTGTTCAATTGACAGATTTTGTCCTTCCATGATTATTGGGATTGAGACTGGGATATTTAGTGAAAAAGAGAAGACTCAGGGAGAACATGATAACTTTAAGTATATGTACAACTGTCACATGGAAGGAGGGATTAGACAAGTTCTATTTGTTACCACAAGGCAAAGTTAAGATCAATGGGAGGATGCTGCAAAGATTTAAATTTAGGCTTGATATAAGAATAAACTTCCTGACGATTATGGTTGTCTAAAAGTGGAACAAACTGCCTTTGGAAATGGTGTTCCCCCTTATTAGGGTTTTTTCAAGGCGAGGCTGAATGACAAATTGTGTGATATGTTATAGTGGCAATACTTTTTGGGTTTGGATTAGACTAAATGCTGCCTTTATCCATTGCTTATCCTGTTGGTAAAATTACAATTTAATTGGAATGTTTATTTTATGAATTAGAAGTCTTTTCTCCCATATCAATGAAAAATATTTATTAACTGAATAAATAGTACTCACTCTTCATATTCCTTCATTTTTTCTGTATTTATTATATATATTTTATTGATGCATTTTGTGTTTGTCCTTTTTTTTTTTTTGAAGAGTTCCATGGCATCAGGGAGATGATGGCTTGACTTGCAGTTGACTTTGATTTGAGTGAGGGAGGGCTGTGCAAGGTCACCATCCTCACTTTCTCCTTGAGAGTCATCTGGGTCTAGTGGCCAGACATTCATCAGGATGATTAGAGATGACCCAGGATGCATTTTATCTTTATACAGCAGTCATTTTTTGGGAAAGAAAGGATATGAACTCTTCCCTCTCCCTTGTGACAAAGAATACCAATTAGTAAAAACATGGATATGGTTACTGAATCTGAATAAGTATATAGGATTCTGTTCTAATGCTCTTCCACTTCTCTGTCATGATGAGGGAATAATATGTTACTATTTGTTCTTCAGGACTTTGATTTTTCATTTACTCTTTTCGTTCACATTGTTGTAACATGTCTATGTTTTTATTTTGGTTCTGTTTATTTCAATCTGAATCAATTATATACATATTTTCTTATGTTTATCAAAATTTTTTAGGTTCTTAATTTTTTCTTACTGTGTAACAATGCTCCATTACATTACCATGGTTTTTTTTTCCAGTAATTCCTGGATTAATGTGTTTCCAGTAAGGGATCTTTGGGATCAGAAAGGAGACCAGTATGAATATTTTGGAATATATTGGATCCTTAATTATGTCTTTGATTTCCTTGGCATATGCTCTCAGTCATTAATGAGATCTCTTGGTCAAAGGGTAGGGACAATTTAGTTGCATTTATTGTGTAATTTTAAATTAATATGTGGCATGGATGGATCGATTTAAAGTTCCACTACCAGTATATTAGTGTACCTATTTTCCCACATCTGTTCCAACATGGACTGTCCATTTTGGTAAATTTTTTTCATAATTTCCATGTTGTGGGATAAAAGCTCATAGTGGTTTTAATTTTTATTTCTCTTAGGGATTTGAAGCATGTTTTCATATGATAATTTGTAATTTGAATATTTCTTTTAAAAATGCTTTTTCTATCCATTGACAACTTACATATTTGAGGAGTGACTTTTGAATACATATACATATATATACACACATGTATACATATATACACACATGAACATATATATTCCCTATATATCTTGAATATCACATTTTTTCTGATATTTGAAGCAAATTTTTTCTACTCTGCTGTTTCTCTTCTTAATCTCTCTTCTTTTACTTTATTCATGAAAAAAATCATTTAAGTATTTTATAGTTATTTTAAAAATAAATCTTGCCTATGTCTTTGTAGATTAATGCTAGATATGTTGTGCATTTTCTAGGTATTTTGGATGGATCTTTTTTGTTTTCAGTTTTCTTTTTTGTATTAGTACACTATAGGAATGCTAATAATTTTGTTGGATTTATTTTGTATACTGCTACCTTACTAAAGCTATTAAGAGTCTACCTTTGTATTTTTACTGATTCTCTGGGTTTTCTTAATAAAGTGTGATATCACAAAACAGGGATAATTTTGTCTCCTATTTGTCAATATTTATACTTTTAATTTCTTTCTCTGTTCTTATTGTTATCATTTTTCTAGAACTATGTCAGTTAAGAGTAGGGAAAGGGGCATCGTTGCTTTATCCCTCTTTGTATTAAGGAAACTTTTAATATTTCTTCATCACAAATAATGTTGATTCCTGATTTTAATTATATGATTTTCTTCATGTCAACAAAAGGTTGTTCCATGCCTGTGCTTCCTAGGATTTTTTTTGACATAAATGAGTACTGATTTTTGTCAGAGGCTTTTTCTGCACAGGAAATGATCATATAGTTTTTTGTTATCTTTATTGTTTCTATAATGTTAATAGATTGCATAATAGAACACCATCTTTTTATCCTTGCGCTGAATCTAACTTGGTCATAATGATTTATTTTTGTAATATATTTACATATTCTATTAAAGATGATTTCATTCTCCACATCCCATATTACATTCATTAATGAGATTTGTTTATAGCTCTCTTTGACTGTTTTGTCTCTCTATGATTTAGATATCAGGACCATGGCTTCCCCCCTCCCCTAATTAAAGGAGTTTGGTAGAGTAACTTTTATTTTATTATTTTTCTTTCTTTTTTCTTTTTGGAGGGGTAAGACAGGGCAATTGAGGTTAAGTGACTTGCCCAAGGTCACACAATTAGTAAGTGTTAAGTGTCTGAGGCCAGATTTGAACTCAGGTCCTCCTGACTCCAGGGCTGGTGCTCTATTCACTGCACCACCTACCCACCCCCAATCTTTTATTTTATTTTAAATAATAAATTTTGAAGTATAGGTATTGATTATTCTTTAAATATTTGATATAATTTACATATGACTCCAATATATCTCTTGACATTTCTCCCCCTTTCTTAGTTCACTTATAACTTTTGCTAAATTTGTTTTTCTGAGATTTGGATGTTAATAATCTTTTAGTTCTTGTTTTGTTAGCTTGGACAGCATCTTTTGAACTTTTAGCTTTGCTGGCACATAACTGTGTATAGTAGTTCCTGATAATTCTTTTTATTCAAAACATTTTTTATTCCTAAGGCTAATTCTTCTAATATTGTTGTTGATTTAATTCCCTTCCACCTACTGTATGACTTTGCTCCATCAGTCATCCCCTATTTTCCATATATCTTTAATAAATGCTTCTTTACTTATCTTTCCCTTTTCTTGTCCCTATAAGAACAAAGAATAGGAAAGCAAACAAAACAAAACAAATCCTTCTCTTGACCATGACATCAGTTAAGCAAGTGATCTCTGTTTTTTTTTCCCTTTACCCAATTCTCACCTGTGGCTCCAAGAAGCTGTAGCATACACAGTGAGTTTCCACATCCCAGTAAACCATGTTGGAAGATGGGTTAAACCAGGCTGAGGGTAACAGAAGGGCCTCAAACCCATCTAGTGGAATGGGTGAATGAGAATAATTTGTTCTAACAGCCATTAAAGTGGCTGAAGCAGGCACTCTGGAGAGCTTAGAGTTTGGTCACACATGAAAGATGTCGAGTTCATCCACTGCATTCTGAGCCATCACCAGTCATTTTGACTTTTCTCACCAGGACTTTGATGACTCTGGAAGAGAATGAAGCTGACAACTTTGTGTAACTCTGCCTCACCTAAATCCAATTCACAAGAAAGTCAATATATCAACCTTGATGTCATTGATCTTCTTAGAAAATGAAGGATAGATAACAACAACTAGACTTTAGCAAGCATTGACTAAATTACTCAAATCCAGTTCCTCAAAATCTACATAATACTTAACCCCTTGCAGTCCAGTGCCCTTCACTATAACTGTTCTGAAGCAGCTCTCTTCAAGCCTGCTGATGACCACATAGCTAATTCCAATGATCATATTTTTTTTCCTATTCTTGTCTTTCTTTACCTCTCTATGGCATTTTGCTCTATGGATCCCTCTTCCTTTCCCCACCCTGAGTCCTGAGTAACTCATTTCTGTTGGTTACCTCTCTGACCATTCATTCTGTTACTTGTCCTTTTTCTTCTTCTGTCTCCAACCTCCTACTTGTGAGTATATGTCAAGATTATAATCCAGGTATTCTTTTCTCTCCACTTATTCCCATCTCTTCTCCTGGCTTCAATTTTAACTTCATGTAGATGACTCCAAAATTAATATCTCTATCCAGAACTTCTCACTCCTCTTTAGCCCTGTATTCTTTTTTTTCTTTTAAATTTATTTGTTTGTAGTTTACAACATTCAGTTCCACAAGTTTTTGAGTTCCAAATTTTCTCCGCCTCCACGTCCTTCCCCTTCCTCCTGCCACGGCAGCATGCAATCTGATAGGTTCTACGTATACCTTCACATAAGAAATTAGTCAAGTTGTAAAGAAGAATTATAACCAATGAAATGAACAATGAGAAAGAAGAAACAAAACAAAACAAAAAAGAGAGCAAGCAAGTAGTTTGCTTCCATCTGCATTCAGACTCCATAATTCTTTCTCTGGATGTGGATAGCCTTTTCCACCATGAGTCTTTTGGAGTTGTCTTACAGCCTTGCATTGATGAGAAGAGCCCAGTCTATCAAAGTTAGCCATCACAGATACAATGTATTTGTAATTATGTACAGTGTTCTCCTGGTTCTGCTCCCCTCACTCTGCATCAGTTTATGTAAGTCTCTCCAGGTTATTATGAAGTCTGTCTGCTCCTCCTTTCTTATAGCTCAATAGTATTCCATTACATTCATATACCACAACTTGTTTAGCCATTCCCCTATTGATGGGCATCCCCTTAATTTCCAATTCTTTGCCACCACAAAAAGAGCTGCTATAAATATTTTTGTACATACGGGTCCTTTTTCCACTTGTATGATCTCTTTGGGATACAGCCCTAGAAGTGGTATTGCTGGGTCATGTTTTTATATCCCTTTGTAGCCATGTATTTCTAATTGCTGGATAACTTAGTCTGGATATCTTGCCAGCACCTCAAACTCAACACATCTAAGATATTTTATTCCTTGCTAGAATTCTCTCTTCCTATATCCAATTAGTTGCCAAGTCCTGTCCTTTCTACCTTTAAAACATCTCTCATATACACCCCCTTCTCTTCTCTGACACTGCCACCACTCTGGTGCACACCTTCATACCTTGACTGTTGCAAAATCATTCTGGTTTGTTTCCCCATTTCAGGTTTCTTTCTCCTCTAGTCTGTTCTTCAAGTTGTCAAATTGATCTTTCTAATGTGCTATTCTGACCATGTCAGTCTCCTACTCAATAAAATCCTCCAGGATATTATCTGTGGGATCAAATATAAAATTTTCTCTTTGGCTTTTAAAGCCCATCCTAACCTGGATCCTTCCTACCTTATCAGTCTCTTTAACATGTCACTCCCTTCCATGTACTCTGAGATCCAGGGACATTAGCCTCTTTCCTATTGTTTGAACATAACACTCCATCTACCAACTCCATGACTTTTCACAAGCTGCCCTTCATATCTGAAACCCACTCCCTCTTTGTTCCCATCTCCTAACTCCCCTGGTGTCTTTCCATTCTCATCTAAAGTCCCGCCTTTTGCAAGAGATCTTTCCCACTCCTCTTTAATCTTAGCACCTTTTCTCTAAGATTATCTCCCACTTATTCTGTATGTATCTTGTTATATATCGTTGTTTGTATGCTGTCTCCACCTTTAGACTATGAGCTCCTTGAGGGTAGGGACTGTCTTTTACCTCTTTTTGTATGTCTAAGCACTTAGAATAGTCCCTGCTACACAGCAGGCACTTAATACATGTTTATTAATTGATAATGTAGTACTTTTGAATTTCTGGAATTATTCAGAAGTTACTTTTTTATGTCAAGCTTAATTTTTCTTTTTCACAGCTTCCATCCATAACTTTTAGTTTTGCCATCTTGGGACAAATAAAATAGCTTCGACACCTTTTCCAATAAGAGTTCTTTTTAAAGATAGGCATAATACTTACCTAAATCTTCTCTTCTGAAAGTTGAATAGCTGATCTTAATAAGACATCAAATCAATGCAATTGTTGGAAGGTCTTATATTCATCCTCTTCTGGAAAATTCAGCATATTAAAATGTGTCACAGAGAAAAATGCCATCCTCCAAATATAGTCTGACCAGGGAAGAATGCAGTGAGCTGTCATCTCCCTACTCTTGAACACTGTCCTTTCCTTAATGCACCCTAATATCACAGTAGTTCTTTGAGTAGCTTCATCACAATATAGACTCTAGTTCAGCTGGTTCTTCCCCTTATCATATTGTCCAATTCCTAAAAGTAGCCCCAGGTTCATATCTATTTTATATCTATATTTCATATCCCCAGCATTTAGCATAATGGTTAAAATATAATAGTTGCTTAATAAATGATTTTTTTTCACTGAATGAAAGAATGATTTGGGAGCTTAGAGACTGCATTTCTAGTTTTTGTTATTTGGGCAACTAGCTGAATGATCTTGGGCCATTTATAATTCTCTGGACGTAATTTTTGTCATAATCAAATCAGAGTATTCAATTCAATTCAGGTCAACCTAGTTCGGTTCACTTCAAAACCATACATTTACTAATCATTTCATACGTACAAGTCACAGTGTTAGGAATTGAGAATACAAAAAAAAAGAATTAATCCTTGTCTTCAAGGAACCTATATTCCACCTGGGGTAGGGAGGTCAGGTACACAAAAGAAATACAAACTAAATGCAGTTATACAAATTCATTTCAAGGTGGAGAAGTATAACATCTAATGGTATAAGGAAAGACTTTGGGAAGATGGTAGCATTGATTGCTAAGGTTATTTCTAGCTCAACAATGCTATACTTTTTAAGCATTTGTGTTAATAGCTGATTGTTCTCAAGTCTAACCTGTTAGAAAGCAGAAAAGGTATAAGACCCATGTCCTTCATGTGATGTTTGACCACTTTAAAATTAATAATCATACAGACTTTGTAGACAGCTTCAGAATAACCTTGAATTTTCTACAATGAACTGTGTCCTTGCTTTATTTTGTATTATTTTGTGTTAAAATAGCCTCTTACCAAAGTATATAGGTATTTTAGTGATGGTTGCTATTCAACTCCACCTATTAATAGAATAGATGTTTTAATTCTACTCTTTAGAAAAACAGTGGAGGAACATGCCATGAGATAAAAACTCTTGTGTCAGAAGATGTGAACTACAAAGCTGTGACCAGTCTGGGAGAATCTGCTATCAGTATGGAAAGGATTGAATGAGCAGCAGATAAAAAGACAGGAGAAACAGCATAAATTGGTGGAAAAAGCAAAACCAGGAAAAGGTGTTTGAAGTATTGAATCTTAGAGAAAGCAAGCTTCTTCTTTTAAGAATTTTTTTTTTGCTTTTTTTTTTGGAGGGGGTAAGGCAGGGCAATTGGGATTAAGTGACTTGCCCAAGGTCACACGGCTAGTCAGTGTTAAGTGTCTGAGGCCAGATTTGAACTCAGGTCCCTCTGACTCCAGGGCTGGTGCTCTATTCATCTAGCCACCCCTTAAAGGAAAATTATGCCTTAAAGATTATTATATTTCTCACTTTGACCCAGATTTCTTATGCCTTTGAATATATTTAGGTTGAACAAATTTCATTCATTCAGCTTTTCATCAATTTATGGTTGCAAGATGTTTTATTATTACAGGAATTATTCTAAAGTGATTAAAAATATTGTTGTCCTTTGATTTTTGCATCACCAACATTTCTTCTTTCATATTGAACTTTTCCTTGGAACAAAAGAAAAAAAAAACACTTAAGAAAACACAGGGGCTACATCTAACAGGATAGCCCATAGTAAACCTGTAGACCTCAGCCCTCTGTTGAGAAGAAGAAGGCATATGTCTTTATTGTTTTTCCAAAACTGAAAATGATTTTTTTCTCTTACAGTCTCATTTGAATTGATTGCTTTTTAATGTTGTTATTGCTTATATTGTTTTCTTGGTTTGTTCTTCTTTCACAGGCCACATCTTTCTTTGTCTTCTTCATATTTGTAATTTCTTATAGTGCAGTAATATTACATTATGTTCCTATACCACAATTTGTTCACCCATTTCCCAATTTATGGCATCTACTTTTTTGGTTCCTATCTTTTTTCTTACTACCATAAAGAGAACTGCTATGAATATTTTATTATGTATAGGGCCTTATTGCATTGGCCTGAGATCACTGGGTCAATTTATTTATTTATTTTTTTGGCATAACTCTAAATGGTTTTACAAGTGGTTGGCTTAATCTATAATCCCACCAACAATTTACTTTTGTGCTAGTTTTCCCATAGACCTTTCCAACACCGACCTGATTAAAAAAATTAACATCTCTCAATTTTCTGTGTATGAGGTAGACCTCAAAATTATTTTAATTTTCATTACTTTTATTAGTGATTTTCAGCAATTTTCATGGGCATTACCAGCAGCCATTAAAGACAATTGTTCCAAATCACCAACAATAAAATAAGTTAAAATTAAAGTAACTCCAAGGCAAATTTAAAGATTTTTTTAAAAATTGGTACTATTAAAGGTATAAAACAGGAAATTCTGTTTCCTCACTGCCTTAAGATTTTATATTTGCAATTTGTAGTAAAATATTACTTTAGAACAGCCAAACTAAAGACCTTGCCACCCTGCCTCTCCACACCAATCCTCAATTGATTTCTCCATTGCTTGGGTAATTTTCTGGTGTTACCTACTACCTTCTGGGGAAAGAACACTACTTTTGAAGACTGTACCTATAAATTTGTCACACTTTTCTCAGCACTTTCTTGCAGTGTATACCCCTCTCTTGTTGTGTCCAGTCCAGAACTATGTGCTCAACTGATAAAAGTATACAAGTCATTCTACCCTCAGAATAATGTACCACACTCTGAGTACAAAATTGATAAATTACAAGTGCAGTAAATTCATGATTTTGTGTTGCTAACTTCAGTTTATCATAGATGCATACACAGATGTTACTTTTATTTTCAGTTCTACTCCATAATTTGAAATGCATCTCAAATCTCCAAATTTTTTTTGATCACTTGAGAAGTAAAACCTTTACTCTAGATTCCATACTCTTACTCCCTTTGTAACTACTTTAGCCCCAACAAGAGCTGTCTATAGAAACTAAACTCCCTTCTTTTGTCAAGTTTTCCATGGGTTACATTCCCAAAGAAGACAGAATAGTAATAATAATAAATAATGTTTACATAATGCTTTAAGGTTTGCAAAACACCTTATCAACATTCTCTCGTTTTTCCTTTCTCACACTAACTTTGGGAGTTAGATGCTGTTTTTATTCCTATTTAACAGTAAAGGAAAGCAAGACAGACAGAGATTGTTTGCCTAGGATCATCCAGCTAGTGTCTGAGACAGGACTTCCAAACTCTAGGTCCAGAACTCTGTCCACTGAACTATTCCTAGCTGCCTCATTGTTGTGAATGGAGTGCTAGATCTGGTACCAAGAAGACTGATTTAAAATCTCTCCTCTTAGACTTAATAAGTATGTGAACTTAGACAAGAGAATCAACCTCTCTCTTTATTCATTTGTAAAATGGAGAAAATAATTCCTATGTTATCACTCACAGGGTTGCTGTGAGGTTTACATGACATGATGTACAAAAAACAAAGTTTACAAAAGTATACAAATGTCAGTTACCATTGAAATATCTAATTCAAATTTACATTTTCCATTCCTCCCCACCCAACACACTCACTCTAAAGGTAGAGTGAAATGTAAACTCCTTTGATGTTTTATTTTTGCATTCCTTGCTGTTAGCACATAATAGATATTTATTAAATTATTATATTGAATTAAGGTTTCATTGTTCCAAAAGTTTTCTTTATTTTTCTGAACCTAGTTTTTCCAAAGTGATGTTTTGTTACTGCCTCTCTCCATCTTTTCCCTTTACACATTTAACCTCAACACTGACTTCTTTCTAACCCTATTGTCAGTAAGTTTTATCTCCAGGTATCATTATTTATTCTCTTGCCTCTTCTTAAAAAATTAGTATAGATATTAATGTTTCTAAATACTGAATTACATTTTACCATTCTAGCCCTTAAATGTATTAATTTTCAATATATATGTAATTGGGGAAATGAGTGAATGTATTGCCCCTCTGAGTTATAAGCAATTCTCAAAGCATAAAGATAACATGAGTTATTGAAAACTGAAATAAGACCCTAAGTTTCATATTGCCAGTGATTTCAGTTTTATTTCTCCTAGAGTAATTAAAAAATGATTAACAAATATAAAAATTGGTGGGTTTTGTTTTTCTTTTTTTTTTTTTTGTTTTGTTTGTTAATGCATTTCTACTTATGTCTACCCTAGGGTAAAGGTGCTAAGAATCAGGGAAATTATAACATGTAGAGAGTCAAGGAACCTAGATAATTTATCAACTGGTCAGTTGTTCTCAATATCTACCTGTGATTTGTACCTTCACTGCAATAGCCACAGCAGTGAAAGGTTCCTCATTCTCAAGATAACCTAAAGCTTATTTCGCTTAGGACTGAACATATGGTCAAGCAATGTTTGTCCAGGTTTCATTTTGTTGGGATTGACCTCTTAGTAGCATGGAATTTGTTTATGCTGAGGAGAAAGGATTACTATGTTCTCTAAGTAATTATAACTATCCATTTAATGAAGAAGCAGAGGATTGGAATTCAGCATTATATTATCACTTGTGGTGAGAAAAATTACATTTATATATATATACATATGTGTGTATATATGTAAATATATATACATATATAATGAATGGCTGAAGACAAATAATAAATGATGATGTATTTATTGTTCATAGAAATTTATTTACATCAGGTCAAAGGACTAATATTTTCCTTTAGATGTGTTTTTTTGCCTGTCCTTGAAAAAAAAATTCTTTGTTTACACTATCTAGAAAAAACCAGGATTCCTATTTTGTTTTTCTTTCATCTTAAAGAATATCAGCAACTCTAATGCTAAAGAATAAAATGTTGGATAGGGAATCCTGGAGACTAAAGTTCTTTAATAATGCCTATAATTGGGGCCGCTAGGTGGCTCAGTGAATAGAGCACCACCCCTGGAGTCAGGAGGGCCTGAGTTTAAATCCAGTCTCAGACACTTAACACTTACTAGCCGTGTGACCTTGGGGAAGTCACTTTTGTGAAGTCCCAATTGCCCTGCCTTTCCCCCTCCAAAAAAAAATAATGCCTATAATTATACATTTTTTCATATAATAATCATGCATCCCTTTAGTAATCCCTTTAGTCAGAATGTTAGAGCTTGAAATTACTTCAGAGACAAAGTAGTCCAACCTTCTTGTTTTATATATAAAGAAAATGAGGAAAAGAAAGAGGTGACTTTCCAAAGTTACATAGGTGAATAGTAACAGAGTTGAGTTGTTTCTCCCGAATCTGTCACCAATTTCACTTCACAATATAGTAAGTTGGATGACTTGACATTCCTTATAAATCTTTACCTTTTCCCATGTTCTTGTCTTTGTTCCTGATTGGAATGACTTTCATTGTATTTCTCTGTATTAAATCATACCTGCAATTCTATCCCAAATGTAGTGTCATTTTCTCCATGAAAACTTTCCTGACCACCCCACCCCAAAATGAGCCTGTCTTGCTCTGTATCCAGAAGCAACCATTGTCCCTTGTGTGGGTGATAGGCATTTCACATTATTTTCCTGTTCTGTAGAGCAAATATACTTGTTGATCCTTCTGACGTCACATAATTAATATGCTAAAGGATGGAAAAGGATGACTGATGGTTGGGGGAAATCTATATACAAGCATAATCTACCATTCAGCCATGGAGAGACCTTAATCTACTTTGGCTGGGAGTAGTGGGGTGGAACAGGGTGGAACCTTGGAAGTCCTGAAATCAGGCTGCTTTTTCAATGTAAGTCTTTACGATTTTCTGCTTCATGTACTTCCTCACCTACCTTCATTTCTTCTCCCCTGTCTCCTTTCCTGCCTTCTTTCCTCCCTTTTTTCCTTCCTAATTGGCAACCTTCAGTATCTATTTGATTTCTAGACCCTTACTGAAATTGCTCACCAGCGCATCAGTTATAGTAATTGTAGTGGTGATTTTCATGATTAGCACACACATCGTTTTTTCTAATAACTGAACTGAAGTTATGTCAGGTGCTAATTTCATTCATTGGTCTTGAACAAGTAGATTAAAATAGACAGTGCTCTCCTGTATTGCCCTTCTATTGAATTCCCTCATTGACTTTTAAAGAAAAATATAAAACATCAAAGGTTTTTGATAAATGTCACATTCAATATTTTAAGAAAATTGTTGTTTTTTTCTGTATGACAAATGCCAAGAAAATTTCCTTCACTGCTCTTACTAATGACTTACTACTTTGGATGGAATAATTTGTCATTCTCTGTGTCCATTTTTTTCTTCACATTTCATACTGTGATGTGCATTATCCCCGCCTGTTACCTTGACAGAACCATAACTAGTTTGGGGGGAATGGGACTTCCAACAGTTGGGAGTGGGTGGGTGGTATGCGCTTCCTTCCTGAAGCAACCCTGTTTATAAGGCTCTCTGCTGCTATGAGTGACTATATAGCATTACCATCCCTAAGACCCCAGTGTTATGCAGCCTTTTTGGGTATCCCCTCCTCCCCAGTCCCCTCAAGAACTGTAAGTTGAACCCTCTTAAGTAGGTCATCTCTTCTTCCAGCACAACCGTATCCAGAGTCAGAATTTTCTCTGTCCTTCTGGCTCCACATCAACCTAATTTGCCCTAGGCATAATTTCTAGCTATGACTTTGTGACTCGATCCAATTTTCAGGAAGATCTCTTAACAGAGGGGGAAGGAAGGGAATCTGGATCACTTTAGATCATATGATTTAATGATATTATGGTTCTTATGAGTTAATCCTTCATTATTTGACTTCCTTATGATATTCAAACCACACCTATCACTACCTTTCAAACAGATTTAATACTAAGAGACAGAATGACATAATGCAGAGTGCTGGATTTAGACTCAGAAAGACCTGGGTTCAAATTCTGCCTCTTACACTTATAGATTGTGTAACTATGGGCAAGTCATATAACCTCTCAAAGCCTTAGTTTCTTCATCTGTAAAATGGGGTAACAGAACATGGAATACATAAACTATGGATTAATTGCAACACTCGAAGTGTATTAAAACAGTTTAGATACTTTAAAATGCTATATAAATGTCAGTTATTGTTCATAAGGAGGTGCATGACAACATTACTCGCTGAATAAAGTCCAGACTCCTTAGCTTAGAATCCAAGGTCCCTACCAGTTGGTCCCAACCTAACTTTCTAGATTTATTTTCACACATATACCCTTTCCTTCATCCTAACTTGACTTTCCACTGTTCCCTGAAAATGCTTTATAATGACAAACATCACTTGTTCTGTATGCCTTGTCTCTTCTCTATGAGAGCAAGAATTATGTCTTATTTATTGTTATATTTCCTGGATCCTGTAAAACATTCATTAGATTTAATTGGATTATTTGTTGAATTAATAAAGAAATGTATAAATTTCTGGAACTGAGGGCTTATAAAAATATACCTAATATTTAGCTACACTAATTAACTTGTACCTAAAAAAACTTACTCTAGCAATTTTTAAGTTTTATAGTTGATTGTGTACATATCATGCAATGAAATAAAATACAAATAAAATGATGATGTCCTATTTGATGAAATTGGTAGCTGTATTAAATGAATAGGTGATTTTTTTGTGTCTTTAGGATTCTAAATGTAAGTGATAATAATGGTAGAGCTAGGAATCTTCATTTACTACATTAGGATGGTTAGCTTTGTAGTTTTAAAATATTGTCTTATCAGATTGCACTTAAGATGGTACATGCTTATCAAAAGTTATTTATTAATCTTTCATTACTTATCTGTTTTCCAGGATGGAGTAGGGGTAGATGAGAAGCTGTCTTTAAGGCGAGTAGCTGTGGTCGAAGATTTCTTTGACATTATCTATTCCATGCATGTGGAAACAGGGCCTAATGGAGAACAAATCAGAAAACATGCTGGACAGAAGAGAACGTACAAAGCAGTAAGTAAAAGAAAAAAAATCTGAAAATAACTCATATATATTTATAAAGGATGCATTAAGTATTTAAGACTTTGTATCTATCATAACATAGATTATAGCCAAACAATATTCACAACTTTAGTTTAGCTATAAAATCTATACTTTATGTTATATACCTATAGAAGATATATTAAGATAAGTATATTATGTACTGATGAAACCAGTTTATATTGCCCTCACAGTCTGTCAAATATATTATTTTCATTTGGAAGTTTCAACAATGGCTATAACCAGAATCAGATAGCACTAGGACATATATCATTATTAGATATTATTTACATTTTAGAGTGAACTCTTTTGAAAAAAGTTGAAAAAATGTCTTTACAATAAAAGAACATGTGAACAACATATTTAGTATTCTCTCAGTTGAGCAGATAAGCATTCTGTTATTATTAAATTATAAATAATTTCTATTGCCTAATGACATTTTTAGGTCTATCTAGATACTTTAGTTTGATATTTTATTTAATTAAGCTATTTTGTAATGAAATCAGATTTAGCAAATTCACATCTTCCTATAAATATTTCACTGGCCTTTTTCAAAAGAGCTACTAAAATATAAATCTATGTGCTTCTAATGTGAAAAAAACATCCTATGGACAAAATAGTGGTTGATCCATAATTAATGAGCCCTTGTTTTTGGCTACTGTTATCTTCATTATTTTCAGCTATATTGATACATGATATCAGCCTGGATGCATTTTTTCTTTACAGATACAGAAAAAAAGTGTGAAATGTTCAAAGTTTCAAATACAGGTACTTATGTTTGAAAATTAGCTACTGAGCATAAGAAATAGCTTCTTTTCCATAACTATTTTTTGCTATATTGCTAGGGTCATATCAGATCTTTAGAGTTGCATAATAACCCCCAATATATGTTGTATTTATCCCCTTATCCCCATGGTTTTATTTCCTGGCTGTTTCCAAATTGCATGGTATTTGGGCAGGCACTTTAGCAAGTTTTCTCACCTAATTTTGCCAAATAAACATCATCTTACCTATCATCTTAGGAGATTTTCTATCATTACTAATGATAGTTGCTCAATTTTTTTTAGTATTTTGATATAAACTAATATTCACTGAAGACACTAATGTTTACTTATCATTTAAGCCAGGTTTGAATCCCCGGTCGTCACTAGAAAAGAGTAAATGCATTTATCTACTAATCTCACTAACTATGGATTCTTTTATGGTATTTCACTTGTATGAAACAGATTGTGAATTTTAAGTTTCAGTGAGACTTTTCATCAATGGAATACCAAAATACAGTATATTAAATTAAACTAAAAATTTGCCCTTTTTTGCACAGTGAGTGGTATCTTATCCAGTGTACAATATGTACTAAAAGCAATTTTTACAGGTTAGCCTTCGAAACACCTTCATTAAAGATTTTTTATTGTTGAAATAATATCACTTAGTAATATAGGCCAACATCTCTGTCTCTCTGTCTCTCTCTCTGTCTCTCTCTCTGTCTCTCTCTCTCTCCTCTCTCTCTGTCTCTCTCTCTCTCTCTGTAATTCTGTATCAGTTTTCTTACAGGATTATATTGAGAGAATCCAATCCATAGTCCATGCAAGACATCCATTTAAATTACTATGTTATAATATTTCATTTTATATGAATTATGTAAGGATATTTTTGTATTATTTTATTGGAGAGACAACTTGAGGAGTATAAGAAGCATCTTAAACTTGGTGTATTCCCTGATGAGAATGGATCTTGAACCCAGTTCAAATATGAACACCCCCACACACAATGATCTCCCTTTACTTCTTACTGCCATTCCCAGCTATTCCTTCTTGTACTATTATCTTTCTAACATTTACACAGTTCCTATTCCTTTGCTGTCTAGTAGATTTATATTATATCCCAGTAGTGTAGGTTTTCTATTCCAAGTATCAATAATTAATTATAGAAAAATAGGCACCTTTGCAAACAAAATAATGTACATTCTATAAAGTGAAGTGTTCACTTAATAGACAATAAAACTATGCAATTTTTCATAAAGCTGTTAAGGACAGTAATGGCTCCAACCTGTTAAGTATGTTATTTTCTCTAAGAATTATTGTCATTATAAAGGACATTCATGGAATATACTGGATAGCTAAAATTTCTTTTTAATTTCAACGCTGCAACTCAGAGGATTCTCTTTTATATTCATTATTTTCTTCTTTCATTCTTCCTCCTCCTTCTACCTCAAGCAATAAAATCAAATACTCTTAATAACATGACTAATCACTAGTGTATTAGTAACATTCTTAGTATTATGGTCAATATAGTCTACATTTTTGCCCATCTAGTTTATACCTTGTCGCTATGAATGAAATGGTTTTTGTTGGGTCAATATTGAGATATTGTTTGATTTTATATAGCTGCAAGATATTCCCTGAAATATCTAGGTACTACACAGATTACACATATCTCACCATGATCTGAATTTAGGTACCTGCCTTCTATTTCACATAAACTTTTTTTGAAAATCCTCATAAAATGACATTTTAGGAATTATAAAAGGCTATCTGATACAACAGGATTACATTTTTGGTCTTGTTTCATTCTAACATCTTTTTTTGCTTTTAATGTGTATATGTGTGAGTATATATGCTGCTTATATTATATAATGGGCAAATACACAAACATATCACATGTAATGCATACCAGTATAGTCATCTCTTGATTATGTCCAGTCATGAAGGGGTAACAGTAGTGTGGATAATCTAAAACTGCATTTAATAACTAGAAACAAAACAAAACAAAAAAAAACATTTTTTAGAAGCTTGGGACATGTTTTTGTATCTAAAAGTGAAACTGGGAATTTTTGATGATTTAGGATTTTACTTCAAGGAAAAATAGTTAAGTCATATTAAACTCTATCCAAAGAGAAGCTGTAACACTTTACAGTTTCCCAGTCCTTATACTTACCAAATTTTTCCTGCCACTAACAAATGCCGGAAATAGACCCCTTTCTCTTAGCTGTCTCTCTTCCCTAGGTTTGGTAGATCTAGTTCCTGCAAAATTCTCTCTAGACCTCAGATTGTTTAAATATTTGCATTTGAAAAGGTGTCCCTGTTTAATGCAAAGTAAAAGTGGGCAAGGGCAGTAGAACCAGTAATTAAGCAGAGGTGGTGCTGTCAAAAGAGAGCTGTTTGCGTTATTTCCCTAGCAAAGAACAAGTAACTAAGCAGATTATCACAGGTGAAAATAATATTTGCCATTGATAAGCCACAAATATGAACAAATGTGAATGATAGATCATATATTTGCTTATGTGCAAAACTGCTGATTAGGACACTGGTTCACTAAAGTAACAACCAACTACAGTGCATGGATGGACCAATGAAGCAGTTTAAATAGCTGTGCCAACTGCTCTTACAGTTGCAGTCATCTATGTTACCATGACTCAAAGCCTGAAAGATAAGGGTAGTGCCAAACATTAACCCCTCACTCTTAGCCTAGTCAGGAGCTTTTGGTCTATTGGAAAAATCGCAGTTTAGCCTAATTTCTGTCCATTTTCTGTCTAAGTGGAAATTGATGTTTTCCCTGAATTGCTGAATAGGAAAGGAGGGGTTCAAATCTCATTGTTCCTGGAAGACTTTGCTGCCTTCCAGAAGAAATTGAAGTATGTACTGGGTTCAGCCTCTCCTCAATCCACATTAAGAACAAGGCTTTCCCTGAAGAGCCAATAGAGAGGGCAGTGAGGGGGAATGGGTGACAGAAAATAGCATGGAAGATGAAAATGAGGGGCAAAAAAGACACAAAGAAACAGAAGGAGCAAGGTGTGGAGTATGATATATTTAAAATTTTAGACATATAAAAAAAGGAAAGTAGGAGTTTCAAAAAAAGAAATAAACATTGATGCAAAGATGGTAAGTGGTCGTATAGGAGAAAAGAATGCATGAATATGCGTTCAGAAAAAAATGGAATTTGGCTATAATATATCTGGGAGTTTTCATTTTAGGATTTCTTTTTGAAAGTGCTAGAGTGAGAGCAAATAGAATTTCTACTGAGTAAGAGGCAATAAATTCTAACTATAGTGATAAATTGACAAGGTGGATCTACAGGGAACATTTTCAAAAATGTCTTCTTCTTGCTCTATTAATCAGTTAATCATTAACCTTTATTAAGGACCTATCATTCACTAGGCATTGTGCTAGTTTCTATCAGGCACCTCTCCAGTAAAGGAAGCATGTTGAAGTTTGATGAGTGGTTCATTGATCAAAGGAGACATCAGCTAGAAGCTCAGGATTGGAAAGAGAATGTGCCAGCCTTTGCAATATAGAGTGAGTGATCATATGCGTCTGGGAGATAGTCAGAAAGCTCAAATGAGATGGAAAGAGTCAGCCAATGGGCAAGAAAGAGGCACATGGGAGAATCAGTTAAAGCAAAATTTTTATTTCACATACGCTCTTCTGAAAGTCATATGATGAAGGATGTGAGGAACAAAATCAAATGATGAAAGTGACAGCAGAGAAGTCAGAAAAGAATAACTGGGCAGGAGAGGAGATGGTAGGTAGGAAGGAGATAGACTGCTGAACACTTGGAGTCTAAAAACCTGGATTTGAATTCTGCCTTTGACAGTTACTACCTGTATTAGCCTAGGGAAGTAATTTAATCTCCTTGAGCCTTAGTTTTCTTATATGTATAACGAGGACAAAAATAGCAGCTACCTCTCAGGGTTGTTTTGAGGATTAAATGAGATAATAAGTGCTTTGCAAATCTTAAAGTGCTACATAGATGTGAATAATTAGGATTTTTATTACTATTAAGATAGAGAAAGGGGGGGAAAACAATGTCTTACCCTTGACCCTTTCCTTGACTCTTCTGTATTGTCTAGGTTGTGTAGTTGGAGGAAGAATTAAAAAAAAATTCACAGTTGAGTGATCCTCGTTCTGGGTCTTTTTCCTAGGATCCTCTGTTGGCAAGAGAATTCTAGCTCTGTAAAGTAATTATTTGGTAGTTTGATTGACATGGCACAGAATAAGTAAATTAGTGTAGGTAGTATCGTCACTTTTATTATATTATTATTATATTGGCTTGGCATGCCAATGAGTGATTAACATTTCTCCATTTTTTTAGATGCCTTTGTTTGTGTGAAGATTGTTTTGTAATTGTGTGCATATAGTTTCTGTGTGTGTCTTGGCAAGTAGTTTCCCAAGTATTTTACATTATCTGCAGTTATTTTAAAAGGAATATTTCTTCTGCTGGGTTTTGATGGTAATATATAGAGATGCTGATTATTTGTGTAAGTTTATTTTATATCCTACAACTTTGCTAAAGTTATTGTTTTGATTAACTTTTTAGTTGGTTTTCAGCATTTTCTAAGTATAGAATCATATCATTTGTGAAGTGATAGTTTTGTTTCCTTATTGCCAATGCTTATTCCTTTAATTTCTTTTTCTTGTCTTATTGCTATAGCTAGAATTTTCTAACACAATAGTAAATAATAATGTAATAATGGAAATCCTTGTTTCACCCCTGATCATATTGGAAAGGCTTCTAGTTTATCCCCATTACAGACAATATTTGCTCTTGACTTTAGATATATACTACTTATCATTTTTTTAAAAGTTCCATTTATTCCAGTGTTTTTAATAGGAATGGGTATTATATTGTGTCAAAAGTTTCTCTGCATTTATTTATATAATCATATAATTTTTATTTTTATTGATATGATCAGTTATGATTAAAGTTTACCTAAAATTGAATTAGTCCTGCATCCTGGTATATATCCAGTTCAGTCAGAGTGTGTGATATTTGGAATAAATTGTTGTAATGTCCTTGCCAATATTTTATTTAGAATTTTTGCATCAATATTCATTAGGGAAATTGGTGTATAGTTTTCTTTCTTTCTTTTTTGTTTTGCTCTTCCTGGTTTAGGTATTAAAAACTATATTAATGTCATAGAAGGTATCTGGTAGTATTCCCTATTTACCTATTTTTTCAAATAGCTTTTATGATGATATTGGAATTAATTATTCTTTAAATGTTTGGTAGAATTTGCTTGTAAATCAATCTAGTTCTGTTTCTTTTTTTTTTTCCTTTAGGGAGCTTATTTATGGTTTGCTCAATTTCTGTTTCTGAGATAGGTTAAGTGTCCATTTCCTATTCTTTTAGTCTGGGGATTTTTTTTGTAAATATTCATCTATTTTATTTAGATTATCAGTTTTATTGTCTCATAGTTGGGCAAAATAGCTCCTAGTAATTGCTTTAATTTCATTTTCATTGATTGTGTATCCACTCTTTTCATTTTTGATACTGGTAATTTGGTTTTCTTTTTATAAAAAGCAAATTAGCCAATGGATTATCTATTTTTTTGTATTTTTAATAAAATCAGCTTTATTTTATTTGTTATTTTTTACTGTTAATTTCATTAATTTCTTTTTTTAATTTTCAGGATTTTTACTTTCAGTATTTAGTTGGAATTTTAAATTTATTTTTATTTCTTTTTTTTTAATTTCATGCCCAATTCATTGGTTTGCTCTTTTTCTTTTTTGTTGTTACAAACATTTAGAGACATAAAATTTCCCTTAAGTACTGCTTTGGCTGTATTCCATAAATTTTGATATATTGTCTCCTTATTATCATTATCTTTAATGAAATTATTGCATGTTTTATGATTTGTTCTTTGACCCTCTCATTCTTTAGGATTAGATTATTTAGTTTCTGATTAATTTTAATCAAAATTTCAAAGAGTCTGCATTGAATGTTATTTTATATTATGATCCAGGAAGGAAGAATTTAATATTTCTCTCTTTCTATATTTCTTTATCAGATTTTTGTGCCCTAATACATGGTTATTTTTGTGAAGGTGCCATATGCAGCTTAGAAAGAATTATATTCCTTTCTATTCCCATTCAGTTTTCTCCAGCAGTCTATCACGTTTCAGTTTTCTAAAATTCTATTCATATCTTCAACTTCTTCCTTATTTACTTTATGATTAGATATCTCTAGATCTAAGAAAATTAAATTGAGGTTCCCTATTAGTATAGCTTTACTGTCTACTTCCTCATGAAACTCATTTAATTTTTCCTTCAAAGATTTGGATTCTATGCCATTTGGTAAGTATATTTTTAGCATTGATATTAATTCATTTTCTATGGTAACATTTTAGCGAAATGTAGTTTATCTTGTTGTCTCTTTTCATTAGGTCTATTTTTACTACTGTTTTGTTTGAGATCATGGTTGCTACCCCTGCCTTTTTTACTTCAGCTGAAGCATAATAAAAATTCTGTTCCCATTCTTCATTTTAATTCTTTATGTCTTTTTGTTTCAATTGTGTCTCTTATAAACAGCATATTGTTGAATTTTGGTTTCTAGTCCATTCTACTATTCTCTTTCATTTTGTAATTGAATTTAGCATTCACACTCACCATTATTGCTGGTAATTGTATTTCCAACCTTCTTATCCTCTTCTATTTACCCTTCTTTTTTAAAAAATCCATCCCTTCCTCAGAATCCTGTTTTGCTTCTGATCACTACTTCCCTCAATCTACTTTCCCTCTTATTACCCTTATCAACTCTTTTCTCTTAACCCTTTCCCCTCTTACTTCCCTAATGGGTAAGATGAATTTCTGTATCCAACTGTGTGTATGTATATGTAATATATAGTGTTGATGTAGATAGATATTTGTATCTATATCTATCCATCCATCGATCTATCTATCTATCCATCTATCTATCCATCTATCTATCTATCTATCTATCTATCTATCTATCTATCTATCTATCTATCTATCTGTCTGTCTGTCTGTCTGTCTGTCAGTCAGTCTGTCTGTCTGTCTGTCTGTCTGTCTGTCTGTCTGTCTGTCTGTCTATTTAGCTATCCATTCTTCTGTCTTTGAACCAGTTCAGATAAGAGGGAAATTCAGTTATCTGCTTTCTCCCCCCCATCTTGTCCTCCATTTTAAATGCTTCCTCTGTTACCCTTTTATGTAAGATAATTTTCTTCATTCCTTCTCTCCCTTCCCCCTTCTCCCAGTGTATCCTTCTTTCACATCCTTCTGTTTTCCTTTTGAGATCATCCCACCATAATAGACTCATACTATACCCTCTGTCTAAATAGATTCCTTCTAACTGTTATAATGATGATAAAGTTCTTAGTGATTTCATCTTACCACTTGAGAATGTGAACAGTTTAACCTTAAGACCCTATCCTGCTTCTGTCTTGATGTGAATCTTGCATGGTCCTAAGATCTTTGCAGCTTGAACTGATTTCAGCATATTCATCCCAGCCTCTACATGAACACACAGAGGCAAGCCTGCTGGTAGAGGTTACCACTCTGTATTTTTCCATGGAAAATGGGAAGGAAATCAGATTCTTCAGTATTATCTTTTCTCCAGATTCTGTTAGAGAACATTTTCCTTGTTTCAATTCCCTACCATCGGTACTGTGAAAAATAAACACTGGAGAGGTTACTGGATCACACTTACACCTACACATATGAGGAAAAGCCCCAGGTGGGATAATGATCAAAGCACTCAACTGTCCTTGGCTTTTCTCTTCCTGAGCCTTTAGCTCTCAACCTTTGCTTGCCTGTCTTAGTTCTTTCTGAGATTCTGAGCTGAAACAGTTTCTGTGACCTCCATGCCTGGCCTCCTACCTGTGTTGGCCTAGGTGTGGACAAATCCCTTTTTTCCTTGGATCAGATAAGACAAGTTTGGAATTTTCCAAAGGGGAAAGTTACAAGGAAACTAAAAATAAAACAAGACAATTCAAAAGCATAGAAGCAAAGGCTCGCTCTTGTTGTTAGTTTGTTTTTATAAGATTCCTTTTCTGAAGTATATCCACAGACCGGCTTGGCTAGAGCACAGCTTCTTGTTCACTTTGCCTCAGTCTTATTTTTGCCTTTCTTAGGGATAGATTTCAGAATGGGTGGGTCAGCCACTTAGCTAAAGTAGATGAGCTAAAACAGGTTGAGTGGGATTTTCAGTCTTTTTCCAAACTTGGTCCGTTTCCTGGTTCTGAGTTAAGGTTGTGCCCAGGGTTGCCCTTGCTGACCCAGAATTTCTTTTACTATCACTTACCTGAAAGCTGATTCCTTCATGAGTTCTGCCCTCTCCACTCCTCCCCTCCCACTAGAGTTTTTATCACTCTGGATACATAGAAGTCTTATCTTCTTCCCTAAACATTCCTTTTCTCTTGTGTAATCATTGACTAGAAGCCTGTGCCCTGGATAGTTTCACAATTCAGCATATATTTATCAAGGATCTGCTCTATACAATGTATTGCAGGAATACAGAGATGTGTAAGATATACAGTGTCTGCCTTCATGGAGCTTACAGTCTTGTCAAGGGATAAAACACGTATATAAATAATTGTAATAAAAGGCAAACTATATCCAAGTACTATAAGAGGTGAGGCAGCTAGGTATTGCAATGGATAGAGTGCTGGGCCTAGAGTCAGGAAGACTCATCTTCATGAGTTCAAATTCAGTCTCATACTAAATGTGTGACCCTAGGCAAGTCACTTAACCCTATTTGCCTCAGTTTTTTCATCTGTAAAATGAGCTGAAGAAGAAAATGGCAAACCACTCTAGGATCTTTGCCCAGAAAACCCCAAATCGGCTCATGAAGAGCTGGACATGACTGAAAAATGACCAAACCAAATTATAAGAGGTATAAGTAGGTGTCACAGAGGCTCATAGGTAGAAGCAATCTCATCCAGTTTGAGGCCTCATAAAGTAGGTGTCAGTTAAGCTGGTCCTTGGAGGATGGGTATAATTTTGACAGGGAGATATGGGGTAAAAAGATGTTATAAGCACTTGTTAGATTTCTGTGACACAGCTTCTTCATATAATATCAATCAATCACTTATTAGGAGTCTGCTCTGGACCAGACACTGTGCTGAACACTAAGGGATACAAAAAGAAACAGACAATCTTTGCCTTCATGGGGCTAATAGTTTAATTGGTGAATGCCATCAGGGCCAATCTCTTTATCAGGCCATAGGTGGCGTCTACTGTCAGCACACTCTTCCTTGAAGCTTACCTGTATTACAAAGACAGGCATCATTGCTTCCTGTACCCAAACCTCCTGTTGCAGGGGTGGGGAACCTGTGGGCTTGAAGCCACATGTGGCCCTCTAGGTCCTCAAGTGTGGCCCTTTGACTGAATCCAAACTTCAATCCTTCAGTTGAAGGACCACACTTGAGGATTTAGAGGGTCACATGCAGCCTTGAGGCCACAGGTTCCTCACCCCTGCTCTGTTGGATAACTTTCTAAGTTCATTTTTCAAATCTGTGGAGCAGCCAGGCCTCAGTGATTGGAAGGTCCACAGCTCAGTGAAGCCTTTCCTCCTACTTCTGTGGTTCTCTCTCTTTTCTTTTTTCATTCCTCAGTTACCCATCACAAAATAGCTCCATGTTACTACCCTTCACATACTATATGTTACCACTGAAGTGGCCTGCTTGGTGCTTCCTGCATATGGCGTTCCATCTCTGTCTCCATGCCTTTGCCCAGGCCATCCCTTGTTCCCCTTACACACTTCTGTGTCTTGGAATAACTAATTCCCTTTAAGGATCAGCTCCAATATTACCCCTCACCTGGAGGCTTTGTTGATCTCTCTAGTTAGTGTTTTCCCCTCATCACCTAGGAAATTACTTTCTCTTTACTTAATGTAGTGGAAAGACAGAGTTGGCCTCAGAGAGAGGAGGACCTGAATTCAAGTTCCCCTTCTTACATGTACTGGATATGTGACATTGGGCAGGTGTTCTAAGCAACTCTCTAAGACTATATGTAAGCTGCCAGAACGGTACTGACCCACATTGGTAGGGGAGATTTTCTCATGTTTCCTCAGCTGAGGAAATCATGGTTCAAACCTCTATCCCTATATTTTGTATTCATAGTATTTATTTGGGTATGTGTTGTTACACCTGAGAGGATAAAACTTCCTTGAGTGAAAGTACTGTTTCATCTTTGTCTTTTTTTATACTCAGTATCTAGTACAATGCCTGGCACATAGACTAGTAATAATGTTTGTTGAATTAAATTAAATTGAGGTTAAAATCAATAACAATTATATAATACTTATAAGATTGAAGAGGGATGGCTAGATCCAAAAGGTTTTTAATTGTGAACCCTTTGAGTCATTTTTTATCATTCACTCTTAAAATTACTTCTTTTTATTATTTTAAAAATTTACTTATTTTTAGCTTTCAACATTCACTTCCATAAACTTTTGAGTTTTAAAATGTTCTCCCCCCTTTCCCCTCTGCCCTCCCCAAGATGGTATGCAATCTGATATAGGCTCTACATATATATTCATATTAAACATATTTTTTCATTAGTCATGTTGTGAAGAAAAATTAGAATCAATGGGAGCGACCACCAAAGAAGAAACGAGACAAAACAAAGACAAAAAAAGAGCAAATAGTGGATTTCAATTTGCATTCAGACTACATAGCTCTTTCTCTGGATGTGGACAGTGTTTTCCATCATGAGTCTTTTGGAGTTGCCATAGATCCTTGCATTGCTGAGAAGGGCTAAGTCTATGAAAGTTTATCACTGTACAGTGTGGCTGTTATTGTGTACCATGTTCTCCTGGTCCTGCTCACTTCACTCAATATCAGTTCGTATAAGTCTTTCTAAGCTTTTCCGAAGTCTGCCTGCTCATCAGTTCTTATAGCACCATATTATTCTATTGCATTTATATACCACAACTTGTTCAGCCATTCCCCAATTGATGGATATCTCCTCAACTTCCAATTCTTTGCTACCACAAAAAGAACTGCTATAAATAATTTTTTGCATGTGGGTCCTTTCCCGGTTTTTATGATCTCTTTGGGATACAGCCCTCGAAGTGGTATTTGCTAGGTCAAAGGGTATGCACATTTTTATAACCCCTTGGGCATGGTTCTAAATTACTCTCCAGAATGGTTGGATCAGTTTATAACTCTACCAACAATGCATTATATACATATACTTCTGATTCAAACTATGACTCACTATGTCCCACTGAAAACAAGAAGGAAGGAGTGGTACTCTTGTCTATAGGTCATTGCTCTGGACCAGAAGATGACGTGCAGGAGCTGCCAGTCATAGGTTGAGGTAATCTGGTGGAGAAGGGAGACACAGAAAATGAGTATCCTGCAGACTTAGGGAGAATTTCCTCCGTGGCACTTGCACAGATACTTCTATAGGTACTTGTGTCGTGGTTAGGTTATCAGTGTTTTGAGGGGCTAGTGTAGAAGAGTGGAAGTTGGGCACTTGGGCATTTGAGGCCAAGAGCAGATTAAGGGAGTGTGGGACCACTATCAACAAAGGAGTGATGTGGTTGTTTGGGAGACAAGCTATTGTGGGAAATGTGCGATGTGACTCATTTTTCCACCTTCAAATTGCATAATCACATACTTTTAGGAAGTTCATGCCTTGCTTCCCTTAAGTTTATGTCATAACTTCACTTTGGGGGACTAGTAGGGTAGACAAGAGTTAGCATGAAGGAGATGGGAATTTCAGTGGACTATAGGATTGATAAAAATCAATAGCATGATACAGCATATAAAAAAATCCTCACACAATGATAAGATACACTAAGATAGCCATAATGAGAATCCACGACAAAAGAAATGTTATTCCTCCTGTATTCTGCCTTGATCAGAACGAGTCACTGTGCTCAGTTCTGGTTGCCACATTTTTGGAAGGACATTAGCAAGCTGTAGTGTGTCCAGAGAAGGGTTAATAAGATGGTAAAGTCACAGAAGAGGATGAAACTGGGGGCATTTAGCTTGGGAGAAATATAATAGCTGTCTTTTAGTCTTTCAAAGGCTGTCTGTGACATGACATGGGACAAATGATTTGCTTTATTCTCCTTGGCTCCAGAAGGCAGAATAAGGAAAAATTTATAGAAGCTGTACCAACACAAATGGAAAAAATATTCCTATTAGAACTGCCCAAGAGTAGAATGAGCTGCCTGAGACTGTGTTTTTCATCACTGGAGGTCTGTCAGTGGAGGCTAACCAAGGAGAATGAGGACTGAGAAAGAGCCATTGGATCTGGCTGCTGAAGAGATCAACTTTGGAGAGAGCAGTTTCTGTGGGATGATAAAGTCAGAAACTGGATTGTAATCAGTGACTGAGAGACAGACTCTCAGAGTTGAAAGGGATCTTAGATGTCATCTTGTCCAGACTTTACCCGAGCAAATTACTGAATGAATTGAGCAAATGATTTACTCAGGTAAAGTTTGGACAAGGTGACCTCTGAGATTCCTCTCATTTCTGAGAGTCTGTGCTCTCTGTGGCTCCTTACAATCCGGTTTCTGAACTTATCATCCCACAGAAACCGCTTTCTCCAAAGTTACCACTGACCTCTTCAGTAGCCAGATCCAGTGGCCCTTTTCAGTCCTCATTCTCCTTGACTCCTCTGCAGCCTTTAACACTGCTGATCACACTCTCCTCCTTGATACCCTCTTCTCTCTAGGTTTTTCAGGATGCCATTCTTGCTTGATTCTCCTCCTACCTATGTGACTGCTCCTTCTTTTTTGCTTTGCTGGATCATCATCCAGATCCTACCCTCTAAGCCTCAGTGACCCTAAGGGTCCTAGGTCCTCTTCTCTTTTTATATTACTTCATCATTTGTCGATGTCTTCAGCTCCCATGGATTTCATTACCATCTCTATGCTAATGATTCTCACATCCACCTGTCCCGCCCTAACCTCTCTGCTGACCTCCAATCTCACATCTCCAATGCCTTTCAGATATGAACTGGATGTCTAGAAGACATCTGAGACCCAACATGTCAAACTTTGAACTCATTTTTCTCTCTAAACCCTCCCCTCCTCACCTTCCCTGTTATTGTAGAGGGCAACACCATCCTCCCAGTCCCTCAGGCGTGTAACCTAGAAGGCATACTAGATTCCTCATTATCTTTCACCCCTGTATTCAGTCTGTTGTCAGGGCCTGTCAGTTTTACCTCTTTGACATCATGTACACCCCCTTCTGTCCTCCGATACTGTCACCACCCTAGTACAGGCCCTTATCACCTCATGCCTGGATTATTGCTGCAGACTGCTAATGAGTCAACTTGCCTGAAGTCTTTCCTCACTCCAATCCATCCTCAATTCACCCACCTCCAAACCGCCAAAGTGATTTTACTAAAAATTCAGGCTGGCCATGTCACTACTCAGTAAACTCCAGTGGTTTCCTGTTGCCTCTAGGATCAAAGACAAAATATTCCCTTTGGCATTCAAAGCCCCATTCATACACCAGCCCCTTCCTCCTTTTCCAGTCTTCTTATACCCCATTCCTCAGCATGTATTCTTTGGTGCAGTGGCACTGGCCTCTTGCCAGTTCCACAAAAATGAATACTCCATCTCTTGGCTCTAGGCATTTTCTCTGGGTGTCCCTAGTACCTGGGACTGCTCTCCCTCCTTAACTTTGCCAACTGGCCATCCTAGCTTTTTTAAGTCAACTAAAATCCTGCCTTCTACAGGAAGCCTTTCCTAAGCCCCTTTAATTCTAGTACCTTCCCTTTGTTAACGATTTTATCCTGAATATAGCTTCTTCCTACTTGTTTGCTTGCTATCTCCTCCATTAGATAGTAAGCTCTTTGAGGGCAAGGACTGTCCTTTGCCTTTTTTTTTGAATCCCCAGCCCTTAGTACAGTACCTCAAACATAGTAAGTGGTAAATAAATGTTTATTGACTTACTGACTGCTTTACAATATCCTCCATAGGGGTGGTTCTGAAATTATGGTTGACTTTATGGAGCAATGCAGTCTAATAGATTTGCCCTTCCTTAAAGTACAGATAAAGTACTGGACTTGAAACTAGAAAGACCTGAGTTCAAGTCCTGCATCCGAAGCATGGGACAGCTAGGTGGTACAGCAGATAGAGGTCTGAGCCTGGAGTCAGGACAACCAGAATCAATGTCCGGCTTCAGACTAGCTGTGTGACCCTGGACCCTGTTTGCCTTAGTTTCTTTACCTGTAAAATGAACCAGAGAAGGAAATGACAAACTTCTCCAGTATCTTTGTTGACAAAACCCCAGATGGGGTCATGCAGAGTCAGACATGACTGAAACAACTGAAAAACAACAAAAAAAACCTAAAACCTACTTGCTCAGTGTTGTCCTAGGCTGATAGCTTTATCCCTTAATGCTCTAGGCAGCTTTCTAAGACTATATGTAGAGAAGTAATCTGCCTTATTAGAAGTAGGAGTGTCCTTTTTCAGAATTTCCCTATATCAGTGAGACCATAGGTCCAATCTGTATCTCTAAAATACCTTTAACTTTGACTTGGGTGTGACATATTGTACGGTCAATTCATGTATTAATTCATTGTTTTTCTCTTGTCTCTGCTATCTGAGTGTTCTGATCAGAGTTGCTAATTTTAGGCTGTTACAAGGTCAAGGCTGGGTTTATAGTCTTTTTTTTATTAGGGATGACTTTATATTGCTTTTAGACTCTGTAGGTCATATGTTGGGAGCCCAAAAGACCCCACTGCCCAAATATACTTTTTTCCTGTCATTCTGCCTTACATTCTGCTATCATAAATTTGCTACTTTGAATGAAAGCAATATCTGCTTCTGCTTTAAAAACATAAATGCCAAACAAGAGGAACAACATATTAAACTATAAATGAAAATAATAGTTTATTGTTAAATTTTTAAGATTTTAATTTTTTACTAGTTTGTTGTTGAAAGAAGAATACAAATTCATATGTAGAATTCCTTACCTCTGTAATAACTAGCTGAGATCAAGACCTAGAAGGAATGGGATTTTTGATAATGAGCACTGAAAAGGGGGAAATTTGGAGAAAGAAGTTTGGGGGAGTACCAACCTAGGAAGTATATCAAAATGATGGATGCTGAGGCAGCCAAGGATCAGCTAACCTTGAGGAAGCCCTAATTAAATATTTAGTTTATAATCACATTCATATATAATACAAAATTAATTATATACATAAATGCATAGTGGAAATTAATTTTATATAATTATTTTCGAGTATACATATACCATATATACATATCATACACATTTCTTTTCACAACACTCCTTTTACAAAGGCACTATTCAGATAAATGTTGTACGCTCTCTCTTTCCTTGGCAAGGTAAATGATCAAGTAATGGGCCTGCATACAAAGTAAAAGCTACTACTGAATTAAGCCGTATAATATTGATACTTTCTTCTTCCCTCTTAGCTCCCCAAGATGGCATGCCAAGATATATGTAAGGCAGTGGGCTGAGTAGAACCATCTTGCAAAATATTTCTTGGGGGCTCAAAATTAAATTTTATGCTACTGCCTAGATGCGATCTCATTATGAGGTTTCTACTTTTTTGACACCTACTACATAATGTTAAAAAAAATGTTGCTGCATATGGCAATACAGAATGAGATCAAGAAAGTATTCTATGGAGGTGTTTCACATTTGTTTCAGGAAATACTTTGACACAATTTTTCCTAATGCGACAACTTTTGAGATGGAGCAATTATATTGCTTTCTCTCTCTCCAGATGTTTACTTTCCCCCCAAGCAACACATCACAGGCTAATTTCTCTTAAGTCTCCTTGTTCTAGCCATGGGTATCATCTCTCTAAGTCTCAGGTCAAATTTACACACTTTTGGATCTCTATTTCAATTTGATTGTTTCTAGTACTTTTGTCGTCGTGTAGCCATCAGAAGCCATAGGTTTTATGCAAGTAGCACATTCTATGACCAGTAAAGTATAAATTTCCTTAAGGACAAAGGTCATTTTTATTTAAATAATTATATAAAATTAATTGCTGCTATGCATTTATGTATATAATTAATTTTGTATGTGCTTGTATGTCAAGCACATAGCATGATGTCTTACCAATAGCATACAAATAATATATTATTTCTTAACGGAACAATCTTACACAACTGTCAATACCCAAGGCATTTATTTCTCCATATCAAATATTAGATCTAGACATAAAGCACACAACATTAAATTGCAGTTACAGGTTAGGACAAGCCTATCAAGTTAAGTAGCTGAATAAAATGAACATAATCAGACTGTGGACTGTACCAGATGTGTAGAACTTCTGGGGGTGGAGGGGAGTAAAATTTGGTGTCACAACAATTAAGTCTGTTAATGAAGCAGTATTAAAGTGGCATAATATTGTGGTTCATTGATGTCAATCACTTCATTGTCCATGAAGTTCTGGATAGAGTCTTCAAAGGGGAGAAAAACATTAGTCCTGTGATCCTCAGAAATTGGCAGTTGGGGACTTGAGAGACAAGAGAACATGTAGAGTTTAAAGCCATTAGAGTGAAGCCGAAGAAAGAATCAGGTGAAAACAAAACAACAAAAAGTCTCATCATCTAGCGTACATCACGGCCAACATCAACTCATACATGTATTTTATTGGACAATATCCCTCCATTTCTCAGATTAGTCCGTCTGCAGGTTAAATATTTTGTGAAATTTCATTTGCTTTCCCAGCTTAACTTGATGCTATCAAATGATGCAGTGTGTTGTGTACAAGGTAGTCTGAAAGAACTGAAACTCTTGGGCGTACTTTTGGAAGAGCATGACCCCAGAACCATAGAACTGAAGAAAACAGCAAGGGTAATTTAGTCTGATCCCCTCATTGTACAGATGAAGACACTGAAGGCAAGAGTTTGGGTGACTTGCCTGAGGTCACACCACTAGTTAGTGGCCATTTCATTGGAATTATATGCTTTTTAGGTCATTCATTGAAGTTTTGAAATTAAAAAAACAAAACAAAACACCTTTGCACTATTTTGGAGTTCTATCTAAAAACACTCTCTTAAAGAATTAACACTCCAAAATGAATATGAAAAAAGGATCAGGATTCAGTAGGTTAGTGAATTGAAATTTTAGGGATTAACAGGAAGGAGGCATAAAAGGTCTGAATTTAAAGGGTATGGGAGTTGTTTTGTTTGAAGTGTTTTTTGAAGGAAGCGGTGTTCTGAGCTACTTTTTTTTTTATTAGATAATGGCCCTGCATATTTAAATTTTATATTTGATTATCCATGACACCAATAGTATATACTTAAGTCTATATGTCTTCAAACATTAATGATTTACCAGAGCTGAGTATGTTGCCAATGAATAGCTGTACAATGATGATGATGATATAGTTATTTTAGGTTTGCAAAACGTTTTACATATGATATTTTATGCTCATAGTAACTCTGAAAGATAGTTACTATTATTAGCTTACTTTTATAGATAAAGAAACTGAGGAAGACAGAGTGTAGGTGACATGCCTAGGGTCACACAGTTAGCAGCTGAAGTAAAATGTGAACTTAGGTCTTCTAAATGCAGCATTCTTATCAAATAGGTTACCAGATTAGCAACCACACCTGCACACAGGGTGGGCTGCTAGCACAGGTTCTTTGATCTGCTTTTATAAAGTAAAGACAACTTTAAAGGGGTTAACAATCTTACTCTGATTAACAGACAGATAAGTGGTCCTAGAAAGAATTCAATAGACGGGGCTCCAACTTTCTAAACAGAGGAATAGACACCTAGTACCAACATCTGGGTTCAGGCACAGTTGGAGGGCTCCTTAACCATGGCTATCCAGAGTCTCCTCTGACCAAATCAGAAAGAAAAATTTTTCCCATGAGTGAGCCCCAAAGTAAAATACCAGCCTCCCAGTTTATATAGTTTTCAACTAATAGATTCAGAGCCAGAAGGCATCACAATCCATGTGACTCAGTGCCTTTATTCTCTCAGTACCAAAAGTTGTGAAATTCTTCCTGCAAGCAGTCCTCCCCCAAGCAAGCTCCTCCCCCCAAGACAATATAAATTTTCCTGAATCACATGATGGGTTCTATGTGATTGGGCATAATGGAATGTATCACAGCTATGAACTGGACTAGAGTTCAAAGCTGCAAGACATCCCTGATTGAAATACCTGTGGATCTTTAGATCTGGGAACAAGGCCCCTGTTCCAAGGGAAAAAGGAACACACGTGGTCACATATGCCTATTAATGGACAGGGAAGATCTTATATTCCATTACCCTACAGCTACCCAGTTGCATAACTGTATTCATTTTAGTAAGAAGGATGGATCATGATTTTTAGTTATGTAATCCACTTCTTTGGTAAGCATTTTTATATTCTTAAGAGAATCTGTATAGTCAGTTATATCTATACAATATATCAGAAAATAATTTACCCTACTTGTCATAATGAATTAATTATAAACTTTATCTTATTAAGAGTCTAATCACTTGTCTCTAATCAGAGCCATACTAAAGAGATATCAAACATCTAATATCACCCTTCTTAAGTATCTCGTTTCTGTAATATCAGCTGTACATGGTTGTAATATAAAGATAATTTAGAAATTATGATAACACAATATGAGCTTGTTCTAACATGTAGCAAGTTTTAACAAAAGATATTTTGAAATACATGTTTTAGATATTAGAAGTTGTGTACAAATGCTATATTGTATTAACATTTACTACTATTTATTCTAAGCACTATTATTACCTTCAAGTTCATAAAGGACACATACCTCCCTGGACTCACTGACAGTGCAGAAACTGCTACTACCTAAGAATACATCATCCACCTACTTATAGTATTCTGTCACAGCAAAAGCCTGGCCTTTTAGAAATTTCGTATTATGGCTGTGCAAGAATCACGTGTTTTGCTCCAAAACAACCAAAAATTTTAACTTCTATATGCTAACATTGAGCATGTGGAAAAGCAGACTTGCAAAAGGCGGGGTTAACCCCTAAGGAGACATTAAGAGTTTTGATCTGATCTGGAGCAGGTATGTAAATATGGGCATTTTGGCAAGATAGCAACAAGTGGGGTTCTGACCGGGGTAGATATAAATTGTATTGGGAAGATTTAGGACAGATAGATATAATGGTATTAGGAATTTGAAGATCTTTCCTGCCCCTTAATAAACCTAGGGGAATTTGAAGATCTTCCCTGCTTTGAGAATAAACTCTGCCCCCAGTAGGTTGAATGCAGTTATCTGGAGCCTGTGGTGGGAGGAGTTTGCTGAATGGTAGAGCAGAGCCCACAGGAATCTGAGAGTTAGAGAAAGACTAGAGAGTTGGGAGGAGAGCATGCTTTGGCAAGGAGTCAAATAGGCTGGTGAGTAAATATTCGTCAACTATTGTTTTGTGGGAAGGCTAAAGGATAGTGTGACTCACTGCTGGGTTATGGTATATTAACTTCTATGTTACTATGATGGATTTGGTTTCCTGGTGGTGGGATTTGATTTTCTGGTGTCTGAATAAATGTTTTTCTTCTGTTTTCTATATGGAGAGCCTGTTATATTTTGCAGTCGAGCAACATGCAGGTGTGTTTATAGTGATTGTGGGTACTGTAAATATTGCATTGCGCTACAATAGGTAGATAAAACAATATGTTCAGAAGATGGACCCTTTTGCCCTATTGATTTTTGCTTTTACCTCGCTCTTTCTGAAATATGATCAAATATTTTTTTTAGAATGAGCAAAAAAGGTGAAGAGCAGTTTCTTTCTTGTATTGTCAATACCTTGGTATCTCCTATGTTATTAATGCCAATATAAAGCTGTTTCTGGCTGTATTCAGTAGGCTGATCATTAGCATTGTTTCGTTGGTGTTAGTTTGTGAAATTCCCATTGTCCAGGCAAAACTGTTTCCAAAAATATCTCACCACAAAATCCAGAAGTTACTATGTAGAAATATAGTGATTTAATTAAATGTGTCCTTTTCAGATTGTGGTGCAATAAAAATTATATGTAATAAAGGGCCATGGAAAGATAGACTAAAAATTAATTGGAAACTAAATAATCTAATCCTAAAGAATGAGTGGGTCAAACAACAAATCATAGAAACAAATCAATAACTTCATTCAAGAGAATGGCAATAATGAGACAACATACCAAAACTTATGGGATGCAGTGAAAGTGGTTCTTAGGGGAGGTTTTATATATCTCTGAATGCTTACTTTAATAAAATAGAGAAAGAGGAGATCAATGAATTGGGTATACAAATGAAAAAGCATAAAAGAGAACAAATTTTAAAATCCTCAATTAAATACCAAATTAGAAATACTGAAAAATAAAGGAGAGATTAGTAAAATTGAAATTAAGGAAACTATTGAACTAATAAATAAAACTAAGAACTGGTTTTATGAGAAAAACAATAAAATTGATAAACCTTTGGTTAATTTGATTTAAAAAAAAGAAAGAAAACCACTCTGACAGTATCAAAAATGAAAAGGGTGAATTCACTACCAATGAGAGGAAATTAAAACAATAATTAGGAATTATTTTGCCCAAATATATTGAACAAGCCATCAATGAACTCCCTAGGCAAAAATTTCCAAGGCCACATGGATTTACAAGCAAATTCTATCAAACATTTAAAGAACAATTAATTCCAATATTATATAGACTATTTGGGAAAATTGGCAAAGCAGTCCTACCAAATTCTTTTTATGTTGCAAATATGGTACTGATACCTAAACTTGGGAAGAGTCAAAACAGAGAAAGAAAATTACAGACCAAATTCCCTAATGAATATGAATGCAAAGATTTTAAATAAAATATTAGCAAAAAAGATTATAACGACTTATCACAAGAATAATACACTTGGATCAAGTAAGATTTATGCCAGGAAGGCAGGACTGGTTCAGTATTAGGAAATCTATCAGCATAATTGATCGTATCAACAACAAACCTAACAGATACGATATAATTATCTCAATAGATGCAGAAAAAGCTTTTGACAAAATACAATACCCATTCCTATTAAAAACACTAGAGAGCATAGGAATGGAGCCTTCCTTAAAATGCTATGTAGCATGTACCTAAAACCTTCAGCTAGCATTATATGTAATGGGGATAAGCGAGATGAATTTCCAATAAGATAGGAGGTGAGAAAAGGATGTCCATTATCACCACTGTTGTTCAATGTGGTACTAGAAATGTTAGCTTTAGCAATAAAAGAAGAAAAAGAAATTGAAGGAATTAGAATAGGCAAAGAAGAGACTAAGCGATCACTCTTTGCAGATGATATGATGATATTCTTAGAGAATCCTAGAAAATAAAACATAAAACTACTTGAAATAATAAACAACTTTAGCAAAATTGCAGGATATAAAATAAACCCACATAAATCCTCGGCATTTCTATATATTTCTAACAAAGCCCAACAGCAAGAAATATAAAGAGAAATTCCATTTAAAGTTACTGTAGACTTCATAAAATTTTGGGGAGTCTACCTGCCAAAACAAACCCAGGAACTATATGAACACAATTACAAAACACTTTTCACACAAATAAAGTCAGATCTAAATAATTGGAAAAATATCAGTTGCTCATGGGTAGACCAAGCTAATATAATAAAAATGACAACTCTACCTAAATTAATTTACGTATTCAGTGCCATACCAATCAAACTACCAAAAATTATTTTGTAGAGCTAGAAAAAATAATATCAAAATTCATCTCAAAGAACAAAAGACCCAGAATATCAAGGAAATTAATGAAAAGAAATGCTAGGGAAGGTGGCCTCACCATGCCAGATCTTAAATTGTATTACAAGCAGCAATTATCAAAACCACTTGATACTGGCTAAGAAATAAAGGGATAGATCAGTGAAATAGGTTGGTTACACATGACACAGTAGTCAATGATTATAGCAATCTACCATTTAGTAAACCCAAAGACCCTAGCTTCTGGGATAGTAACTCACTATCTGACATAAAGTTCTGGGAAATAGAATGGCAGAAATTGGGCACAGATCAACATCTGACAACCAAATACCAAAATAAAATCCAAGTGGGTACACAATTTAGGTATAAAGGCTGATACTATAAACAAATTAGGAGAGCAAGGAATAGTTTATCTGTCAGATGTATGGATAATGGAGGAATTTATGGTCAAACAAAAGACAGAGAACATTATGAAATGCAAAATGAATAATTTGATTACATTAAATTTAAAAGTTTTTGCACAAACAAAGCCACTGCAACCAAGATTAGGAGGAAAGCAGAAAACTGGGAAAGAATTTTTATAACCAGATATCTGATAAGGGTCTTATTTCTAAAATATATAGAGAACTAAGTCAAATTTACAAGAATACAAATCATTCCCCAATTCATAAATGGTCAAAGGATAAGAATAGGCACTTTTCAGAAGAAGAAATTAAAGCTATCCATAGTCATATGAAAAAAAAAACTCTAAGTCACTATTGATTAGAGAGATGCAAATCAAAACAGCTCTGATGTACCACATCACACCTATCACATTGGCTAACGTGACAAAATGGGAAAATGATAAATGTTGGAAAGGATGTGGGGAGGTTGGAACACTGATTCATTGTTGGTAGAGCTGTGAACTCATCCAGTCATTCTGAATAGCAATTTGTAACTATGACAAAAGGGCTATAAAAATGTGCAATTAAAAAAATTAAAATTTTTTTAAATTGTGCAATTAACCTAGCAATACCACTTCTAGGGATGTATCCCGAAGAAATCATAAAAATGGGGAAAAGACCCACATGTACAAAAATATTCATAGCAGCTTTTTTGTGGTGGCCAAGAACTGGAAATTGAGGGGATGACCATCAATTGGGGAATGGTTGAACAAGCTGTGGTACATAAATATAATTGAATACTATTGTGCTATAAGAAATGATGAACATGGGCGGTGAGGTGGAGCAATGAATAGAGCACTGGCCCTGGAGTCAGCAAGACCTGAGTTCAAATGTGGGCTCAGACACTTAACACAAAAACTAGCCGTGTGGCCTTCAGCAAGTCACTTAACTCCAACTGCCCTCCAAAAAAGAAAAAAAAAGAAATGATGAACAGGTGGACTTCAGAAAAGACTTACATGAACTGATGTTGAGTGAAGTGAGCAGAACCAGGAGAGCTTTGTTCAAAGAAACAGCCACAGTCTGCGATGACTCATTTTGATAGACTTAGTCCTCAGAAATTCAAGGACCTAAAACAGTTCCAAAGGACTCATGATGGTAAATGCCATCCATATCCAGAGAAAGATCTATGGAGTTGAAATTTTTCTTTTTTGTTTTTTTTTTTCTGTCTCATCATCTCTTCCATTCATTATAATTCTTATATGCAACATGACTAATGTGAAAATGTGTTCAATAGGAATGTATGTGAAGTGGCATATCAGAATGCATGCTGCCTTGGGGAGGGAGGGAGGATGGAGAGAGAGAAAATTTAAAACTTAGGAAAGCGAATGTTGAAAACTAAAAATAAATAAACTAATAAATTTTTTTAGAAAAAGATATATAGTGATTTATTTCTACTGTTCATGTTTTCTCAAGGACTGAGAAATACAATTTGGCATCCTTTGGGTGAGATTTTCAAATTTGTATATTAGTTGGGAGAACAAGTACAAAAATGCTATGAGAATTGTGCTGTAAAAGTCCTGTCAATGTGGACCATGCTGTTTTTTTAGGTCCTTCTAATTCAAATAAATGGTTCTTCCTAATTCAAGAATTGTCGTGTTCAATTGTAGTTAATTGTAAAATAATTTATGAGAAATTGATGTCCTGTAAAAATATTACCTGTGTGTATACATACACACACACACACACACATGCATGTGTGCATTGAAGTCTAGTGGGGAGAAGAAAGAATCGTATTGGAAGATGTCTTCCTTGAATAATTTCAATTAAAGTTTCTTGAACTTACCGATCATATCATTTCTTGAATTTAATGAGATGAATGAATTCAGTTGTTACTTTGACTTTGTGGTCTTGCTGGTTTTCAACAGAGGGAATATTATGGATATGGCCTAAAAGGCGAGATCTGCCAGTGAATCATGTGAGTGAATTCTTTAAATCTCTTGTTTGTTCTTGAGACATGAAGATAATATTTGTCATATTCTAGCTTCAAGTATGGATTGTAGAAACTGATGAGGTAATGTGGGTCTTGTCCATTTCAATGAATACAAGTGTAGGAAACAAAAGAAACTAAATTGGGTTTAAAGAATCAAACTGTGGGCGAATATAAATTTTAATGAAATGTAGAATAGGAAATCTGTTTTTTCAAGCTTCTGTTTTTAATTGAGAATCGGTTTGGTTCATTATTGGCATGACAATAGTGAGTGTGTGATGACTTGATGAAAGTTTTTCTGCTAGAGCTTTTAATTTTAGGCTGGATTTTTGTAAACTTTACTGAAAATATGCATGAATTTTCACGAAGAACTTTAAGTTAAAAAGCATTATTTAAGTGTATATTTCAACATCTCCATATTTTTTATCTCCAGACCCTCAACTCATGCATCATTAGCAAATGGGTTTTTATGAAGAATTAGTCCATTTATTTCTTTAAAAGAAAAGAGGTACTCAAGACATCGGACCAACTTTGACTCTATTTAGCTGCTAAGACAATTTTATCATCTTACAATATTAAACAATTTTATTAAGACAACCAGTGACTTCAGGATGCTATTTTTTCCCACCAAGAAGACTCTTTGCAGTGCATGAATTTCTAATGTCAACTCCTCGTTTATATGTTATTATTCTTGGATACTCCAATAAATATGTAATCTCAGTGATAGGAGTACTTCTATGGTGATGCCTTCACACCTTCTTATCAGGTACAAATCTTTTTCAAGTCTTCCCATATGGAGTAATATGCAACATGCTGAGAGACATGGGGGAAATGGAAATCACTCTGTGTCTCTTAGAGAGACAGTTCTGGATTCAGTAGCTGAATGTGAATCTTGCCCCTTTTACTATCAGATCCCTTTTGGCTCCAAATCTATGATCCTCTGAACAACACATTACCTGACGACCAGTATGGCCTGTAGCTATCCATCGGCTACCTTTCTCTCTTGCCATATGACTGGACAACTTTCTTTTCCAAACACATTTCTGTGATATCTTTTATACTGATTTTTGTATGCCAGTTTTTAGCAATGTGTTGCAACCTATTGCCACTGATCGTACATCTCTTATCACTCTTTGAATTTTAACAGTTTTAACTCTACAGAGACTATACAATTTCTTGAGTAGCAGCTATCAATTAATAATCAATAAGCATTTTTTTTTTTACTTTTTGGAGGGGGAAGGTAGGGCAGTTGGGGTTAAGTGACTTGCCCAAGGTCACACAGCTAGTTTTGTCTGTGTGTGTGTTAAGTGTCTGAGACCGGATTTGAACTCAGATACTCCTGAATCCAGGGCCTGTGCTTTATTCACTGCACCACCTAGCCACCCCCTCAATAAGCATTTATTAATTGTTGTGTTAAACCCTGAAGATATGAAGAAAAAAAACAAAAATAATCTCTGCCCTCAAGAAGCTTGGATTCTAATAAGGGAGATTACACACACACACACACACACACATACATACATACATACATACATATATATATATATATATATATATATATATATATCAGTTGATACAAAATAAATACCACGGTAATCTCAAAGGGGAGGATATTAGCATTGTCAGAAGTATACAGCTGTTGAAAAAGATATGGTTTTTATTTCAGGAAGAATCTTGAGATTACTAAATGTTCCATACCATTTCCCAGATAAATTCCATCTCACCTTTTTTAAAATTTAATTCTGAACCTGGCTCATTATTTGTTGTCTGTTCAAGACAAATATACTATAAGATTTTCTGATTTTCTAAACTTGACTCTCTTTGGATGATTCTAAATAATTATTAATCACTAATTAATCATTATTAATATGACTTTCTATCCTTGGAATTATTTTAGTTGCTTTTACCACCTGATTGATCCAAAGATATTTAAAACTTCTTTGATAAAAATATCACCATTTTTTCTAATAATAAGTTGCATTTTTATTTAAGTTTTTCCAAGTGCTATACATGTTATCTCATTTGTTCTACACAAAACTCTGTGAAATAGGCTGTTATCCCCATTTTACAGATAAGGAAACAGACAAACAGAAGTTAAGTGACTTCCCCTGGGTCACAGAGCTAACAGATGTCTGAGGCAGGATTTGAACTTAGATCTTTCTTAGTTCAAGGCCAAGACCTTTTCCTTTGCTTTATGGGAATTTCATGTCAGCCTCTAAAGAGGTATGCAGCAATAGGAGTATAAATTTCTTTTTGCATCTTTGAAAAACATTTTTGTAATTGACTTATTAGGTTGGTAGATCAAAGGAAATGCTTTAGACATGGCATTCTTAGATTTCAGAAAGCAATTTTTAAAATTCCTCATGCTGCCAGTTTTTCTAAATATGTCAATGTGGTTAGAGACATAACTCTACATTGGCCATATTAAATATTCATTAATTGGACCATGTCAGTTTTGAGGAATGTCTAGATTCTAATCTTAGGCTTTGTGCTATGTAACAGTTTTTTGTTAATGTCTTGGATGAAAGCCTTGATGACATAATTATCAAATTTGTAGATGAAACAAATCTGGGAAGGATGGGAGACAAAAATCAGGATCCCAAAAGCTCAACTAGAGCAGTTGTCCAAAAATGAAATGTCAGAGGTTAATGTAAAGTCCTACACTTGAGTGTAAAAAGTTATATTGTTAAGTACAAAATGAGGAAGGATACATGGATAACAATGCATGTGAATGGTACTTCTCCAGCCTGAACTCACATTTGAGGATTGGGATCCCAAAGAATGAGCTACTTTCTCAGATTCTATGGATAGCCTTCTGGTTCTATGCTTCTGAGACTATATTTCGTGGGCCCCCACTGGTGTGTTTTCCATTATTAATCATTGTAGTAGACTCAATTACTTTTTTGTTGAGAAATAATATGCAAACAATTCCCACCATAAGCAACTTTAGGGGTGGTAAACCTGTGGCCTTGATGCCACATGTGACCCTCTAGGTCCTCAAGTGCAGCCCTTTGACTGAATCTATGCTTCACAGAACAAATCCCCTTAGTAAAAGAATTTGTTCTGTAAAATTTGGACTTATTCAAAAGGCTGCACCCGAGGATCTAGAAGGACATAAGTGATATAATGAATAGAGGGCTCTATGTGGTACCAGGAAGACTTGGAAGACTTGGGTTCCAATCTACCCCCAGACACTTAGTAGTTGTATGTCCCTAGGCAATTTACTTACCCACTGTCTGCCTCAGTTTTCACATTTGCATAAATTGGGATAACACTTACTTCCCAGGGATGTTTTGAAAATAAATGAGATATTTATAAAACACCTCACAAACATTAAAGTGCTATATAAATGCTATACACGCATGTATAATATGTATTGTTATTGTTACTATCAGTCAGACAATAAATATTTATTAAGCACCTTCCAAGTATCAGGCACTGTCCTAAGTACCAGATTGTTGTTGTTTTGTGGACATTGATATTGTTCTAAATTCTGAAGACAAATTTGGAACTATGCCCAAAGGACTGTACAACTATGCATACCATTTGACCTAGCAGTACCACTATTAGGTCTATATACCAAAGATATCAGAGGAAGGGGCGGCTAGGTGGCGCAGTGAGTAAAGCGCTGGCTCTGGAGTCAGGAGGACCCGAGTTCAGTTCAGACCTCAGACACTTAACACCCACACAAAAAAACTAGCTGTGTAATCTTGGGCAAGTTACTTAACCCCAATTGCCCTACAAAAGGCAAAAAAAGAAAAGAAAAGATATCAAAGGAAAAAGAAAAGGACGGTTTTGTACAAAAATGTTTATAGGGGCTTTTTTTTGTCATGGCAAAGAACTGAACATTGAGGGAATGCTATTGGAATGACTAAATAAGTCATGGTATATGATTGTGAGGGAATACTATTATACTATAAGAAACTATGAACAAGATGGTTTCAGAAACACCTGAGAAGACTTATATGAACTGACACAAAATGAATTGAGCAGAACAAGATTATTGATACAGTAACAGCAACACTGTAACATTTATCGAATGTGAAAGACTTAACTACTCTGATCAAGACAATGATCCAAGACAATTCCAAAGGACCCACGATAAAAAATGCTATCCTCCTAAAGAGAGAGAACTGATGAACTCTGAGTTCAGATTAAAGCATTCTTTTATCACTTTCTCTGTATTTCTTATTTCTTCTTGGTGTTTTTTTTAATATGGCAAATATAAAAGTATAATTTGCATGATTTCACATGTATAATTGGCATATTGCTTGCCTTCTCATTGGGTGGGGGAGCGGCAGAATGGAGGGAGAGAATTTGGAATTCAACATTTTTTTTAAAGTGTTGTTAGCCTAGGGCAGACTCTCCCACAAATACACACAGTGTCCATGGGGAAAGTGAGCTCAAGCTTAAATCATAATAGTGGTGAGGCATTTACATATAGTATGTGTGTGTGTGTCAAAAGTAACTCAAAACTCCTAGAAAAAGGGATCTAAAAATTATTTGCCTCTTTGAAGAGTTCAGATGCAACTCTTTTTGAGTGTTATGTTTCTGCCAAGCAGATTTCTCAGTTGAGTCTCCCATAACATACCATACTTTGGTTAACCGTTCCTCATTTTATTGGTTGCTCAAATTCTACAAAAAACTTGGTAAGTCCTTCCAAGTCAAATCAACATAGCCTGTGATAGTGGTGACTTGAGTGTGAAGATGGGAAATGGTGACGATAGGGAGAATTATGGAAAGCATCTTTCTTTCAGCATAGTATGGCATAGTGAATGAAGCTACTAGATTTGAAGATAGGAAGGGCTACTTCAGATTCTTTTTAGCTGTGTTACCCTGGGGAACTCATTTACTCTTTTTCAACTGAGGACATTGGTAAAATGCTAAATCTATGATCCTATACAGAAAGGCCATTTGTAGATTATATAGAAAGTTTGTCCTTCTCCATTATATAAACTGTCTTTGAGAAAAGAATTAGACATGGCAAGGGTCACCCACCACATCCTCAGCCATCACCAGTCATCCTGATTTTTGTCTTGCTACTGGACTTTGATGATTCTGGAGGAGAGAGTATAGCCAATCACTTTGCACAGCTCTGCCTTACTCAAATCCAATTCACATGCAAGACAAGACATTGCCCTTGTGATGTCATTAGTCCTTTTTGATACTGATGAATGAACAACAATTGTCCATAGTCCAAAGCTCTTCTCTGCTGCCAGGGGTCATATTCTATTAAATTGCTTCCTGTCTGGAGTGTCTGCCTCTCTATATCCATGTCTTTCTGGAGTGTGAGTCTCTACTGAGCACTAGATGAAATTTATTCTACTGTTCAAGTAGTAACCCCCCCCACACACACCTTCACAGCTGCATGACTGATGATAGAAAAAGAGAGATTCCCTCTTTTCCCTCCTTCACTGGTTTCTTCCATCAGTAGTAGATTTCAGCTTAACATCTCTTTCTTCTGACATTTTCCATAGTTTAGGAATTTGAAGCCCACAGAGATGTGGCTAAGTTGTGTGCTCAGCCAATCATATTGTTCCCTTCTTGACTCAATCAGAGAGGCGTTTATATCTAATGAAGGGATCACAAGAAGTGACCGTTTGTTAATACGTTAAAACATCATCATGTGGTATTATATTGTATGATAGTCCCAAATGAGTGGGGGCTGGGAGAACCCTCCCAACCTCATTGCTATTGCATTAGTAGAAATCTAGTGTCTAAAAAAACGATGACAGTCCTTTTCTACTTCTCCGAAACATTACCCTTCCTACTTTCAGTTTTAGATTTTACTTTGTAGAAACAATATTAAGGAACTAGAGCACACCCAAAGAGGTTGGTGATCGAGTGGTTAGGACTGTGGTAAATGGGGACTGACTGAATGAACGTAGAATATTTAGCTTGAAGAAGGGAAAGTATAGAGAGCAAATGTGGTAACAGCCTTCATTTATTCAAATTAATGTTATATGGAACAAGAGTTAGACTTGTTTTGTTTGGACTCAGATGGCAAAAAATGGTAAAAAAAATAGTGTAAGTTGTGGAAAAAGTAGATTTGATCTTTATATTTTAAAAAATAGTTCCTAATAATTAGAACTCTGTAAATGTAGAATTGACTTCCTTGGAGGATTGTTTCTTTTCTTACCTTAAGGTTGAATAACAAGTTCATGGAATATTTTCAATGATATTTCTCATTAGGTATATCCTGTACTATACCACCTCATTTGATTCTAATTCTAAGATTCTCTTTGTTTTTTTTTCCTACATATAGCCTGGATTTTGCTATGTTTTCACCGTAGACATAGATTTTTGTTGTTGTTAAGTAATTTCAGTCATGTCTGACACTTTGTAACCCAAATTGGGTTTTCTTGGTAAAGAAACTAGAGTGACTTGTCATTTCCTTTTCCAGCTCATTTTATAGATAAGGAAACGGAGGCAAGCACAGATTAAATGACTCACTCAGGGTCACACTGCTAGTAAGTGCCTGAACTCAGGAAGATGAGTCATCCTGACTCCAAGGCCAACTCCATCCACTGCACCACCTCTCTGCCCAAGACATTGATTTACCCCCTATAATTGTAGTGTTCTGTTTGATTTGAAAATTTGGATTCAGAATCAGGACAGTCAATGCCAGATACCATCAGTAACTTATTATATGAACTTGGGTGATCCAACTAAGCTCTCTGTACATAACTTTATTTATCTGTCAGAGATTGCTGATAAATGCTAGCACCAATTATTTCACAGGATTATTGTGATGATTAAATTAAAGAATGGATGTGTACAAAAATTGTACAAGTGTAAGGTATTGCAAAAAATCATATCTGTGCTCGTCTAGAAAATTCTGTGTGTATACACACAATATACATATGTGTGTATATACACACATACACATATTTAACATATATCTTTAGCCCTGAGATGCTTAACAGGTTAGTGTCCCTTTTTGGTTTTTATTGACTACTCTTAGCTTGTTAGAGAGAATTTTATGATCTTGTCCCAGTCCTTTATTTCCATGTTTATTTATTATCATAAGTAATATATAAGAAGAGACAGTAGCATATCTCTTGAATAACTGCTAGAGCCCCAAAACTGGCAAAAACCACCAACAACCCAGAAATAGTTGATTATCAGATGCAGTACTTCAAAAATTTAAGAATAGCATATTTATTTCTTCTCACTCTTCACATATGAGGGTTTTGGGGTGGTGCATAGTAAAGTACTGTCTATGCATCAAATGCATTTTACAATGATACAGATATTTTAATTCTAATATAAATGGCTACTATAGTGTAAGATATAGAATGTAGTTGCATTTGGCAAGAAGATACGTGCAAGTCAAGGAAAAGTACTTGTACATATGTTTTGATACTTTCACTGACTTGATGGTTTCATTTGTATGAACATTTCTTCTTCTGATGAAGAATATTATGCCTGCATGTCTTTCCTTTCAATGAAATTCTTGTCAATGTTTCCCTACAAATCTTTCAGAAGAAATTTACCCTTTGGTTGTAGGTTCACATTTTTTTTCTTTTAATTATAACTTGGATGATCCACCTTGATAATGCTTTTACATATATAGATTTTGGAATATAAAGCATCATTGGTAACATGCTATAAGCTAGACCTAGGATTATGTCAGATGCCACTAGGCCCTGCTGCTGGGATGGTTGAGGCTGGTGGATCACTACAGTTTAGGAATTCTGAGCAGCAGTAGAGATGAGCCAATCAAATGACTTCACTCTCTGGCAACAATATGGTGGACCCTAAGGAACAAAGGGTCATCAGCCTACCTAAAGAGGGCTGAATCAGCCAAGTCTGGAAAAAAGAAAACCAATTAAAGCTTCTGTACTGATCAGAATTAGAATGGCCCATGAGTAACTGTTGTATTTCTAGCCTCGGTGAGCCAATGAGATCTGGACTGAAAATAAAATAAAGCAAAAATGTATATAGAACACTCATCCTTACTCACCACTTGTATTTCTGTTGCTATTTGGATTTTTTAAGCGTTATAATTATATGTTTATTGCATGTGTTCTGTGCTTTGTAACCATCAATAGCATCATCATGAGAAAATCAATGTGAGTTGCTGAACCTCAAGTAAAAGTGAATGGCCACATTGACGGGTTGGATGTTATAATTGTGATGCAGAGGTAATTATTGTTTAGTTACAGGTTGGACTTCAGGAGTGGGGAACCTGTGCTTGGGTGAGGCCTTTTGAATGAGTCCAAGTTTTACAGAACACATTCTTTTATTAAGGGAATCTGTTCTGTGAAGTTTGGATTCAGTCAAACAGTCACACTTGAAGACCTAGAGGGCTACATGTGGTTTCAAGGCTCTAGGTTCCTCCCCCCCCCAACACCCCGGACTAGATGGATTCTGCAGACGCTTCTAACTATGAAATCCTGTGATTCTATAATTTTGTGAAAGGGATGTTTTGTTTTGTTTTGTTTTTCCCTCAGAGACAGCCAATCAGGGTAATTAAAGGCATCGTACAATTTTCCAAATGCACACTAACCTGATGTCCTCCTCCTCCTTAATTCCTGGTCTGCTCAGTATTCTATGATGCTTGTCCAAAGTGCACATTATAATGATGAACTAATGTCAGAATCTGGATGAAAACCACGTCGTGCATGTCAGACTCTCTGCAAGGTGTTTGTTTTTTAAAAAATCCACTGTAGCGATTGTGTCAATATTGCAAAAACATTTTTGAATTATTGTTCCTTATCTGTGGATACAATTATATATTCTGTTAGGAGTAGAATGGGGAGATAAAACTATATTTTAAGAAGAATATCATTCTAGTGTACCTCTTGACTTACCTACTACTGACCAGGGTACCAAACATTCTTTTTGTTACCCAGGCTTGCAATCTAGATGTTATCTCCTTCTCCTCCTCAGTCTCTCTCATCCTGCAATACTTTATCCAATTAATTGTTAATTCTGTCAAACCTAGGCTGGTTCACTCATCCACATATATATATGTGCGTGTGTGTGTAAACATGCATGCATACACATGTGTATATTAATATAAATATGTCTACCTGTGCATGTGAATATGCATGTGCATACACATAAACATACAGAACATATGCATACATATATGTGTGTCTATATATGTTTATGATTCATATGTGGATCTGTCCTTCATAACATCTCTCGTATATGTCCCCATCTCTCCTCTGATACTGCCATCACCCTGGTGTAGGCTCTTATCATCTCACACCTAAGCCATCACAAAAGTCTGCTGGTTGATACATGTGCCTCATCTCTCTCTACTTCAATTATCCTATACTTAGTTGTCAAATTTATCTTCCTAAAGTGCAGGTATGATCACGTCATACACATCCCCCTCCCCATTCATTAAATTGGAGTGGCTCCCTGTTACCTCCATGATCAAATATAAAATCCTTCATAACCTGCCTCCTTCCTACCTTTCCAATTTTCTTACACCTTACTGCTCTCCCCATACTCTTTCATTCAGTGACACCAGACTCCTTGCTGTTCCTGGCACACAAGAGACATTCCATCTTCCTACTCTGAGAGTTTTTTACTTTCTCTTCCTCCTCATCCCCAACTCTGTGTTTCCCTGGATTCCTTCACATCTTTTTTATCTCAGCTGAAGTCCCACCTTCTGTAAAATGCCTTTCCTAGTCTTCCTTAGTTTTAATGCCTTCCCTTAGAGATTACCCCCAATTTGTGAGTTCCTTGAGGTAAGGGACTGGTGGTTTGCTTTGGGGTTTTTTTCCTCACCATGTATTCCTAGCACTTAGAATACTAACTACTATGTGTCAAGCACATAGTAGGTGCTCTCTAAATCCTAGTTGAATTGATTTGACTTGATTTTTGATCATTTTTTTGTCTGCACATGCATAAAGATGATCTGGTGTTTTAAAGCTAGTAATTCCAAGTCTTCATTGCAATGTTGCCTTATACTGACATCTACTCTCAGAAGATGGAAATAACTCTAAATCAGGAATTAGCCACTTATTTCCCCCTTGATGAGAAATTAAACAGGTGGAGAATTGGATATTTACCAGACAACTTATCTTTAAGTGGCTCTTCTTCTCTTGTCCTCTATGTCTCTTTGGCCAGGGCAGGAAGAATTGGTGAGGGTGAGTAGGGGGCAAAAGACAGAAATCCTGCAAAGGAATAGGAACCCTGGAATGATGGCAGGTTAATATGGTTTCCCAACATCTAGAGAAGTACTTTCAAAAGAAATACTTCTGTTAATCAGAATGGATATGGTAATGCCAAGATATCCTCTTAGGATCAGTCTCACAAAGAACTATTTATTAAAAATAAACACTGTTTTTTTCTTTTACTCCTTTCTAAAGCAACTAAAACAAAATTGGGCTTTGCAGTTACAGTTTTTATGTGTTTGACTATCATGCATATGTTTTGCTGGCTGTAGGGCAAAATATGCTGGTGGGGGGTGGGAGTGTCATGATTGAAAAATGATTTAATGAAAAGAAATTAACTTCAAACTGTGCTAATGGTCAGATGAGTTATACAAATGAGTCAGGTCAAGCTTAAGTCTATTTAGAAAGATTCTGCAGAAAAAAATAGTATTGGGAATTACAAGAAAAGGCAAGTAGAGAAGAGGGTCAATGCCATTGAAACTAATGGAGCTACTCGTCAAAATCCAGGCTTTACAAGTTCACTTGCTCCCTATGGAGGATTTCTTTTATATGTAAGTGGAACAAAGATTTGATAGGAATACTTGATGAAAATAAATGGAGCATGCCTGTCAAACCCAGGGTGCTAATGAATCTATTGGTCAGCCCCATTAGTTTCAATGGACTTAAACTTCAGATATATTAAAGTGCCATAAAGGCATATTGACTGAATGTATGTTGGTGACAATATTTCAGGTTTGGTTTCTGAGAGAGATTTTAAAATAGATTATTGAATACTCCAAACTTTACTCCCCTTTTAATGTAGAAATCAGCTGAGTGTTATATTTTTTTCTGTATAAAAAGAGAATGAAAACCTGAGCTCTATTTTTTAAATACTGAACATTTCCTTATTAAATCTCTGATATGAAAACTTGTGGTAAAGTTTCTTCAAACTGAGCTCTCTCTGTCTCTCTGTCTCTCTCTGTCTCTCTGTCTCTCTCTCTCTCTCTGTCTCTCTCTCTGTCTCTCTCTCTCTCTGTCTCTCTCCCTCTCTCTGTCTCTGTCTCTCTCTCTTTCTCTCTCTCTCTCTCTCTCTCTCTCTGTCTCTCTCTCTCTCTGTCTCTCTCTGTCTCTCTCTCTCACTGTACAGCATGAAAAAAAAATAAAGTCACTGAAAAATTTCATCCTTAAAAATAAAGATCAGAGGTTTGACTTTCAGGATTTGAGGCAGCATAGACTAAATTAACTATGTGTAGATTGTCCATAGATTTTTTTTTTTATCCTAGACTGTTTTTCCCTTTTCACTCCTCATTTTTTCTTGACCACTTACACTTGATAGCTAGTGGTGTTAATGAAGAATTGAAACTAGTTTTGCCATTTAATTTTTAAAAAGAAAGCATAGGAAGGTAAATGTAAAACTTGAAAAAAAGGAATGCCAAAGCCACATTTTAATTCCTTTTGAATTATCATTTGTTTGTATTAGGTGCACCATTTTGCTCCCCTATTAATGTGGATATTCAAAAGTTGACCCTATAGATGCTGATGGAATGGATGGATATTAATACTGTATTATTATCTTTTGGTACATAACTTCCCATCTTTTTTGTTGATTTCAAGTCTATCAGAATTTATAATGGTAACAATGCATGGAACCTGAAAAATGGTGCTTACCTTTTCTAATTTTTAAATGTAGTTTGTACTTTTTTGAAAAAAATTAACATTTTTTCTAACACTTCCTGCTTATTACAGTGTTAATGATTTGATAGAAGAATGATGTCTGCATCAGCTTTCTCAGTAGCAGAGTCTTAGTGGGTGTTTCCTTTATCATGTATATGATGGTTCACTTTCACATTAGGAAGTCTCTACTTTGAAGAGCAAAAAAGTTGTTTGAAAAGTTGAGACTTACAGATTTGCTATGATAGGAGTGTTAGTATCTAACTAGCTTGTGGATGACAGTCCTGAAATTGCAAACTATGTATTCTTGGTAGTAGAAAGTCAGGCACATTTGCTCTGACAGAATTTATGATAGATTATGGGTATAAGATATGAATAATATTAAATATAAAAAGAAGTAGATGGCCAACATGTATTTCCAGGTGTGTCATTTTTTTTTTTGGAATGGAGAAACTTTGGACAAAATGTATTAACAAATGTAAGAGTTCTTATTCAAAAAAGATTTGTCATTCCTTTACGTAAAAGATTATTTTACATGATAGAACAATGAAGAAAGTGTCATAGTGCCAACTTTAACAATTACTGTTTCTGTTAGTATTCAGTTTTTTAAAAAAATAGTGGTTAAAACTGAGTTATTTTTAATGGTAGAACTATTAAAATATTTCTGGTGAATTTTTAGCTTTTGAGAAAACTACCTAAGGTATCCACAAACTATGAATTTTTGCTTTAAAAATGCAGAACTATAAACAAAAACCCATGCTGATATGACCGATTGCCTACACCACCCCCATCACAAATTATCAGCCATTCGGTGATACACAATCAGATTGGATAGATATTTCTTGAAATGATGCATGGTATGCAGTGCATGCTTTCATTGTGCTTCCTGCCATTATGATATAAAGTACCTTATTTGGAAATATAATGATCAGTTCTGTTAAATCATGTTCAATAAACTTATATAATAACACCTATATTTGTGAATCATTTCAGATTTCAGAGAGCTATGCCTTCCTACCGAGAGAAGCGGTGACACGATTTCTAATGAGCTGCTCAGAGTGCCAGAAGAGAATGCATTTAAACCCAGATGGAGCAGATCATAAAGGTAGCTTCAGAGTCAAATCCTGAGATGTAAAGTAATTTTATTCATCATACCAATTTATACCTTCTGTTTTAAGTTAGGGTTCATAAAAAACGTGGTAGACTGGAACAATTCAACAAGTCAGATCATCTCATTTATTCCAGTTAGAAGGTAGTGATTCTCAGATATCCACTTAAGGTATAGCTCAGCCATACTTGTTTGTCCTCAGCAGAATATTTGATGAGGATAAGATGTTTATATGGACACTTAAAACTAGGATACTTTTTCATTTGCCTGAGATACTTTGGGTATGGTCTTATATGAAGGTGGAGGGATCAAATATATAACCTTTCTGGGTCCTTTCCATTTCACTGAGTCCATATTTCTTAAGTGAATAAATAGGATGCAGTGAATAAATAGATATTCATCCCAAACCTTTTAATTCTTTGTTTTTTGTTTTCATCCATGGTAATCTAAATGTTTGTGATGTATAAATTGTTCAGTGAGATCAAGTTAGTTATAATGAGAGATGCACTTGCCCTGATTTATCCCCTGATGTACAGAGTTCCTAATTTGAGCTAGACCTTTGATTTCAGTAGCACAATGAGGAACTCATCAACTCTCACTACTAATTCTGATGAGCACCTGCATTTCAATTTATTCTTCGAGATTTGCCTGAGAAACTAGGTTACATAAGCAGTATATGTCAGAGGTTGGCAGCTAGATGGCACAGTGAATAGAGCTCCAGGCCTAGAATAAGGAAGACCTGAGTTCAAATGTGCTCCCAGATACTTAATAGCTATGTGACCCTGGGCAAGTCACTTAACACTGTTTGTCTCAGTTTCCTTACCTGTAAAATAAATTGGAGAAGGAAATGGAAACCGTTCTAGTATCTGCTACCATGAAAACCCTAAAACAGGTCATAAAAAATTGGACACAATTGAAACAAATGAAAAATATTTGTCTGAGCTGGGATTTGGACCCAACTCTTCCTAATTGAAGCCTTTTTTCTGTCTTTTGTGACACACGCTGCCTCTTCAAACAGCATATGAATATCCCCTACTCAGAGTAATTCCTCTCCATCTTACACCAAGAAAGTGTGTAGGGATTATGCTCCTGTGTGAGAACAAAGAGAAAAGGTGGACCCTTTTGTGCCACTAGAATGAGGTATTTTCCATTATCCAGGCAGCATGATAAACAGCATAGTGTAGCAGAAACAGTACAAGGCTTAGAATCAGAAAAAAGTGTGAAGTGTGTGATAGCTGACTCTAACACTTACCAATTATGTGACCATCTAAAAGAAGTCAACTGACTTCTCTTGACCTTAGTTTCCCCATCTGTAAAACAGAGATAATAATTCTTGTACCTCACCTGGTTATTGTGAGGAAAGTGCATTGTAAATGATAATATGATATATGGATATGCATGATGATGAGAAAGCCATGATATGAAGTTCCCTGGTGACTTGAGAGAGTTAATGAATCCCTCTGTGATAATCTATCGTGATTTGCATTTGGGAGAATCCGACTGATTTTTTTTTTTTTAAAGAACGTTTGAGCAATTAAACATATGGTGTCTCGGAACCCTATTCCAATAAGACAAATGGAAACTTTTGAGAATTGTTGAGCAAATTTAACATGAAGCTATGCAATTAATCCATGTGCCTGAAAAAATACTTTCATTCCAGATAATGGGAAACCTCCCACTTTGGTGACCAGCATGATTGATTACAACATGCCAATTACCATGGCTTACATGAAGCACATGAAACTTCAACTCCTCAGCTCCCAGCAAGATGAGGTAATGATGCTGAAATAGCTCAACTTCTAAAAAGTGTTACAAAATAAGTATGGGCAATTGGAACTGTCTGTAGCAGGTAGGCTATTTTAAAAGTTATAGTTATCTTTCATTATAAAATGGTCTTACCAGGGTTATTTATAGAGGAAAACTACTCAACTAAAAATATGCAAGTGGACTAGCAGCCGTATACGGAAGGCCTTGCTCACATTCAGAATGTTTACCTCTATTCCATAAAAGGTTCACCAACAGAGATAATGTAGCCAGTGTATACCTGTCTCCATGACTACCTCCAGGAGGATTTTAACTTCTTTCTCTATTCTTATTTCCATTGGGATCTCATCAACTATCATTATTTCAGCATATATGCATGTCTATGTATATATGTATACACATACATATACATGTTATCTGCCATGTATATAAATATACATGTGTTTTGTGTCTTATGTACAAGTACAGAGGCAAAGCTAGATTGTTAAGTAAATAGAATTATGGACCTATAATCAGGAAGACCTGACCTCAAACCCAGCCTCAGACACTTACTGACTGTATGACCCTGGGCAAGTAACTTAACATCTATTTGCTTTAATGCACTGCAGAAAGAAATAGTAAACATCTTTGCCAAGAAAACCATATGGATAGTGTTGGTGTTCTAGGGTCCACAAGGTCACAATGAGTTAGATACAGCTGAATAACTGACAACCAACAGCATATAAATATATATGTATAAATTATATATATGTATACATACACACACAAATATATATATATATATATATATATATATATATATATATATATATATATATGATTCAAAGCCCTTCATTTCTGTTCCACATCTTTTCTAGGCCTATATCTTTCTCTCTGTAAAATGTCTTCATTGGTTACCTAAAATGAACATTGAAAGGCAGAGGGCCATATAATCTCTACTCAACCCCTTAACTTACCTATTTTTAGCTATCTTCTATTAATTTTAATAAGAATGGCCATCACACAGGAGTTTCCTTTATATTGCAGAAATATTTTTAGTTTCCCACCCTCAAAGCCTTGGTTCAGACATCCATTTTCTTTTAAACGGATAAATGAAATCTGTCCTTACTTTTAGCATCTTTTCCTTTCAATACAATTTAAATATAACTCCCCAAATCATTCAAGAATACTTAAATATCTCCTGAGTATGCCCATTGTATCTAGAGACCTGGGCAGTGGAATCATGGAGACCTGATTTCAAGTCCTGTTTCTGATATATAGTAGTTGGGTGACACTGGATGGGTCATTTTCCTTCTCAATGACCTAGCCAACTCTCAAAGACTAAACACTATAGAAAATGTGCATTTCTACATTCTTAGATTGGTATTCCCCATTAGGAGTGCCCTATAAGCATATATATTCTTGTATATAAGGATATAAATGTTTTTAACTCCCCAAAAGAATGTTGTGAATATTGCCAATTTATGAACTTATTATCATGAGTTTGAAAACCATTTAAAACAATTAAAATCAATAAATATAAATTAAGTACCCATTGTACAAGGTGTTAACGAAGTGACTAAGGTTTTAGATTAAACATCAAGATCTTCCCTCACGGAATGTATAGTTTAATGGGAAATAAGAAGAGGGTACAGTTTAATGGGAAACAATTATAATTATAATATACAAGTGCATTTGAGAAATATAAAACATGAATCTCAGTGTCCCTATTTGTAAAATTAAGATACTTCCTCCTTTATTAAATAGGAGAGCCAAATGAGATAGGATTTGTGAAAGTGCTTTGTAACTATAAAGGTGATATGTAAATGTGAACTGTTATTGACTTATCTGGCATTAAATGCTTACAATTAGCACTTAATCTGCTTAATTATAGCCTTTTTTGACATCTGGACTCCTGCTATTACATGGAGAGAAATCTTTTGAAATCACAACTCTTAACTACCTCTGTTATACCAAGAAAAGTTCCTGAGGAACCAAATCTTATAGTATTAGTCAGAGATTAAGTAAAGTTAATCCTTTTCAGTTACTACAGGCCTCTCTATTCAATAACAAGTAGCACAAATATTCTATTTTTCCCCCTTTGTGCTCCATACTAGTGTAGGCAGGGGCTTAAAAAATATCCTAGAAATAACTAGAGAACAAGTTTTTCAAAAGTAATTTATTTAAATGAAAAGTTACTAAAGATTAAACATATATTTATGAACACTTACTATGTGCAAAACACTGCATCAAAAGTACTGTGGCTCCTGAACTTGTCATTCAGTCCAAACTGCTCTCTCCAAAGTTCCCCGTGATCACTTAACTGACAAAATCTAATGTCTTTTTTCTCTATCATCATCCTTCTGGATTGACCTGCAGCCTGTAACTCTGTTAATCACCCTCTTCTCTACTGGTTCTGCCCTACCTGTCTGACTGCCCTTTCTCTGTTTCTTTTGCTGGACCTTCATCCACATCAGATCTACTGACCATGAAGGTTCACAAAGCTGTCCTGGCCCTCTTCTCTTGTCCCTCTTTACATATTATTTCTTTTGGTGATCTCATAAGTTCTTATGATTTCATTTATCATCTCTATACAGATGACTCTCTTATCTACTTGTCTAGCTCTAACCTTTCTCCTAACCTCTAACTGCCTATTAGACACCTTGAATTGGGTGTCCCATAGACATATTAAACATAACATCACCAAAACTCATTATTTTTTCTCCAAAACTCTTCCTCTGCTGAATTTCCTATCCTCAAGGGTATCCTTCTCCTCCCTACATGTCATCCTTGATTCCTTATTCTTTCTCACCTCCCAAATATAATCAGTGGTCAAGTCCTGTCATTCCACTCCCCACATTTGAAGCACTCTCCTCCTTCCTCCCTCCCCTGGAGGACAATATGGAGGACAGTGGACTTGATTCACCAGACACAGAAATTATGATTAAAGATTAATGTCACACTGGAGAAATGTCCCTGATAGAGTGCCACAGGGATCTGGCATTAGCCCAGTTGTGTTCAGTATTTTCATTAATAACACGAAGACAAGGATACTATGCTTATCAAATTTATAGCTGACACAAAACTAGAGGGAATAACTAATAACTAATATGCTGGATAACAGAATCAACATCCAAAAAAAATCAACAGGCTATCATCTATTATGAGAGAATTTAATAGCAATAAGTATGAAAAGACATTGAGTTTGAAAATAAAAAATGAACTTCACAAGTAAAGAATAAGAAAGACATAATGAAATAATTCTGTGGTAAAATATTAAATCTATCTCTCCATCCATCAACAAACAACTCACTTTTATTAAGTACCTATTACTGAATATCTTAGGAATTGTGCTAGGCATGTGAGAAAAAAAAGAAAGAAGTGAAATATTACTTGCTGTCAAGGAACTTACACTCTAACAGGGGGCTTAACATATAAACATTTAAGGATATACAGAATATTTACAAAATAAATACAAAGCAGTTTGGGAAGGAAGGGCCTGAGCAGTTGGGAAGATTAGAAATGCAGACTTAAAGTGAGTTAGCAATGTCACCTGACTGGCAAGATAATTCAGACTTAGAGTGCATGAACAAAATCTTCTATCTTTTCTTTTTCTTTTTAAATGATTATTTTTAGTTTACAGCATTCATTTCCACAAGATTTTGAGTTACAAATTTTCTCCCTGTATTTCCCCACCCACCCCCCCAAAACAGCAATCCCACTGTATAGCCCCTCTCCCAATCTGCTCTCTCCTATATCCTCCTTCATCCCCCCTCTGACTTTCTGGTAGGGCAAGATGGATCTCCATACCCCAGTGCCTGTATATCTAATTTCCCAGTTGCATGTAAAAATAACAATAATAATAATATATTTTTAAACATTTGATTTCAAAACTTTGAATTCCAGATTCTTTCACTTCCTCCCTTGTCACCCACCCTTACTAGGCAGATAAGCAATTCAATATAGGTTGTACATGAGTAGCTAAGCAAAACATTTCCACAGTGAATATATTGCAAAAGACTAACTATATTTCACTCCATCCTATCCTGCCCCCCATTTGTTCTATTCTCTACTTTGACCCTGTTCCTTTTTGAAAGTGTGTGCTTCTAACTACCCTACCCCCACCTGCCCTCCCCTCCATGATCACCCCTCTCATCCCTATCCCCCTCTACTCTCCTGTAGGGTAAGATACCCTATTTAGTGTGTATGTCATTCCCTCCCTAAGCCAAATTCAATGAGAGTAAGGTTGACTCAATCCCTTTTTTCTTCCTCTTCTTCCCCTCCTTTATAATAGTTTTCCCTTGCCTGTTCTATATGAGATAATTTACCCCATTCTGTCTCTCCCCATCTTCCCTCATTACATTCCTCTCTCACCTCTCAGTTTCACCTTTTAAATCTCATCCCTTCCTATTCAACTGATCCTATGCCCTCTGTCTATGTATACCTGTACACATATATACACACATATGTATTCATACTACCCATATACCCTCCTATATAGACATATGTATATATATATGTATACATGTATATATATTTATATTCCCTTCAACTATCCTCATACTGAGAAAAGTTTCATAAGTTACAATTATCATTTTTCCATGTAGGAATGTAAATAGTTCGATTTTGATTAAGTTCCTTATGATTTCTTTTCCTTGTTTAACTTCTCATGCTTCTTTTGCTTCTTGTATCTGAATATCAGATTTTCTATTCAACTCTGGTTTTTTTCATCAAGAATACTTGAAAGTCCTCTATTTCATTGAATGACCATATTTTCCCCTGAAGAATTATACTCAGTTTTGCTGAGTAGGTGATTCTTGGTTTTAATCCCAGCTCCTTTGACCTCCGGAACATCATATTCCAAGCCCTTCGATCCCTCAGTGTAGAAGCTGCCTGATCCTGTGTTATTCTGATTGTGTTTCCACAATATTCAAATTGTTTCTTCTTGGTTGCTTGTTATATTTTCTCTGTGATCTGGGAACTCCATAACCTGGCTATAATATTTCTAGGAGTTTTCTTTTTGGGATCTTTTTCAAGAGGTGATTGATGAATTCTTTCAACCTCTATTTTGCCCTCTGGTTGTAAAACATCAGGGCAGTTTTCCTTGAGAATTTCTGGGAGGATGATTTCTAGATTCTTTTTTTTTGATCATGGCTTTCAGGTAGTCCAATAATTTTTAAATTATCCCTCCTGGATCTCTTCTCCAGGTCAGTGGTTTTTCCAATGAGATATTTCACATTGCCTTCTATCTTTTCATTTGTTTGGATCAGTTTAATAGTATCTTGATTTCTCATAAAGTAATTATCTTCCATTTGTTCCAGTCTAATTCTAAAGGAATTATTCTCTTCAGTGAGCTTTTAAAATTCTTTTTCCATCTGGCAAATTTGTCTTTTTAAGGCATTCTTCTCCTCATTGACTTTTTGAGCTTCTTTTGCCATTTGAATTACTCTATTTTTTAGGTGTTATTTTCTTCAGTCAGGTTGTTGACTCTCTTTTCATTATTTTCTTCCATCATTTTCATTTCTCTTACCAATTTTTCCTCCACTTCTCTTATTTGGTTTTCAAAATCCTTCTTAAGCTCCTCTATTGTCTATAATCAGTTCATATTTCTTCAAAGCTTTTGGTACAGGAGTTCTGATTTTGTTGTCTTCCTCCCATTCCATGCTTTGATTCTTTTTGTCCTCAAAATAGGAATCTAAAGTTGGATTGCTGTGCTTGCTTTGCTTCCTTTGCTTGCTCATGTTGCCACTCAATTACTTGACTTTTGAGTTTTTTGCTGCAACAGAACTCTGCTTGCAGAGAAGAGAGCTTTGTCCCAAATTGCTGGGGTTTTCACAGCTGCTGGAGCTGTTAGTTGGCTGCCCTTTTTGAAGTCTCCATAGAGTCTGGTACCTGGTCACACACCCTAGGACTTCCACACAGGACAGTGATCCAGATCCAAGCATTTTAAAGCAAGAGCAATTACCCTCTGAATGATCACTTGGTCCCTCTACAATCTGCAGGCCAGGAGCTCTGAAGCAGTCAGGTGGCAGCGGCTGCATGGCCGCAGCACCTCAGCCACTTCTCGCTCTGGGGGCGGAGGCCAGATCGCACTCTTGGTTCCCCTGTTCCCAATGTCCACACCGACCTTTTACTTTGCCTTTGGCATTTATGGGTTGATAATTCTAGAAATCTCCACAGTTGCCAGTGATCCAATCTCCTGAGGTCTGCTGCAGTGGCTGGTCGGTGCCACCCTGAGGCTAAAACCATGGGCTCCCATGTAGCTCTAAAGATTGTTTAGAGCCATATTTTATAGGTATTTGAGGTGGTTATGGGGGGAACACATGGAGTTTTCCAGCTTTTGTGCTGCCATCTTGGCTCCACCCCAAAGATCCAAAATCTTCTATCTTGATTTAATTAAGTTATGGTCTTATTGTATTCTGTCCTCACCAGACTGTATCTCTCATATTATGTTTAGCTCTAGATGCCACATTTTATGAAGGATAATAGTAATAAGGATGATGAAGGGACTGAAAACTGTGTGACAATATAGGAGGATCAGTCAGAGTATGAGAATATATCTGCCTTGGAGAAGAGTTAAGGGGAACATGATAGTTAGTTTTTAGTCATATCCAATTCTCTGTGACCACAGCTGGGGTTTTCTTGGTAAAGATACTGAAGTGACTTGTCATTTCCTTCTTTGCCTCATTTTACAGATGAAGAAATGAGGCAAACAAAGTTAAGCATCTGGACCAAGGCCACATGGTTAAGCTAGATTTGAACTCAAGTTCATTTGAACTCCTAATTCTTGGCCTGGTACTCTATCCACTCTGCCACCAATATTTGAAGGGCTATTGCAGGAAAGAGGGATTAGGTTTAATTTTTTTGGTCCTGACAGATAAAATCATGAAATAGGAAAGTAGAAATTTCTGAAAAGCTTATTTTAACTTGATATCAAAAAATTTTCCTAAAAATTAGAGATATCTCAAAGTGGGATTGGTTGTTTTTCAGTAATTTTCTTATAGAATTGTAGATTTTGAGCTTGATAGGACCTTAAAAATTGTCCAGTCTGGGGTGGGGGAGGGGGCCACTGCTGGTCCAGCCTAATTTTACAGATAAGGAAACTGAAACCAAGAGAGGTTGGACCTGTCCAAAGTAACACAGGTAATAAGAACAAGAGCCAAAATATAAATGCACAGGTTTTCTGACTCTGCAGAATGACATCAAGCAGTAGGGGAAAAGGAATAAACATTTTTAAGCAATGTGAGGCACTGTGCGAAGTACTTTCCAGATATTATCTGTTTAATTTGACCACTGAGATCTCTTCCAATTTTGAGATTCTGTCATGTTCTGATACTATGTTTTAGCCATGATCTTTGACCTCAAGGAATTTAAAATATATTAAGGATGATAAAAATGTTGGACCTTGGTATTACCAGAAAAGAGACCAAGAAAATCTTAATAACTGCTAGCCCACATATATGACTACTTTTTCATTTCTATAAAATTTTTATAAGGATGATCTACCCATACATCAAGGGCATTTTTGATGAAAGTGTGAGAAGGGACAGATAGGATTTTGTTGAAAGTGGTCATTGATATTCATGATCATAGTCACAAAATTGACTGAAAATTAAAAAAAAACAATACTATCCTACTCTAGTGCTTGGGTAGCTAAGTGGCACAATGGATAGAACAGTGGCCCTGAAATCAGAAGGACCTGAGTTCAAATTCAGCCCCATACACTTAACTGCTGCGTGACCCTGGGGAAGTCACTTAATCCTCTTTGCCTCAGTTTACTTATCTGTGAAATGAGCTGAAGAAGAAAGTGCCAAACCATTCCAGTATTTTTTCCAAGAAAACCCCCAAAATAGGGTCACAAAGAGTTGAACAACTTAAATGACTCAACAAGTACTTCATTTAATGACTATTAAAAGAAGTATTTGACACAGTTGAACAAAGCACTGCTCTAACTAGGTATCCATGTACATATTTAAAAATTATAGAATATTCTTTGAAATAGATAGCAATAGATAGTTTTGCTTAATGATTCTGTTAATATCAATTGACATGAAAAATATGAAGATGTATAATTACCAAAGATGTTCACTTCATAAGATGTACAACACAATTCAAATACAGCAATGATTCCCTGTATATGTTGAGATCTTCTGGTCTTCCTGTTTATCAAATATAATGTGCTGTTTCTAAGCTCCAGAACATCACAGAGTCTCCCAAATGAGAATTGTAAACATTCAGAATTTGAATTGCTACCCACACAAGAAAAGGTGATTGTTGTTTATCTTTTGTTCTCAAAGAGGACGATAGCATCAGAAAGGTGATTCCATGACATGCTAGTGAATTGGATTTAAGTGAGGCAGGGCTGTGCAAAGTCATCAGCCTCACTTTCTCTTCCAGGTCATTTGGATCCAGTGGCAAGATATGTATCAAGAGGACAGGAGAGGGCCCTGGATACGGTGGAAGACCTTGGCCTTTTTCAGCTAAGATCTTTAACAGATCTCAGTTTGATTGAAGCAGTGCATCATTCTGCCTCTCATAATTACCAATAAAAGCCTTCATTTTTAAAAGTCTATACTTTTTATAGCTTTTATTTTAACTCAAATTGTTAACTCCTTTTTTGTTGTTGAGTCATTTTTCAATAATATCCAACCCATTGTGTGATTCCTTTTTGGAGTTTTCTTGGCAAAAATACTGGAGATCCTTCTCCAGATCATTTTAAAGATGAGGAAAGTGAAATAAACAGGGTGAAGTGATTTGCCCAGAGTGACAAGGCTAGTGATTGTCTGAGGCCAGATTTGAACTCAGGTCTCCCTGACTCTAGGCCCAGGTAGTGCTCTATCTGCTCAGCCACTTAAGTGCCCATGAATTCATTAATGCATTCTTAATAGAATTTTAAAACTTTGTGTGTGTATACATATGTATATACATTTTGCACAAAAGGACATATGTTTTACACATACATATATTATCCCTGAGTAAAACCTTTCTCTCTACTTTAGTGAACTCTATTTTAAGAATGCCCTTCTAAATATGTTTGACCGATAGTTCCTGTCTAATGACTACTCATATTTGAAAGATAGGTTTTATGTTTTTTTTTTCATTTTTACTTAATATTTTGATTAAATTTTTACCAGATGGCTCCTTATAAATTATGAAATAAGTGGTTAGATAAATATTGAGTTAGGTTCATTAAAGAGAGCAAGGAAAAATTAAATCCTATGACTAAAAAAAAGCAAAAAAAATTGATTCATTAAACAATTTCAAATAATGGATTTCAATTATTTCATGAAGTGAATGGAAGCTGTCAAATTATTTGTAGCAATCTCATCTAGTGATGTGTTTTTTTCTCTGCCAAAAAGTGAGGAGATCAACATGGTGCCAGTGGAGCTGTGGCAACATGCTGGGTCCTTCTGGCTACTCAAAGTCAGCAGCATGTTAAAAGCAAAAATAAATCCCTTCCTGTCACTAAATAGTTAGGCTTCTGATTTTTGAATCGTGAAAAAAACATGGTTGCATTTCTAAGTGACCAAATTCCTTCATTGATTAGAGTTTTATCTTAAAAGGAAATCAAAATCCAAAGCATCAACCTGGATAGCAGTGATGCTCACCACCAAAGGACTGACATAATTTGCTGTGTAAATAAGTAGTTTAATCATGATTGAATAGTAATTTTATTGAAAATGACGAAATATGTATGCAGCTCTTGGCCAGAAATGAGAATGGAACTGAATACTGTAGTCTCCTTCTTTAGTTGTACAGAGAGATAAGTAGGTTTAATAGAGTTATATTGCATTGAGACAAACAAGTATCCCACTAGACAAACTGGTGAGTTTCTTTGTCTCTTCTCTAGTAATTTATTCATTTTGTAGTATAGCTGCTGGATAATATTGATTTTATATAGTTGTCCACTTATAAAAGATGAGATAAAAATGTATGATTAAATGCTAACCATATAAATGGACACATATGTGTGTCTTTGTGTATGTAGAAACATATTCTGTATGTACATATGGATTGTTATTCAGTTCAGGGATTGGTGTGGAAGAGTTTGCTAGTTAACTCATAGAGAGTGCTTGATAACATAAGGTAACAAAGCAGAATGGCAATTTGTTCTGCAATCTGTAGTCTTAGAAAGTTGCCAGAGGTAAGGGAATATTGAAAGTTTAAATGACTTGCTTAAGGTCACATAGCCAACATATATTAGAGAAGATAATTTGGGTGTACACATTCACATGTAAATATTTAATTACATGATGTTTTTATCAAATATAGCTAGAAAACATGTGCTCCCTTGAATTATTTATACTGGGAAATGTTATTATGAAGATTATATTACATTTACAGGCATGCCTCAGAGATATGCTGAGTTAGGTTCCAGAGCACCCAATAGAACAAATATTGCAATAAAGCCAGTTATACAAATTGTTTTGTTTTCCAGTGCATATAAAAGTTATCTTTCCAACAAGCTGTAGTCTATTAAGTATGCGATAGTATTATCTCTAAAAAAATAATGTATATACCTTAATTTTTAAAATACTTTATTGCTAAAAAAAATGCTAAGTTCATTTGAACTTTCAGTGAGTCATAAACTTTTTGCTGGTGGAGGGTCTTCCCTTTATGCTGATGGCTGCTAACTGATCAGGGTTATGGTTGCTGAAGGTTAGAATAGTGTTAGCAATTTCTTAAAATAAGAAAACTATGAAGTTTGCTGTATTAATTGACTCTTCGTTTCACTTGAACACTTAGAGACCGTTGTAGAGTTATTTCTTGGCCTAATTTCAAGAATATGTCTCAGGGAATAGGGAGACCTGAAGAGAAGGAGAGAGACTGGAATGACCTGTGGGTGAAACAGTCAGAATGCACACAACTATTAAGTTCTCTGTCTTATATAACCCCAAAACAATTACAATAGTAACATCTAAGAGCACTGTTCACAGATCATCATAACCGATTTAATAATAATGAAAAAGTTTCAAATATTGTGAGAATTACCAACATGTGACACAGACAAAATGTGAGCACATGCTTTTGGAAAAAATGATGCCTATAGGCTTGCATGATGCAATTGCCACAACCTTCAGTTTGTCAAAAATGTAATACATGCAAAGAACAGTAAAGCAAAGCACAATAAAACGAGGTAGGCTGTATAGGGCACTTTGAGGCTTACAAAGCATTCTTCTCACAACACATAACAACTCTGTAACCGTTTAAAATCTCTATTTTACATGATATGAGTCTGAGGCTCAGAGAAGGAAGTATCCTGCTGATGTTTATACAGCAAGTGTCAAAATGGGGGTATACATGACTCCCTATCTCTTCTGTTATACTCTCCATGTTCTTTCTGTTATGCTATACTTTTTGGTTTTTGTTTGTTTTTTACATCAGCAAGACTAACACAAATTCACATTGCATTAATAATCACATAATGTCCACAATGAGGAAGGTGAGTGTACCAATGTACTCTGCCCTGGTCAGAGTTCTGAAACATTGTGTTCATTGATATCACCTTAGGAAGGATGTTAACAAACTGGAAAGATTCTTGAGTGTGCTGGGGCCATCTCATATGGGCTCTGAGAGCCAATTGTTCATTTTTCAGTGTGAGCATTTTCACCTCAGAAATCAACAAACACTACAAATCAGGGCTTGATTTATTGTTTTGTTGAATGCCTAGACTTCAGAAAGTGATAGAGAAAATGTTGATAGTGCAGATTAAACTTTAAAAGCTTGTTGTGGATACATTTTTTCCCCTTTTGAGAGCTGGTAGTTAAACATTCCTCAAAGCATTGTAGTAGAGGGTGACCAGGATAGTTAGGGAAGTGCAGACCATGGTATATAAATGCTGGTGACAATATTTATCCTAGAGATAAGAAAATTTAGTGGGTGCATGTTGACTCTCTCCAAGTATTTGAGAGACTGTGATGTAAAAGAATAAATTTGGTTTGTTTGGCACCAGAATGCAAATCTAGGAGCAGTGGGGTAGAAGTTGCAAGGGGATAGAATCTATATTTACATAAGGAAAACTTCCTAAAGATTAGAGCTGTCCAAAAGGGAGAGAGGTTGTCTTAGGAGGTAATGCGTTCCCTCTCACTAAAAGTCTTCAAGTAAACCCTGGATGACCACTTGTCAGGAAGGTTGGAGGGGGGATTTCTGTTTGAGGTGTTTTACAAACCTGAGATTCTGTGAAGAGACCACTATTACAATGGACTATTTGTCATCATGTTTGTGGTTATAATATTTGAACTGCATAGGGAAAAACTTCCAAAAAGAGATAGGCTGCCCTGTGTATATGTGTAATCTGCTCCAATGAACATTTTCAGATGGGGAAAAGAAACCTTGGGACTGACTTCATGTCAGGACACCTGAGTTCTAGTCCTGGTTCTGCCACATGCTAGTTATGTGACCATAGGCAAATCAGTTAACAGTCTTGTGTCTCAGTTTCCTCATTTGTTAAATGAATGCATAGAACCTTTACAGATGGTTAGTCAGGATCACATAGAATCTCAGAATCTATGAATCAGCATCTCTTGAGACCATCTTGTCCCACCCATTCTTGAAGAATAAATACTACATCTCCAACAAGTGATCATCCAGTTTCTGCTTGCAGACATTTAGTAGGAGGGTGCCACTGAACCCTGAAGCAGTGGGTAGTTCTTAGTGTTATTTTAATGAATTTTTTCTGCATGAGAAAATGAGACCCAAGGTGAGGAAATGACTAGTACAAGGTAGCTAGGAAGATAGAGGAGGAACTTCTTGGCCCCATTAAGCTCCCTAACTTCTAGCCTATTCATTTGAAACACTTCTTTAAAGTGTAGCACATTTGCCTTATTGTCTCTCTTTAACAGATAAGGAAAATGTGAAAAAGGTAGTAAACCAGGTATTCAAAATGAAAGAATAGTCCTATGATTCTGTTGTTTGAGTCAGTATGAAAACCAGACTGGAGATAAGGATACAGAAGATTCCTCCGATTGTCACATTTGATCCTTTGATCTTTTCTAAGTACTATAGAAAATAACATCTTTACTATGCTCTTGTGTCTAAGATACATTTGCCACTTATAAATAAAAGACAATTCTTAAATTAGTAAATAGTTGGAAAATACAATGTATTGACTTGGAATTTTTATTACTTCAATTTAAAATGCATATCAATGACATAATTAACATTTTAGAATAATGAATGAGATTTTTAAAGGTGAATAATCATCATAGGTAATCAGAGTGGGAAATATTTAAAATGAAGTTGCAACTTTTATGGTGCTTGAGATGATGAGTGAGAAAGGTGTTTTTTTGTTTTTAGTATTACAAAAAGTGTGTAGATAAGTAATTTGATAGTATAGCAATTTTTGCTGAAGGTTCCATTTTTTTCCCATAGCACCTAACTTTTGGTACCACCATAAACTATACCTACAGGATGTACTGTTACTTCCATTTTTGTTCCTTAGCATTTATTGAGTGCCTTGTGTATGTTGGACTCTGTACATATTTACCCAAAATATGGACTCTGACTTTTAGGATTCTGATTCATGAGAAATCTATCATTCATGCAATATGCAAATACAATAAAAATACATGGTAATTTATCTTATCTTGAGGTTAATTTCAATTTTCTGTGGGGGGGTTTTTCATTTATAGTGAGGCAGTGTAGTGTAGTATTAGTATGAAAGGTTGGAGTTAAGAGATCTGGTTTCAAATTCTAGTTCCAATACTTAGTAGCCATGTAAGTATGGGCAAAGAGATTAACCTCTTAGGTCTTCAGTTTCCTTTTCTGTAAAATGAGGGAGTAAAATGCCTCTAAGGTCCCTCCCACCTTAAAATATATAATTCTATAATATTGTTATTTAACCTCTCTGAAGTTCAGTTTCCTCCTCTGTAAAATGAGGATTATATTAAACAATCTAGGTTATTGTGAAGAAAGCACTCTGAAAAACTTCAAGCATTATATAAACATAGGTATGCTTTTAAAAGGACGTTTTTAAAGAGAATTTTGTTATTAAGTCCTCTAATATAGCACATTGTTTTATTTTATGTAATAGTATATATATATGTATATATAGTACAATATATATATATAAGCCAAAAATTTTGTTCATGACAAATTCAATTTCATTTTTTTTGGTAGAAAAATGAATCCCTAGTATTTATGGTACATATATCAATCTAGGTATATCTGTAAAGAACAACCATGGTAGTTTTTCCTGTGCAATAGTAGCTTTTGCTGTCTTTATGTTATCATTCGAATGGACATTTTCCCACAGATCATGAAACTTCTAGGTTTTAATTTATTGTCTTTACTCACACTCCCCACTCTTTACTAGTCTAAATCTTTCTTCCTGTTGATCAAGTCATTTTTGGTGTTTGTTTTAATGATTGTCTTTCAATGTTAAAATAGAGAAAAAGAGACAAAGAAAACCTCCCTAGTTTGCATGCTTGATGCACTAGGGAGTACTGATGGATTGAGGGTTATAGACTATCTATAGATAAGAACACAAGTGCAGTTTTATATATTTAATAATGGAAATTTTTCTGGCATGGGTTTAACATATTAAACAGTTGCTTCCTGTGATAAAGACCCTTTTGAGTCCTAGAAATTCTTCTAGACGTTCTTCAATGGGTTCGTGGTTGTCAGCCTAGCATCCTAGCCTACCTGCATCCATTGTCCCAGTACTCAGATGATCTATTAATTTTAGCTTCCCCTTCCTTTTGTTCTCTGAAAGAGCAAAGGTTTTTGTTGTTAGGGTCCTAGTATAATTTTTATCACTTCCTGGATGAAATGGTGCAGTCTTCAAAGTCAATTTCTTCAACAATTTGACTGACAATTTGTTTCTTCATTTGCCTTGGGGATCCCATTTTCTACATCTATCTATCTATCTATCTATCTATCTATCTATCTATCTACCTCTCCATCTTCTCTCCAATCTTGGATATATTTTTGTTCTGTATTAGACCATGTACATTGTACATATTCTGCATTCTCAAATCCTGGCTGTCATATTCTTTTTATTCTCTTCCTTGATCAGCTAATTCCATCTCTCACCTTGAACTTTAAATTTACCAAGTTGAATTCTCTCTGCTTTTATTTATCTAAAAATGTTCTTTGCCTCTTCGCAACAGGCCTTTTGTTTCTACTTTTTTTCCTCTCATAGGAATAATCCTAGTATCCCAGCTGTCTTATCACCACATATGGATCTGTGTTTGCAATATCAATACCCAAATTTGTGGATTCACATGACAAATTTCAAGGTTGAAGGAAACTCCCAGTGGCTTCTAATTCTTTAAAAGTGCTGTTTTTTTTCAGTGTTGTGCCCTTCTATGTATATCAAATGCAGCTTCACCATGTCTTAGGAGCTGGCATCATTATTTTTGGTAGTCAAAATAAATTATCATGTAGCAGCTGACTTTTTCATGATGAACCTTTCCAAACATAGCTTAACTTGTCTGTCCCATACCTGACTTCATAAAATCTGTCACACCTGTGTTTGACCAGCATAATTTCAAAGACTAAGTCACCCCCACACCAACCATGACTGGACATCAGAATAGGACTTTTGTAAAATAACATTCCATTCCACTAATATATATTAAGCACCTACTATGACTTAGATTTAGAATTTAACAGAGAAACCTCAGGATAGCCCTTCATTTCCATTTTAACACACAACTAAGAAAGTTCTGTAATTTACAATGTCAAAAAGGATAGATTTTGGTACAAAATATTTTACCCTCTGATATAAATACAAACTGCTAACCTAGGCCTTTAAGATTATTAGGTAGGGACAGCTAGGTGGCATAGTGAATAGAGCACTGGCCCTGGAGTCAGGAGGACCTGAGTTCAAATCCAGCCTCAGACACTTGACACTTATTAGCTGTGTGACCTTGGGCAAATCATTTAACCCCAATTGCCCTTTCTTCCCCCCTCCAAAAAAAAAGATTATTAGGTAGGTCCATTCTATATCTCCTCTCCCACTAAATTCCAATTTATACTCTCTTTGATGGTTAAGGGTAGCTCATTGCTTCTTCTCTCTCCCTTCTCTGAGCTTTTCCCTTTTTGTCAACCAAAGTACAAACCTTTCACTTTAAGTTTTAACTTAAGCTTTCCTTCCTTTGGGATGCTTTTCCTTATACATAAATAATAATAAAATCTTATAAATAATATTTATGAGGACACTGATTTTTTTCCCCAAAACCATGTCTTCCTCTAAATTCCTGATTGTAGTTAGAAAGCTTTTTTTTTCCATTTCTATCGATGAAGGTCAACAATTTCTCTGCAGCTTATAGTCTCAGAGAGCTGTCTGGGACATTGAAAAATTAATGATTTACCCAAGGTCACATAGCCAGTACATGTCAGAGTCAGGACTTGAATCCAGGTTTTCCTGACTCTAAGGCCTATTCTCTATTTATTATGCCAACTGTCTCTCATGAAGAACAAAAGCAACATTTACATGTAGTCATATTGATTGAAAAATTCTTGAAAGGAGGAATTATGTTTTACCATTCATGTTAGACACTTCTGAAGTACTTGCTAGTAAAATATACATTTTAGTAAGCTTTCCCCTTTTTCAGTTCACATATTGCTAATCCACAATTCTCTCTCACTATTCATCTTCTATGAGGAAGTCACAAAATCTTGCTGATGAATTAGGTCCACTACAAATGTATTCTGTCATATCTTATTGTAACTCACAAAATACATGTAGCAAGCCTAGGCATCTCTGACTGATTCTCTGTAATGATTTGGAAGTGATCATTCTGGATCTCGTTCCTTGAGCTGCCAATCTCCCTCTTCCCAAGAGATTCCATGTGGTTGCTATTTTTACTTATTACTGAAACTGTGTCAAAATTATCATCCCTGCCTCATACCTCTCGTCTATAAAGAGTTTTAAAAAATCCATCTTTATCTTCACCTATCCTTTTATCCTTCAGCCTGTTCTGAAAAGATCATGAAACGAAATTCCTTACCAAGGCCAACTTATCTCCTTGGGCTCTTGACTCCATTTCCTTTCATCGCTGGCAGCATCTTTCTCTATTCTCACTTGGCTTCAATGAGGCTCTTCTTTCCTTTTCCTGCTTCCTTTTCTCCTCCTCCTCCTCCTCCTCCTCCTCCTCATTAAGTATGAGACACTCCTCCAGACTCTGCCATCACTTTTTCTTTTCTCTATAATTCTCTTCATTGGCAATTTCATCAAATTTTATGACTTAATTGGATTTAGAACTGGAAGAGACCTTAGAGATGATTTAGTCTAATATCTCATTTCACAGGTGAGGAAACTGAGGACTGTAAAATTAGGTAACAACTACTATTTATATGGGATTTTAAGAGTTGCAAAGCAGATTACAAACATTATCTCATCTTACTCTCACAACTTCCATAGGAGGTAGGTGCTTTAACTAAATCCCTTTTTTACAGATGAGAAAACTAAGACAGGCAGAAGCTAAGTGACTTACCCAAGATCATGCAGCTAGTGTCTAAGGCTGGATTTGAATTCATATATGTTTAATTCCAAGTTCAGTACTCTATACACTTCTTCAAGATGCCTCAAATGTCACAGAAGTAGTAATTAACAGAGATAGGATTCAAAATTAATCCTCTGACCCCAAAATCTAGTGCTTTTTCATAATGCCTTGTGGGAATCTCTATGCAAATTTTCACATCTGCAGATCCAGTCGCTATCTCTTTTCTGAGCTCCAAGTCTATATTTACAAATGTTTGTTGACTATCTCTATCTAGATAAAAATTAGGTGAACTGTTGCATTGCTGACTAACTACCTAAAATTTAACATATCATGAACTATTTTTCTTCTTAATATCCTAATTTCTTTAGGCAGAATTCCTATCATTCTAATCATTGAAAATCTAAACCTCAGACTTATGTGGGGCTCATCTATATTCTTTATCCCCTATATAAAATCAATTTCTTTGTCCTGTGCATTTTATAATGCAGTATTTCTTACATTCTTCACCTTTATTCTGTCCACACTCCCATTCACTAGTTTAGACCCTCATCGCCTCTCACCTGGAATATCATAACAGCTCCTAACTGACTTCTTTTTCTTCCTTCTCTTCCCATTCCAATACGTCCTTTCCATAGTTAAAAAAATATATCTATAAAAATAAAAAAAATATCTTCCTAGTGAATAGGTATAATTTATTCTCAAAAGCCTTTCATTAGTTCTTTTTGTGGTGGCAAAGAATTGGAAATCAGGGTGATGCCCATCAATTAGGAAATGGCTAAACAAGTTGTGGTATATGAATGCAATGGAATACTATTGTTCTATAAGAAATGATGAGCAGACAGACTTTGTAATAACCTGGAAAGACTTATATGAACTAATGCTGAGTGAGGGGAGCAGAACCAGAAGAATATTGCACAGATTACAAACACATAGTATCTGTGATAACTGACTTTGATAGACTTGGCTCTTCTCAGCAGGGCAAGGTTCTAAGACAACTCCAAAAGACTCATGATAGAAAAGACTATCCACATCCAGAGAAAGAATTATGGAGTCTGAATGAAGATTGAAGCAAACTATTTGCTGTCTCTATCGTTTTGTTATGTTTTGTTTCTTCTTTCTCATGGTTCATTCCATTGTTTATAATTCTTCTTTACAACTTGACTATTGTGAAAATATGTTTAATGTGAAGGTATATGTAGAACCTGTATCAAATTACGTGCCGTCTTGGCGGGGGAGGAAGAGGGAGAGAAAATTTGGAACTCAAAAACTTGTAGAACTGAAGATTGTAAACTAAAAATAAGTAATTTAAAAAATCTTTCATTGCCTATTGTAAACTAAAAATAAGTAATTTAAAAAATCTTTCATTGCCTATTTCCTAGAATTTTTTTTTAATTGAACCTTTAAGGGGCAGTGAGGTAGCACAGTGAATAGAGCACTGGCCCTGGAGTCAGGAGAACCTGAGTTCAAATGCAGCCTCATACACCTAACACTTACTGTGTGACCTTGGGCAAGTCAACCCAAATTGCATTGCCTTTCCCCCTCCAAAAAATCAAAACAAACAAAAAATGACCATTTAGAGTGGCATTTGAGACCCTTCATAGCTTCACTCTAATTTTTTTTTGTCATAATCTGTATATCAACAACACAGTTGCATAATTTTTGTGAGCTTTTCCTTATTTACATCCAATTCTCTCTCATACAAACTATCCTCATTGACTGGAATGCATTTCCTTCACATCTATGCCTAGCAAAATTCCCTTGGTGACACTCTCTCTAAAAATGTCTTTCCTGATTAGCTACTCTAAAAGTGATCTCTTTTCAAATTTCTTATAATACTTTTAGCTATGTTTCTTATTTGTCCTTATCACATTCTATCTCATATAAATAATGATGGAGTGATTGACTAATAGATTGGTTGTTTGTTTTACAGTTATTTATGTACTTTTATTAGGTCCTCTTCTTCTCCCATTATGTATTAAGATGCTTGAGTTCAGGGACCATTGTGTTTAATCTTTTTCTACCAACCACATGGACTTGTGCTTAATAAGATAAGCCAGATAAGCTGGCTTGTTGAATTGAATTAAAAGTCATTAAATATGTATTAAGTGGTTAAAATATATCATATCTATAGAGATGTTATTTGAATGTACTGCACTATCTCAACTTTGTTTCATGCCATAATGTTTTTATTTTGTAGGATGAAAGTTCTATAGAAAGTGATGAGTTTGATATGAGTGATTCCACACGCATGTCAGCTGTGAACTCTGACCTTAGTTCTAACCTTGAAGAAAGAATGCAGAGCCCCCAGACTGTTCCTGGTCAGCAAGATGGTAAGCATTTTGATTTATGATAAAAATACAATGAATATTAATCTAGTACAATTTTTCTGCTCTCTCAGTGTCAGTTATTTCTATGGGATCTAATTCCTAGGCAAAGTTATTATTTCAGGTATTTTTAGTTTGAACTTGTATATTAGATTTGTTTATGGCATATAAATTATTTACAAAATCAATGACATGGTACAACTTTGCAGAATTTTTTTCCCATATGTTCTTTCCTATGTTCCCTGTACACAAATTTGCCAAATTCAGTCTAGTTGTGTTTGTTTCAATCTCCCAGGAATACAATGCAATTCATGATGATTTCTAAGATTGTCTTTATTTTACAATCAAGAATAATTTGATTGTTTTGGCTTTCAAATCATAGTTTATAACGAAGAATTCAAACCATAATAACTATCTAATGCACTTAGAATGTTTTTGTTGTGAAAACAAATATTTTGCTTAAATTCTTATTTTTGTCATGCTGTTTTCCATTTTAATAGAAAAATGGAGAGACAGTTTCTACCCTTGAAGTCTTTTAGATGTGAAGGCCCTTAAAAGACTGACTATATCAGGAATATCCCTCTGCTTCCCTTGCTGAGGGAGATGCTGAACTCAAGGAGCTGGAATGTCAACAAAATTTGTGGCTCTTTGAGGTTCATCTTATCTTCTCCCATTTAGGACTTTAGCATGTCAGAATTATATTGAATTATATAGAAATATAATATATATATACATAGTTTTACATTATATTATATATGTAGTTATATTATATATAATATATAGTTATTTCTACTATATTTAGAAATTACCATTTTCATATGTGTAAAATTCTACATACGAGTAATTTGTTCCCCTTCTTTTTGGCTAATTATGTATAAAATCTGCTCCTGGAGGCTTCTAAATGGATAGAAAAGAGCTAATTTTAAACATAATTAGTTGATTTTTTTCATGCAATTATCTAACTATAAAGGGAGTTATTGCCTATATGGTTTTGCACCTACAAGTAATTGCAGGAACTAAAAATTTTTGTAGCAAGAAAAGGGCAGGGGGCCTACTGTGTTTGTGTTTCATCCTTCCTAGAAAAACATGAGCTACAGAATTCCTGTTAGTTTTCTTAGATGCTGCTTGTGTTTTATGGACATGATGAAGACTGTGAAAACCCTAATTAAAAAAAAGCAGGGGCTCCAAAAAGGCCCTTTTCCTTTTTTTTTTTTTTTTACAGAGTTGTCTAAAGGCCATAATTACCTTTAATTGCAAGAGGTATAGAAAGAGATGCTTGTGTGGGCATCATCCACAGTACTGGTGGCTTTGATACTGTTATATTTTTTAACAACCTTATCATAGGAAGGTTATTGGAACAGACAGGGCATTTAGCCAGGAACATACAAAGAAAGATGTTTTGCTGGTTAAGAAATAAAATGTCTTGTATATCTTGTCTAAAATACTAGTATATATAGCTCTGGATTAATGGAATGGTTTATTGAAATGGACATCAAACCCAGATAAGCTGGCAAAAGGTTTAAGATATTACTTTCTATCTATATTTGGTTTTATATACATCATTCAATAATGTCACTATATAGCTTTGGTGAATAGTGAACAATGAGTCAATTACTCTTTTGCTATAGAATTGTTTCCTTGAAAGAAATTGCCTGGCTTTCGCTGTTAGGATGCAACTGATATATCTTACAAATCAATACTGACTTGAATGAAATACAGTGAAAGAAGTGAAATATAATTTATGCTGGGAAAAAGGTATATTCTTCTTTGATTTACTGGAGTTAGTTTTAGGGGAAATTAGAGAAATCCTGTCCTTGTTCCAACAAGCCTTATCAAGCTTCAATGAACCTGCATAATCTGTACCCTTCTTTGTTCTACCAAGTTGTTTGAACATAAAACCTAAAAATATGCAAGTTGAAGAAGATATAGCTAGTACTACATAAGAATTTTTTATATAAGTGAGCCAATACCTAGATAGAATGGGCCATTTTCTCTTGAATTATCACTTTGGGCATTTTGAAATTGTTCTGTTTTGTTTTTTTTTCTAAACCCTTTTGCTTTGTAACAAAGTAATAACTCTTCAATGGACCCATGGCATCCTAACTAGTTCACTTTTATAGAAAATAAGATTGTTCCTGAAAAAAAATGTTACTCTTCCAATTGCCTCTTAATTCATTTTTTATTAGAAGCATTTAATCCTTCATTAGTCTAATTATTTTCTATGTCCACGAACTGATAATTGACTTATGAAATGGGGCAGACATGCCCAGTTCTTAGCCTACTAGTCAGGAAAGCCCCTAGAAACAAGACTGCAATCACACTTTAATAAGACTAGGAGATATAGGGGAAAACAGAAACAGAAAGTAAAGGAACAAAGAGGCACAAGGGGTCACAGAGGCAGAGGTGTGGGGATGGGCGATAGGGTGGTGAAAGAAGGCAGGAAGTGTGAGGAAGAAGATGGGGAGGGAATGAATCACTTAGCTAAGTACATTAAGATTTGGGAACACGTGAGTAGCATGGACTCTTAGGAGATGAGAGAGTGCTTGGGTGGGGAGTTTTGAGGTCCCATATTTATAGGTTGTTTGGGGAACAGACTATCGGTGCCACCTTAGGGTTAGTTCATTACTATATCTGAATCATCTCAAAGTAGCTGGTAAAACTTTAAAGTTAATATATCCATGTTATATAAGACTTACCAGAACCATTTAGTATTCTGCTGGTCTCACTACAGGTAGCTGGAACCTATCTGAGATTTACATATCACTGGGCCCCAAGTCCCTGACAGCAAAGTCTAAATGACTTCCTCTGATTTAGCAAATATTACCAGAATGTGATTTTTGATTCATTAATTTTGAAATTTGTAAATTATGTTTCTTTGATGTTTGGGATGGTTTGTATGTGAATTCTAGTTTTCCATTTGCAGTCTTCCTGCACTGACTGCTTATGAATTTACTATGTTGACTAGAAGGTATGAGGGGGTGGGGAGGGAAGGACTGGTCCTGGAGACCATAACAAGATACAATTTAAAACAGTCTATAGCAATACTGCTGATAATGGCTGACTTTTGTCTTTCTTTGTGGTTATAAAGGACTCTCGCAAATGTAGTTTCATTTGATCCACATTAAAAAAATGTTATAGATATTGTGTAAGTATTATAGATGGGCAAATTTAAGCTTAGGTGAGTGACTTGCCCCTAGTCATCCAGATAGAATCTTAGGATCTAGAACAGAAAAAAGGACCTCAGAACTAATTCAAGCCCCTCATTTACAGATGGGAAAATTTAGGTACAGGAAGTTTAAATGATTTTCTCAAGGCCACACATATGGTAAACATCAAAGTGACAATTTGAACCCTCATCCTCTAATTCTAGAGTGAATATTTTTTTTCTTTTTTCCTTTCCACTTGAACTTCAGATTCTCTTTGCACTCCTGCATAAGAACTTAGCTACCTTTGTCACCATTATTATTGTTATTTTAGCATGCAAATCCAAAAGGTAAAGTTTTTTGTCAGTTTACTTGAGTTGTATAACAACTTTGCATAATGCCCACATGCAAACAAAAGTGTTGAGAACTTTATTTAGCCCATAGCTGCACTTAACGACTACTTCTGCACAGAGTTAAATAAGTTGATGAAGAAAGATGAAGAAGGGCATTTTCCTTCATTCCTGCTTCCTCTGGTATGAATCTGGAGATAAGAAGGAGGAGGAAAAGTTTCAGATGGTCATATAGCCCATTCATTCAAGCCAAGAACCATTTGTTGAGTAAAAATGAGAGACTTGTATCGCTCCAGCAGCATAGAGCCTTGAAATTAAAAGTTACTTTTGAGGTTACATTTAGTCCAGTCTTTGATGGGAAATACTAAAGTGGGTGAGAAATAGATTTCTTAGGAACTTGAGGAGAAAATAACAGTAATAATAGTTAACATTTATATAGTACGATCATGCACCAGGCATTGCGCTAAGCACTTTATAAGTACTGTCTTATTTGATCCCCACAGCAATCATGAGAAGCAGGTGCTATTATTCCCATTTTACAGATGAGGAAACTGAGGCAAACAGAGGTTAAGTGACTTCCTAAAAAGTGTCTGAGGTCAGATTTGGACTCAGGCATTCCTGATTCCAGACCCCTTGCTTTACTGCCTCTCCTTCTTACTCCCATCCAGAACTCTTCAGCCAACCTGCTGATATTTGGCCTTTCAAAAGATGGTGCTGGGACTTCTTGGGCACCAGTGCCTAGACTTATAACTTAGCACAAGAAGCTGGGTAGTCAGCTGGGCACCTTCCTTCCTACTTGGAGTTTGGGTCCAAACTTACCCACTCCAAGGAGGTCAGCACAAGTAACTCTCTCCAGGGCTAAAATGATTTCCTACTAAACATAATGTCCTCTCCTCAATTTCATTGCCTGGGATCCTGGACCATTATTAGCCACTGTCATCCCTTAGAGAGCTTTCTCCCTGGAGCTAGAGCTGCGTTGAGTCTGCATTACCCTCCTAAACCAGAGTTCGTGTCTCTCTAGTTCTAGATTCTGCCTTCTTTTTCACCTCAGAAAAAGGAGCTTTATGCAGATGTATAGTTTTGTTCTCACTCTTCTCTCAGTAACCTCTCTCACCATCCTGCCACAAGGCTCTGCCCATCCACAGCAGTCCTCACCATTACTGTTTTCTTTTCAGAGGAATAAAAGTACCTGGCAGTGAATATCTCAGTTTCTTGCCCTGGAAAAAATGTCCTTAAGGCAAAGTTCCTGAGGCTTTGAAGTTTGAAGATAAGAGGAAAGGAGCAGGATGTGTTTTTGACTACTGGGTGAACTTTTGTGTAAGCTTGGAGGAAACACTTGTGGCAATAGAAATGCACGAGAGACACTTCAGAGTATAGACATCCTTTAAACTGTAACACTGCTACAACACAGGATTATTAAATATTCCCTTCTGTCACACTAACATGCATCCATGACAGAAGAAAGGCTATAAATCTTAGAACGTCACAACTCCTACTCCCGTCTCCAAAGTTGCAGGTGCCAAAAAGGGATGTGGAAGGATACCTGATATGTACAAATAGTCTATAGGATGTTTTCAGCAATGAACCAAGTGCAAAAAGTAGTTTAAGGGGTGTCTGGAAAGTTGCAGGGGGACTGGTCATGTAGCAAGAGGGAAAGATGATGGATGAATGAAACACTGGTACCCATGAAATCTAGAAAGATCTAGAGTGAGGCTTCCAGTGTGTTTGGTTGTTGTCTGTCATGCTTGAAGAAGACCAAAATGATATCAGTATATCTGGATCAAGGTACAGTATGTCCAACTATGGTTAATCAGACCAATACAAGCTCAGAAGGTTCTACCACAGACTGGGCACAAATAGCCCATATGAACATTTGGAGTAAAGATATCTCTAAATTTGCCCATCTCAGTTTTCTTTGTGATCTACTGCAATTCTCCTTTGCTTATAGAGCACAGTGCCTTCTTTGATGTGGGCATGCCATTCTGGGTGGTCCTGTGCTAATGTCTCCCATATCTCACAATCGATACCAGAGCTGTTCAGAGAGAACTTGAGAGTGTCTTTGTATTGCTCTTTTGACCTCTATGTGAGTGCTTGTCTTGTGTGAGTTCTCCAGAAAATAATCTTTTAGGCAAGCATTTGAACATTTGGCATTTGAACAATGTGGCCAGCCCACTAGAGTTGTGCTCTCTGCAATAGAGTTTGAAAACTTGGAAGTTCAATTTAAGAAAGGAGCTCAGTGTCTGGTAGCTTATCTTGCCAGGTGATATTCAGAATCTTCTTAAGACAGTTCAGGTGGTATGGTGTGGAAAGCACGTCCTCTATGAAAGCCTCTAAGGGAGAGAACATAGAGAAGAATTTTGTATGATACAAAGGTATAGATGAGTGATGATCATCATCAGTTAACATTGATAGGTACCCAAATCCAATCATGATAAGCCTTCCATGACACTCTGGAGCTTTTCAACTAATTTATGGTATTTATCTTCTAACACAAATATGATTTAAAAGTACATGAAAGGGGCGGCTAGGTGGTGCAGTGAATAGAGCACCAGCCCTGGAGTCAGGAGTCCTTAAATTCAAATCCGGCCTCAGACAATTAACACAAAAACTAGCTGTGTGACCTTGGGCAAGTCACATAACCCCAATTGCCCTCCAAAAAAAAAGCAAAAAAAGTGCATGAAAAAAGTATTTTTTGGAGAGCCAGACTAAATGAAGCCTGCATTTAAAAAGTGAGGAAATAAAATTGAAAAGTCTGACTGTGGATTCCAAAATTCTATTCCTTGTAAAATACTAATCATATTAATATTTTTGCAGAGTTTTTATCCTTAATGATAAACACAGAGTTATTTTTATAACATTGCAGTGACAATAATCATTGACCTAATGAATTACCATAGCTGACAGGGCTAGGGAAAAACAGAGAGAGTGTGTGTGTGTAGTACTTGTATAAATACACTATAATAAACCTATAGTCAGAATAGAAGAGAAATTACAGAATTTTTAAAATGTAGAAATTATAGATATTTATGGTTGCAGTATTGTTGGAGCTGATAGCAGAAGTGTCTTTAATTGCTTCTCATAACACAGTAGCTGTTTGGGCACAGTTCTAGTCTTCTTGTTTTTAGAGGGAGAGAGGAGGCTAGATTTTACTGAAACATGAAGGCTCCCCTAATTTGATAGTTCTCCCCACTTGTTTCCTCTTCTGTGGTGGGGGTGTCATCTAAGGCCTTGCCTCAAGATCTCATGGGACTCTTTTCTAAGGAACTATATGACAATGCAATATATTATTTTGTGTTTTATTAATATATTTTAGTGGTATAATCACTTCCCAATTGCCCAATACATCATTGTATCTTCCCTTACCATAATGAAAACAACAACAACAAATAAGAGAGCTAAGCAAAGCCATATGATTCAGTGGTCACACTGATAGAGCATCCAGTAGTCCACACCTGTAACATACCGAGAGGATAAAGTATTTCCCAATGTTAGTAATCCAGAATTGGTATCATTGATCATTTTAATATAGAGCCAACCAACTGTGATCTCAAGATATTTATTTTGTTTCTAGGGTCCGTTGGCTTGTTTGCTATTGTTTTGTTACTACAAAAAAAGTGTTATTCTATTTCTGTACACAGAATTTCTGGGTCAACAGATAAGAAAAAAGTAGCAACTTTCTCACATGTATTTCAGTTTTCCTGAATGGTTGGACCTATCTACAACTCCTCCAATGTTGCAATAATATTCCTAACTTTCCACAATCCCTTTAACATGATCTATTTTCATCTTTCATCATCTTTGCCAGTTTGATGAGTTAAGGGAAAAAAACCAACCAACCTCACTTTTAAAAAAGAATGTACATTTCTCTTATGAATGATCAGATGCATTTTTCACATAGCTCACATTTCTTCTTTTGAAAACTTTCTGTTCATATTTTTGTCTAACTGTCAATTGTCTAATGGCTCAGTCTTATAAATTTGTCAATTCTCTTTATGTTATGAATGTCAGAATTTTACTGGAGATGCTTGATATAAATACTTCTTCTTCAGTCCCTAGCTTCTCTTTTTGTTTTAGCTATATTAATTTCAACAAAAATGTGTTAATTTCATGCAATTGAAGTTTTCTATTTTGCCTTTTTGATCACATATATCTATTTTATCAAAATTTCTCCAAATTTTACTTATGAAAGACACTTCATTCTATTTTCCTTTATATTATGATGTGTCCTTTTTAGATTTACATTGGTTATCTGTTTGGAATATATTGGGGTTTATGGTAGAGCAGCTTAGTGGCATAGTAAGTGGAGTACTGGCCTAGGATTCAGGAGAACTTGAGTTCACCTCAGGCCTCAGACACTTAATAATTGTGTGATCCTGGGCAAGTCACTCACTTAACTCTGTTTACCTCAGTTCCTCATCTATAAAATGATATGGAGAAGGAAATGGCGAACCATTCTAGGATCTTTGCCAAGAAACCTCACGTGGGTTCACAGAGAGTCAAATTCAATTAACGTGACTCAACACGAAAAGGTCTTTGAGGACTCCTCTGCTCTTGCTACTCAACTCTGACGACTCTTGGTTGCTTCTTCCAGAAATGACTTTGTTGGCTGCCACCTTTCTCATTACCCATGCATGGGCTTCTGCTTGTATTATTGTGGTGGAATAAGGCACTTACTGCACTTTCTCACGAGATTTCTTGGGCATTATTTGGTGTGGCACGATTTTCAGATATGTGGGAATTGAGCACTTTTACTTCCATTTAGGTAGCCATCTTGGCAGAAGTCCAGCAGTTTACTCTGAAGGTGCATTTATGATCTATAAATGATAATTTCATGCCTCTCTAGAACACCTGTTTAAATAAATGATAGAAAAGATATTCATACATATTTTGGTAACCCTTAGAATTTTGAAGGGTGACTTTCTAATATTTCTGGACTAAATGTTTGCCCAAATGTGTAATTTTTCTATATAGGGATTTTTTTTTCCCTATAATAGAATAGTACTTTTCACACCAAGTAATCACTTAATACATGTTTTTTGATTCACTCACTTATTCATTCATTCAATCATTGAAACATTACAGAATGGGTTCAAGCCATCTGGTTCAAATCAACTATATTCTTGAATACTGAAGGAACTTAAATGTTATTTCTGAGTCATCGTTAGTGGTATCTGAAAAATCATGAAGGACTAAAAAGTTACCACAAGACTAGAAAAGGACTAACATTGAATCCTTGCTTCATCTTACCTGACAAGTAGTTATCCAGTTATCTATTGAAGTTCTGTGATATGGGTTTTGTATCTAAATACACACATACACATACACGTACAGGTGCATATATATATATATCCAAACCTAAATATAGATATATGTATATAAAATATGATTATAACCTGTTTCTCTTGTAATTTTTATTACAATTTTTAATATTAAGGTCATGTATCTATTTAGAGTTAGGAATACTTTTATATAAATATAAAAATTTAGCTAATAGCTATTTCCAATAGATAAGTGATCAAAGGATATGAAAAAACAGTTCTCAAGAAAAAAACTACAGAGTATGTACTAGATGCACTAAGATGCACAACAAATCACTAATAATAAAAGAAATTTCATTCGAAACAACCCTGAAGTTTCACATCATATAATGCAAATGAGCAAAAATGACCAAAAAATGATAACATTTTTATATTATAAAATATATTTTATACAATAATATAATATATTTTATATAATGTATTATTATAAATTATAAAATATATATATATATATATGAAAAATATAAAAATATTGGAAGGATTGTGGAATGATAGGCACACTAATACATTGTTGGAGGAACTGTGAAATAGTATGACCCTTTGGGAAGGCAAATTGGAATTATATGAATAAAATGACTACCGAGACTCCTTTACTGGGCTTATACCCCAAAGAAGCTATCAAGAACAAATACCGTGAAATATTTATAGCAGCACTTTTTATGACAGCAAAGAATTGGAAATAAAGTAGATGCCCATCAATTGGGGAATGGCTAAACAAACTTCAATACATAAATGCAAAGGAATATTACTGTGCTGAAATAATGAGTGTGATGAACAAAGAGAAACAGAAAGATCTATATGAACTGATGCAGAGTGGTGTAAGCAGAGCCAAAAAACAATATACATAGAAACTACAATAATGTAAATGGAAAGAACAGTTAAACACCAAAAAAATCAAAGGTAAATGTAACAAAACTATAAAGATTAAGCATGACTCAAAGAGATATGAGAGGATATCCCCAACCCACCCCTTTGTGGAAATAAGAGGTCCACAGGAGTTACACATTACAAATTTTTGGACTTTTTCAATCTATTGATTAATTATGTTCATTTCCTTTTCTTCTCTTAAAAAATACTATTTGCTGTATAGAATGGAAGTCTGGGAGGGATAAGGGAAGGGAACCTTGAGATAATTAGGGTGGTGTAAGAAATAGAAGATATCAATAAAATAATTTTATAATAATTTTCTTAACCTTTCCTTCCCTAGCTAGGGTTTGGGATATTGATTTTTTTTTTTCTAAACTCAAGTGTAAGATTTTATATTTAGCTCTTTTTTATTCCTTCTTATTCAATTCAGCGCAATGTTTTATCCCTGCTAAGAACTTTTTGAATCTTCATTTTGTCCTCTAGTTTATTACCTAGTCTTCTGCAACATCTTTGTTTCATCTGCGTATTTGATAAGCATGTAACATATACCTTTTCCCAAGTAATTGATAGAAACATTGCCAAGTCTAATAGGCTTTCCTTAATCTTCATTCTTCATGACTTCTCAGTAGCCTTAGCATTGTCAATTATCATCTTCTTCATACTCTGTTCTCTCTCTGTTTCTGTGTCTTTGCTTCTTCCTGTTTCTCCTCCTCCCTAGATCATTTCTTCTCAGTCTCTTTTGCTGGATTTTTAAACAGATCCCAGTAAGTGTGTATATCTTCTAAGGTTCTGTCTTGGACCCCCTTTTTATCTCCCTCTATGTTATTTTATTTGGTCACCTCATTATCTTTATGAACATGGTTCCAGGATCTATGTATTAATCTTTACTCTCTCTCCTTAATTATAGCCCTATATAATCCACTGTCTATTGGACATCTTGAACTCAATGCCTCATAGGCATCTATAATTCAATATATCCAAAATGGAAGTCATTATATTTCACCCCAAGCCTTCCTCCTTTCCTAACTTCCCTAATACCATCAAGGGTACCACAGTCCTCTCAGTCATCCAGGCTCACAACCCAGTTATTATCCTCAACTCTTCACTCTTTCTCCCCTTCTGCCCCCAGTTCAATTGGTTATCAAGCCCTGGTTAATTCTGTCTTTAAATATTTGTGTAATATGGGTCACCCTGACCCTGCCACCAACCTGATGTAGCCCCTTATTACGTTATGCCTGAACTATTGAAACTGCCTTCTAGGAACTTCTGTCACCACAATCCATTCACTATTATTCTATATAAATTATCTCCCTAAAGTATAGGTCTATATCATCCCTCCCTTCATTCATAAACTCCAGTGACTCCATATCACTTCCAGGAGGAAATATAAATTTTCTGCTTGGCATTCAAAGCCACCCATGACCTTCCCCTCATCTCCCCTGCCCCCAACTATGCCTTTCCAGTCTTTTTGTATCTTAAACTCCACACAGACATATTCTGAGATCCAGTGTCACTGACCTCCTTGCCATTACTTGCATAAGACACTACATTTCCTAACTCTCAGAATTTTCATTGGTTATTCCCCATGCCTAGAATGCTCTACCTTCTTGAACCTATCTCCTGGTTTCTCTGAATTCCTTCAATTTTCAGAAAAAAATTCTAACTTCTGTAAGAACTCCTTCTTGATCTCCTTAATGCTAATGCCTTCTTTATGAGATTATTTCCAGTTCATGCTGTATCTTGTATGCACAGTTGTTTGTATTATGTCCCTGCCCCCCTCCCAGTTCCTTGACTATAGTTACCATGTTTTATAACTGCGTATCAATAATATGTCTGGCATATAGTTCAAACTTTATAAATACTTGTTTTCTAACTTGACTTAATATTAAACACAAGGGCCAAGCATATGTATCTTAGATAAGCCCCTGCACACCTGCTTTAAGTCAGCACCAACCATTAATGAATGATTATTCTTTACATCTGACTATTTAACTGGTTGTGAATTTCCCTAATTGTACTATTTCCTATACTAATCTATGTGCAATTTTCCAGAAGAATAGTATGAAATAAACTTTATCAAATGCTTTTCTAAAATTCATATATTGCTCACTAAAATTGAAATGATACAGGGAAGCTTAACATGACCCTTGCACAAGAATGGCATGCAAATTCATGGTGCATTCCATATTTTTCAGAGGGTAAAATAGAAATGGAAAGAATCTGCCAATCACCTCCTCCAAGAGACACCAAAATGAAAACTCCCATGAATATTATTGCAAAATTCCAGAACTCACAGGTCAGAGAGAAAACGAATCAAGTAGCTAGAAAGAAAGACTTCAAATATCATGGGGCGGTCAGGATCACAGTATTTATCAGCTTCCTCATTAAAGGAAGGGCTTGGAATATGATATTCTGTAAGGCAAAGGAGCTAGGATTACATCTAAGAATAACCTACCCAGCAAAACTGAGTATACTGCTTCAGGGAAAAAATGGATATTTAATGAAATAGAGGACTTTCAAGCATTCTTGATGAAAAGATCAGAGCTGAATAGAAAACTTGACATTTAAACATAAGACTCAAAAGAAGCGTAAAATGTAAACATGTAAAAGTTATAAGGAACTTAGTAAAGTTAAACTATTTACATTCCTATAGGACAAGAGAACTTTATCATTATTAGGGTAGTTAGAAAGCATCTATTTAGAGAGAGAGCATAAGTGTGAGTTGATCACATTGAGATGATCTCCAAAAAAAGGGGGGGAATGAGAAACAGGGATGCACTGGGAAAAGAGAGGAAGGGAAAGGTAGAATAGGGAAATTTTTCTCACATAAAAGAGGCATGAGGTGAAGAACTTTTACAGTGGAGGGGAAAATGGAGGTGTGTGGGTGGCAGGCAATGCTTGAACCTCATTCTCATTGGAATTGATTCAACGAGGGAAGAATACACATACACAAACACACACACTCAGCAGGGTATAGAAATCTACTTTATTCAATTGAGAATTTGGAGGGGAAGGGGATAAGAGATATGGGGGAGGTGACAAAAGAGAGATTGAATTAAGGAAGGTGATAGAAGCAAAACAGACTTTTGAGGAGGGACAGGATGAAAACAGAGAGAGAAGAATAAACAGAAGAAAATAGGATGAAGGGAAATGCACAGTTAGTAATCATAACTGTGGATATGATGAACTTACCTATAATCCTATAAAATGCAAGCAGATAGCAGAATGGATTAAAAACCAAAATCCAGGGAGGCAAAGTCAAGATGGCGGAGTAGAAACAGGACTTCTGCGTGACTCTGGCTCCCACCCCCTCCAATTCATGTGAAAAATGACTCTAGACAAACTTTGGAGCTACAGAACCCACAAAATAACACAGAGAAGCTAACCTCCCATTGAGGATAGCCCGGCAGGCCGGCAGGAAGTGTCCAGTGCAGCATTCTGGGAGCCCAGCCCAGCCCTCCTGGAGACTGAGGTTTTAGCCTTGGGTCAGCCTGAATAGCCACCTGCTAGAGGGACTTCAGATCACCAGCACCTGTGTCTGTTTCTAGAATTATCAACACATAGGTGCTAAGGACAAAGTGAGAGGTCAGTGCAGTGGGGACTTGGGACCTGGGAATTTGGGAGTACAGTCTGGACTTTGCCCCCATTGCAAGAAGCAGCTAAGGTTCCACAGCCATGTAGCCACCCACCTTGTGGCTACTTCAGAGCTCCTGGCCTGCAGATTGTAGGGGGACCAAGTGACCAGTCTGAGGGGTAATCACTCTTGCTTTAACCTGTTTGGATCTGGATCACTGTCTAGGGTGGAGATCCTGGGGTGTAAGAACAGTCTGCAAGAGCATGTGGAGGCTTCAGAGATGGCACCCAACTAATAGCTCAAGCAGCTGTGAAAATCCCAGTGTTTGGGATAAAATTCCTTTTTCTGGTAGCAGAGTTCTACAGTGGCAAAAGGCTCAGATGTCAAGTAATTGAGTGGCAACATGAGCAAGCAAAGGAAGCAAAGGAAACAGAGCATTCTGACATTAGATTCCTATTTGGGGGACAAAAAGGATCAAAGCATGGAACAGGAGTAAGACAACAAATCAGAACTCCTGCACCAAAAGCTTCCAAGAAAAATATGAGCTGGATACAGGACATAGAGAAGATTAAAAAGGATTTTGAAAACCAAATAAGAGAAGTGGAGGAAAAATTGGGAAGAGAAATGAGAACGATGCAAGAAAATTATGAAATGAGAGTCAACAACTTGACTGAAGAAAATAACACCTTAAAAAATAGACTAACTCAAAAGGCAAAATAGGCTCAAAAAGGCAATGAGGAGAAGAATGCCTTAAATAGACTAATTTGCCAGATGGAAAAAGAATCTCAAAAGCTCACTGAAGAGAATCATTCCTTCAGAATTAGACTGGAGCAAATGGAAGCTAGTGACTTTATGAGAAATCAAGATACTATTAAAGAGATCCAAACACATGAAAAAAATAGAAGGCAATGTGAAATATCTCATTGAAAAACCACTGACCTAGGGGCGGCCAGGTAGCATAGCGAGTAAGAGCACCGGCTCCAGTGTTGAGAAGACCTGAAGATCGAATCTCGGGCTCAGACACTTAGCACCCACCCAGAAATACCTGGCCGTGTAACCTTGAGCAAGTTACTTAACCCCAATTGCTTAGGGGTGGCCAGGTGGCTCAGCGAGTAAGAGCACTGGTTCCAGTGTCGGGATGACCTGGATCAAATCTGGGCTCAGATACTCAGCACCACATCCAGAAATAACTGGCCGTGTAACCTTGAGCAAGTTACTTAACCCCAATTGCTTTAAAAAATAAAATAAAATTAAAAAAAAGAAAAATCACTGACCTGGAAAATAGATCCAAGAGAGATAATTTAAAAATTATTGGCCTTCCTGAAAGCCATGTTCAAAAAAAGAACCTAGAAATCATCCTTCAAGAAATTCTCAAGGAAAACTGCCCTGATTTTTTAAAACCAGAGGGCAAAATAGAGGTTGAAAGAATCCACCAATCACCTCCTGAAAAAAGATCCCCAAAAGAAAACTCCTAGGAATATTATAGCCAGGTTCTGCAATGCCCAGATCAAGGAGAAAATATTACAAGTAGCCTGGAAGAAACAATTTCAATATTGTGGAAACACAATCAGGATAACTTGGGATGTGGCAGCTTCCACACTGAGGGATAAAAGGGCTTGGAATATGATATTCCAGAGGGCTAAGGGGCTGGGATTAAAACCAAGAATCATCTACGCAGCAAAACTGAGTATCAAGTTTCATGGGAAAATATGGTCATTCAATGTAATAGAGGACTTTCAAGCATTCTTGATGAAAAAAACAGAGTTGAATAGAAAATTTGACATTCAGATACAAGAAGCAAGAGAATTCTACATGAGAACGTAAACGGAAAAGAAATCATAAGGAACTTATCAAAGTCGAACTATTTACATTCCTATGTGGAAAAGTGATAATGAGAATAGTTGAAGGGAATAGAAATGTGTGTGTATGTATGTATATGTCTATATAGGAGAGTATATGGCTATATAAATACATATGTGAGTGTGTGTATATATGTGTACAGGTATACATAGAGGGCACAGGACCAATTTAATAGGAAGAGATGATACTTAAAAGGTGAAATTAAGAGGTGAGAGAGGAATATAGTGGGAGGAGATGGGGAGAGGCAGAATGGGTTAAATGGAGGGGAAGAACAGGAAGGCAAAAGGGAATGAGTCAACCTTATTCTCATTTAATTTGGCTTAGGGAGGGAATGACATACACATTATGGTATCTCACTCTATAGGAGAGTAGAGGAGAAGGGGAGGAGAGGGGGGATGATGGAAGGAAGGGTGGGCTGGGGCGGGGAGGGAAGTTGGAAGCACCCGCTTTTGAAAAGGGACAGGATCAAAGTAGAGAATAGAACAAGTGGGGGTGGGATAGGATGGAGGGAAATATAGTCAGTCTTTCACAATATATCCACTATGGAAATGTTTTGTATAGCCACACATGTACAACCTATACTGAACTGCTTATCTTCCCAGTAAGGGTGGGTGACAAGGGAGGAAGGGAATGAATCTCGAATTCAAAGTTTTAAAATCAAATACTCAAATATATATATACTATTACTAATACTATTTCACATGTGATTGGGAAATAAGATATATAGGCACTGGGGCATAGAGATCCACTGGAAAAGTCTAAAGGGGTATAGGAGAAAATATGGGAGAGAGCAGATTGGAGGAGGGGATATCCTGTGGGACTGCTATTTTGGGGTGGTGGTTAGGGGAAAAACGGGGAGAAAATTTGTAACTCAAAATCTGGTGGAAATGAATGATGTAAATCAGAAGTTAATAAAGCATTTAAAAAAATAAAGGAAAAAAAGAAATGACAGATGTTGGATGGGAGAAGGGAAAGTAGGTATACTAATAACCTGTTTTTGGAGTTGTGAACTGATACAACCATTGCAGGAAACAATTTGAAAATATACCCAAAGGGTATATAAAACTGTTCATACCCTTTGTCCCGTCAATACCATTATTAAATCTCTACTCCAAAGGGATAAAAGGTAAAGGACCTAAATTTACAAAAAGATTTATAGCAACTTTTTGTGGTGACAAAGAATTGGAAGTTGAAGAAATGCTCATTACTTGGGGAATGGCTGAACAAGTTGTAGCATGGGATTGTGTAGCTCCAATACAATATTCACAGCACTAACAACAACTATGAGTATGCCAGCATAATTCTGAATCACAAAATATAACAGACTCTCCATATGGAAAACAGAAGCAAAACATTTATTCAGATACAAGAAAGCCAAATCCCAACAGCAGAAAGTCAAATCCATCATAGCAACAAAGAAGCTAATACACCATAACACAGCAGGGAGCCACACCATCCTTTAGCGTTCCCTTATACAAACATTCACAAGCCTAAGTGTCTCCTTGCCAGCATCTTCTCTCCTCCTTCTGTCTAACTGCTCTGACTCACAGCTTCCTCTGTGCTCTGCTTCATCCATTCAGCAAACTCCTCCCACCACAAACTCCACATGGTGACATTCAACCTATTAGAGGTCAGAGAAGATCTACAAATTCCCATTACCATTACAGATTGTAACGGAGTACTGTTGTACTGTAAGAAATGATGAGCAGAGTGGTTTCAGGAAAAAATAAACAAACAAGAAAGACCTATATGAACTGATGCCAAGTGAAATAAGAAATAGATCATTATGTAGAGCAACAACAATGTTGTAACGATGATAAATTTTGAAAGACTTGGGCTACTCTGATCAAGATAGTGATTCAAAAAATTTCAAATTCCAAATGACTCATGATGAAAAAATGGTATCCACCTTCAGAGAGAGGTGCAAATTTTTGGCCTACTTATGTATTTGTTTGCTTGTTCATTTATTGTTTTTTTGGGGTGGATTAATATGGAAATATGTTTTGCATGATTTCATATGTATAATTGATATAATTTTGCTTTCCTTCTCAATGGGTGAGGGAGGGGTGGGAAGAAGGGAGAGAATTTAGAACCTAAAATTTATAAAGAAAATGATATTAATAAATAATTTTTTAAAATTCATGTAAACTCTGTGTGTGTGTGTGTCTGTGTCTATGGAATATACAACAATTTCCTGGTCTACCATTCTGGAAACATGGACAAAAAAGAGAGCTAGTTTAGTCTGACAACCTGGTTTTTTTTTGTCTGTTTTGTTTTGTTTTACATTATACTGGTCTTTTTTGTTTGTTGCTCTTTTTCTAGATGTATACTAACCATGTCTTCAACAATGTATTTTAAAATTTCCCCAAGAGTCAAAGTCAAGCTCTCTGCCCTTTTTCAGACTCCATTTTCTTCCCCTTTTTTGAAAGCCTAGAAAACACTGATACTTCTCCAATCTGTGATATCTTTCCAGTTTTCAGTGATCTTTCATTGATCTATGAATATGATTCAGCAATCACTTATTCCATTTCTTTTGTCATAGAATAATGTAATTCGTTTGGTCCAGATATCTTGATATCATCAAGCGTAGCTAGGTAGATTTAGCTATTTGTCTACTTCTTTGGGGTATCACCTCTCCACTAGCCATTTTGTCATGTTATTTCTAGTGCAAAGATAAATTGTCTGGTTTGGTTTCAATCATAAGTTTTTAGGGACTTCTGGGTAACATGAACAAGACTGAAATCTAGACGTTTTCTCTAATTCTTCTGAACCTTTAAAATCTTGCATTAATAGTATTTGTGTGCCAGAGGTGAAGCAATCTCGCCTGTCTCTACAGGCCAAGATAGCAAGAAATCTAGCCTTTAAAAGTCTTAGGAATTAGCAGAAACACTAATCACTAACATATTCATCACCCATGCCCCCTTTATCCTTCAGACTCTGGAAGGTTTGGCACAACCTGAACTAGTAGCTTATGCTCTGGAATTGACTCAGTAATTATTTTGCTGATGTTGTACTATCTGCCCTCCCACCCTGTCTCTGTACTCACATTCTGTGTCAACAAACACAGATCTCAATTCTGCCTATACCCATTCACTTGTGGGAAAAGGAGGGGTATAAGAAAGCCAGAGACTGCTCTGTCTCAAGAGTAGTACACTCTTCCTCATGCAGCAGCATTCTTCAGAGCAGAAGAAACTGAGGTAGAATACCAGCATGTGCATGGGGCTTTTCCAGCCTTGAAAAAAATGGGGATTCACCTCTATGAGGGAATAGAATTATTCCCCCAAAGGATTGAGGTCACAGGGGAGAGGAAACTGAGACAGATTTGAAATACATTCATCTGGGATTTGTCATCAAAAGTGAGGGAGTAAGAAATTGAGCAATAGGGGAATATAGGGAAAAAAGACAAAATTTACCAAAGATCTCAGTAGGAAAAAAATTCAATTAAAATCCCAGAGCACAAGCAGATAGATAAGCAGGGAAAATGTTAAAACAAAAGGGACTATGACCACAAGATATCCAAATGACTGTAATGGGATAGGGGAAGAACCCTTGTCTAGAATCTAATCCTCTAAAGTCTAGAGTACAAATATGGAGGTTCTGGGTATATGGGACATAGGTGAAATCTATAGTTAGTGCTATTAGACATCTGGGTTAGTGAATACATGGGGTTCCAGTCTTTCATTCTGGACCAAGCCACTCAGCATAAGCCATGAGCTTCTGGGCCATCCCAGAAGATACCTTTCATACCCTGAGGTTAGGCTCCATGATGACTATGAACTTTCTGTGTAGTAGGCCCTCTTCCACTTTTGGCCCTCTGAGGCTCAGAATCTCTTGTGATTAGGTCTCTGGGACTCAGCTAACTTACGTGTCTCACCAGTCTTGGTTTTATCTCTTGAAAGGTACCCAGCAGTTTCTCAGTGGTCCTGCACACAGCAATCCAAAACTGTGTGGGAGTAGTGTAGGGCTAAATGTCATCAGTGAATAGAGTTATAGAAAATCAGTTAAAAGATGAACATGTGCTTTTGGAACTGGGGAGACAGAATCTTAAAACTTCATGGGGAAGGATTTTGTTAAAAAAAAAGGTGACAGATAAAAGACAAAATTTATAAGCAACAAGCATTTATTAAGTACTTATTATGAGCCAGGTACTTTGCTATCATGAAGATACAAAGACATAAATGAAATAGCCCCTTCTGTCAGGAACTTGCATGCTGTGCACACTTAAAAATAGATACTATATAAATATACACAATATACTGAAAACACCAATAAGAAAATCCAAATCAGTATCCATTGACCAAGCATTTATTTCTCCTTAGGTGGCTCCAAACTGAAATTCAAGCAAATGTTGAAAGATTTAGCAGAATGTTCTATCCATGCAAAAATGAGAGGATGTGAGGATTCAGAGAGTGTTACTCAATACCTAAAAATGATTATGGGCACAGATAACACATGTTGACCCCTACTCTTCTTCAACAGAGGTTGATAGATGAAGTGATGGATCTGTTAGGGCTCCACTTCTTTCATCCACCCTCTTCTTGGGTATACTCTTGTAGTGATTGACTTCTTATCTGTCCTCAATTATACCCTTTCCTAGGACAACCACGGGCAATTGTAGAGTGCCAAAATGAAGGCATTCTGATGGTTATTTGAATATCTGGTTGTTTTCATCTTGAAGTCTGGAGCTTGTTGTCTGAGACAATCTCTTAATTGGTGTATGCTAATGGTACAAATCATTGGCCATAAAATTCCTAATCTATCTCACTTCTTGGTATATGACAATCAGCTGTATACAGCTGTATCACAGTATCTTTTGAAATATACCTATAAGTAATATTCTATAAAAGCTTATGGTTTTCTATGAAATCATCTTTCTTATCTTTTCTTTAAAATAGTTATCAAAAAAAGGTTTACTGATTGTCTTATATGAGGGACTAGTACTTAAAATTATATGCAGGACAGGTAAATAGGATAGATTTGTACAATTACCTAAAATAGACATAAACTAATGATAGATGTTATTACTATGCAATGTTTAATTTAGTGAAAAATTAATAAAACATTGATTTTAATAAAAATGATTTATAACAATATGATTAATAGGAAATTAAATTTAATAGTTCTTTACTGTGCTAAGTTTTAATTAGGAAAGCTATTAAAATGTTTTTCAAGCAGAACACAAAATTCCCTAGTGAAGTTATGTTGTCTGGGGAAAGTAATTTCCTTTGTTCTGCAAGTTTGTTTTCCTTTAACCATTTTTCATTGGTTAGGGAATTTTGACTGATACCTAAGAGTAAAGAACAATGACTTTTCTTAAACAAATGTTTAACCCACATAATTTAATCAATTCTTCACAATGTTAGTGTTCTAAATTAACAATTGTTTTTTGCTATTTAAAAATGTGAAAAATGTGTTTTCCCCTTTATTCTAGATTCTGCACTGCATTTTCAAAAAGGAAATCATTTACACAATGCAGAAAAAAGTGGTGAATTCATTTAATGAATTATTCTGTGTCAAGGAGGCTAAAGCTGATGAAGCTCTTTTCAAAGACTTTTCTCCATAGCAGTTGTTCTATAAATAATTGTACGACAGTTTGTGGAACTATAAGGCGCCTTATAAGTAAAGTAAAGCAAGTAGATAATTAGGAATAATGTTGCTGTTAAATGGAAAGAACTCTGATGGTTGAATTCTCTTTTGTAAGGCTGGTCTTTTTATTATTTGCAATTACTTATAAGTAGAACTGTAGTATTTTTTTTTTACTTTCAATGACAGGGAAAGAGCAATTTGGATTTAAATACCGACCATAAGTTGGAATAAGATAAGCCTGGTAATGCATCTTTTAAATGTCTGTTGTATGTGGTGTGTGTAGTGTGTGTGTGTGTGTGTGTGCTTGTATGTGTGTATGTTTCCCAGGAGACCAATAGAATATAATTTTCTTCTTGCATTTAGGGTTTATTTCTTAGAACTTGTTTACAATTTTCTGGGAACAGAATTTAACTTTCAAATGTAACTTACATATTTGCTACTAATATTAGAAATTTGGTTTGTAGAGAGTATTTGAATTTGTTTAATGGGAATAAGCTACAAAATATAAGCTTCTGTCCTATAAGAACAATGATAGTATTAATAATACCTTTATCTATAAATATATATATTGATTATGGTTTACAAAGTCATTTCTTCAAAACAACCTTGTGAGGAAAGTAGTGCAAGAATTATTATCCCCATTTTACCAATAGTGAAATTGAGTTTTAGAAGGGGCCTTGTACAATGATGCCTTTTAGATAAGTAGACTACTGATGAAATTTGCTCGACATTAGAAGACATACAGTTATATTTGTTCATCATTTTAACATAATTTAAACATAAGAACTGTTAGTTTTAGTGGAATAACATGGGAGATTTGATAATATTTTCAAAATAGTTCAAATTAGCTTTCTATTCTGAGCAATTTCTACACACCTGCAGGATGATTCTAAGGCTTAAGCTAGGAACCAAACTTTTCCTATAAAACTATAATCACTGAAACATATATTTGATATTGTCCATTTTGTTCAACCCTTCAAAAATTGTCCCTGTTTATATTATATATAGCATTTCAATTGATTTTTCTATCAGTGAAAGGAGAAGTTGTTTTGCTTGATAAAACATGATAGTGAGTTTTAGGTGCCCTAGGTCATGCTTTGGCTAAAAGAAAGGCATATGTTAGCATGCAAAATTTAAAAAAAAAACATAATGCCTATACAAAGGTTGAAAAACTGTTTCATTTTTAAAGTATTTTTTAAAATGTAATGCTATGAAATGAATGAATGAAAAAGCATTTTTTTAAAGTGTGGTGTACAGCACTAAGTATTACAGGAACAAAAACATAAAGCAAGGACCATCTTCTGTAGCTAAAGAGCTTATGTTCAAAAAGGGGAGAAAACATAAATAGGGAAATGGTGACTAGGATAGGGTATTGTGGTTGGTGAATTGGAGTAGATTGACACACTTCCTCAAGTAGAAAAAGCGTGATTAGATTGATTCTGGGAGTAGGAGAGACTGGAAGGTAGAAATGCAGCTGCCTGGAACAAAGGAGAAAAAGTGAAGCAAGCCTGGAACCTCTTTAGAGGCAGTGAATTGACCATGTGACCATTTGCTGATCAGGTCAATAGGACTCAAAGTTGGAGGTAGGGTTAAGTTATGTAAAATAAGGAGCTAGGGCTAGAGGAACCCTGAGGTTCCTTCTAGCCTTCAGCTATGACTCACCCTCTACTGTGTTTTAAATATAGCTTATTCTTTGGGAGGTAATAATCCATCTGAGACCCAGAGAGTTCACTGGTGTGTCCCGGATTGTCTTTGTCAGAATTGTGCCAGCATCCATTACAGCATACCAAAATATAGAATTAAGCAGAACATTCTCATCTCAATTCACTACTCTATTAATTAAACAAATTTAAATAAAGCTAAATGCCCTTAAATTTCTTTGTTATTTTTGAGAGAAATATTACAAAAGCAAACTCAGGTCCCTTTTAGGACCATTTGATCAAGGGATCTTTGAATTTTAAAATGTAGGAATGAAGTCCTAGAGTCATCATATGAAAAGTGAACATTGTACATTTAGATAATCTGGGAGTCACTCTTTTTTTCCCTCCTAATTTTTCTCTTATATTTTCAGAGTGCCTAGTTGGCCTCTGTAAACTCCACTATGTTGAATTTTTTTGATACTTATAAGACTGGTCCCCATTGCTCAAACAGTTTGCCTTCCCTTTTGAAAATAATAGCATCAGCTCTGACCAAGGATAACTGCTGTGTTGGGCAAGGGGATAGAAGCTATGGTACAGAGTTGACAGTTGAGCCTAGAGATCAAAGACTTCACAGCAACAAAATCTAGATGGGGCCAAGAGAGTTCCAGATATTTGTCCTTGTAAAGTTCTATACAACATCATAATTAGGTGACTACAGATAGAAAAAGGAAGAGTTAGACTATGCAATATGATAAAGCCAGAAAGAAATTTCATAGTTGCTATTTTAGAATTTTTCTTTAACCAATACTCTAGGATGGGAGTTCACTACCTTTTATTTTGTGATATACTCTTCTGACTGTATCTAGTAAAGCCTATGATTCCCTTCTCAGAATAATGGGGTTTTTTGCCCTTTTTTTTGGATGGCACTTGGGGTTAAGTGACTTGCCCAAGGTCACACAGCTAGTAAGTGTGTCAAGTGTCTGAGGCTGGATTTGAATTCGGGACCTCCTGACTCCAGGGCTGGTGCTCTATTCACTGTACCACCTAGCCACAGAAGAGTAATGTTTTTAAATGCTTAAAATAAAATACAAAGGATTACAAAATAAACCAATTATACTGAAACACAGTTGTCAAAATACTTTTTAATAGTAATTTCATAGATCCCAGGTTAAGAACCTCTGCTCTGGCGTAAGAAAGACTTAGTTGCTGCCATGATATGGGTCTACTAGCCAGGACAACCTTAATGACAACAAGAAGAGAGAGCTGGAAGTGATAACATCCATCTACCCTAATTCATATAATCCTTTAAACCCTATTGAATTATTTGGGAACCTATTTCCCCTAACTCATCCCAATAGAAAATTCAGTTAACATTGACTAAGCCATTTTGTTGTTGTTCAGTTGTTTCAGGCTGATCTGTCTCTTCCTGACCCAATTTAGGATTTCCTTGGCAAAGGTACTGAAATCGTTTTCCATTTCTTTCTCCAGCTCATTTTATAGATGAGGAAACTGAGACAAAGAGTTGGGATTAAGTGACTTTCAAAGGGTCACGTAGCTAGTAAATGTCTGTGACCTAATTTGAACTCAGGTCTTCCTGACTCCATGCCAGGAACTCTATCCACCTCTCTACCTAGTTGCTATTACTGTGTGTTAAATAAATCCTTAGAACATCGAGTTTTAAAATCACATAACTCCTGCCTTCAAGGAGTTATTCCTCTGATAGGGATAGTGGTGTACTTATCACTTTGGATAAGTAATCATTTTGATATGGTTTCATTTTATGAATACAGGAGTCAGAAAGCAGTATGCTTCTGTTGACACTAAGCTGACTCAAAAATATGACTTTGAGCAGATGAAATTAGATTGAGCTAGTCACCCCACCTTTAGTTAATGAATTCTCCTGTCAACTGAGAGTTGAATTTTGTGAAATGCGGGTGTTTCATTGCTGCATTTCCTTCTGGAGTCTTTAAGAATTCATATTAAGAAAGCATGCAAAAGTTGTACCTTCAAAAAAAAAAGTGCAATACAGTGGTTGTTAAAGATATCACAGTAGCTGTTGATTGTAGAGAACTGGAATATGTCAAGGATTGTTCAGGCCATAATGAAACAGGATCAGTGTCACTAATGCACGAGGAATGTGCAATTGAAAACAAAACAAAAGGCCAAGAATTAACTATGTTCCAGACCTTGCATTAAGCACCCAGGAAACATTGAAAGGCAAAGTCAGCTCTTTGCCCTCCAGGATCTGGTCACAGCTGAGTCCTGTAGGCAGTCCTTGAGTCTGAGTAGGCAGGAGATTCTGGAAGAAATCAGTTCTACCGTTTTAAATAGAATGTAGGTATGATGGAACTTTCACTGGTTCTTCTGTTGACTGAAGGGACTGTCCAGATATATGGTCTTCCCTATTCCGTGCCTTGCCTTGCTTTCTTCAGCATACATATCCTTGGACAATGAGATTGCACCAACCTGTTAGGTGCTAATATAGGAATACTGTTAAAACACCATTGATGGATGAACAATATATCTTGAATACCCCTTTCTTTTTTTTCTTTTTCTAATATGAATAACACCTGCTCAGAATAACCCATATTTTCTATTGATTGTCCTTTTTTCCCCCTTCATGAAAAGACTTTACCCTCTCTGCATAAATGCTTGTTTTCCTTTATGGTTTTTTGATAAGATTTATCCACAGCTTCTGTGTATCTGCCTAGATCTCTATATCACCTGCAATAATGTAGTTTGTATTGTTGACAACCACACATGTCTATGGAAACATTCTTTAAAATTGCATATTTCTTTTGGAACCCAAACATGATCATGCATTGAGATATATTTCACTGGTATAATATAGTTGATACAGAGAAACTACTTCTCTGAAGTAGATATTTTTTCCAATGTCAAATAGAATATTCTATTCTTTACTGGTTAGCAATGTATTTATACAAACCTTTGATAAAAAGAAATAATAAACTGTCATTATAAAAACAGATCAATTTATACATTTGAGGGCACATTTCTGATCTCTTAATTGATCTGCTTAAAAGTGTGTTTGCCCTCTGAAGTATTTTAATGAGGGTAAGGTCAGTGTCTTACCTGTCATTTTAAAAAATTCTTACCAAGACCCTAAAATAGTATGTTGCATATGGTGGAGCTAATTTAAAAAAATCTCTTTATGATATATGAAATTTTGTGACCGTGATTCAATTTGAGTAATAAACTAATAATTATTATAGTTTATGTGGCTCTATAATTTGGACTTCCACCATAAAGGAAACACTTTGGAGATGCTAGACAAATAACCCCCATCCCCTCAGACCTATGTGACATGAATAATCACCACTTAGCTGAGCATGTGACACAGAGTGGAGATTTAATACATTCCAGTGTACTGACTGACTCACTCTAGTAGTAGGAAACAAAAGTCAAGACCTTTTTACTCCCCCTTATTGTTGTTTTTTTTATTTACTCAGCTAGCTGAAAAGTGCAGGGAGAGGCCAGTAAGTAATCTATTCTCTACCCAAGAGGCTCACTACTCAGTAAATTCCTTTCTTGTGTATAGAAGGTTCAACCTATACAAATTTTTGAAGTTGTAACTAGTTGTCAGGCAATTCCCAAAGTTTGGGTTTCCAAAAAATCTCGATTCTCTGATTAAGACAATAGATTCTGGGATTATGTTGCCTTGGACATTATCCTCCTCTAACTAGGGGACAGAAACTCAGGGGTGATATTGTCCACAAACTCTCTTTTTGGGCCATACGGATGTGTAGTTCCTATTTCTTTCTCTAGGACATTCCTCCACTGCCTTGGATACTGCCATTTATTAGATCAGAAAAGCTTACTCAGTCCTCTGTTCTGTGACCTGTGCTCAGAAAAGGAGAAAGAAATACAAAAGACAGCAAAGATTCTTGGGTCATGAGTCTTGTAACTAACCTTACCAACTTCTGGAGTGGAGGAGAGAGGAGGGAAGAATTTCTTGCCCACAACTTTTGTACCATTTCCAGATGAAGGGCAGAAGGGAAAAGGAAAAATAATGCCAAAAAAGCTGAGCAAGGCCTATTGGCTCTTTTTTATAGGTCAACACAAAGGGTGGTTCTACCCAACAAAGTTTATACTCCCAAGAGTCAGGGCCAACTAGATCCCTTTGGATGAAGTCCCAGTAACTGAAAGCCATCATCTAGGGGGCACCAAGGGACTGGCTTCACACCAACTAATTTATCTCGAAGCAACTCTAGTGGTTAAAACAATTGGGAGTTTTCTTTAGTCTTCTCACCAGAGTGCCAGAAGGCACCTTTCCAGGGAGGAAGAGATATAGACAATTTAAGTTTTTAAGCAAAGGCTAATCAAATTGATCAGGGATTTCCTTCATCCCTTTATGCATTAGTATTGTTCTTTTGAAGGCCTCTAAATAGTAGGAAACACTGATAGTGGAAAAGCAGTCTAAAATAGGGGAAATAAATGTGAACTTGGAATTGAAAGGACTGGCTTCAAATCTAGTTTCCTACAGTTATAAACTGTAAGCACAACCAATACCATAACCAATTCTCTTATCCTTTTTGAGTCTCACTTTCCTATCCTGTAAAATAGTAATAATGATACCTACAGTATAGTACCTATCTTTATAGAATCTCAAATTTGGAAGGGACCACATAACTGACCAAGAATATGTCTAGTATCTCTACAACATAGCCTTTGCTTGGAGATCTCCAGTGAAGTCCCATCACACTGCTTATTCACTAAGAACATCTGTCTAGTCGTATTTTGCTATTCTATATTGGTGCTGTCGATTTTTAAAAGTAAATTTTATTGGTATCTTTTT
>NW_027186304.1:51877664-52021084 GCF_028583685.1 Petaurus breviceps papuanus | reverse complement strand
GTGTAACCTTGAGCAAGTTACTTAACCCCGATTGCTTTAAAAAAAAAACAAAAACTCCTCCATGAAATCCATGGCATATGAAAAAGAGTGATCTAATTCTGGGCGGGGAGGAGCAAATATGACATGTATCTGGATAGGAAGCCATTGAATCAAGGCATCAACAGGTTTATCTTCAACCCTCCCTACAAATGGGCAATGAGACGGATTAAAAAATGAGTAGAAGGAGAATCTGGGACAAGTGAACTTTGGAAAATGGTGCAATATCCTCATTTGTCTCAGATAGTTTTCTACCGAAAAAAAAAAAAAACACTTTTTAACAACACCATTCTCCCAGTTGCTTTGAATAATAGAAAACTATCCTCTCAGAAGAATTAAAATGAGAAGATATCCAGGGCAATGGAAAGAAGACTTACACCACTTTACCAGTGACACATTGTATACAAAGAGTGGTGAATTGGAGGAAATATTAACCCTGGAAAGGAGACAACCCATATAGCTTGAATGGTGTGTTAGTATGCCAATATACTAAGCAAATAAGAGGAAACAACCTTTAAAATCTCCATAGAGTACTTTTCCCTCCTGTGGAAATATAGACAAGAATAATACAGAATGAGACATATGACAGAGGGGTCGGAGGGATGTCAGGGGAGAGAGTAACCACGTCAGGGAAATGGTACTGACATCAAAACGAAAGCTGCAAAATACAAGGTTTTTTTTTTAAGATAAACCAATGTTTGAGGAAATCATCACAGTATGCCTTTTGAATAGTTGATACTAACAAATAATGATTGAATTATCTAGTGGACATGATTTAATGATGATCACCAGAAGTCTCTCACCCCCAATCACCCCCAATCGTTTTACTCTGTGAAAATCCCCTAACATATAGCACTAGCAATATTTGCAATTAATTGGTCCAACTTATGAGGCGCTATATAGATATAGAATATAATTTTCAATAATCAACTTTTGGATGGTAGAGAAATCATGATTTTTTAACTATAACATACAGTTGAATACACATTGAAATGTGCCTTTGGGGCCATTCTAACAAGGAATAATGATCAGAAGAGGACAAACATTTTGGTGATTTTTTTAACCAGATGACATGGATAATTGAAAAAATCACAGTATCATTTAGAAAATTAACTGATCAAACCTAAAATCTATACATGGGTCATATTGTTGCTTATTTAATTATTTCTTTTTTAAAAATAGTTTTTACTAACCACTCATTTTGCACCATATACCATGTGTAAATAGGAGCAGCTAAGTAATGTAGTGTGGATAGAGCACTAGGTCTGGAGTCAAATCCAGCCTCAGACACAAGTTATGTGTCAGTTAACCTCTGTCTACCGAGCTTTCCTTGAGTTTAAAATGGGGATCATAATAACACTTACCTCACATGGTTTTCTAAGGATCAAATGAGAAAGCATTTGTAAAGAGCTTTCTATAGTGCCTGGCACATAGTAGAAACTTAATAAATACTTGTTCCCTTGCCCCTTTTCCTGTACACTGTAGTAAAGCTATATTATGTATTTCCTGCTTTCAAGGATATTGCATTCTAAAGAAAAGGAAAGATAAATTTGCCTCTAGAAGCTTCCTAGAATTATTTATATAAAAATTCTTTTTGCAGCAAAAGGAACTATAAACCATCAATGACTCAAATATTTTAAAAAGACTGCTCTTTGTTCAAGGCTCAGCTTAAGCTACCTTCAAATGTAAGCTCAGTGAAAGCAGGGATTGCATCATTCTTTGTACTTGTATCTCAATTCCTAGTAAAGAACCTGGTACATAATAGGTATTGATAAAGAAATGTTTGTTGACTAATCCTCGTCTCCTCTGTAAAGCATTTTTTCCATCATCATAGTCCAAGCGCTTCTTCCTTTTACTGAATTCCTAGAGCATTTACACGTAAGTATTCATTGTATACTTATGTTGTCCTGTTATTCATGCCCTTTCTGGTCAACTAGATTATAAACTCTCTAAGTGTATTATGCCTTTTTGTTGACCACGTCCATCACTGTGGTTCACCTAGGAATCGTTTAATAAATATTTGTCGTTGCTGGTTATGGTGATGGTAATGATAATCACTAACATTTGGAAACAATAATTGGCAATCTTTCAGAAGTAGTGTTTATTACTCTGTTCTTTCTTCATTTGAGAGTGATCCAGGAGATGTGCTTGGTATTTTTCAAGCGGGTATAGAGGTGTTTGCAAATACAGTGGTGGCTGATACAAAACAGGGTCAGGATAGAGTGCTGTGAATTTGAGGGACTTCATGGCATGCTATGAAAGTCTACTCTGCCAACCTTACCAAACCCATCATCAGAGGCACAGTCTGTGACACATTGAAGGATTTCTCCTTATACCTCAGACTCCCAGAGGCTTAAGGGTAAGGATAGATAGTCAGGAGAGGGATAAGGGAGTAGAACATACAAAAGGAATCTTCTTCCCTAGCAGCATATAAATGGAAAACTTCATTCCCCACGTGGCTGTGTGAAATACAGCCAATAATGATGCTGCACCAACATGAATTCTAGCAGGATTGGGGACATTTGTGGCAAGCCGGGTGAGAGGTTAGTTGTGGCCTCATGAAAGAACAAATGAATATTCCACAAGAGAAAATTGGAGAGTGAAGAAAAAGATAATAACTGTAACACAAGCTCCCAGAGTCCTATCTGGACTTTTAATTATTATGTTGGCAAGAAGTGGTACTCGCAAGACTTGCCCAGGATTCAGGGATAACAAACACAAGAGCTATAGTACCGAGAAAACAGGTTTCCTTTTCTGCTTTTGCTGCAAATGTTTGTTCCTGCTGCAAATGTTTGTTCTGAGGTTTTTGCAGCTTCATCAAGATAAAGAAAAAACTGTTTCTAGATTCCCTCTGAGTTCTCCTTTCTGCTCTCCAGATTTTGCCACCATGTCTTATCTGTTATCTCACTCTGGGAACTTGCCTCTGCACCTGGGGCCTTTTCCAACTGAAACCTACCCCAATAACTGTGACCACCTTCTCCCATTGGTCAGTTCCTCCACAGATCCACATTCTGGGGAGGAACCCAGGCTGGGCCAAACTTCATACCCTCTTGATTCCTGTTTCTGACTTTCCAGATGCTTGGCTTCCTTCTCACCCAGAAACTTCCCTCAGCAACTGGAACTGCCAATCATTGTTGGGTTTTGATTGATCTGAAGATACTGAGACCCAGAAATGTAGGGAGCAGAGGTGGTTACTTAGCATCCCAAACCAAAAGATCATCAACACACAGATGTATGGCAGCGTGAATGTGATAGATCCTCCCCATGAAGCAGACAACCCAACCTACAAAAATAGCAAACAGGGACACACTGGGGCCAGTGTTTTCATTTGGGCCTGCGTCCTTATTTTCGTCTTAGTGTTCCCATTAAGACAAGTCATTACTTTAGGAAAACTATGCAAATTTATTGTGAATACTTTGGGCGAAGTGCGTGAATCCTTTTCCTCCTAGCAGCTGGTGGCTAGGACTGAAGTCAGCAAGACCTGAGTTCAAATGTGACCTCCAGCACTTACTGTGTGATTCTAGGCAAGTCATGCAACCTCTGTTTGCCTCAGTTTCCTCAACTGTAAAGTGGCTATAATAATAACGCCCACCTCTCAGAGTTGTGAGGATCAAATGAGATCATAATTGTAAAAGTACTTATCAAGCTATGCCCTTGGTATATAGTAGGTGCTACATAAATGCTTGTTCCCTTCCCCTTCTCTTGCTCCTAGATACCTTTTGTGAAGTCAGAAAGATAGGTTTGGTTCCAGATATGTCATATATCTGTGCTTCTGGGGGGAAGGGGGGAAAAGAAACAAATCATTGGTTTTGTGTGATCACTGGGCAGCAGGTTGGAATTCAGAATACTACCCGAATTAGTCAAATTGCTTTAAAGAGACAACTGAGTATTAACTCTAGCCCTCAATTAGGCTAATTAAGTTTCATACCTGAGAAAGTGTCACTAAGACTCCATCTGTCTCTATTTCCAAAGAACTGCATCTAGGGAAGAAAGAGGTACCCTCAAAGCCTGCCCAGAGTTTCAAGCACCAGGCTTTGTTCTAATTTATTTCACTTTTATGCACATGATGCTCTTCTGAAATGGAATATAGAGATTCTGATACACTGATATGTCACTGAAATCTATTAGACTTGGCTAGAGTCTCCAGTGCAAAAATGGCAGGTCATCTTTTTTATTTTTATTTTTGTTGCTTAGTCATTCTGCTGTGTCCAACTCTGTTACTCCATGGCCCATAGCACGTGAAGGCTCTTCTATCCTCTACTATCTCTCTTTTTGTTTTTAATGAATCTTGTTTTTTATTTTATTTTTTACTTTTTGGAGGGGGAGGGCAGGGCAACTGGGGTTAAGTGACTTACCCAAGGTCTCATGGCTAGTAAGTGTTAAGTGTCTGTGGTTGGATTTGAACTCAGGTCCTCCTGACTCCAGGGCTGGTGTTCACTATTCACTGTGCCACCTAGCTGCCCCCTCTACTATCTCGTAAAGGCTGTCCAAGTTCATGTTCATTCATTCCATGATACTATCTATTCATCTCATCCTCTGCTGTCCCCTTTTCCTTTTGCCTTCAATCTTTCCCCAACATCAAGGTCTTTTCCAATGAGTTCTGTTTTCTTATTATGTAACCAAAGTATTTAAACTTCAACTTCAATAGGTGACCTTCCAGTGAATAGCCTGAATGAATTTCTTTAAGTATTGACTTACTTAATCTTCTTGCTGTCCAAAGGACTCTCAGAAGTCTTCTCCAACACCACAATTAAAAAGTGTCAATTCTGTGGCACTTGTCTTTCCTTGTAGTCCACCTCCCACAGCCATACATTGCTGCTGAAAAAAGACTAGCCTTAACTCTATAGATCTTTCTCAGTAAGGTAATGTCTCTGCTTTTTAGTATGCTGTCCAGCTTTGCCATAGCTTTCCTTCCAAGAAACAAACGTCTTTTAATTTCATGACTGTAGTCACTGTCTGCAGTGATCTTTGAGCCCAAGAATATAAAATCTGATATTGCTTCCATTTCTTCTCTATTTCCCAGGAAGTGACATACCAGGTGCTGAGAACTTAGGTTTTTGAATATTAAGCTTCAAACCAGTTCTGCTCTTTCACCCTCATCAAAAGACTTCTTAATTCCTCTTCACTTTCTTCCATCAGCGTGGTATCATCAACATATCTGAGGTTGTTGATATTTCTCCCAGCAACCTTAATTCTAGCTTTTGACTCTTTCCTCCTGGCATTTTGCATGATCCACTCTGCTTATAAGTTAAATAAATAGGGATAACATACAATCTTGTTGTAATCCTTTTCCAATCTTAAACCAATCAGTTGTTCCATGTTCAGTTCTAATTGTTGCTTCTTGACCCATATGCAGGTTCCTCAGGAGACAAGTAAGATGGTCTGATACTCCAATCTCATTGAGGACTTGGCACATTTTGTTGTGAGCCCCACAGTCAAAGACTTTAGTATAGTCAATGAAGCATTAGTAATTCCCTTGCTTTCTCTAGAATCCAGCAAATATGGGCAATTTGGTCTCTAGTTCCTCTGCCTCTTTGAAAACCAGCCTGCTCTTCTGATAATTCTTGGTTTACATTTTTCTGAACCCTAGCTTGTAGAATCTTAAGCATAATCTTGGTGGTATGTGAAATGAGTGCAATTGTTCAGTAATATGAACATTCCTTGGCATTACCCTTCCATAGGATTGGGACATAAATACAAAATCTAGGTTTAAACTCAACCTTGGCCTCATATGGTCCTAGGCTAAACCCAGTTGGTTTTTTGTTTGTTTTGTTTTGTTTTTTGGGTAATTTTTTGCCATCCACAGAGGCTGAAAAACTAATTATGTTGCACACTTCTTTTACTACCATGATTTGTTGTGATAGTAATACAATCATAATCATATGACAGAAGGTTTGGTTTCTTTTTATTTGCATATATTGTATTTCAAATGTTGAAGCCAATCTATTTCCAGAAAAGCTAGTTTATCTTAATATTGGCTAATCAGCCTTGTACAAATGAGGGAAAATGTTGAGCTCTTAAGAACCAATTAAAATGCTAACATTTTTAAAAAGAGGATTGTTAGCAATTCTAGAATGAACAGGTTTACACTTATGGTGAACAAAAGGGATAAAAGAATAAAATTCATTAGATGGTGCTGGTAAATGATTCTACCTTTTAGAGACTGACTTTGATTGGTTAGAAAAAGCAGTATGTGAACAATAGAATTAGAACCTATGGCGGGGGCTGATTTATTTATCTTATTGTCAGGGTCAATAATCCTTGTGATTTGTAATAGTCCTTAAATTGTCTCTATTCTAGGTACATTTAAATATGTTGATTTCTACTTAATATTAGTGATCACATCCAGATAGACTTTTTACAAAGCTCATTGCTTCAAATAATTGTGATAGATAGTTCTAGCATTGCTATCCTTATTTTAGAGAAGAAGAAATTAAAGTTCAGAGAAGTCAAGAGAATTGCTTATAGTCTCCTCACTAGTCAGTTTTAAAGTTGAGATTTGAACCTGTATTTTTTTATTCTAAGTCCAGGGCATTTTTAGTATAACATGCTATCTCTGGGATATATTGATAACCATACTATAACTGAGTTATGAGAAAAAAAGCATAATTCAAAATTAATGTTAATCTGAGGAATTAAAATCTATTATTATTGTGAAATATATATATTTACATATATATATATATATTCCACTAAAATTTACAGGTGTCTTGTTTCTAGCAGTCTAATCCAAAACCCCTTCTTTTTAATATTTAGTAGAAATTTGTTCCAGTGGTTTTATATTCAATTTTTTAACTTTGTTCATCATTTAATTTGAATCTTTGACAATAAGTTATGAATTAGAGGAATTGTAACATAATGAATAAACCTTCAGCTTTGGAGTTCGGAAAACCTAAGTACGAGTCCTGATTCTGACTCCTATTAACTGTGTGGCCACGAACAAGTTCTTCTCAAGGGAACAAGTGATTGATTCTCTAACAGTAAAAGTCACAGGGTAGTCCTAGGTCATTTGTTCTGCATAAGTGGAGGGAATTTCCACATTGAGAATGTCCCAATGAAATCATGTGTTTGAATCAGAGACAACTTTATGACATATACATGTATATGTGTATATATATATATACACATATACACAGACACACATGAACACACACACAAGTATATATGAATGTAACCTCTATTCCAAGGTCCATGAAACTCACTGCTTACTGGTAGACACGAATGCCCTGTCCTCTGTGAGGATTATGGCAGAGTCAGTGCAAATCAAGTGAGCTTCAGATCTCCTCTTCTGGAACTCTTCAGGGTGAATCCTCTTCCAGCTCAGTCCTGTGCTTCTGACTTCTGACTTCTGTGTATGTATATAAAGTTGTCTCTGATCCATACATGTGATTTCATTGGGACATTTTCAATACATCTTATCTGAAAATATCCTCCTCATTTGAAATGAATATTTTAACTAAATAGGGTAGGTTTGAATTCCATACTGATCTTCCCAAATTTCTTCCCCCTTATATTTGTGATTATGTAGATTTGGACCAAGTATCCTTAACATCATTTAAATTATTCCTCTTCTTTCCCAATTTTTAAAATTTTCTGAATAAACATTGTAAAAGAACAAAATCACAATTGAGAGAAAGGATGGGAATAGTAAAGAAGTGATATTATAAATCCGTGGCTTTGTGTCCTAGGAATCTTTCTAGAGGCAGCCCTATATAGCAGCTAGAGTTCCTGACACTTAGAGTCATCATGAAGAATGCCAAAGGCAAGAGCCTGGTATGCCATTGCATGTCTTTATCTGTAATGGAAAAAGTCGTGCTGATAAGAATGACTTAGCAGCATCTTGAGAAAAGGAATACACTGCATCTGAGATGGTTCTGTTTCAATTAGAGTTCAGTTTATTTGCACCAAACTTGAGTTTCAGTGACCTGATCAATGCTGACAGTGGGTTATGACCACTATTCTCTGAAATCCACATTCATTACATTTTAATCTTACCAATATAAAGAGAAGTACTGGTGTGTGTATATATATATATATATATATATGTGTGTGTGTGTGTGTGTGTGTGTGTGTGTGTGTGTGCGCACATATGGGTATACACATATATGTGTTTATATACATACATATAAATATAATCTCATAGGCAAGGAAAGATATATTTTCCTTATTGTTTTATTTTGTTTATTGTAGAATGTAACTTTTCAAACACTAGTATGCTCTGTGATTACATGAAATTAGAGATTACGCAATACAAATTTTCTGACTGTAGAGCTGTAAAATACTTTTTTATTAGTAGTATTTGACTCCTCCCTAGGGAGGGCACTTTTATTTTTATAGAGAATTGCTCTCAATAAATATAAATGAGGATTTATCTTTGGTGATTAAGGGAAAATTTACCAACTGAAATAGGATAAAGGAAAACAATTCTATTTCAAATCTGTCAAGATTAAAATTCCTAGTGTTGTTTGCCCACTGGACATATTACTTCTTATCAGAATTGTTGTCATTAGAGAAAAGTAGCAAAGTGGCAAAGGAGAAGACCGATTTCCACAAATATTCAGAATATGCCACTTCTTACAAATTAAAGTGATCCAAACTTTTGTTTTATGTATCTTTCTAATGCCACATTTGGAATCTCCATTTAAAACTTTCAAGCTATTTTTAAGACTTTTAGAACATGGTTAATCATTTAAGTCACACAAGTGATATATATCACACATAGTAATATGTGTAAATAGTGAGAGATAGTGATATACAGCAACTAGAGACCACCTTTGGAGTCTGAAATACCTGATTAAAAATCCTTCCTCTAAAGTATACTAGCCCTGTGACCAAGAACAAGCTAATTAACCCCTCAGTGCCACAGCAGACTTTACAGCTCTAAATTGGGAGGAATTGCTCATCTGCCTCTTGGAGAGTTACCATCCTAGGAGTTATCTACCGTCTCCAGCAATGTCAAGCTTAACTACATAAGAGGATCGCTTAACTGTATATAATGCCACGTAATGATCTAGAAAACCACAAATTAACATTAGCTGTGTTCTATTGTAGTTTTATTTATTTTGTTAAATATTTCCAATTACATTTTACTCTTGTTCTGTCCACACTGGGGAGTGTTGTAGGTCAACTGGGGCCAGAACTGGTATTTGATAACTCAGGTATACACTGATGAAATCATAGGTCTGGACTTCTCCCCCTCCCTCAAAAATAAGTGAATTCACTTAATTCTGGAGGAATATCACATGCAGTTTGTCATTAAGACAAATATGACTCTTAAAAAAAAGCAGTCTGGACTTATTTTTTAAGCAGCAAATCTCAGATTTCATTTGATTCTTTAAAAAAAAAGACTGCCCTGCAAGGGTTACTGCAAGATTTGCATAGTGACTTATGAAGATGCTTTCAGAAAATTTACAGATGTGCACACAGATCAAACATAAGTAGAAACATAAAAGGAAGGTGTTTATATTCATTTGTCTTGAAAATGAACAGATTATTATTCTTCAAATATCAGCAGCCATCATTTTTAATCCTGTCCAGAATGTTCACCATTTAAAATGGTAGCACCTGTCCTCTTTAGCACACTTTCCAGTGATTCTTCTGCTGAGCTTAGTGCTTTCCCCTTATTTGTCTTTTGCCTTAATTTATGGAGATCATTGACAAAAGAAGGGTTTTACTCCAATTCTTCTGTAGTACTCCATTCCAAAGAACTTCAGGATTTCCTAGGATGTGAGTAGGTACATGTACTGAGATAAACTTGATGACAGTAATATTTTTTCTCTCCAAATATTGAATATGAAATTGTGTATTATAAACACGATGCAATATTTTGACATTAAAATAGGTTTCATTTTCTCTTTTGCTCTAAAATTTTTATATCCCCCACTTTTTCCCAAGAGAATTTAGTACCCTCATAACAGTTCAAAATAGCTTCCACTAATAGATTTCAAATTTTAAAGTGTTCATTTTCTCCAAATGCTGCTTTTCTCTGTTTTGAAAGTAATAGTCTCAAATTTAGGAAGGACAGCATTGTCTAATAGAAAGATCTAGAATAGAGATTAGTACCATAACTAGTTAATCTTGTGCCTGAGGAAAGAATCTGACATTGTGCCCTGCTACCCTAATGGTATGGGATGCTTGAGAGAGTACAGAAATATTTTATATGTTTTTTTTTCTCTACTGCTCAGCTTTGTATGCCTGAGGCAAATGACTACCTCCATGTGGTTAGGACACCTGGGTTCCAGTCCCTGATCAGCTACTTACTAGCTCTGTAACTTTCATTTAACTGTGCTTTAGTTTCTCATAGATTTGTGGTAACAGTAAAATGAGAGAAACTATTTTGAAATATTTTATAAAATTAGAGGTCCTGTACTTATCCCCAGAAAGCAGAACTACCCAGGCACAATGCATAGAAATCATAGAGAGTCAGATTTTGGCTTGATATAAGGAAAAACTGCCTAACAACTAGAGCCATTCAAAATCTAATAGTTGACCTTGGAAGGCAAGACGAAGTTTCCTTTATGGGAAATATGTGAGCACAGACTGGATGGCAACCTTATATTTGGTGATAGCTTCTAAAGTCATTTCCAACTATAAGATTTTAGGATTATTAAGGCATTGCGTAAGAAGACCTGGATTTATGTCCTGACTCAGCTACTTTCTAGCCTTGGGAATCTCTCTGGTTCTTAGTTTTCTCATCTCTAAAATGAGGGGATTGGATAGATGACCTCAAAGGTCCCTTCCAATTCTAAATCTGTGATCCTGAGGATTTTATAAGCACATGATCCAATGTAGAATTATGTTTTTAAAAACCTACCAATTGCTTCTCACACTGATTGAGCATGGCCTCTTTCATGCATGTATAGATGATCTTCATAAAATATGAAGAGATGTGAATTTGGATTGGTAGGCTTTTATATATATACACATACAAACACTTAAACATACATACACACACACACATATATATATATATATTTGTTACCCTTTAAAGGGAGAGTAATAATGAGGTCTGAATATTGTTTTTCTAGACCTTTGATATTCTGTCCTCTTTTGAGTATTTTAGTAATTGATATCTCATTACCATTGTAGTAATGGTTTTTCTTAAATCTTTTTATGAAAGGTTTTTTTATTTTATTATTTTTTTATTTTTCATTAACAAGTCAGCAAGTTGTCACATTTGATAGAATGCTGGGTCAGAAGTCAGGAAGACTCCTCTTCATGAGTTCAGATCTGACCTCAAACATATACTAATCTTGTGACTCTGGTAAGTCACTTAATACTCTTTGCCTCAGTTTCTTCAGCTGTAAAATGAGCTTGAGGAAGAAAAAGCAAGCCACTCAAGTATCTTTGCCAAGAAAACCCCAAATGGGGTCACAGAGTCAGACACAACTGAATACAACTCAACAGCTATTGTTTTTTCTATCCAATTCCTCTTCTCCATTCTAAAAAATAAAAACAGAAGTCATGTAATACAAATATTCAGTCAGTCAAAAATAAAAAATCCCATACTGTCCAAGGCCAAAAATGTGTTTTATCCTTCACCTTGAATCAATCTTCTGTCTTTCAATAGAGTATTCTTTTTTTTTAAAAGCAATTGGGGTTAAGTAACTTGCTCAAGGTTACATGGCCAGGTGTTTCTGGGTGTGTGCTAAGTGTCTGAGCCCAGATTCGATCCCCAGGTCATCCTGACATTGGGGCTGGTACACTGACTTGCTGTGCTACCTGGCCGCCCCTCAGTAGAGTATTCTTTATCATTGATCCTCTAGAATTACTCTTGCTGACTGCATTGATCAGAGTTTTAAATCTTTCAAAGTTGTTAATTTTTTTAAATTATGTTTTTGTTTTGTTAAATATTTCCCACTTACTCGTAAAAAATTAACAATAATTTAAAAAAAATTAAGTTTCAAATTCTCTCTTTCCCTCCTGCTCCTTCACATCCTTGAGAAGGCAAGCAATTTAATAACACACACACACACACATATATATATATATATAGTCATGCAAAATATGTCCATATTAGCCATGTTGCAAATGACAAGACAAAAATTAAAAAAAAACAACTATGCATCAGTTTACATTCATATTTCACTCAGTTCTCTCTCTGAAAATGGACAGCATTTTTCATCATGGGTACTTTGGAATTATCTTGGATATCTTGGTAAGAGTAGCTAAATCTTTCACAGTTGATCATCATTTCAATATTGCAGTTAATCTATATAATGTTCTCCTGGTTCTGCTTCATTTTGCATGAGTTCATATAAGTCTTCATAGGTTTTCCTGAAATAATCATACTCATAATTTCTTATAACATAATAGTATTCCATCGTAATCATATACCATTTCTTCTTTAGCCATTCCTTAATTGATGGACATACCCCCAATTTCTAATTCTTTGCCACCACAAAAAGAGCTCCTATAAATATTTTTTGTACAAAGAAGTCATTTTCCTTTTTCTTCCATCTCTTTGGGATACAAACTTAGTACTGGTATCGCTAGGTCAAAGGGTAAGCACAGTTTTATAGCTCTTTGAGCATAGTCATGGATTAGTTCACATGGTTGAATTAGTGCAGAAGTCCATCAACAACGCATTAATGTCCCAATTCTTCCACATCCTTTCCAGCATTTGTCATTTTCCTTTTCTGTCATTTTAGTCAATCTGATAGGTATGAAGGAATTCCTCCAAGTTTTTTAAGTTTGCATTTCTTTCATCAGCAGTTATTTAGAGTATTTTTTCATGTTACTATTTATAGATAAGATTTATTTTTCTGAAAAGTACCTGTTTATATCCCTTATCCTTATCAACTGGCTAATCGCTCTTATTTTTATAAATTTGGCTCAATTCCCTATATATTTATATAAATATCATATATTTATAGTATCCCTAATATCTATTCCCTATATATTATTATCAGTTCCCTATATATTCCATATATACATATATGTGTGTATATATATATATATTTATGTAGTAAGGCCTTTATTAGAGAAAATTGCCATAAAAATTTTCCCCCAGTTTCCTCTTTTTCTTCTAATTTTGACTGTATTAATAACTTTGTGCAAAAGCTTTTTGATATAATATAGTCAAAATTATGTTTTATTTCATGTGATTCTCCCTATCTCTCATTTGTTCATAAACTTTTTCTTTATCCATAGATATGACAGATATATTTTTCCATGCTCTTTGAATTTACTTTTGGTACTACCCTTTGTGTCTAAATAATTTTTCAGTTTTGACTTTATCTAAGTATACTGTGTGAGATGTTGGTCTTCACCTAGCTTCTGCCAAACTGCTTTCTACTTTCCCCAGCAATTTAAGTTATTACCTCCAAAACTTGGATCTATCAAACACTAGATTACTATGATCATTTACCACTATGTATTGTTTCAGTTGTTTCTGACTCTTTGTGACCCTGTTAGGGTTTTCTTGGCAAAGACACTGGAATGATTTGCCATTTCCTTCTCCAGCTCCTTTAACAATTGAAGAAACTGAGACAGACAGGGTTAAGTGACTTGCCCTGGGTCATACAAGTATCTGAGGCCAGATTTTAATTTAAATCTTCCTGACTCCAGGACTCTTGCCCTATCCACTGTGCCACTTAGCTGCCCTAGTATGTACTGTGAACATAATCTATTCTCCTGATCTCTATTTCTTAGCCAGTACCAGATTGTTTACATGATTACTACTTAGTAATATAATTTAAAATCTGGTACTATTAGGCCAACTTCCTTCACAGTTTCTTTTATCAATTTTCTTGATATCCTTGAACATTTTATATCCAGATGAATTTTGTTATTATTTTTTCTAACTCTATACCATTGTTCTTTGTTAGTTTAATTTGTATGGCATTGAATAAGTAAATTAACTTAGGTAGAATTGTCTTTTTATTATATTTGCTAAGCTTGTTCTTGAGAAATTGTTTAGATCTGTCTTTATTTCTGTGGAAAGTGTTTTATAATTGTGTTAATATAATTCTTGTGTTTGTCTTAGCCAGTAACCTCCAAGTATTTTCTATTGTCTGCAGTTATTTTAAATGGAATTTCTCTTTTCATCTCTTCCTGCTGGGTTTTGTTGATAGTTTATAGAAATGCTGATGATTTATGTGGGTTTATTTTATGTCTTGCAATTTTGCTGAAGTTGGTAATTGTTTTAACTAGTTTTTTTTTAATTGGTTCTCTAGGGATCTCTAAGTATCATATCATCATATCATCTGCAAAGACTGATATTTTGGTTCCTCATTACCTATTTTTATTCCTTCAATTTATTTTTCTTATCTTATTGCTATAGCTAGAACTTCTAGTGCAATATTGAATAATAGTGGTGATAATGGACATCCTTGTTTCACCTCTAATCTTATTGGGAAGCCTTCAAGTTTATCTCCATTACAAATAATGTTTGCTCTTGGATTTAGATAGATACTACTTATCATTTTAAGGAAGGCTTTATTTATTCCTATGGTTTTTAGTGTTTTTAATACAAATGGGTGTTGTATTTTGTCAAAGGCTTTTTCTGCACCAGTTGATATACTCTCATGCATTTTGATGTTTTTGTTATTGATATGAACAATATCCTCATAGTTTTCTGAATATTGAATGAGCCCTGCATTCCTGTTCTAGATCCCACCTGGTCATAGTGAATGATCTTTGTAATATAATGCTATAATCTTCTTGATAGTTCTTACTTTAAAATTTTTGTATTGATATTCATTAAGAATATAGGTTGGGTCATTTAGCTATGGCCCTGGAGTCAGGAGGACCTTAGTTCAAGGACAGCTTTAGACTCTTACTGGCTGTGTGACCCTGGGCAGCTCACTTAACTCCAATTGCTCTACTCCCCCCCCACCAAAAAAAACAAAAACAAAAACATAGCTTTATATTTTTCTTTCTCTGTTTTTACTCTCCGTGGTTTAAGTATCAGCACCATATTTGTGTTGTAGAAGGAATTCAGTAGAAATCTTTCTTTGCCTATTTTCCCAAATAGTTTATATAGTATTAGGATTAATTGTTCTTTAAATGTTTGGTGGAATTTACTTGTAAATTCATCTGGTCCTGGGAATTTTTTCTTAAGGAGCTCACTGAAGACTTTCTCAGTTTCTTTTTCTAAGATAGGAGATGGGTGAAGGGAGAAGAAAAGTGGGGAAAATTATCTCACATGAAGGAGGTGAGCACAGAAGAGTTTTTATAATGGAGGGGAAAATGGCAGTGGTGCAGTGGCAATGCTAGAACCTCACTTACATCTAAATTGGTTCAAAGAAGATATATATATATTCCCTGATAGATAAGATAGATTTTTATTACAAATTTAATATATAGATAGATATGTGTGTATGATATACATATATACCGTGTTTCCCCTATAAGACCTATCCCGAAAATAAGCCCTCCCCTTACTGTGTAAGATTCCTCTAAAATAAGCCCTTCCCCGAAAATAAGCCCTATTGAGATTGCTACTGTAGTGAAGGTGATCCCCTGCGCTACACACTACATTACGGTACCCTCTGTATGCACCGTCCCCCCCCCCAGGTGAAACGCACGCCGCGCTCCGAGCTGCATCCAATCAGAGCTGCAGCAGTGAGCGTGTCATCCTGTTCTTCCCCAGTGATTTGCTTATTGAATAAAGGTACATTTTTTTGTTCACATTTACCTGTTTATTAAAATTGCTGTCAATGTTCATTAAAATAAGCCCTCCCCTGAAAATAAGCCCTCTGGTGTTTTTCTGTCCAAAAAAATTAATAAGACAGTGTCTTATTATCGGGGAAACACGGTATATATGTATGTTTCCTTCTTGATGATTTATTCAGGCATGTTGAAGAGTCTCTTTCTTTGATTATGGTTTTCATATAGTCCAATAATTTTTTTTTTAAGCAATCAGGGTTAAGTAACTTGCTCAAGGTTACATGGCTAGTTATTTCTGGGTGTGGTGCTGAGTGTCTGAGCCCGGGATTCGATCTCCAGGTCATTCCAACACTGGAGCTGGTGCTCTTACTTGCTGAGCCACATGGCCACTCCTAAGCAATTGGGGTTAAGTAACTTGCTCAAGGTTACATGGCCAGGTGTTTCTGGGTGGGTGCTAAGTGTCTGAGCCTGGGATTCGATCTCCAGTTCATCCTGACACTGGGGCCGGTGCTCTTACTCGCTGTGCTACCTGGCCGCCCCTGTCCAATAATTCTTAAATCATCTTTCCTCAACCTATTTTCCAGCTTGGTTGTTTTTTCCAGTAAGTTATTTTACATTTTTTTCTATTTTTATTCCTTTCACTTTGTTTTATTGTTTCTTGATTTCTCATACAGTCATTAGATTCCACTTGTCGAATTCTAATTTTTAAGGAAATATTTTCTTTAGTGAACTTTTTTACCTCATTTTCCATTTGATCAATTCTATTTTTAAGGTATTATTTTCTTCAGTATTTTTGTGCCTTTTTTTTTACCAATCTGTTCATTGTTTCATTATAAATAGAGAATTTTGTTTTCATTTGCTTAACTATCTTTTTCTCTGCCACTCTTTGATTTTGAAAATAATTTTTTAGTTCTTCCAGGAATTCTGATTGGACTTGTGTCTAATACACTCCCCCTCCCCTGTTCCCCCTCCATCCCTTTGCTTATAGCTCTTTTACTTTGTTGTCTTTTTCTGAGTTTGTGTCTTGATCTTCCCTTTCACCATAGTAATAGTTTTTGTTTCTTTAATGATCAGGTCTGTTTTTTATTTGCTCATTTTTTCCACCCTATTTCTTGATTTTGACCTTTGCATTAAAATTGTGCTCTGTTCCCAGCATGGGGAGTAAGGGGACATTGTCTCAAGCTTTAGACTTTTTAACACTTCTGTTTTCAGATCCAGTTTGGGGAACTTAGAAGTTTTTGGTGCTTTCAAGGTGGTGTAACTGGGGAGAAGTCTGGTCACTGCTCTCCTGGTTTGCACTCTAGTCCTTACCAGGAAGGACGCCTGATTTCTTGGGATTGCAATACTGTTCCTCAGAGACCCAGATCCCTTGGGACTGGAGGTGATACTGTTCTTCAGTGTCCCTGATCTCTTGTGAACAAAAGTAATGCTGCCCCTCAGGGCTTCCACTCCCTCTTGATGGAAAGTGATCCTCTCTGCCCTTGGACTATGACCCAGAAGTGGGTATTAGTAATGGATTTGCCAAACTGTGTCAAGTCCTGCATTTAGTGCTAGTGCAGAAGTCTTCTGTAATTTCCTTCTGACCAGTTGCCATCTATGGCTTGGGAGCTCCTGAAATTGCCATTGATTCTGTCACTGCCACCTGGTCCCACCACTGGTGTTTCATCCTTGTGGGCTTTGGGCCAGCCTCCACCTGCCATGTCACAGATCCCTGTTTCTGACTTCCTGAGTTGTGTTGGGCTAAAAGAATGTTTTACTCTGACCTTTTGTTGACTCTGCCATTCCAAAACTCAATTTGAGGTATTACTTTAAAGTTATTTGAAGGATAATATTTGGAGAGCTCAGCTGAATACTTTCTCTACTCCACCCTCTCTGCTCCACCTCTTATTGTAAAGTTAATTTTCACAGTAATTATCATACAAATGATTCCCTTATTTTACTCACTTTACTCTAAATCACTTCATACCACAGTACTATTCCACTGTATTTTTTTTACTGTCATTTATTCAGCTGTCCTCCAATTAAGACACATTTATTTAGTTTCTAGTTCTTTACCTTGTGTGTTTGGACATATGTATATATTAACACACACATACACATACATATGCATTCTGTATACATGTTCGTTTACATACAAATGCTTTCCATTTTTGTGTTATCTCTTTGGGAGTAGAGGTCTTGTGGTGATACTGATGAATCAAAGGGTCTGCACAATTTAGTGACTTTTGGTACATAATTCCAAATTGTTTTCCAGAATAGCTGTGCCAGTTCATAATTCTACACTTAGGTTCACTTAGGTGAGTTTCCCACAGCCCCTCCAACATTTGTCTTTTTACATTTTTCGTTGTTGTCAACTTTCCCAATCTAATGGGAACTTGCCGCCTTTTTAGCCTGGACTTTCACTTTATATACTCATCCAAGTCCAGCTACTCTTCTCCCCTTTGTTTCTTTAGTGTAATTTCTCATGGAATACAATGGAGACTGTAATATTAAGGACCTAAGTCCAAAATAGAACTAACTTAGATTCTGCGTGTATTTTCCATAGAACAGTTCTATCAGCACATGTAGGTACATAGCATAAATATGCACATAGGTAAATGGGTTAGTACATTAAAAATGTATATATGCATGCATGGACACATGGACAGAGGAAGTTACATGGCTCAGTGGATCGAGCTCTAGGCCTAGAATCAGGAAGACATCAGTTCACTTCCAACCTCAGACATTTACTAGCTTTGCGACCCTAGGCAAGTCAATTAACTCCTGTTTACTTTAATGTATTGGAGAAGGAAATGGAAAACTGACCCCGAATCTTTGCCAAGAAACCCCTATGGACAGTATGCTGTGGTTCATGGAGTCACGAAGAATTGGGTATACTGAATGACTGAACAATGATACACATGGACATGCAGGTACAAAATTGCACATATGTATATGTGTGTACATATATCGGACAGAATGAATGGCATTTTAAAGTAAGAGGATTAGAGTTAACCAGTTTGGCTTTTACAAAGTTTGGGTTTTTAATTTTTTTCTAAACTTCTTCCTGAAACAAAGACTTAATTTTTAAACAGCTCTTCCAGTGATGCACACATGACTATTAGTCATAGGATCCCACGCAGTCTTTGAAGAATTCAAGTTGATGCTCACCCAAAAGCAATGGAGTGGTGTGTGGTGGACATGAGTAGGCCAGAGAACATTATCAAGGAAGAGCTGTGCAAGAGAAGTATATGAGAAGCAAATAAAAGAAAACTTTAGAAATATATGATCAAGAAAGAAGAGAGGTGAGTCATACAGCCAGTGACAACAGATGCCATTTGTATGCATCAGTGGTATATGTATGATTTCAAGAGATCTGCAGGAAAGTCTCCTAGTTCATCGGGTGAACATCCTGTGAAGAATTTATATCACACAGGATCAAAAGATACAAATTAGTTGTGATCTGCACTGATGGAGGTTTTTCCCATATTGATTATAATAAAGATCTGAGTATATTGAAGGATTCCTGCATGTTTCTCAATTGTATAAATCACCTGACTTTCAAGGAAAAATTTTTTAAAGATCCCTGAAACAAGACTGACTTCTATCACTGTCTTATTTGCATTGTACTGCCAGTCTAGTAGAAGTCACATATTCCATTTCTCCCTTTCCTCCAGGTGAAACTTTCCACAATGGAAATTTTAATTATTTTTCTGTTCCATTTTTTTTTCTAGAAAGGGCAAGGGGCTCATTTAGGAGAATGCAATCAGGAGACCACATCACTCTTCTGATACTTCATGCATTCTTGTTGGGTTGATTGGTTGGTTGGTTGGTATAGTAATTCTATAAACATGTTTTGGGGGAAAGATGATAAACAAAATTTAGCCCTAAAAATGAAGAAATGTCACATCTCTTCATTGTCATTTGTGAATCCTAGCATACTGTTGGGATTTTAATTTCTGTCCAAAGATACAAATAGTCTTGTAGGAAACAGAGGTAAAAATCATTAGTGTAACCAGAGAGGTAACTGTCATTAAATCTTGTTGCTGAGTGCTTATCACTTTAGTCATGTTGTACTTATGAGAAGGGTTGGCCTTCTGCTGAGATGGAAGAGGTGACATGCTAACTGAAGGGATTTGAGGGTTTTAAGGGATGCCATTATGTCCTTGCCAATATATCTACTCCACATCTGTCAAGGTACCTGAAGCTCTGGGGTCTGTAGCAAGTCTCTATCAAAATATGATAGTCCTAAGTTTAAGAGGGACTGCATAGTAGTGAGTGGAGCACTGACCCTGGAGTCAGGAGAACCTGAGTTCGGATCTGACCTCAGACACTTAACACAAAAACTAGCTGTGTGACCTTGGGCAAGTCACTGAACCCCAAATTGCCCTCCAAAAAGCAAAAAAAAAAAGGACTGCATGGTCTAATAGACTGGCTTTGAGTAATCTTGTGCCTCATTCAAGAATCTGAAATTGTGTCCTGATGTCCTAATGGCACAGGGTCATAAAATCCTGAAAGAAATGGCACCTTAAGTTATTCTATGGGAGCTACCCGTTTAATGAGTGTAAGCTGAAAGACTTCCTGAAAGTTGGATATAGGAACAACATTTGGGGACTGGTTAGGAACCAGAGGGGTTCGATAAAGTCACTGAAATGGGAGTTGCCAAAGACCAATTTTTCCCAATTCCCAATTTCCCTAAACCTTGACTTGTCTATAGGATCAGATCTGATCATTCCATTTGACCCATGTAGAAACTGGCTTTTTTCTTTTGAAAATTTTCTTCCATACACATAATGAAATAGTTTAATATATGGAGAAATGTGCATCTTTTATCTTCTAAAACTTCAGAAAAACATAAGATGTTTTCCACTCACTAAAATGACTGAAAAAGGAGCAAAAGAAACTGAAAGCATATCTATTAGCCATAAGTTGAAAGGCCTGTGCAATAGTTTAATATTCTTCTGCTTGCCAATAGACTTTACAAATGGCTCATGGACTCAGTGCACAAAATGAATGTCATATGAGCTGTTGTTTTTGTATGTTTAAATAACAGCAGCTCTAGGTAATGTGGAGTTAATGGTTTAGCACTTTTACAGTGTCAATGTTCCAACACTAATGGAAACATTTTTCTTTTCAACTTTTAAAAATAGTTTCAAAGAGGAAGCACTGTGTATCATACTGATTCAGTTATAGCTGTAAAAAGAAACTTGACAGAAAGTGATTGGAACTCTTGAGTACCACCCTAGGGTAATGCAATGCAAAATCACGCTGGTATGGAACTGTTATTCTATTTTCTATAAGACATACCTAATAAAGCTATACAGTTTGATATCCTGAGTTATTTTGATATTGTGTTCATAGTAAATGTGATAATAGATTTCTTGTAACTCAATGAACTCAATAGAGACAAAATACTGTATAACCACCTTTGATTCTCATTTTATTAAGTGAATAAATGTAGTGTACATTTAGCTTCAAGAAAAGGATTGGCAAGAAAAAAATAGAATAGCTACAGAAACTTGTGATTTGTCATCAATTAGTTTTATTCTTATAGATACAGCAAACAATTTTATTTTAGTCTCTAGCATGTATGTTCTTATATATAATGAAGCAAAAAGCATGCACATATAGCAACTTAATTCCTGCATTGTCCCATAAACTTTCATTAAGATTTTTGATTGATATTGCATCTGTGATGTGTTTTCTTTCCAAAAGGATCCCTAAGCCTTCCCATCCTGTTCAGCTGATGTCTTATGTCTTCCCACAAATCTGCATAAGATTTACAGTGGAATGGTAAGGTTTTCTGGGTGTTAGTACATTACTTGATCTCTCCATAAAGGGAGAGTCTTTCTGTAAGGAGAATCTAACTTTATAGTTTAAAAAGAAATCCCCCCAATTGTTTTTCGTTTGATAATCTTTATGTAGTTACAGACAAGTCAGCTCTACCTTGGACTTTGCAGGTATATACAATAGGCAGTTGAGCTCCTCCACATTACTGCTAATTAGCAGTTATTAATGAGCTACCGAGAAATATTAGATAGAGGACCAACGAAGACTGGAGCAATCAAGGACCACTGCAGAGCTCTTAAAAAGCTCACTGGAGAGAGTTTCATTTTTTTGTTGCTCCTTATAATGGTGGCATCATAAGAATTAACTAGTACACAGCCAGAGAAGAGGTACAAACTAGAATTTCTGTTGTTTTTTAACCTGAAAAATCCAGGTTAACATCTATTAGGCCATTTTATACACTGGGACTAATTAAGCAGTTAATGATCTTTCAACAGTCCCTTGAATGAGCTAAATAATTCACTATTTAAGAAACAATGGTGAATGCTTTGGAAATAGAACTCTTTGTTAATACTAACAACACCAAACAAAGTATTTTTGTGCCATAAGCCAAGTTATAAATTTATGGTCTGTTTTCTTGATGGCCTTCAAAGAAAGTGTGGACACAACTCTACCTTTTAAAAGAGAATTAATCTAGAAGCACAGCAGAAGGAGCAGACACAATCAGAGCTATCTGAATAGTGATTACAATAGATTTTTTCTTGATTTAATGACTGCAGAGTAATTGATGAAAGAAACATTAATGTGCTTTGAAGGAGCACAGTGAGTAGAAAGTATATTTAGATCTGACAATCAATCTTAAGCATTTTATGATTATTTTCAGTTTCCTCACACTTCTTTCCTGGGGTTCCTTGGTAATTAGTAATGTAATAATGATATTAAGAATGAGTAATGCCGTTTCTGGATTTGGATAGCAGACCCTAAGGGCATCCTGTGTCAGCTGGCAAAGATCAATAGTTGCTGTTGATTCCACATGAAAGAGCATGTTTTGGGGCTTCTAGGTGGTGCAGTGAATGGGGCACTGGCCTTGGAGTTGGGAGGACCTGAGTTCAAATCCAGCCTCAGACATTTAACACACTAGCTATGTGACCTTGGGCAAGTTGCTTAACCCCAATTGCCTTCCCTTCCCCCTCCATAAAAGAATAAAATAAAATAATGAAAGAGCATGTTTTGTATCTGACACTTTTAGCTCTCTACCTCTAAAAAGAATTCTGACATCTAGATTTTTGTTACAGTTAAATTCTAAGGCAGCTAGTTGACACAGTGGCTAGAGTGCTTGCTGGTCCTGGAGTTAAGAAGTGTCATCTTTATGAGTTCAAATCTGGGCCTCAGAAACTTAGTAGCTGTGTGACCCTGGGCAAGTCATTTAACCCTGTTTGCCTTCGTTTCCTCATCTGTAAAAAGAGCTGCAGAAGGAAATGGCAAACCAATCCTGTATCTTTGCCAAGGAAACCCCAAATGGAGTCACAAAGAGTCAGACATGACTGAAACAAGCCGACAACTACAAAATTCTTTTAGACTCTTTTTAATATTATCAATTCTATATTTGTGACCTCAGGATAGGAAATAACTCTATAGCCAATGAAAATTTTTTTTTTAAAAATAACTACATTACACTACAGTGTAATAACTGCACTGGCTAGGAGAAAACTGACACAAATAATCAATTTCCTTTCTGTGTACATGAACTTCAGTTAAAGATAAAACAAGCCTTGAACTGCTTTATTTTTCTTATAAAAAATTATTATCTCTCCCTCCCATGGCACTTACCCCCACTTGAACAATAAATAGACGGAAGCAAATACTCTCATTGTCACTGTCCCAAACTCACACATAGTCCATCAAAATAAATTCCCACATTGGCCATGTCTGAAAACATAGGTTTCAATCTGCATTTTAAGTTCATCATCTCTTTGGCGGGAGATAGGTAGCATGTTTCATATTTTGTCTTCTGGATTCATTGTTTATCATTGTCTGGATTTGTATTTTAAATTCTTTCTAAATATTTTTTTCTTTATAGTGTCATTATATAAATTGTTCCAGTTCTGCTTACTTAACTCTGCATTAGGTCATAAAACACTTTCCAGTTTTCCCAAAAACTATCTATTTAATCATTCCTTATGACACAGTAATATTCTGTTGCATTCATATACCATAATTTGTTCAACCATTCCCCATTTGATTGGTACTCCCTTAATTACCATTTTTAGATACTGTAAAATAGCTACTGTAAATATTTTTGTACATGTAGGTCTTTTTTCTCTTTAATTTCTTTGGGATATAGACTTAGTAAATGTTATCTTTGGGTCAGTGGGTAAACGTAGTTCATTGACTTTTGGGGCACAGGTCCAAATTGCTTCCCAAAGTGACTATATCAGTTCACAGCTCCCCCATTAATACATTAATAAATTTTCCTGCCTTGTATTCCCTCCAACATTTGTCATTTACCCCTTTAGTCACCTTTGCTATTGGATGAATGGCTCATATTTTTATAAATTTGAATCCATTCCTAATGTATCTAGGATATGGAGCTTTTATCAGACAAATTTGATGTAAATGTTTTCCCCAGTTACTTGTTTCCCTCTTAATTTTAATTCTATTTTGTTTTTACAATGTTTAAATTTTAAATCATTCAAATTATACATTTTATTTTCTTTGATCTTCTCCATGGCTTGTATATTAATGAATTATTACTCTGTCCACGTATTGGAAAGGTAATTTCTTCTTTGATCCTTTAATTTACTTAAGATATCACCTTTTATTTCTAAGTCATGCATCCATTTGTCTTATATTGTAGGAGATATTAGTCCATACTTAATTTCTGTTAAACTACTTTTCAGCTTCCCCAGAAGATTTTGTCAGATAATGTGTTCTTCCCCTCAAGTAACTGGGAGTTTTGAGTTTATCAGACACTGTGCTATCATGTTCATCTGTTTCTCTGTTCCATGGATCAACATCTCTATTTTTTAACCAGTATCTAAATCACTTTAATGATTAGTGATTTATACTGTAGTTTGAGATCTGGTAATGATAGACTCTCTTCTTCCTATATTACTCATTATTACTCTTAATATTCTTGACTTATTGTTCCACATGAATTTTTCTACTATGTTTTCTATCTCTTTAAAATAACTCATTGGTGGTTTGATTGGTATGGAATTGAATAAGTAAGTTAATGTAGGTAATATTATAATTTTTAGCATATTGACTTGGCCTATATATGAGTAGTTAATACTTTCCAATCATCCATGTCTATATTTCCGAAAAGATTTTTATATTTCTCTAGTTCGTTGGTGAGTCTTGGTTCATGTGGTCCCAAGTATTCTATTTTGAATGGAATTTCATTTCCTCACTTTTCCTGTTGGGTTTTGTTGGTAATATACAGAAATGCTGATGTTTTTTGTGGATTTATTTTATAACCTACAACTTTGCTGAACTTCTTTCAGTTAATTTTTTAGTGACTTTTTAGGATTTTATCATATCTGTAAAAGTGATGATTTTGTTTCTTATTTGCTTATGCTTATTCCCTTAATTTCTCATCCTTTTTATTGCTAAAGCTAGTATTTCTAGGACTATATTAAATAGTAGTGGTGATAGTGATTTCTTGTTTGACAGCTCATTTTACTAGAAAGGCTTCTACCTTTTCTCTTTTACATATAATGTTTGCTTTTGTTTTTTAGATAGATATTGCTTACTATATTAATAAAGGGCCTTTATATCCCTATGCTTTCCACTATGATTTTTTTTAAAGCAGAAGTGGATTATGGATTTTGTCAAAATATTTTTAATCTCCATTGATATAATTATGTGGTTTTTAGTATTTATATGATTTACATAATTTATCATATTTTTAGTCTTCCTTACATTGAAACAACCCTGTATTTCTGCTACAAATTCAACTTGTTTGTATTTGATAATATTTTCTTTGAACATTTTTGTAAACATTCATTAGGGATATTGTCTTATAGTTTTCTTTCTTTGTCTCTCTCTCTAGTTTAGGTATCAAGGCCATATTTGTATAAAAAATATATTAGAAGAGCCACATCTTTTCTTATTATTACAAATAGTTCATGTAACATTGGAATTAATTGTTCTTTGAATGCTTGGTAGGATTCACTTGTAAATCCATCTGTTCCTAGAGTTGTTTTTTTCTTTCATCTTTAGGAGTTCATTTATGGTTGTTTCACTTTCTTGTTCTGGTATTTGATTATTTAAATATCTTACTTTATTAATCTAGATATTTTATATGTTTGTACATATTCATTTATTTCCTCTAAGTTATTAGTTTTTTTTAGTACATGATTGAGCAGAATAGACTGATAATTTACTTTGTTTCCTCTTCAATTGTTATGAATTTTCTTCTTTTTCATTTTTGATCAAAATATAGTGGTTATTGTCTTTTAAAAATTATACTGATAACTGTTTATTAGCTTTTTTTACGGAAACAAGCTTTACTTTTACTTATCAAAGCTATGTTTTTTCTCATTCAGTTTTATTAATTTCTTCTTTAATTATAAAAATTTCTGCCTTTTTACTTAGGGAATTTTGATTTGTAGTTGCTCAATTTTTAAAAATATTTCTGAACCAGGTTGATTGATTTGTTCTTCTCCTTTGTTAATGAAAGTATTTAGAGAAATAAAATTTTCCTTAAAAACCATCTTAGATTAATTGGGAGGCAGAGCCAAGATGGCAGAGTAAAAGCAGGAACTTGCTTGAACTCTTCCCCAATCACCTCCAATACTTGTAAAAAAAAATGACTCTAAACAAATTTTAGAGCTATAGAACCCACAAAATGACAGAGTAAAACACATCTTCAACTGAAGACAGCCTGGCAGACTGACAGGAAGGATTTATCGTACCAGGCTGGGAGTGGACTGCAGTCTTGCTAGGGCCACGCTGGCACAGATCAAGTTAAAGCAGACCTCAGGGGACTGAATCACTGGCAGCTGTGGTAGTTTCCAGACTTCTCAACCCACAAATGCCAAAGACAAAGTAAAATGTCAGTGGTTAAATCCTGTTGGACCTGGTGAGAAAAGAGCACGGTCTGGCCCCTGCCTCTGGGGCAGTAGAGGTGGTGGCTATGGTGGCAGTAGCAACAGCAGCAGGCCCACAGATAGTGGGGGAACCAAGCAGCTGAACAGAGGGCAATTGCAGGAATCTCTTTGCCGGCACTGAGGCAGGATTCTCTTGCTTCAGCCTGTTTGGATCTTGTTTCAGTCTTGAGGGGCGGCCCTGGGATGAGGAGCGCTGGCGTGGCAGAGCTTGTGGAGGCTGTGAAGAAGGTGTTCTCCTCTCAGTTCTGAGGCAGGAGCAGCTCTGACAACAGCTACACAAAACCCCAGAAAATTTGGGAGAGAGCCCTCTCCACCATGGAAGCAGAGTTCTATTGTGGTAAAGAACTCAAAAGTCAAGTAGTTGGATGGGAAAATGAACAAACAGAGGAAAGAAATCAAACTATAGAATGTTTCTTTGGTGACAAAGAAGATCAAAACATAGAACCAGAAGAAGACAACAAAGTCAAAGTTCCTGCATCAAAAGCTTCCAAGAAAATGTCAATTGGTTGCAGGTTATGGATGAGCTCAAAAAGGATTTTGAAAATCTAATAAGAGAAATAGAGGAAAAATTGGGAAGATAAATGAGAATGATGCAGGAAAATCATGAAAAATGAGTCCTACTTGTTATAGGACACCAAAAAAAAATACTGAAGAAAATAATGCCTTAAAACTAGACTAACTCAAACGGCAAAAGAGATCCAAAAAGCCAATGAGGAGAAGACTACCTTAAAAGCAGTTTTAGCCAAATGGAAAAGGAAGTCAAGAAGCTCACTGAAGAAAACAATTCCTTCAAAATTAGAATGGAGCAAATGGAAGCTAATGACTTTATGAGAAATCAAGATATTATAAACCTGGTCCAAAAGAATGAAAAAATAGAAGACAATGTAAAATACCTAATCAGAAAAATCACTAACTTGGAAAATAGATCCAGGAGGTATCATTTAAAAATTATTGTACTACCTGAAAGCCATGATGAAAAAAAAAAGCTTAGACATCATCTTTCCAAAAATTATCAAGGAAAACTGCCCTGATATTCTAGAACCAGAGGGCAAAATAGAAATGGAAAGAATCCACCAATCATCTCTTGAAAAAGATCCCCAAATTAAAACTCCTAGGAATGTTATAGCCAAATTCCAGAGTTCCCAGGTCAAGCAGAAAATATGACATGCTGTTAGGAAGAAACAATTTGAGTATTATGGAGATGCAACCAGGATAACACAAGATCTAGCAGCTTCTACATTAAGGGATCAAAGGGTTTGGAATATGATATTCTGAAGGTCAAAGGAACTAGGATTAAAACCACGAATCACACATCCAGCAAAACTGAGTATAATACTTCAGGGAAAAATATGGATATTCAATGAAATAGAGTACTTTTAAGCATTCTTGATGAAAAGATAAGGGCTGAACAGAAAATTTGACTTTCAAATGCAAGAATCAAGAGAAGCATGAAAAGGTAAACAGGAAAGAGAAATCATAAGAAATTTAATAAAGTTGAACTGCTTACATTCCTTTATGGAAAGATGATATTTGTAATCCCTTATACTTTTCTCAGTATGAGGATAGTTGAAGGGAAGATAGATAGATAGATAGATAGATAGATAGATAGATAGATAGATAGATAGATAGATATACACACACATATATATTTACATTTATATATGTATGTATATATGTCTATATGTGTACATATATACATAGAGGGCACAGAGCATGTTGAATATGAAGGGATATGAATATGAAGGAATGATATCTAAAAATAAAATTAGGAGGTGAGAGAGGAATATATTGGGAAAAGGAAAAATGGAGAGATAGAATAGGCTAAATTATCTCACAGAAAAGAGGCAAGAGAAAGCTGTTACAATGGAGGAGAAGAGCAGGGAGGTGAAAGGGAATGAGTCAATGCTACTGTCATTGGATTTAACTTAAGGAGGAAATCACATACACACTCAATTGAGTATCTTACCCTACAGGAAAGTAGAAAGGAAGGGAATAAGAGGGGGGCTTGATGGAAGGGAGGGCAGATTGGGGGACAGGGTATTCAGAAGCAAATACTCTTGAAAAGTGACAGGGTCAAGGGAGAAAAGAGAATAAGTGGAGGGGATAGGATGGAGAGAAATATAGTTTTTATCTTTCACAATAGCATTACTGTGGAAATGTTTTGCATAACTGCACATACATAACCTATATTGAATTGCTTGTCTTCTCAACGGGCTTGGTAAAGAGGGATGAAGGGAGAGAATCTGGAACACAAAGTTTTAAAAACAAATGTTAAAAAATTATTTTTGCATGCAACTGGGAAATAAGATATATAGGCAATGGGTTATAGAAATCCATCTTTCCCTACAAAAAAATAAAGGGTAAGGAGGGAACAAGGGAGATGGGGGAATATAAAAGAGGGCAGATGGGGAGAAGGGGTAATTAGAATATGTGCCATCTTGAGGTGGGGGATAGGGGAGAGATGGGAAGCAAATTTGGAACTCAAAATCTTGTGGAAATAAATGTTGAAAACTAAAAATAAATAAATTCTGAAAAAAAGAGCCATTTTAGCTGTATCCCTTAAGTTTTGGTATTTCTTATTTTTATAATTTTCTTTAATTAAATTATTTATTCTTTCTTTAATTTGCTCTTTGAACTACTGGTTTTTTAGACTTGTGGTATTTAGTCTCCAATTACTTTTCAGTTCTTTCTTAAAAGGCCTTATTATTGAATATCGTTTTAAAAATGTGATGAACAAATGGTATTTTTGCATCACTCCCTTTCCACTTTTGAAGTTTTGTTACATGTAAATGATAAATTCTTCAGATGTACCTCCATGGGAGGGCCATGGCCATCCTTGAATCCAACCACCATTTTGAGTCTTCTAGATTGTTCAGTTCTTGGATTGAAGCACTCTATTTACTGTATTAATATGGTTCAGAATTGAATTCCAATTCATCAGTATGCACACAATGATAGAAAATATATTTGATTAAAAAGACCTTAGTCTGTAGAAATAATTTCTGAATCAGCCAGTGTATTTGGGACAATATCATTCAACAGTTTAAACACTAATGTTATTTGTGAATGCAACCCTTTTATAGCACTTGCCTCAGGGTTTCTGAGTGACCTTTAAGAGATAACTGTAATGTATTCATTAACATTTCCCAGCAGCTGGTGGAACTTGAAAAGAATGTGAAGGTCTTTGTACTATTTTGAAAAAAAAATGTAAGAGACCTATTATTCAAAGAAACTGAATATTTTACCTGCTAGATTAAGATCATGTGCCTGTACATATAGCACAAATATAGCAAATTCCTTTTCATGCAGAATAGTTGTTTGCATTCCTTTGAACTCAATACCCATATTTACTGCATCAGTTATCATAGCTTAGGCTTCTTGAATTTTTATACCAGTTCCATCCAATATTAATTTCTAAAGATTTGTGATGCAATCTGATCTTTTCAAGGACATCAATGATGTCTATAGAACTCTTTTATAGAAGTCCTTCAATGGATAACAACAATGCTTTGAATAAAAGAATCACGAGATCAGAGTTGGATGGGATCTCAGAACCTTTCTAGTCCAACCCATGCCCCTCAAAAAATCCCCCCCTCCACAACATAACTGAAAAAAGCTCTCCTAGCAAGAGACCCATTCCACTCCTAGATAACTCATTGTTAGTTTTTCCTTGCATCTAGCACAAATTTGTCTCCTTGCAACTTCTTCCTACTGCTCCCAGTTCTGCCTTTTAGAGCCAACTATCTCTTCCAAGTACATGGCAGCCCTTCAAATACTTGAAAGATGATTATCACTTTTAAAGATATTTGAAATATAGACAGTGTTTTGCAATCCTTAAAACTCTGTGCAAATGTGAGCTATTAAATCCTCTTTAGGAAAGAAAAAAAAGGTAAACATCTGAAGTCCTTTAACAGACCTTCATTTGATATCAGACCTTCATTTGATGTGAATTCAAATGCCTTTCACTACCCTAGTTGTCATGTTCTGGATAATATCCAACTTATTACTGCCCTTCCTAAAATAAGCTTTTGATTTGAGCAATATTTTTGATGGGAATATTACTGTGTGGCTGAATAACAATGAAAGCTAATTTTTCTTTCTTAATTTCAGAAAATATTTCAGCTTAAAATTTGATGCTTAGCAAACAAACAAGTCCATTTAAAATCAATTTAATTGATTGTTGCATCTCATCATCAACGAATTGTCTTTTTATTCCCTTTTTTTATTGACTTTCACTTGAAAAATGAGTGCAGTGATCCAGTGAATTCTTGTGATTTTTCCCTGTTTACAATGGCAAATTTTTCCAGTGATAATTTTAAAGGTTGGAGGGGTGAGAAATGTCAATAGTACACTGACCAACTTGTTTGCTAAAGTGAAGGCAAGGAAAGCAAAAACAAGATCAGCTTAATTGATGATACATTATGCAACCCTAGTTTCCATGGCAAAATTGCTTGGCAAACCAAAAACCTGTAAGTGAATGTTCATTATCTTAGCTGTTTTTGGTGATCAGCATATTTACCCGTCTTTGCACTTTTGTTTCAAGTAGTTAACACCTCATTTGAACATCTGTATTTTACCTAATTGAGAGGTCATTAACCTTGGTGGAATATTAGTACTTTTGTAACTTAACATAAGCACCTTTCATCACTTATTCTTTATTCATTTAATGCAGTTGGCTGGTCATTTGTTAAATAATTATTTTTTCCTACTGGATATTTAAAGGAATGTTTTTTTTTAATTTCAGAGCCATAAGTACTAGATGTAAATTCAATATATTTTTAAGTATCAAAGTCCGTATATTGCACGTGACCCCCTTTTTTTCTGTGCAATATATTTCTATACTCCTTTTACCTTTACATTCATCATTGAATAATTGTTGTATAAACAATAGAATGGAATGAAATGAAATTAAGTGATATGCAAATGGATCTAGAAAACCTTAATAATTATGACAAGGCAATTATAAATAGCTTTTCTTAGTGATATATTTTTGCTGTTTTAAAATAAATTTTAAAGAGCTTGAACAGCTAAAGGTAACTAGGAAATAGTAATGGTTTGTTTCAAGGAGTTTGCCTCTTTGACAGTATACTCCAATTTTGGAAATTCTAAGGTTTTTACTAGTTCAGTAGTATATGTAGACATGTCAGAGGTTAAGCAAGGGCTACTTGGGCCAAAAAAGAAGTTTATCCTTCAAATCTAACAGAAAATTAATAATTTCACAAGATCTCTTTATCTTGGTATTCTGCAGAATTTCAAGCACAATTCAGATACTTGTTTGTTTGTTTTTTTTCCCAAGTTTTATCATGTTTATAGATACTTCTTCCCAGTAAAAATTTTTTAAAAGATGAGAGTTGCAAATCAAAGCCTTCATCCTTTTATTGTTTTTTTTTTGTTTTTTAGTGTTTTAAATTTATTTTTTAATTAAAGTTTATGTTTATTTTTAGTTTACATCATTCATTTCACAAGATTTTGAGTTACAAATTTTCTCCCCATCTTTCCCCTACCCACCACCCAAAACAGTGATCCCACTGTATAGCCCCTCTCCCAATCTGCTCTTTCCTACATCCTCCTCTATGTCCCCTCTGGCTTTCCAGTAGGGCAAGATGGAACTCCATACCCCAATGCCAGTATATCTTATTTCCTAGTTGAATGTAAACTAATAATAATAATTTTTTTAGACATTTTATTTTAAAACTTTGAATTCCAGATTCTTTCCCTTCCTCCCTCATCACCCACCCTTACTGGCAAGATAAGCCATTCAATATAAGTTGTACATGTATAGCTAAACCAAACTTTTCAATAGTGGATATATTGAGAAAGACCGACTATATTTCCCTCCATCCTATCCCACTCCCCACTTCTTCAATTCTCTGCTATGACCCTCTCCCTTTTCAAAAATGTGTGCTTTTAGCTATCCTCTCCCTCCAAACTGCCCTCCCCTCCATCATCCCCCCTCTCATCCCCTTCTCCCCTTTTCCCCCTACTCTACTGTAGGATGAGTTACCCTATTTAGTGTGTATGTCATTCCCTCCCTAAGACAAATTTAATGGGAGTAAGGCTGACCCATTCCCTTTTGCCTCCCTGTTCTTCTCTTCCATTTTAACAGTTTCCCTTGCCTCTTCTATATGAGATAGTTTACCCCATTCTGTCTCTCCCCATCTCCTCTCATTATATTCCTCTCTCACCTCTCAATTTCACCTTTTAAATATCATCCCTTCCTATTCAATTGATCCTGTGCCCTCTGTCTATGTATACCTGTACACATATATACACAAACTCACATATGTATTCATATGCTCATATAACTTCCTATATAGACATATATTTATGTATACGTGTGTGTGTGTATACATGCATTTATATTCCCTTCAACTATCCTCATACTGAGAACATAAGTTACAATTATCATTTTTCCATGTAGGAATGTAAATAGTTCAACTTTGATAAGTTTCTTATATTTCTTTTCATTGTTTAACTTCTCATGCTTCTCTTGCATCTTGTATCTGAATGTCAGATTTTCCATTCAACTCTGTTTTTTTTATCAAGAATGCTTGAAAGTCCTCTATTTCACTGAATAACCATATTTTCCCCTGAAACATATTACTCAGTTTTGCTGGGTAGGTGATTCTTGGTTTTAATCCTCGCTCCTTTGCCCTCCAGAATATCATATTCAAAGCCCTTTGATCCCTCAATGTAGAAGCTGCCACATCCTGTGTTATCCTGATAGTGTTTCCACAATATTCAAATTGTTTATTCCTGGCTGCTTGTAATATTTTCTCCTTGATCTGGGAATTCCGGAACCTGGCTATAATATTCCTATGAGTTTTCTTTTTGGGATATTTTTCAAGAGGTGATAGATGAATTCTTTCAATTTCTATTTTGCCTTCTGGTTCTTTTTTAAATTTTATTTTGAAGGCAATTGGGGTTAAGTGACTTGCCCAGGCCAAGGTCACACAGCTAGTAAGTGTTAAGTGTTTGAGGCCAGATTTGAACTCAGGTCCTCTTGACTCCAGGGCAGGTAATCTATTCACTGTACCACTTATCTACCCCTGCCCTCTGGTTCTAAAACATCAGGGCAATTTTCCTTGACAATTTCTTGAAGGATGATTTCTAGGTTCTATTTTTTTGATCATGACTTTCAGGTAGTCCAATAATTTTTAAATTATCTCTCCTGGTTCTATTTTCCAGGTCAGTGGTTTTTCCAGTGAGATATTTCACATTGCCTTCTATTTTTTCATTTGTTTGGATTTGTTTAATAGTATCTTGATTTCTCATAAAGTCATTAGCTTCCATTTGTTCCAATCTAATTCTGAAGGAATTGTTCTCTTCAGTGAGCTTTTGAGATTCTTTTTTTTTTCCATCTGGCAAATTCGGCTTTTTAATGCATTCTTCTCCTCATTGGCTTTTTGAGCTTCTTTTGCCATTTCAGTTAATCTATTTTTTAAGGTGTTATTTTCTTCAGTTAGGTTGTTGACTCTAATTTCATAATTTTCTTGCATGGTTCTCATTTCTTTTCCCAATTATTCCTTCACTCCTCTTATATGGTTTTCAAAGTTCTTCTTAAGCTCCTCTATGGCCTATAACAAGTTCATATTTTTCTTGGAAGATTTTGGTGCAGGAGTTTTGACTTTTTTGCCTTCCTCCCATTCCATGCTTTGATCCTTTTTGTCCCCAAAAAAGAAATCTAAAGTTGAACTGCTGTGTTTGCTTTGCTTCTTTGCTTGCTCATGTTGCCACTCAATTACTTGACTTTTGAGCTCTTTGCCATGGTAGAACTCTGCTTCCGGGGAGGAGAGCTTTGTCCCAAATCACTGGGGGTTTTGCAGCTGCTGGAGCTATTAGTTGGGTGCCCTCTCTGAGGGGCTCCATAGGCTCTGGCACCTATATTTATATATGGGGTTAAGTAACTTGCTCAAGGTTACACGGTCAGTTATTTTTGTGTGGGTGCCAAGTATCTGATGCCGGAACTGATCCCGGGTCTCCCGAAGCCGAGGTAGGTGCTCTTACTCACTGTGCCACCTGGCCACCCCTTCTATCAATAATTATTTCTTCCTTTTCCTTCATTCCTTCAAATGACAGCTTCTCCAGGTGGCTTTAACTGATCCTTTCAATTGGAAATAGACTTTCCCTTCTTTTGATGAATATAACACGGTGTACTTTTCATATTGTAAATCCTATTTTTTAGGTATCATTCTCTGTATACATGTTGATGACATCACTACTATCTCTCCTAATATATTTAAAGATAAATTAGTTCCAGGGACCTGTTTTATTACTTTTTATATCTCTTGCAGCTCAAAAATTGACAGTAATTCAATAAATATTTATTGAATAAATGAATGGAGTCATTCAATCACTTTGACAATGACACTTGTGTAAAGGACCTTTGTAACTAATGGTTCCAGTGTTGGGAATCAGAAGACCTGGGTTTGAACCTTATCCTGTATGACTTGCATGACCATGGAAAAGTCAGCGAACTTCTATGGTCATTTTTCAGCATCATTGTAATTAGAAGGTTGGAATGACTGACTTTTAAGGACCCTTCCAGTTCTGAACTTAATGATCTTACCTGTTTAACCAGGGATGCATTATGTTTCCACTCTGGACTTGACTTTTCTAATGTGTAAAATAAAGGGGTTAGGCTAAAGGATGGATATAGTTCCTTCTAGCCCTGAATCCTATGCTTTAACCTATGCAATAGATCTTCAGAGTCAGTTAACTAGCATTTATTAAGTACCAAGCACTGTGATAAGTACTGGGGAAAGAAAGAAAAGAAAAAAAATGGAGGAATCTCCTTCCAACTTATGCTACTTAGAAAATAATTAGTCTACAAATTAGTAGAAAAATGTGAATCTTTCTTTGTTAAATAAGCCAAATAGCATGTTGCCTGACTCAAATATACATCTAATAGTCATGACTTTGGAGGTGTAGAAAACCTCCTCTTTAAGTAGTAAGAGCCCAATGATAAGTAATAATAAGTGAAAATTAATAGACTAGAAAGGTTTAAGTGAGCATGCTCTTTAATTGAAAGTGTGTATAATATAAAACCTCTTATTTATAGAAAGATAATTCTGGTTAAAGTGAGATCTAAATGATTTTCATTAAAGGACTAGGAAAGACTGTTATTTCATTTTTTTATTTTAAATTTATTTTTAACATTTTTTAAAATTGAGTTCTGAATTCTCTCTCTCCCTCAGACCACTCACCCACTGAAAAGGCAAGCAAAATGATATCAATTGTGCACGTGAAAGCATGCAAAGCATATTTCCATAGTAGCCATATTGCAAAAACAAAATGCAGGAAAAATAAAGTGAAAAATGTATGCTTCAATCTACACTCAAACTCTATCATTTCTTTCTCTACAGGTGAATCTAGAGGTAGATCATAAGTCCTTCAGAATTCTCTGGGATCATCGTATTGCTTAGAATAGTTAAGTCATTCGCAGTTCATCATCATTCAATATTGTTGTTATTGTACGTACAGTGTTCTGGTTCTGCTCACTTCACTTTGCACCATTTTTTGTCTTTCCAGATTTTTCTGAAACCCTTCTGCTCATCTTTTCTTGTAACACAGTAGTGTTCTTTCACAATTATATATCACAACTTATCCAGCCATTCCCCAATTGATGGGCATCTCCTCAGTTTCTAGTTCTTTGCTACCATAAAAAGGAGTGTTATACATATTTGTTGTACATATAGGTCCTTTTCCTTTAAAAAAAATCTTTGGGATAGAGACCTAATAGTGGTATTGTTTGGTCAAAGGGTATATACAGTTTTATAATCTTTTGGGGATAGTTCCAAATTTCTCTCCAGAATGGTTGGATCAATTTGCAACTCAGCAACAGTGCATTAGTGACCCGATTTTTTTCCACATCCCATCCTATATCTGTCATTTTTCTTGATCGTCATATTAACCAATCTGATAGGAGTGAGGTGGTACCCCAGAGTTTTAATTTGCATTTTTTCTAATCAATAATGATTTAGAGCATTTTTTTCATATGACTATAAATAACTGATTTCTTGTTCTGAAAACACCCTGCATATATCCTTTTGATCATTTATTAGTTGGAGAGTGAGTAACATTCTTATAAATTTGAATCAGTTCTCTATATATTTGATAAATGAGGCCCGTATCAGATATTTGTTGTAAATTTCTCCCCTCCTCAATCTTCCAGTTTTCTCTTTTCCTTATAAACTTGGATGCATTGGTTTTGTTTTTGCAAAGTCTTTTTAATTTATTGTAATCAAAATTATGTATTTTACTTCCCATGATCCTCTCCATCCCTTGTTTAGTCATAAACTCTTCCCCATCCATAGATCTGACAGGTAGAATTTTCCAAGCTCCCCTAATTTGCTTATTATATCACCCATAATGTCTAAATATTTTTTTCTATTTTATCCTTTCTTTGTGTACAATATGAGATGTTTGTCTAGTTTCCACCAAATTGCTTTCTAGTTTTCTCAGCAGTTTTTGTTAAATAGTGAATTCTTGTCCCAAAAAGCTTGGATCTTTGAGTTTGGCAATTTACTACTATGTATTTTGTACCTAATCAATTCCACTGCTCTATCACCCTCTTTCTCAGCCAGTACTAGAATGTTGTTATGATTACTACTTTGTAATACAGTTTGAGATATTGTCTTGCTAGGCCACCTTCCTTCACATTTTTTTCATTGAGTCTCTTGATAGTTTTGACTTTTTGTTCTTCCAGATGAATTTTGTTATTTTTTTCTAGCTCTATAAAATGATTTTTTTGGTAGTTGGATTGGTATGACACTGAATAAGTAAATTAATTTGGGTATAATTGTCACTTTTATTATATTGGTTCAGCCAACCCATGAGAAATTAATATTTCTCCCATTTTTTAGATTATCTTTGTTAGTGTGAAAAGCGTTTTGTGATTATGTTCATATAACTCCTGGGTTTGTCTTGGCAGATAGACTCCCAAGTATTTTATTTTGTCTACAGTTATTTTAAATGAAATTTCTCTTTCTATCTCTTCCTGTTTGATATTCTTGGTAATATACAGAAATGCTGGTGGGTTTATTTTATATCTTGTAACTTTGCTAGAGTTGTTAATTATTTCAATTAGTTTTTAGTTTATTCTTTAGGGTTCTCTAAGAATACCATCATATCATTTACAAAGGGTGGTAATTTTGTTTCTTCATTGACTAGTCAAATTCCTTCAATTTTTCTTCTCTTATTGCTATAATTAGTATTTCTAATAAGATATGGAATAATAGTGGAGATCATGGGAATCCTTGCTTAACCTCTGATCTTACTGAGAATGCTTCAAGTTAATTCCCATGTTTGTTGATGGTTTTAGGTGGATACTACATATAACTTTAAGAAAAGCTCCATTTATTCCTTTATTTCTAGTGTTTTAAATAGGAGTGAGTGTTATATTGTCAAAAACTTTTTCTGTATCTATTTAGATAATCATATGATTTTTGTTTTTTTTTTTTGCTATTGATATGATCAATTATGCTGATAGTTTACCTGATATTGAACTAGCCTTGCATTGCTGATAAAAATCTTACCTGGGCATAGTGTATAATCTATCTGATATTATTTTTCAGTGGCATACAACAATTTGTGACTGAATTTGGGGTTTTCTTGGCAAAGATACTGGAGTGGCTTGCCATTTTCATCTCTAGTTCATTTTACAGATAAGGAAACTGAGGCAAATAGGGTTAAGTGATGCCCAGGTCACATAGCTAGTAAATATCTGAGGCTGTATTTGAGTTCAGGAAAATTGGTCTTCTTGACTCAAGGTCTAGCACTCTGTCTACTCAGCAGCCTAGGTGCTCCATTATCTTTGTGATATATTCCTGTATTATCCTAGCCAGATTTTATTTAAAAATTTTCATCAATATTTATGAGGGAAGTTGGTCCATAGTTTTCTTTCTCTGTTTTTGCTCTTCCTGTTTTAGGCATCAAAATCAAATTTTGTCATAAAAAAGAAAATTTTGGCAGAAATTTTTCTTTTTCTATTTTCCCAAATAGTTTATATTGTACTAGAACTACTTGTTCTTTAAATGTTTGGTAGAATTCACTTGTAAATCCATCTGGTCCATAGGACTTTTTTCTTAGAAAGCTCAATTTCTTTTTATAAGATAGGATTATCTAAGTATTCTATTTCCTCTTCTGTTAATCTGGGCAGTTTATATATTTTTTATAAATATTCATCCATTTCATTAGATTATCAGATTTATTTTCATATAATTGACAAAATAGAGTTAATAATTCTTTCAGTGGTGGTACATTCACACTTTTCATTTTCGATATTTATAATTTTGTTTTCTGTTAAATCAAATTAATTGATGTTTTTTTCTGTTTTTCTTTTCATAAAATCAGCTCCTACTTTTATTTACGAGTTCAGAGGTTTTTATTTGTTTTTTGTTTGTTTGTTTTACTTTCAACTTTATTCATCTCTCCTTTGATTTTTCTGGATTTTTAATTTGGTGTTTAATTGGGTTTTTAAATTTTTTTCTTTTTCTAATTTTTTTTATTATATCCCCAATCCATTGATCTGTTCTCTCTCTAATTTATTGATCTAAGCATTTAGAGATATAAAATTTCCCATAGGTACTTTTTGGCTAAATCCCACAAATTATGGAATGTTGTTTTATTCTTGTCATTCTCTTTAATAAAATTTTTATTGTTTCTATTATTTATTCTTTGACCCACTCATTCTGTAGAGTGAATTTATTTCCTTTCTAATTTTTAATCTATGTTTCCATAGACCTTTATTGAATGTTATTTTTATTGCATTATGTTCTGAAAAGGATGAACTTAACATTTCTGCTTTTCTATATTTGTAAAGTCTTATGTCCTAATAAATGCATCAGTTTTTGTGAAGGTGCCTTGCGCAATTGAGAATAAAATATACAACTTTCTATTTCCATTTAATTTTCTCCAGAAGTCTATCATTTCTAACTTTTCTAAAATTCTATTCATTTCCTTAACTTTTTTCTCATTTATTTTATAGTGAGATTTATCTAACTCTGAGAGGGGAAAATTGACGTGTCCCCACTAGTATAATTTTACTATTTCCTCCTGTAACTCATTGAACTTTTCCTTTAAGAATTGAGTGTTATGCAGGTGAGAGTTGACTATGAAGGGATGATATCTAAAAAATAAAATTAAAGGTGTGAGAGAGGAATATATTGGGAGAAAGAGAAAGGGAGAGGTAGAATGGGTAAATTCTCTTACATAAAAGAGGCAAAAGGGAGGTGAAGGGAAAGACCGGGGAGTTGGGGGAAATTATGTGCAAAGTAATAGAAATATTGTACAATGATCAACTTGAATGACTTAGCTATGCTCAGCAATATAATGATCCAAGACAACTCTGAAGGACTTTAATGTAAAATGCTCTCCACCCCCAGAGAAAGAACTGATGGTGTCTGAATACAGATTGAAGCATACTTTTTAAAAAAAAAAAACTTTCTTGAGGGTTTTTTTTTTTGTGTTTTGTTTCACAGCATGACGATTATGGATATATTTTACATAACTAAACAAATATAATCTATATATAATTGCTTGCCTTCTCAGTGAGGGAGGGAAGAAGGGAAAGAATTTGGAACTCAAATTTTAAAAAATGAATGTTAAAATTATTTATACATGTACCTGGGGAAAAATAAAATACTAAATTAAAAAAAAAGAATTGAGTGCTATGGCATTTGTTGCACATACGTTTAGTATTGTTATTACTACCTTGTCTATGATACCTTTTAGCAAAAATGTAGTTTCCCTGCTTATCTCTTTTAATTAGGTCTATTTTTACTTTTGCTTTGTCTGAAATCATGAATGCTACCCTTGGCTCTTTTACCTCAGCTGAAACATAATGGATTCTGCTGCAGTCCCCCCCCCAAAAAAAAATCCCACTCTCCCCCTTATTTTAACTCCATGTGTATCTCTGTTTCAAATGCTCTTCTTGTATACAACATATTGTTCAATTCTTGTTTCTAATCCAATGTTTCCATTTTATGGTTAATTTCATTTCATTCACATTCTCAGGTATGATTGCTTTCCTGCCCTTCCCCATTTATCCCTCTCTCTCTCTATTTTTATTCTATCTGTTGTGCTTTTGACCATTAATGCCCTTAATTTGCCCTCCCTTCTATCAGCACTTTTCCCTCTTCCCCTCCTTCTCTTACCCACTTTTCCTTCTACTTCCCTGTCAGGTAAGACAGACTTTTATACTTATTTGAGTGTGTATGTTATTCCCTCTTTGAAACCAATTTGATGAGAGTGAGGTTCAAACACTCCCCCCCCCAACATTTTCCCTTCATTGTAAAAGCTCTTCCTTGAGTGCCTCTTTTATGTAAAATAATTTTCCCCACCCTCCTTTTTCCTTACTTCCAGTACATCCCTCTTTTTCAACCCTTTAATAAAAGAAAATATTTTTAACATTCTTTCCTTTTAAAATTTTGAGTTTCAAATTCTCTCCCTCCCTCACAGCCCTTTCACAGTCTCTGAGAAGGCAAGCAAAATGATAGCAATTAATTATGCATGTGAAATCATGAAAAATGTATTTCTATATTAGCCACGTTACAAAAAAAGGTGAGAAAATTATGCTTCAATTTGGACTTATAGTTCATCTGTTCTCTCTCTCTAAAGGTGGATAGAATTTTTTCATCACGATTCCTTTGGAATTCTCTTGGATCATTGTATTGATCAGAGCAGCCAAGTCTCTCACAGTTGATCATTATTATACTATTGCTGTTACTAGCACAATGTTCTCTTGGTTCTGCTCACTGCACTTTGTATCAGTTCATATAGGTTTTGCCATATTTTCTTCTCAACCACTCCTTTTGTTGTTTCTCCCCCCCCATTTTGTTATTTATTTTTATTTATTTATTATTTTATATGTATTTATTTTACTATTTTTTATTTATTTTAATATGCATTTTATTTATCTTAAAATTATTGATGTATTATTTATTTAAAACATTTTTCCTTAATTTTTTTTGAGATTATCATAGTTGTTGCATAGCTGTGCCTTCTGTCTACATATGCTCCTTCTAACTGCCCTAATAATGATAAACTTCTTAGAAGTTATAAGTTTCATCTTCCCATATAGGAATGCAAACAGTTTAACCTTTTAAGTCCCATATGATTTCTTTTTCAGCTTTCCCTTTTTGTACTTCTTTTGAGTCTTGTATTTAAGAGTCAAATTTTCTATTCAACTTTGGTCTTTTCATCAGGAAAGATTGAAAGGTCCATTTCATTAAATAGCCGTTTTTTCCCTTGACAAATTATACTCAGTTTTGCTGGGTAGGTTATTTTTGGTTATAATCCTAGTTCCTTTGCCTTCTGGAATATCATATTCCAAGGTCTTCAGTTCCTTAATAGGGAAGGTGCTAAATCTTGTGTGATTCTGACTGTGGCTTCACTATTTTTGAATTATTTTTTTTCTGTCAGTTAACAATATTTTCTCCTTGACTTGGAAACTCTGGAATTTGACTGTAATATTCTTGGGAGTTTTCATTTTGGGATAAAAAAGATTACCCAATAATAGCTATATTGCCAGGAATAAATCCTGTGGTAAGCAAAAGTTCAGATACAGGTCACTGTGCATTTGTGATATAGCTGAGCTCATTTTGTGCTTAGTTCCACAGTAGAAGAATCACCAAAGGAATGCTTAGCTGCCATCCATGAATTCAAATTTCCCAGTCTGGATAAATAATAAAGTGTTATGATGGAAAAGGGAAATAGATCTTGAATTGGTAGACCTGAGTTCACCAGATTATTGACTGATTAATTAGACTTGATCACTCTAAGATCCTTTTCTAGCTCCAAATCTTCTGTACTTACATTTTAGGGGTACTAAAATTATTTGAATATATGCTTACAGAACCATTCTCCATGACCTGTGAATTTTGGTAAATAATACAAAGGATAGAAGACAGTCACAATTTTTCAAAAAATTGAAAAAAGTTGGTATAATGAAGCTAAAAATAGCTTAACTTTGAATCTTGACAAATTCTGAAATTTATTTTATTTTCCCCACTTAATAGTATTTTATTTTTTTCCAATTACATACAAGGATAGTTTTCAACATTCACTTTCATAAGACTGTAAATTCAATTTTTTTCTCCTTCCATCCCTTGTCCTATCACCACAATGGCATATAATCTATTATAGGCCTATACATGTAGAATCATATTAAACATATTTCCACATTAGTTATATTGTAAAAGAAGAATCAGAACAAAAGGGAAAAACCATGAGAAAGAAAATAAAGAGAAAATAGTAGTTTCAATCTGCATTCAGACTCCAAAGTTCTTTCTCTGAATATGGACAGCATTTTCTATCATGAGTCCATTGGAATTGTCCTAGATTATTGCATTGCTGAAAAGAGCTAAGTCTATCAAAGTCAATCCCTATACAATATTGCTGTTACTGTGTACAATATTCTCCTCCTGGTCCTGCTCACTTCACTCAGCATCGGTTCATTTAAGTCTTTCTAGGTTTTTCTGAAATTCACCAGCTCATCATTTCTTATAGAACAATAGTATTCCATTATATTCATATACCACATTTTCTTTGGCCATTCCCTAATTGATGGGTGACCCTCAATTTTTAATTCTTTGCCACCACAAAAAAGAACTGCTATAAATATATTTGTACATGTAAGTCCTTTTCCTTTTTTATGATCTCTTTGGGATACAGATCTAGAAGTGGTATTGCTGGATAGGTACAGTTTTATAGCCCTTTGGGCATAGTTTCAAATTGCTCTCCAGAATGGTTAGATAGGTTCACAACTCCACCAACAATGCATTAGTGTTCCAATTTTCCCACATCTTCTCCAACATTTATCATTTTCCTATTTTGTTATATTAGCCAATCTGATAGGTATGAGGTAGTACCTCAGAATTGTTTTAATTTGCATTTCTCTAATCAATACTGATTTAAGGTATTTTGAAATGAATTTTAAAAGATCAATTTAGAGTCCTTAGAAAAGAAGGAGGTTATTTTGGAAAGTGAACATGAGAAGTTTATGCCATACTTTCTTCCTTCCTTCCTTCCTTCCTTCCTTCCTTCCTTCCTTCCTTCCTTCTTTCTTTCTTTCTTTCTTTCTTTCTTTCTTTCTTTCTTTCTTTCTTTCTCTGTTTTTGATAGGGTTTCTAGACTACTAGATCTGAGGGATTCCATAGTCTTCATGTATTTGCATTTTAGCGAGAAATTTGACAATGTCCCTTAACAATATCCTAGTGAACAAAATAAAACAATGTGAACTAGATAACATTACTATGAATAGTGTTTTATGTAATGCATTGATGTGAAGCTAAAGGGCAATACTTAGTGGAATATTCTAGAGAACTTCTGTTCTTGTCCTTGGTCATAATCTATTTAACAGTTTTGTTAATAACTTTTTTGAAGGCGTGGATGGAAAGGTTTTCCAATTTGCTGATGACCCAAAGCTGAGAGGAATAGTTAGTATATTGGACAGGAGAAGCAGGATCTCAAAAGATCTCAGTAAATTGAAACAGGCTTAAGTTAATAAGACAGAAAATAAATGTAAATCCTAGAACTTTGGTTAAAAAAATCAACTATACAAGTCCATAATGGTGGCAATATGATTAAATAATAGTTCCCATACAAAAAAGAAAAGTAACCAGGTGTTCTAGTAGTCCACAAGTTCCATATAATCTAACAAAGTAAAGTGGAAAATAAAAGTGTCAATGTCTTAGGCTGCATTGATTAAAAATTTTAGTGTCTAGATTGAGTCAGGGTATAGAGGTAACATGCTGCAGCTTCATCACATCTGTAACATGGTGTCCTTTTCTGAGTGTTGCATTTTAGAAGGGGTATTGGCAATTTGGTTTGTGTTCATAGGAAAACAACCACAAAGATTAGAGAAGTTCATACTATGCCATAAGGCATGAAAGTGCAGGTGTTTAGCCTAAAGAATAAAAGTTGTAGTTGAATGTTGGTGGGGAAGGGTTTGGGAAGAATTATCTGTGTGCAGATACTTGAAGATGTTCATATAAAAGAAGGATTACACTAAATCTGGGATTCTTGTTATGAGGGTCTTTGTACTGTTCATTCCTTATGCCAAGAATGCGTTCACTCTTTATGTCTGCATCATAGAATCTCTCACTTCCTTCAAGATGTAATTTAAGCATCACCTTCTCTGTGTAGTCTTTCCTAGTACTGCTAGTACCCCCCTGCCCTCACCACCTTTTATTTATTTGTGTATATTCTCTTTATAATTACTGTGTATATGTAATTGTTATCTCACCCAATATAATGTGACTACCAAATATGTATTGTTCTATTCTTTTTATATCTTCCCCTAGCATCTGGACTAGGATCTGGCACATAGTAGGCATTCAATAAATGATTGTTGGTTGATTATTGAGTGTGGCATAATAGATTCATATCTAGATTCCCTGGGAGGAAGTTACAAAGTGGTATATTCCAACTTAATATAATGAAAAGACATCTGAACAAAGATGTCCAATAGGTAAATGGCCTGCATTAGGCTCACCCTTGACTTTCATTTGGCAATTCAGTATGTACCACCTGATATCATTGCTTTTTTGTTTTCATCTACTGTTGTTTAACTTTTTGTGTATTTTTGCCTTCTTCCATGATGAAACTCTAAGAGTCCTGAAAAGGATGACTTAGATATCTTTCTATAGCTCCTTATGAATAGATTAAGGCCTTATGACCAGCAGGCTCACAGTAAATATGTTTATTGATTAGATTTCTGAGAATCGAACTATGGCCACATTTAGGATAGACCGAAAAGTAACTTAAATAGAAGCTGAATCATACTTTCCTAAAATATAAAATTGCTACAGAAGCATAGAAGATAACACACAAGTGCGTCCACTTGTTGTTCAGTTCTCAGGAATAGAATGGGTGGAAATGGGGTGCTCTTTTTAAATAAAGGTATTATTAAGCTCTTGAGATAAAATGATTTTGTCATAAATAATGGCACAAGCTTTAGAAACTTAATGATAGGTAAAACCAAGACACGTTTTACATTTACATAAAGTAGAAAAAGACAGTGTTATTAAAGAAGTAACATTTCTGAAAATAGAAAGGCATAATAGTAGTTAATACTATAAAATTCAATGATAACTCTTGACTGCATCAAAAATGGTTAATGAATGTAAAAATGTTCTTTCTTTTTTTTTTTAAAGCAATTGGGGTTAAGTAACTTGCTCAAGGTGACACAGCCAGTTATTTCTGGGTGTGGTGCTAAGTATCTGAGCCCGGATTTGATCCCCAGGTCATCCCAACACTGGACCTGGTGCTCTTACTCTCTGTGCTACCTGGCCAACCCCAAAACATTCTTTTTGTTTCAACCTCAATTCTGAAGACAGAATGTTATTTTAAATCATGTTCAAAGATTTTACCAGAGTTGTTTGCTATAAAGTATTGACTTAGCTTGTTTTTGTAAATATGAAATATGATTTGTGAATGTTAAATATATATGTGAACTGCAACATTATAGGTGCCAATAGAATCACTGTTGATGTGCAATTCGATAGACCTTCTATTTACCAAAGCAGGCAACTATGTATAAATGTGTATTACATTAGATGCCAAGTCACTTTTTGAATTGGCCCTCTGGGAACAGAGACAATCAACAATAAACCTTCTTAGGGTAAACTTTTTCAGATATTTTGGAAAGAACTTGATATTTTTCCTCTTCAAAGCATATGCTTTAATGGATAATATTTCCCATTACAGAAGCAGTAGGAAAGAGAGAGAGTGCTGTGTTGAAGTCAGGAACTTTTGGATTCTAAACCCACCTCTGATATTTTGAAACTTTGGGCAAGTGGCTAACTTCTATGTGCATCAGGAAATTCTTCATAATTTATCCACTGGATCTCATGGGACGTGGAATTACTAATACTTGGAGTTCTCTGTGGGGTAGCTTAATATGTCCATGACTTTCCTTTCATCCTCAATGTGTTTTTTTTAATTTGGAGAAAATATGTTTAATAACAATAATAGCTAACATTTATCTAGTGCAGGGGTGGGGAACCTGCAGTTTTTAGGCCTTGATCTAGTACCCACTATGTGCCAGGCACTGTGATAAGCACTTTAAGAATATTATATCTCATTTGATCTTCATAACAAACCTGGGAATTAGGTGTTATTATTCTGATCCTCATTTTACAGCTGAGGAAACCGAGGTATATTGTGGTTAAATGACTTGCCCAGGGTCACACACCTAGTAAGTATTTGAAGCTGAATTTGACCACAGGTCTTCCCAATTCCAGGTCCAGTGCTATATCACTGTGCTGTCTAGCTGCCCTTTTTTTTTGGATAAGATTTTTTTCTTTTTTTTTTTTTGGAGAGGGGAGGGCAGGGAAATTGGGGTTAAGTGACTTGCCCAAGGTCACACAGCTAGTAAGTGTTAAGATTTTAACTCAGGTCCTCCAGACTCCAGGGCCAGTGCTCTACTCACTGTGCCACCTAGCTGCCCCAAGATATTTTTAAATACTGCCCTATAGGGAATAAAACAGTTATTTATATTCCTTCCAAATTCAGTAGGTGGGAAGAAGATACAGATCATATTCCATTTATCCTTATGTTTGTTTGTTCTCTCTGGATAGAAACATGGTATTGAACACTGTGTTTTCTTAGGTAATTTATAGATAAGAAAGCAGTCCTGCTTGGAAGATAGAGATATTTGGGTAAAATCTTTAGCAAAGACTTGAAGCTCCATAGCTGTCTATCTCATGCTTTGGCAGTGATCACACTATCTCCCTGAATCCCACTGACACAGTTCAACTATAATCATCATCTTCAACCACATTTATTAAGTGCCTGACACTGTGCTACACATTGAAAATACAAAGAAAACCCATCAGAAGGATTAGGGGGTTTCTTTATCTTTCCTGGATCCTTTTATCAATTTTCTTTATAGCATTTTGATAAGGTTACATGATATGAATTATCTTTATAGTTAGACCAAAACCAAACAAATGAAGAAACTTTCTCCCCTTGAGAAAAGATTGTACTTTCCAAAGAATGAATAGATAGTAGAATACAACAATCATTCATTCTTCCACTCTCAAAATTTGTCACCTTTACTTGGGATCAGTATTGTGTCTTTTGAGGTACTTGAGCTCTAACAACAATTGTATACTGCTTTGAAAGTTTCGGGGGTCTCTGGGTCACAACACAGGACATCAAGGTTTTGGGTATGTGGAGAGGCAGTATATGCTGAACACATCAGTTTCAGGTAATGCATTTAGATTTTATGAAAACATCTTTCTGCATGTCTTCCTTATTTCCCTCCAACAGTCAATTTAAGAGTCCTTAAAATATATAGTTCCTATAATTCAGTTCCATTTTCTAATCAAGTTTGAGAACTCTAAAATAATTGGAGAAATCATGAAAAATTAAGAGCTAAGAATTAGGAATAAGGAAATTCCAGTCTCTAATTTAGCAAAATGAAAGTTTCACTCTTGAGAGTTGTTTTAGTAATTCCTGAGAGTGATCAAATCAAGTGAATTAAATAAATTAATGCTTTTCCATTAAGAGTTTTGCATTAAAAAGGAAATTGAAATATATATTCCTGATTTAACATGCTCATTTAAACTGGACACAGAAATCTAGAAATTCAGAGATAACATTTTGAGCAAAAAGAGTAATCCTATAGCTACTTTCACATCAATCTTGTGTGTGGGATATGGGGACCCCAAAAGTGCAGAGACCCCAAAAATCCCCTACCCAAATTTTATAAAAACTTAGAGATGTCTCAGGGTAAGAACAGGACGCTATTCAGTTCTCGAAAGAAGAGAGTCACCTCCACCAGGACAGAGTGATGGAAGGAGGCATGTTACAGAAGACAAAGCAAGGTTTTATGCCCTAACACAGACAAACCCCCTTCCACCATTATCCCTTATTTCCATTGGCTGGGAAGCGGGCTTACAGTCTAGGCGTGAAAAAGACAAAGAACAGGGAAACAGGGTATATAGCCAAGCTAAATGTACATGTCCTTATTTGGCAAACACTAAAGCAAGGGAGGGGGAAAGGACCTGAGTTGTATAATTTCTTAGGAAACCAGGACTCAGGTCTGTCTGGTCTTACAAAAGTCTGTCTCTGGTTTGGAGATAGTTTCTCTCTCTCTCTCTTTCTCCACTCTGAGGAGTCTTCATAGAGGGTGTATCCCACTCACTTATAAGAAGATTTTACCCCAGAACAATTGCAATTGATCATGAAAGGCAGCTTTTTAAAAAGGAAATTATCCTTCCTCATGTTTATCTTAAGAATAACTCATAGAAAGTATCCATATGTATTGGTAGTTTCATTTGCCCTTAGGGCTTCCAGAACAAAGGACAAACAACCTCGATGAGTAGAAAGAGTAGTTGGGCAACCAGCTCTCTGTCTCTCTCTTTTTCTCTTTCTTTCTTTCTTTCTTTCTCTTCTTTCTGCCCACATAGAATATCATACCCTTATTTACCTGTATTCTGCCCAAAGGAATATAAATTTTGATCACTGAAACTTTTTTTTTCTTAAGGACCATTTCTTAAACCCAAATAACTCTGACTTTCATTGATAGGCTAGCAATAGTCCCAGGCCAAGCCTCACTTTATCATTGTTTGGTCCCAGATTGGTTCAGAATGAAGGTAAATAGAAATTGTTTCTGTTTTGGCCAGAAACCCTGAGGGTTTTCCCAAACCAGAATGATTTTTTTTTTCTTGATTAGGTGAAGAGGCCATTCTCTGACTTATTTCTTACCTAACCTTATTCACTGAATGGGTCTTGGCTTAATCAAACTGAGACCTGTGAAAAACCTTAGCTTAAAAAGGCCAGGATCTCCCACTGCATCCAGGTCCATCTCCAGTATCCTGATCTGTATCTCACCACTGGACCCAGATGACTTCAGAGGAGAAAGTGAAGCTGGTTGATGAGGTATGGGCTCTGGGAGCCCCCTTGACCTCCCCTTGAGTCCTTGAGGTACAGGCTCCAGGATCCTCCCTTAGACTCTTGATTAAATCATCCCATTTGGTGAGGCAAGTCTTTTACTAGACTTACTAGACTTCTGTAGCAGCAAGCACCCCAAGTGTCCTCGGGGTTGCTGCCACCACAGGTTCTTGGATCTGCTTTGATAAAGGAAAGCAATTCAAAATGGGTTAACAAGCTTACTTTAATCAGTCAAATATGTGTGGTTTACCTAGTTCAGGGGAAAAAGGTCAGCACCCTGAACTTCAAAGTATACAGACAGAATTATCAAGACAAAAACAGATCAAGTAGACAGATTTCCATACTGTCCAACCATTGCATCCATACCAAACAACATCTGGGTTTCAAGGCTTTCCAGAGTTTCATCTGATCAGATCACAGAACATTTCTCAAAGTGAGCCCCAAAACAAAGCTACACATCAGGGCTTATATAGCCTTCTCCTGGCTCAGAGAATGTAAGGACCTTATTGACTCACTGGCCAATCAAGAAGTATCTACTGAAAAACAAGCCTCCCACCCCAGGCTCCAGGTGCACTTTAGCCTAGGGGCAGGGAAGATCTTAAAAATTTATATTCCCATTACAACTTCCCACCCTATAGATCCACCCTTGAACTGGGCTAGCCCACCATTGTTTGTGGTCTCCAGCAACTTCCCACCCTTAATCACTCATTGACCTCATTAACTCCTCCTGAAGACCCTCCCCAAACTCCTCCTCTAGACCACCCCTAAATTCCTCCTATAACCTTCTGTATATAAGATCCCATCTCACACCGTGTAGTGTAAGAGAGCCATAGAATGCCATGGAAGAGTGAGAGCCCCATAGAACAGTGAGAGCACCATAGAATAACCTAGCACAGACTTACTCTGTGTCTAATGCTAACAAACTTTTAATAAATTTTACTTTTCTTTGGCTGAGAAGACATGAGTTGAATTCATTCAGCAGGACCCTGTGTGTTGGTATTTTGGGTTCTCCAGAGCAAATGCTAACCCTCTTAGTGGGAACCCTCTTCACTGTTGACATTGCACAGCCCTCTGTCATGGCATCATCTCCCTGATGTCATGGTTCTCTTTAAGAATGAAGGACAAACCAGCAGCCAGGTAGCACAGCAAGTAAGAGCACCGGCTCCAGTGTCGGGATGACCTGGAGATCGAATCCTGGGCTCAAACACTTAGCACCACCCAGAAACACCTGGCCGTGTAACCTTGAGCAAGTTACTTAACCCCGGTTGCTTTAAAATTTAAAAAAAAAAAAAAGAATGAAGGACAGACAACAACAAAACAATTAGACTGCTAGAGTATTAGTTTCTTCCTTCTTCACTGTCATATAGTTATGCTTTCCTAAACTTTATCCACACTAACTCAAGGAAACAATGATGCTTTCCTTTATACACAATTCACAGAAATATGTCATTTCTATTTGCCTTTTAATCATCCAGTAGGGTTCTGTGTTTCCTCTTCTTTGCTGATAGTATACTGGACAAAATTAATAATCATGGATATACTATACTTCATAAAATATAAGTGACATGGATCTTATTTTTTTTTAATTGCTGATGAACAAAAGAGTACAATGCAAACTCCTAGAGAAATAAAGAACATGTGTCATGTAGCCAGTGGGCACCATTCTTCAGAAAGTCTCCTTGGTAGTTTGTCCAAAGGACTCTTGACTATATAATGCCATTGATGTATATATCTCATCATTATGTATCTGATAATTCTCGTTAAAGCCAATGGCTATTCATTGCTCCCATCTCCCACTGACATGATTTCTGGATTTTGGAAAATTTCCTGGCATATTTTATATCCTTGCAAAAATCCAGAAAGGATGTATTTTACTTTAGTAAAATAAAACCAATTCACAAGTGACTAAAGAAAACTGCTAAATTAATCATATTTAGCTATTTCTTTAAGGTCTAAGCACAATTGGATAATAGCAGTGATCAGATCTCAAAGAATTAGACAATAAATTTATATAATCTATCTATCTACATATACACATAAATACATGCAACTGAATTGGACAAGTCATAGCAAAGAGAATACAATCTATTATATTGATACATTTATATCAGCATTCCTGATTTAATAGTTTATAGTTCATGAAAGCATAGAATGAGAAAAGATAGGAGATAATTATAAGGATGAACATTGAAATGATGAGGAAAAGTTTAGTATAAGAAAAGTATTTTATCCAAGGTGGAAAACAATTAATTTCCTAGTGCTTATAATGCAAAAAAGATGCACCAACCTACAACTTTCACTCCACGCATGGCTGTTAGCACTGCTGTTTTGCCATGATCCAAGCCTCCATCTAAAGCCTGTTTGGATTTCCATTTCTATTCCATATAAGAGTTGCCCAGAGACCACCTTCCCCATTATTCTCAAATTGGTCCATTAGTTCACATTTTGTTTAAGTTGCAGTTATGACTAAAGTGAAATCTGAGGTATGGGTCACCAATAAATGACTCAGTAAATGGCTTCCATCCTTGGCAATGAATAGGTAGAAGCTTCAGTTCAGCAAAAATAGAAGGCTAACTATTTTATATTTCTATAGTTTTAAAAATTGTTAATTGGGAAAGGAATGATTTCTCACGCACCAAATTTTAAGATTTTGAATTATTTCTATATTATTGTAGTACTTCAAGTCTGTATTATTTTGCTATTTCTAATTAAATATTCTCAAATTTGGGGTGGAGGTTAGTTCATTGCTTTTGCATATATGTACTTATGTCATTTCATTTGCTGGCATGTAATTGACTTTCTTCTACAACAATTTGAAATTGACATATTTTCCAACCACATGCCTATCTTCATTTTGATCTGTAAAAATATGTTGGAGATTTGAGTAAAATTGAATTAATCAGTGCCATTTTGAAAGTCACATAATCTTTCCTTTGATAGCTGTGACACATTCTGTACACAAACAGATTAAACCTGCCTATTAGAAAGTGTGAACATTTTAAATGATGCACTGGATGAAATTATAAGGTAGAGACACTCTAGCTTATTTAAAATTTGCAAAGGAAAGATTAATTGTCAATTTTTAGCCTTTAGGTATTTGATGACTTTTCAGGCTAAGAGGCATTAATAATATTCCTTTGATAAAGGAAAAAAACCTAGATGTTATGTATCATAGAAAGAATCAGGAGAATTATGTTTTTTATTTTTTAAATCACAGAATCTTATAAATGGAAGGAACTTTTTAATTTATGTAATTGAACTAATACTTGAATGGGAATCTTTATTCAATTTTCATCCCATGGCCCTCTTTCCCCACACTTACACAAAATGGTAGTATAGTCCTTGTTTAAGGACTTGTAGCAGAAAACCCACTATCCTGTGAGAAAGCTCATCCACTTTTGGACAACTATAATTATTTGAAAATATTTCCTAATAAAAAGCCTATTGTACAGCTGGTTGTACAGCTTCTATCACTTGTTCTTAGTTGTTCCCTCTGACATCAAGCAGAACAAATTTAATCCCTCTCCAATTAACCCATCCCAACTCTTTGAAGATAGCTCTCATATTATGCTTATGTCTTCTCCAGGTTCTTTTCAAGTTCTTTCAATAACCCCTCCTATGATATGACTTCTAATCCTCTGACAATATTGATGAACCTTCTAGGGAATACATGTTTCCTTTTGTCATTGTCTTTCCTAAAATGTGGCACCTTGAGTTGAACATGATGACATGTGATCTGACCAGGGCACCACATGACAGGGCTATCTCTTCCCTCATTTTAGACAGGCCTGAGATTTCAGTGCACCACTGAGCTTGCCTTATGTTTGCCAGGTTATTAAGATTTGTCAGGGTTTGTCTCTAGCTGGCATACTTTTTTGTGACAATTTCTATGCCAGGATGAGGACTTAATACAGGAACTCGTGGCTGATTGAATGTCTATTGTAAGAGGATTTATCTAGTTTACTTAGGAAAAACTTATTTCTTACAACTGGCCACATAGTGATTTGTTTTCTTCTTAACTCAATAATACTAGGTTATGATCCTTATTGGCAGAAAGATTATTTAGAAAAAATTAAAATCCCTGAAATGTCAAAATGTTTCATTATTTTTTGGTTGAAACCTCAGGATCTTTGGCACATAAACATCCCACTCAACGTATTCTTAACTCTTGAATTGTACAATTGATATTTGAACTTAAAGTATCGGACTTCACATTTACCTTTCTTTAATTTAATAATATTAAATTTAGCCTATTATTCCAGTCTGTTGAAATCTTCTTGCATAGTATTTGATAATGTGGTAACTTTCTTTCTCAACTTTGAAAATTCTGGCACCTAAGCCTTCAATGAAGTCATTTCATTAATCACTCTATTGAAAAACAAAGAGACAACATAGAACCATTGATTTCTTTATTAATCCACTAGAGATATTCTTCTAGACTGATATCATTAATTGTAAGGCCTGATCATTGTAGTCAGTTATAAATTCAGCTAGTTGTGGCATCATCTAGCCAGCATCTCTCATTCCTGTCCATAAAAATTGCTTTAGAGAATTTGTCAACTGTTTTGCTGAAATTCAGGTACTTTTAGATTTTGGTTGTTGTTAATATTAATAGTAATAATCATGAACATTTATATAGCATTTTAAGAAGTGTAAGTGCTTTACAAATATTAACTCATTTGTTCTTTTATTTAATGTTTGTTAAAATATAAAAACTAGACAATTAGTTCATGCATGACAGTCTACCTTAAAAAAACTTGTGAGATAACTAAGAACAAGTCAGTAAGTTTTAAAAATTAATAATACTAAAACATACAATAAAATATAAGCAATAAAATGATGTTTGCACCCTCCTAAAAGAAAGACAGCTATAAAAATCTCTTCACAGTTAATAAATAGTGCCCTATCATAAATAAAATTTTTAAAAATATATATGTACTAATATATTCCCACCCTAGACTGTCTTATCCTCTATTATGCTCAATGAATATATTATATGTTTATGTGTGTGAATTCATGTACACTAATGTATGGGTACTCATGTATATGTATGTGTGCTTTTGTATGTATACATGTATATATACACTATGTATGTATTTATATGTATGCATTTGTAAGTATATTCATTTATTTTACTGTCCCTCTCTATAATATGCTCAGTGAATATATTATACATTTGAGTATATGCACATAAGCATGTGTATACATAATTTGCATTATTTTGCATGCATACATGTATGGCAATGTAGGTGTATACGTGTGTCTACATGTATACACGTATACATATACATGCATATGTAAATATATTCATTCCCTGTACTCTATGATTTGCTCAATGAATATTGTATATGTGTATGTATGTGTATGCCTACATGTTCTGCAGGAATCCTTCTTACTTCTACTACCTTCCTACTCTTGATCATTTCCTGCATTCCCTGTAGATAGCTTGTTTGCACATAGCTGTTTATATGTTATCTCTTCCATTAAACTGTGAGCTCTTTGAAGGCAAGGACGGTTTTTTGTCTTTCTTTTTACCCCTAATGCTTAGTACCATGCCTAGAGCATAATCAGCACCCAAGAAAGGTTCATTGATTGATTGACTGGTCCTTTGAAAACAGTTTTTGGCTTATTTGGGATGAATATCCATCCACTGATTGTCTAAGTCAAAAAGTATGCTTGTTATAGTTCTTTCATATTGACTACACATTTTATCTTCTTTATCAGTTTTCTGGGTGTAAGGTAAAACCTCAAAGGTGTTTTCATTTTATCTTCTCTTATTTTTGTTAATGATTTGTAATTCTTTTAAAAATATATTGTTCATAACCTTTGACCATATATCTTTTGGGGAAGTCATTAACTCCACACAGGAGTTCCAGAATCTATGTTCCATAATTAATATCCCTATGGGAAATTCATTCATTCATCTTTGAAACTCTACCCTAGGGTTCAACCATCTTTATTGATGAGTAAGTATGTGCAAATTTATCTAGCCTTCCTATCTAGCTGTCCTCAGACCCCAAGATAGACCTGGGGGTCTTTACCTTCACATTCCATCCACCCATCTGCCTAGGTAATTTTTTTCATTTTCTTGCTACTGTGGACATATCCCTCACCTTTACCATCTTACCCAAACACACAGGCACATCTTTCTTTCTCTTTTTCTAAGATTGGTGGACATATATAATCATCATTGTTATTGTTCAGTATTGTCTAACCCTTGATGATCCGGTGGATCATACTGTCTCTGAAGTTTTCTTGATAAAGATACTGGAATGATTTGCCATTCCCTACTCCAGTAGATTAAGGCAAACATAGGTTAAGTGACTTGTCCAGGGTCACATAGCTAGTAAGTGTCTGAGGTTGAATTTAAACTCAGGTCTTCCTGACTCCAGGCCTAGCACTCTATCCACTGACCCATCTAGCTGCACCAAAATTAACTGTTCTTTGTATGCATCAAGTCACCATCCTTGTGACTCCACATACCAAAACACTTTTCTCTGGCTTCCACTGTCCTGCAATTTCCACTGTCTTAATTTATTGGAATATGAAATTCTAGAAGTCAGGGATTGTCTCACTTTTTTGTACTTGTAGCCCTAGTACTTAGCACAGTATTAGGTGCATAATATAATCTGAATAAATGTCTTTTTCTACTTTCCTTCATTCAAATATGATTCTTATGTTAGAAAATTTATTTTCTAGCTGGAGAGGAAGAACCAAAAAACATTTAAACCATTAGAGAACAATTAAGTGCTAAGTAGTTTGAAGCCACAAGCATGATAGAAGTTGGCACAAAATAATATCATCAGTAACATTTTAAATTCAAAGGGCAGAGACGTTTTCAAAAATATATTGCTATGACAGCATAAATTTATATGGAAAATGAGGTATTATAATTGATAATTTATTGACAAAAATCCTTCCCAAGTTTGTTGCTGTTTCCTATGAATTTTTTGCTCCATTCCAGTGAAAAGCAGTTAGGATCAATTTGCATGTTATCTCCCTAGGCTATCCAATATTTTACTTTTTTTAACTTTTTCTTTTTTTATTTGTAATTTTTTAAATTTTGAACTTAAGAGAAAAAAGAAACAAATTAAATACTAAATCTAAAATCATACAAAAGAAAAAAAAGGCATTGCCATGTGCACAGAAGAACACGGGAGAGGATTCAAAACATACAGCAATAAATTTCCATTTCAAGAAAGCCTATATAGTAAATACTATTCATTGTGTTGAGAGCTGTGCTTTTTTTCTTTTCTTCCTTGTAAGTTTTTTTTGTTCTCTTCTGTGTACTTTTTACTTTGTTCTTTTTCCCCTTGCCCCCAGAGAGCTACAATTGAGTGCAGATATATTTATATACATGCATACTTAAATATATACACATATACATGTCTACATACACATATATGTACATATATACACACATACACATAAAGATAAACATATATACATATACCCAAACATGCATACAAAGTACACATGCATATACTTAGATTTCGATAATCATAGTAATATATAGAATATACATTCATACACATCTATGTAAAACTATACTATACTTATTTGCCCTCTGTTTCTCTGAGTGTGGGTAAGCTTTTCCTTCATGGTCTGAGTCTTTCCATACTTTGCGGTTGTGACTCCAACATATTTAAAAATTTTGTTGTTGTTATTGTTGCTTCTAATATTTTATCCTTGTGGGGATTTTGGAATTTAACTGTAACATTCTTGTGGGTTTTCCTTGTACAATCTCTTTCAGGTGGTGATGGTGGATTTTTTTCTATTTCTACTTTCCCCTCTCGTTCTAATGCTTCAGGACAATTTTTTAAAAAATTATTTCCAGTATTATTATATCAAGATTCTTTTTTTTTAATCATAACTTTCAGGTAGTTCAATTATTCTTATTTTTCCTGTTCTCCAGATCAGGTGTTATAAGATTTAACATTCTCTTCTATTTTTAATTCTTTATAGTTTGTTTTATTATTTCTTGACCTCTTATAACTTCACTAGCTTCCCCTTGCCTATTTCTGATTTTTCAAGGAGTCATTTTCTTCCTTAAGATACTGTATTTCCTTTTCTAATTGATTGATTATCTTTTCATAATCTTGTTTTTCTTGGTTTCTTTTCTTTTTAAAATTTTTCCTCAATCTCTCTCATTTGATTTTTTAAAGTCTCTTTAAAGTTCTATGAATTCTTTTTGGTCAGGTGACCATTTGACATTACTCTTTGGGGTAGAAGAGGGTTTCTTTGCTCCAGTATCCTCTTCTGAAGATGAACCCTGATCCTCTCAATTCACATAGTAACTCCCTATGGTTGGATTCTTTCCTCTTTGACTTTTTTTTTTTGTGGCAACTTAGTATTTGTAATCATCTCTGGCCCTGGAGTATGGGGGATGGTACCTCAGATCCTCATTCAGTTCTCCCTTCTTACCTGCAATTGAAACCAAAACCTCCAGCCTCTTGTAAGTGCCCATAGCCAGCCATGTCCCCACTCCACTGCTTCTGCACTTAGCAGGCATGTGCTGGCTCCTTCTTTCCCCTGGTTGTACCTCTGCCGCACAACTAAGTCTGGCATTCCTTGTCAGCAGAGGTTCCCTTGATCTTCCCCAACTCAGAAGACCAACTCCCCTCACTGTTCCTGGGGTAAAAGTTCCTATGGCTGGGGCTAAGGCATCCTTCCAACCCTGCTAACCCCACAGCTTGCCACTTGTTTAAGTGGTCCCAGCCTGGAAGTGTTTACTCTTCAGGGGGCCCAAATTTTATCCTGGGATTTTTCTCCAGATCTCTGATTGTGTCTGGAGGAACCCAGTTCTGCTCCTGCTATTATTTATTTTTTACTTATTTCATTTTTATATTTGTATTACTGTATTTTGCCAGTCTGTATTCACCCTGAAGTTCTCTTATTATCTTGTTTATGGGGTAAATCTGGAGAGGCTGGAATTTTCTTACCTCCCTTGTCATGTTCCCAGATAAAATGAGGGGGTGAATTCAGTGGCTTCTAAAATCTCTTCCAGCTCCAAATCAATGATCCTGTGATCCTCATTTCCCATTGCAAACTTATCTTTCAAATTAACATCATATTAAATAATTCATTCAACCTCCACAACTGTTGAAGAAGCATCAAGAAAAGTGTACAGATACCTTTTAAATCCCTCCCTCTTTTCCTTTAATTCCCTTCCTTTCTATGTATCATTTTTCCCCTATGAACACATCTGCAAGTGACTTCTAGATAACAAAATGGCAATAATGCCAGCTAGTTCCAGAATTCCTTTCTCTAGGAAGCTCAAACCCCTTGAGATATTAGCCTCACAACACTCCTTTGAGGTAATTGAATGATATTATCTCCATTTTCAGATGAGAAAATGGAGACACTGAGAAATGCAATGACTTTATCCAAGTCACACAGCAAGTCACTGGTAGAGCCAGGAATAATAATAATTTAAATTTACATAACACCTTTATTCTGAGGAGTCCAGAACATTTTAAATGCATGATCTCATTTACACTCAAAGTAGCTTTGTGAATTAGTTGAGTAAGCAGTGGCAAGTTCAACATCTTGCCCAAGGTCATGGAAAATATTTAGTAGGAAAATCAGGTCTAGATTCCATTTCCCTTGACTCCTAATTTTTGCTATTTTCCAAGAAATGGCCAAGTCCAGTTTCTTCAGTATAGTATATTGGTTTTTTAGTGTGTTAAGCTGTTTGTTGCATACACTGTACTGTAGATTACCTTATATATTGCAGAATTACTGAAGCTATAATAGAAATGGAAAGTTATTAATTAGCATCTGAACTTTCTGGATTTTCAGATTAAGGGAAGTCTGAATTTACAATTGATTTTCTTATTTGAAAGCTTCTCTGCAATTAGCTAAATTGATCTTTGGACAGAGACATCCTGAGTATTATGAAGTCTGTACTTAAAGTATTTCAAGTTTTAAAGGACCTGACTACTGGCATAACCTTCAAGAGCCCAATGCTACCTCCAGAAGAAATTATGAGAAATCAGCACAAGTCTTCAGTGAATTTCTTGACTTGTTGAGATTATATTCGATTAAATCGTTTTTTAAGTTAATAGTAGTGTAGGATTTAGACTTGATTTATAATGTGTCTCTGAACTGTAAATTCTATTAAATAGCACATTAACATTTGCAAAGTGCTTTACCTATATATGATTTCATTTCATCCTCACAATGATCCTGACAGTTCCTAAGTAGGCTGCATTTTATTACCATCAATGGCTTGCAGGAAAACAATGGCATAAAAAAACATCATAATAGACATGAATGACTAAAAAAAAAAAAGAAGTGACCTGGTTGTTTAGTAAAAGTGAATTAAGCGGGCGGCCAGGTGGTGCAGTGAGTAAGAGTGCCGGCCCCAGTGTTAGGAGACCCAGGATTGGTTCTGGCCTCAGATACTTGGCACCCACACACACAAAAAAGTAACTGACCGTGTAACCTTGAGCAAGTTACTTAACCCCAATTGCTTAAAAAAAGTGAATTAAGTAAGAGTAAAAGAACAGACATTTATTAAGCACCTAGTATGTTCCAGGCACTGTGCAAATATCATCTTTAGTCCCAGTGCTGGGATTATTATCCCCTTTTGGAACCTAAGACAAATAGAGGTTAAGTGACTTGCCTAGGATTGCAAAGTTAGTAAGTGTCTGAGGTCAAATTTGAACTCAGATCCCCCTCATTTCAGGTCCAGTTTTCTGATATATGAAGTCTTGTGTAATTTGAGGCTTGTTTGTCACAAGGATCTTCTAAAGTCCATGAGATGGTTTGGAGGAGTCAGATGTTAAGGGTTTACCGAATGTTGAGGACTAGTAGTCCATGAAGGGTAGACTGTCATGAGTAATTTATTGAAATAATTGAATAGGATGATCATAAGAGTCAACAGGATAAGAAAGCGAGAGAAGCCAGAATGAATGTGGTTGGCAGATATAATAGGTAGGGGCTGAGGGAATAGCGGAATAACAAGAGAAAAGACTAGGTTAATCAACCTATGAATGAGGGAGGGAAGTAAAAATTTGTTGGTGGTATAAAGCTTGATGATGGTGAAATTTAAATTGTGACCATGACAATGTGTAGTTACAATGAGGGTAAAGTGGAGGTCATAGCGATAAAGGATGTTTAGAAGCTATAAGGTATCATCTATATAGGACTTCATATCAATAAGGGTTTACTCAGGGCTAATACAGGCTGTTGGGGACAACAGGATACTGGTACTGATTTTTTTTAACTGGCATAATTTTTGTTAAAATAGAGTCAAATATAATGAAGTAAAAAAAAAGTGTAACACATTTAAATATCCACTACGCAGAGAGTTAGGGTTATTTCTGACAGCAATGTTCTTGACCCACAATAATTAGCTCATAGAACTAGCAACAGTTTTTATGCCAATATGTTTTGATAGAAAAATAGAGTTCTTTGTTAGATATATTCTTTACTTTGTCTTGTAAGAAAGTTGGAAATGTATGAAGGTGGAGGAGCACTTAAAATTTTAAAGTGTCCACCTCCATATATGTATTATGGGAGAAAAAATGGTGAATAAAACAAAGGGAACATTTAGGTCGATATATGATGAGATTATTCAGTTAGGCTTTGACTAGGATATTAGAACTATTTGAAAAATGCACTAAGATTTTTCTATTTTAAAATTACTGCACAGTGATAAAAAAAAAACCAAACATCGTGTAATGTTCACTTACAGGGATTGGAATTAGACCTTTGTTATCATTGATAAAAGGAACTTCCAAATAAGGAAGCTTCCTCTGCCATTAAAGTAACTTCACTTCTCTGAAACTTAAGACTCTTAGAGTTGTCTAAAGTGGTAAAAGATTAAATAACTTGCCCAGGGTCACACAGCCAATTTATGTCAGAGGAAAGATACAAATCTTCCTGGATCCAAAGTCATCTGCCTCTCTCCTGGCTTGGTGAAGGCCTATCCTGGTAGAATGTATCTTTTTATAGTTTTTACGAAGTCAGAAATATTTCAAGTAAAAGCTTGTTAATACAACTTTTCTCTGTTGTCCAAGAATCAACTGAGCTAGTTTTGAAAAGTCTTATTATCAGGTTAGCCATAGATGGTGTAGCACCAATGCAATATTCACAGCACCCACAGTCACTATAAATATACCTGCATGGTACTCAATCACAAAATATAACAGACTCTCCACATATAAGACATTAGCAAAGCATTTATTCATGCACCAGAAAACCAAATCCCAAAACCAATAAGGTGAATCCATCACAGTAGCAAAGAAGGTAATAAGCCACAACAGCACAGAGATCCATAGCATCCTTTAACCTTCCCATAAACCAACATAAGACCAATATTTACTCACAAGCCTATCTGTGTCCCCCAGAAGCATCCTCTCCTCCCAAGCATCTAACTTGCTCTGACTCCCAGTTTCCTGAGAGCTCTGCTCCACCCTTTAGCAAACTCCTCCCACCACAGGCTGTATGTGATTACATTCAGCCTATTGGGGGGCAGAGTTTATTTTCAAAGCAGGGAAAGTCTTCAAATTCCCTTAGGCTTATTAAGGGTCAGGGAAGATCTTCAAATTCCCAATACTATTATTGATGGTAAGTGAAATTTTGACAAGCGTAACTCAAAGATTCTCTCCTGAGTCATGGACACATTTTGAAAGTTTTTGGAGAGTGGAAGTTCCATCAATCTAGAGAAGGGCATGTATTAGAAGAAGAAGAGGAAGAGAAAAGAAGAAGAAGAAGAAGAAGAAGAAGAAGAAGAAGAAGAAGAAGAAGAAGAAGAAGAAGAAGAAGAAGAAGAAGAAGAAGAAAAAGAAGAAGGAGAAGGAGAAGGAAGAAAGAAAAGAAGAGGAAGAAGTGAAGGCTACAGCAATAGGTTCATGAGAGTGTCTTCAATTTCTAGCAATATTCTCTAACTCATTTTTACAGATACAGTTAGTGACCGTCTATAAAATGATAGGGATTGGTTGAGGAATTAGAAGAATAATGAGAACAAATAATAGGTTTATTATGTATCAGATGATAAGAGGAGCAGAATTTCAGAAGTGATACATTGACAGGTGATAGTGAAGTCTGAGTTGTAAGCATTCTAATATGAAGTGGGGGTGAGGTAGAAGTCATAGCAATAGAGCATTAAGAGCCATCATAGCTCCGTCAAGAACAGGTCATGAGAGATTCATCTTTTTTCTTCCTTTATAAAACAAGTTCATTAGGCTGATACATAAAGAAATGCTGTAAATGTAGATTGCCCAAATTTTAGCAAAAAAAATTTGACAAACTATTTCTTTTGATTCTCAGGGGAAAATATGGAGAGATGTGGGCTAGACAAGACAGATAGAAGCATGTATAGGCAGATGCAAAAGTGGTTGGCTGGACCCAAAGAAATGTCATGATGTCAACTTGGAAGGAGGTCTCCTGGTTCAGGGTGTACCTACACAGATGAAACCATTCATCCTTGAAGGATTGAACTATCACAATAAAGTAGTAATAAAAGATATTGGCCATTATTTAACCATTGGCTAAAGCATACCACTCATGTAGAAGAAGATGGAAGGCAGATAACCAAAAGGTTTGCCCCTAAGAGAAAGCAAGGATACTCTCCAGTGTCATAGATGGATCACCTATGGCCAACTTTGGGGAGGCTATGGATAAGTCACTTGGGTGAGTCAGCATGAATGGACTTCAGTCTGCACCACTGGAGACAGAATTGAATTGATGAGATCACAGATCTGTTTAAGTAGTTCAATATATTTTTTATAACTTCTGTTGTTGGCAGTGCTATTTGTCTAGTTTCCTGTGTTATTTTAGGTTCTTGCATCCCATCTATGACCCCTTCTCTCCTCACCTTACTTCTTTTCTTTTCTTGGCATTTCAGCTGCATTTCCTTCTCTGCTCTTAGTGCCACCAACTACCTAAGTACAAATCATTGTTACTATTTTCCTGCAAAACCTTCACTTTCGCCCAGTTTCAGTCTGCCTTTCACATTGATGCCAGTATAACCTTCCATATGGTCAAGTCATGCTGGTGCTTAAGACACTTCAATGGCTACCAATGACTACTGAGGAAATTTCAAACTCCCCTACCTGGAATCAAAGATCTCCACACTCTGGTGTTTCTATTCTAAAATTAGCTCAGACTTCTTTATTCCATGTCCTCTATGCTCTAGACAAGCTGGACTAATTTGTTTCCTCTCACCTGGCAGGCACCATTTTTGTTCTGTGTCTGTAATGTCCCTCCTCCACCAATACTTGAATGTTCTCTGCCTACTCAGTTTCAACCCACCCTTTAAAGCCTAACTCAAAAGCCACTTGATCTCAGAAAATGCCTTTACTAGTAATGATCATTATATCCCTTCATTTCTCACATGGTACCACTCTGATATATCTTGCCTTGTATTAATTAGTATTATAGTTATATGAAAATGGTTTTCATGCCCTTGAATAGACTGCTGAATTTGACCTGAGTTTAATCAGCGCTACATTGCTCATTACCTGCACAACTTTAGGGAAGTCACTAAATCTCATTTTCATCTACTAAAAAAAAAGAAGAGAAAAGAAAAGAAAAAGAGTTGAAGTTGATGATCTGTAAGATCCTTTCCAACTATAAATACTGCAATTCAATTAGATGTAGACTGAATCTCATGAGGGCAAGGGCCTCGTCTTATCTAAACTTTTCATCTCACCCTAGCCCTACCCATCTACCACAGTATAGAGTACAATTATTTCATTGAATTTCCTATGGTCAAATTAGGTATATATTTCCTTGATCAAATATTGATTTAATATTTCATATGCACAAACCACTGTGCTGGGACAGCGAGGTGGCTCAGTGAATAGAGTACCAGCCCTGGAGTCAGGAAGATCTGAGTTGAAATCAGAACTCAGACACTTAATACACTTACTAGTTGTATGACCTTAATCAAGTCACTTAACCCCAATTGACTTGCCTTCCCCCCTGCAAAAAAAAATAACCCACTGTGTTAGAGCCTGTGTAAGGTAGAATGAAAAAGAGAATTTCAAACTTGTAAGTAAGATTGGAGATTATTTAATCTACCATATACCTACCAAAAACATGAATCCCCTTTATAATATCTCATAATATCCAACTTCAATTATCTCTCACTGCATCTGAAGCCATCTCCAGTAATCCTGATCTATGTCTTATCACGGGACCCTAATGGCTCCAGAGGAAAGAGCGAGGCTGGTGACTTTGCACAGCCTTCTCTGACTCAAGTCCAGTTCACTTGCAAGTCATGGCATCATCTTCCTAATGTCATGGTCCTCTTCTAGAATGAAGGACAAACAATAACAGACATTAAGAGAGTATTAACTAATTAATAAAAATTCACTAAGAGATTTGCTATGTGATGCTTTTTATCTGCAGTTCTAAGAAAACTGATGGGGATAGATACAAAGATGAAAGCAAAGCAGTTCTTACCCTTAAAAGGTTTACATTCTATTGTATGTATATGTTATAAACAAAACATGTACAAATAAAATGCAAGGTCATCTTGGAGACCATTTCACAGACCAAGGAAAGACCTCCAGCACTAGGTGGTCCTTGAGCTGAGTCTTGCAGTAAATCAAGGATTCCAGGAGAGAGCGAGAGGTATAGAAGCAGGACATACCAAGTATGGTAAATGGCCAATGCAAAGGCTTGGATATGACGAATGGAGCATAATTCGTGAAGAAGAGCAAGTAAGCCAATATAGCTGGCTCACAGAAAGCATGGAAGAAACTGATATGTATGTGTGTATTGGAAATGTAGAACACTTCTATACACCCCCCTTTTACCTATTCCCTCACCCTTCTTCCTTTTATTGAGATAATTTATGAAAGGAATGGCCATGTTTGAATTTAGAGGGACCTGAACAGATAAAACTCAAGTTTCAAAGAGCTATGAAACATCAAAGGGAGGAGTTCATATTTGATTTTACAGATATTAAGGAACCATTGGAGTTTATTTAGTGCATGCTTGCTGCGGAATGGTTTGGAGGAGAGGTGGGAGCAGGAAAGGATTATATTGTCAGATCTTCGCTTTAGGAAAATCATTTTGCGGTCTGTGTGTGTGTGTGTGTGTGTGTGTGTGTGTGTGTAGAGGATGACAGTGTTAAGAGATTAAGAGACTTAAGGCAAGGAGACAAAATAGGAAACAATTGCTATAGTACTGGTAAAAGGTGATGAGCTTCTAAATTGGGGTGGGATGGGATATTTTGTGAGAGGCAAGAAGGGAGTGTATCTGAGATATAGAAATGACAAAATTGTTAAGTAATTGGAAGTGAAGTGAGTGAGGATAGGAATTAAGGGTTAACTAAGCTTACAGACCTGAGTGACTATAGAAGGATAATGGTGTCCTCAACAATAATATGTAAGTTCAGAAAAGGTGGATTTGGGGAGAAAGATAATCTGCTTCTCTGGTCAAAGACCTTCAGTGGAGGTACAGCTCAGATCAGTTCATTCCAATTTTATTCAGCTATAATTATTAAGTTCTTTCAAACTTTGTTCCTATGTCTTTCTGTTCAATAATCAATCTCATACCCAATTCTTTTCCCCTCCAACTCTTCTTTTCTTTCGGCTAAACATAAAGGATTTCTCCAACCAATGCCTGTTCCATTCTTTATCCTTCCTAAAACTTAGCGTCTGCAACAGTGTTATGGGAATGGAAATTTAAGATTTTCCCTGCCCCTAGGCCCCTTGATAAGCTTAAGTGCACCTGGAGCCTGTGGCAGGAGGCTTGGTTTTCGGCAATGTTTTTGATTGGGCAGTGCGTCAAGAGGGTTGTTACATTCTCTGAGCCAGGAAAAGGTTATATAAATCCTGAAGTGAGGCTTTGTTTTGGGGCTCACTTTGGGAAGTGTTGTGTGATTTGACCAGACAAGACTCTGGGCAACTGTGGAGCTCCCTGGCTTTGAAAACCCAGATGTTGATGCTTCCCTCTCTGGTAACTGAATAGGTATGGATGTAATGGTTGATCAGTTGGAAGCCTGTCTGCTTGAAATGTTTCTCTTGTCTTCTTGTAACTCCTGCTTGTAACCTGTCTGTATACTCTGAAGTTCATGGTGCTGACTTTTCCCCCTGAACTAGGTAAATGATATGTTTGATTGATTAAAGCAAGACTGTTAACCCATTTTGAGTTGCTTTCCTTTAGAAAAGCAGATCTAAGAACCTGTGTTGGCAACCACCCTGGGTATGGTGGGGTACTTGCTGTTATAAACAGAGCCTAATACCCCAGATGTATATGACTGAGGCAGAGCATTGAAATAAATGGCATCTGTACTCATGAAACTTACAATATCATTTTTTCTGAGTTAAGATTATGATACTTTTATAAATGCATATTTTCCAAACCTTTCATAGATAATTATATTTTCTCTTGTTTTTACCTGTTAAGATTAATTTTGTTCTGAGATGCTAGAGACAGTTGGGGTTTGAGAAGAAGTAGATGCCATGAAAATAGAATGGTCTAATTTGATTATGTGCACTATTTCTCCCTAACCCAGTTATTAATCAAAATGTGTATCAACAGATTAACAGGTATTACATATTACTTAATGGAATTAGAAATTATTTCTACAAGATTATTTTTAGCCAGGGGACTCTTTTAAATTAGGAAATTCTCATTGGTTGATTTTGAAAGAAACAGATATTGTTTATGTGGTTTGGCTTTTAACCAATTATATACTGGAAATAAGTTTTAAAAAAACAGGAAAGATAACTTTTCTAATTAGATAATGAAAACATATAATATCACTATTTCTATAAAGTATAGGACTGTAATCTCAGAATGAGGTGTGAGAATAGAATCATGGTCAATAGCATTTTATGTACATTCATGTAGTGGGTACATATATAAGAAATATGCCAGGACTCAGATTATGATAAACTTAACTATGTTCTAGAATTCCTCAGAGATGCTATGGCAATACCCAAAGGAGCCAATAAATGAGATTGTAAGAGGCCTTGAAAAGAAATACACTATACATCATTTGGGAATTTCTAAGTGCGAATACATTCAGTGCAATATTGAGATACTAGTTAAATGCACTAATGTTGTTTCAAAACCTTTTAGAGTGATTCATATGTGGTAATTACAGATACAGTTCAGTGACTCATCGAACAAACCAGAAGACTGGACCAAAACTCACTTATAGATTCTTTCACTTTTGAGCGATAGAAGCATCTGTAAAGTTTTGTTCTCTATCTGGACAAGTGAAGGGAAATGTAGATGAGGTAAATTGGACTGCTTTGTAATTCCCCCAGTATTCAGTCACAAAAGACAATCATTTCAGCTTCATGTGGGGGAAGGGTGATATGGAGTGGCTGCTCTTGAAATAAAGGATTGAGAAATGGGAAGAATAATAGGGACAGGACGGGGTATAAAAAGACAGCTTAGACTCAATTGATGGGGGAGAACCTCATTCACATTGGTTTATTAAACGACATCTTTTGCCACTGAGAGGTAAAAAATGTTTTTTGACATATCTCGATTCCTTTTATTGAGGTAATATATGAAAGGAATGACCATGTTTGAATTTAGAAAGACCTCAACAGATAAAACTCAATGTAAACATTAACAAAATTCTCCTTAAAATTAAATTTATTTTATATATTTTTAAATGTGAAAATAAGATTGAGCATCGAAAAGATTTCTCCTAAAAATGTGAGCAAAAAAACATGCAAAAATTGTTTCATCCATTATGATCTAATAACAATTAACTCATGTTTGTATTAAATATTCTTCTGACTTATTTTTTAGATAAGTATCACTTTGTGTGGTTATTCTTTCATTTATACAAATATGAAAAAAATGTGGCTGCTGGGATTTGCTTTTGTCAGCATCCCCTCCCCCACTGCCCGAAACCTTAGCACTTCAAACACTGGTGTTATGCTGCACTCTGTGTGTGTTCATATTTGTGTGTATAACCTCAGAATGGAGAGGATAGAGATGATAGACAGAAAAAGAAAAAAAAGAAGGAAGACTTATTCTTTCATGATTCTGTCTTTATAATAGTGAAAAAACAGTAAAACTAAGCGCAAAGATGATGCTTTTACATAGTGAAAGGACAGTCTTTTAAATAACTACACAGTGTATTTAAACCAGCAATTTATATGAACAGGAAGGACAGTTTTATTAAATAATTCTGTGATTTCCCAGCCATTTTCTTGAGCAGTTATCCCCCTGTAGCAGAATACATAGATAATCAACACCCCGTCTGTCAGTAAACTTGTTGGGGAATTAAATCCTAAAGGAAGGAGTCCATAGCCCCAGAGGAAGACTGAGTGCATGTTTCCCTGTGTCTTTTAAAGCTCATCTCAGTAGTCCCACTGCTAGAATGTGCTCTGTTGTCATAGCAACACCATCTCTTGCTTCATACAGGAAAGATTAGCTCTTACTGTGCAGTGGAGAGAATTTAGGGGAAGTCACACTAATCCCTGGGTGCATTTCGAGAGAAAGGTTGGACCTCGCCTGAGGGATGCTGTATCTGCAATGATAGAATTGGCCTGCCACAGACACTGGTATTTAAGTTGAAGAGCCGAATTCACAGTAAGTGTCAGCTCCTCCAGAGTGGAATATTGATGAATGAGGTTTTTCTAAGTCTTGCTGAAGACTGTCCCGTGCCAGCAGTAGAATGACAGTAGGAACCTGTGATTAGAATACCAATGTGTTTCACTAGTTTAGGTGAGATTCCAAGTACAGGTGTTGAAATGCAAAGATTTTACTGGATAGAAAACTTGAGAGCAAATTTCAGAACTACACTTTTGACATGCCTGCATAAAAACCTTAGGAGCATGTCCAATTAGAATGACACAATGAGAAAAGTGAGTTCATCAAGTGTGCATTGCACTTTGTGCTAAGCTTATGCTTATGCCTGCAACATTATATGTTTCCATTTCTTAAACTTCAAAAGTTTGAGGGAGAATGGCTAAATCCCTTTGTCTAAGCAGTCAAAATTTTCAACATCAAAAGTGCTTAACTGCCTGTTTTAAGTGTGCAAATCTAATTGATTCTCAATAATGTAGTCTCTATCAAAAGCCCTTGTAGAATCATAAAAGTAGTGAAATTGTCTTTTAAGATTCAATTGTGACATGATAAGAGATTTTCTTTGAGGAGGAGTTGGAACGAATTTTTGTTTAGTTTTTCCATTTGATTCTGCTGCTACAACTTGTCACTATAAGTGCAATGTGAATGTGTTTCTCTGTTCTCTGTTGCTTACATCAACTGGATGTTCTGAACTGTGCTGGGGTCTATTCCTTTGTATGGTTTTTAGTTTGCTTTCTTTCTTAGCTTTTCTTCTACAGTTACTAAGGTATTGCATTTATGTGGCATAAAAGGCATAAAAGCTTTGTTGTGAGCTCTGAGATTCTTGATGTTGACATCTTTTGTGATGAGGTCCGTCTCCCCCCCCCCCACACACACACATACTGGATTATTTTAAATATCCCTTCATATTCATGTTCACAAAAGATAGAATTTGATTAATATATAAATTTTAATCTAGATTTTAGGTAAAGAAGGCACTAAGCCCATGTGTGTGTTTATGTATTTTTGCCATTTACATTCTTTATTATAAAATATATTGCATGTTGCATTCTTGATATCCTCTACCACTGAATATCTCAATAATGAATGCATTATCTTTTAAAACTGTTATTCATAGACTGACTTTTCTCCTATACATATTCAAAACCATAGGTCTCACTAGTAGAGTACTTATTTTATGCAGCATAGCCTGTGCTAAATATAGACATTATCTTGAGAAATTATTTTTAATTGCCATTTGAAGTGCGTTGATTTCATTTATCAGAAAGGAAGAGATTTAGATACTGCTTCAAAATGTAGCATAATTTATGTGCTTTCCCTTTTCTTCAAACTTCTGTTTGAGAATGTTACAGAAAATGCAGTTTGTTTTAGCAAATATTTACTGAGCACTTGCTATGTGCAAGGTGGATATATTCTTCCTTCTCTGAAAAAGATCACAAAATTATGAAGCTCTTAGTTATTCTATTGTTGTACAGATTATAACTCTGTGAGGAGAAATATACAAAAAAGTCAGTAATGTAGGACATTGAGTATCCCCCAGTGGAATGCAGTGGGTCCCATATTTTGAAAGGATTGTTTCTTTTCCAGCAGCTCTTTTCTTTACTAGTTGTCAACATAAGATGTAGTGTGCTATTCTTGAAATGTATAGAGAAAGGGAACCTCCCTGCACCCCTCTTTAACAGCATGTTTCATATACAAGGAGGCTTTGAGGAGAGGGAAAAAGCATTGATTTTATTGGAAAGGAGAAACTTTGGGTGGCTAATTTGAGATTCTGCCATGTAATTGAGGGTCAGATGATCTTAGGTTGAACAATAAAAGAAAAAATGTTGCTGAGGAAGAAAGTGCTGAGGATGGGGAGCAGATTGCATCAACATAATCCCTGTATTGCTCTAAAAAGATTTCATTTTAGTAATGAATTACAACTAACTTTCCCCTTCAACTGAAGTTTTCCTTTGGTTTCTCCAGGTCTTTCTTTTCCTGCCTACCCTGCAAGAGAGAGAGGCTGCAGGAAAGAATAAGTGAGCCTATTGTCATAATTTAGTGCCTGGGTCAATTTATATCCCCCATATAATTTACAAATGACTGTATTTAAAGGGGGGAAGGATTCTATAATAGAAATTATGGCTAATTTTACAACAGAATGATTGTCTTTTCTTCTAAAATCAAGAAACCCAAGTTTAAAATTGCTCAACATGGAGTTTTCTAATTTATTTTGTGAAATACATAGTAATAAAGAAAAGTTCAATACAGACATTTGTAGATTTATTGTAATTAAACATTTTAGCGTTCCTTTTCTGTAGAAAGAAAAAATAAGTGCCTGATAGAGTTCTCTTAAATTCATATTCTGAAACTTCTACTTCCAGTTTTTATCCTGGCTCACATGGTTCAATAATTGAATACCTGCTGGACTGGTTACCTTGGAGAGCTATTAATTGAGGGACTCCTCTTTTAACTCATAAAAGATGAAATTTAAGTTAACTTATAATTTTCTCCCCTTATCCATTTCCATAATTTGGCCTTTTCATTTCTTAGAACTGACATATAACATCTTTCACTTGTCTGTTTCCCTTAGTATTACAAGTAAACAAATTAATTCCTTGGCTGTATTTTTTTGTACAATTTGTAAAGGGTTTTGGGGAGATATATTTAATTTTATTTTTTCAATGAACAAAATTCTCATTTCTCTCCCATCAACTTCCCCCTTCCTACTTCTGAATGGGAAAAAAGAAAACAAACCCCTTGAAAAGAATAATGCTTAATCTAGCAAAATGCCTACTTCGGGCTCTGTCCAAAATGTCTCGTTGTTCATATAGTGACCCCCTCTTCTGACAGGCGGTGAAATATATGCTTCATCCTTAGTCCTCTGAGATCAAGGTTGGTCATGGAATTGACTAGAGCAGAATCTTTGTGAGAAGGCCATCACTCCTGGTAGTATTCAGCTCCAAGTAGGGCAGTAAGAGACATTTCTTGAAACTGAAAAAGGATTAGACAATAAAGGCTCTACTGGGATGAAGAAACTCAGAGACAAAATGTGAGAAGCCCTTCATTTGTCTGGAGGCAGCTGTACTCTTGAGATCAGATAAGTCTACCTTATCTGTATGTTGGCTGGTCCCAACCAAGGACAGATTCCACCACATCGTGTCCTCTTCCACAAGCTCTGTAGATTCCATAGAGTTAGGTGGAAGGTTGATTTCCTTCCGCTTTGATGTTTACACTGGTACTGGTGAGCTGCTAGATCACCCTGATTGTAGAGTCCCTAGAGACAATAAGGATGCTCACAAAACTCCTGTCAACTGGCAAACGTGGTGATATTGCTGCCTCTCTCTTTCGGGATATGGAGTGTGGAGCCTTTGTCCTTGGGGCCCTCTGCTTCTTCCTAGTGGGCTTCCACTTTTGCCTCTGTCACGGGCTCTCTCTGTTCTCCTTGGTTTGTAAAGGGTGGCTGGATCCTTGATCAATCAATCCTGCTTCTTCCTGAAAGTCGTTCAGGTTTGCAATATAGTTCAAGTATGGCAATAGTCAGAATTTTATTTTGTTTTGTTTTGAACCATTTGCAGAACATATTTACCAAATTTTGTCTCAACTATAGGATCATCACTTTTTAGATGCCACTCAGTTCCAAAATTAATTCCTTTAAAAGATGAAGGGAGGGAATTCATTTTTTCTTTGAATTGAACGAATACTGAAAGTGTTTTATTGCCCAAATGATTCCATACTTTGCCAATACATTAATGGTCTTACTCTGGTTTTCATCTTCTCCTTTCTTCATATGGTATTGCATTATTATACTTTCAATGTCAAATAGAAAAGCAATAAGTGATTTTGTTTTCAAATGGTTTATTTTTGTGCATAAGCAATGGAAAGAAGACAAATGGACCATGACCCACACCACAACCTTACTTTGTATGTTCCATGGCACACTGCTGTGACCTGAGTTATGCCTAGAATCATCTGGAACTTTTACTTGCAATTATACACATGCATAAGCCTCCCAATTTTCCCATAGTATGCCAAGTCAGGGCAAAGAAAAATAAATGTGAGGGGTAAAAAAGAGCTTTCTATCAACTGCTATTATATATACTACAATAGAGTGAAATTTAGAATATAGGTCTGCCTTAGATTCCAAAGATCCTAGATTTGAATAATCTAATATAATCCAATTCTACTAATTTATTAAGTACCTATTATGTGCAAAGCATTGTTTTAGTCCCTGGAGATACAAAGACCAAAATAAAAATCCCTTTCATTCTGCCAGAAAGAGGGGATGTAGACATGGTATGCATTCAGTCAGATAAGCCTATGTAAAATCTTTTGAGGAGGGAGAGGGAGATAACTTAAAACAAGAGGATCAGAAATGGCTTCCCACCATAGGCCCACAGAGCCAGAGTGGAAGAAAGATAGGGATTCTAAGAGGAAGAGTTGGGGAAGGGGTGCATAACTGGAACAAAGACAGCTTTTGCAAAGGCATATATTTAGGAGATGGACTGCTGGGTTCAGGGAGCCCTGAGTATGCCAATTTAGGTAGAACCAATAGTGTTTGATGGGAAAGTAAAGTAAAATAGGCCTAGGAAGGTAGATGAGCCAGATTGTGAAAGGCTTTAAATGCTAAACAGAGGAGTTTATATTTTGCCCCGGGGGGGGGGGGCAACCTGCCCTAGAGCAAAGGTTCTTAATCTGGTGTATTTGAATTTTTAAAAAATTATATTTTGATAACTATTTCAATAGAATTTGTTTCCTTTGTAATCTTATATATTTTATGCATTTATAAAAATTATTCTGAGGAGTTTGCAGTCATCCCAAATCTATCAAAAGGGTTGACTTTGAGTTTTTTGTCTTAAAAAAAAAGGAAAATGTTACTTATAATAATAATAATAAAAGGGGGCAGCTAGGTGGTGCAGGGAATAGAGCACCGGCCCTGGAGTCAGGAGTTCAAATCCATCTTCAGACACTTAACACTTACTAGCCATGTGACCTTGGGCAAGTCACTTAACCCCAACTGCCCTGCCCTCCCCCCTCCAAAAAGCAAAATAATAATGATAATAAATGTGAGTTGCATTGGTTTTAGCTATATTATTTCAGAAAGAAATTTAAAGATCAAAGAACTATTATCTTCTGTCCTAAACCTACCAATGACTCAAAAAAAAAAATTGTATGAACTCTGGCTTACTTAGGTAACAGGGAACCCTTGAAGGTTCTTGAAAAAAGGAATTATATGGTCAGACTTGTATTATAGGAAGATTTTTTTTAACAGCAGTGTAAAAACTGAATTAGAAAGGAGTGATTTTGGGAAACTGTTGCCCAGTGCCTGGAACATACTAGTGTTTAACAAGCACTTGCTTGTTGACTGACTCATTGACTAAAAAGTCCAAGCAAGGGGTGATGAAGTCCTGACCCAGGATGACAAGCATGTAAGTGGAGAAAAGGCAATGGATATGAGGTGTTTCACAATTGAAAACTACTGGAGGCTTAGCAAAGTGCCTAGTAGATAGTTGGGGTCTAACAAATGTTTAATGATTGATTGGATGAAGAGATTTGGGGAGGGTGTCAAGCTGACTATAACTTTGAAGTAATGTCCTTACAGGGCACCCTCAGAAGAAATAGAGAAGTTTGAAGGAGGGTAGGTTTAAGACAGAAGATAAAAGTTCTTTGGTTTTTAAATTTCTTTCTGTAATAATATAGGTAACAGTAATTCAATTCAACATATATTGATTACATTATTTGTAACATTTTGCTTTGATTTAGACAAAAATTTCAATTACTCTATATTCCAAACACCCGTAATTTCTAGCCCCAAGGCTCAGTCCCTTCTTTTACTTAGTGGAGGCAGTCTTAACAGAGAGAACACTGAAGGCAGTGAAATTCTAGTTGGATAACTCATTCATGATGTGATTCAGTTTCCTAATCTGTAAAATATTTCCTTCCTTATTTCACAATATTCTTTGTGTGACTGCTCTATGCAACAATCTAGGACTGTAAATTTCAGAGACTATGCAGACCTCCATTGGTAGAAGTCTCTTTATCCTTGTGTTCCATATACTTATTAAATCACAGATCCAGTCCCTAGTTGTACTTTACAAGGCTATTGCAAAAACAAATAAATGTTGTATTTGAATGCATTTGCAAACAGAAAAGTGCCATACAAACTTAAAATGTTAATATTATCAAGTAGAGCAAGTTGAGTGTGACCATTGAGAGCTATAATGTAGATTTTGCCCAACTTTTACATTCTGGTCTTATTTCATCACAATGCATTATGCCAAAGTTTTCGATTGTTGCTCCTCAGTCTGTGAGTCTGCTTTCATCAGTCTGTGGCTGATGTAGCAGAGTTTATCCTCTACAGTATGATTGAACCATTGTTTTAAATCCATAGCAATCTTCACCAGACCTTAAGTGGTTTTATGATTATTTTGTTATGTAATTGAATGTCTTGTTTTATGTGAATGACTTTGTAATGTTTACCATTCATTACTTTAAATATTTCACAATTAAATGAAACTGTCTTTTTTGGTACCCATGGAATCATTTAATATAGACTTAATCCCAGAAATTTGAAAATACTTGCTAAGGAGGAAGGGGGGAAGAGAGGGAGGGAGAGAGAGGAAGAGAAAGATGATATTTTTCATTTTATCCTTGATTCTTATTTTAAGAACCATGGCCAAATATGTTTCTTTGGGAATCTATCTCTCTTCCTAATTATACAATTTGAAGGTAGACACATTACTTTATATAACAGAAAACATTTCAATAAGGTCAAAGTAATTTTTATTTCACATTTCTAAAGAGAAAGTAACAATGTTACACTTCAATTTTAGCTACATATAATCTGTTCTAAGTGTGGTAACCCATATTCTACATGGTTAAAATTATTTATGGAAAAAAAAACCTAGGGTGAATTTGGAAAAACTATAAGAAATTTTTTTAGTTATCATTTTAAACCCCTCAAATTTTCTGGAAACTGTCATACCCATTAATATTAAAAAGTAAAGAGCACACAATATAAAACTGCTAATCTAAGAGAAGCTTAAAAATTGCTAAAAGAGAAGCCTTAGTAGAAAGTACTGTATAGGTGTGATCTCACTCTGAAAATTGCTATAAGCAAATAAAACATATAAGGGTGAAAGTCAAGTTTGTGGAGGTTCAAGGTGTTTTTTGTTTTTGCTTTTGTTTTTCTACTCTCAGATAATTAGATCCCTAGAGATAAATATTGTCCATGTTAGGAAATAGAATAAATAACTTCTTAAAACCTGTCATAAAGAAAAGCAGAACTTTCTTTCCCAGTATCTCGTTGCCACCTATTGAAAGAGGTATAGAAACCCTGAGGTGGTATAAGTCTACGTTTTTTCTTCTGTTGTTTTAATTCTTTATGTTATTGTATTTTCTTTAATGATTTGTCTTTATATCTCATGTTAGTTAAGGCTAGATCAGGAAGGGAGCCCCCTCATTTTCGAAATAATAGTGATAACTCATAAGGTTGAGACAATGTTTTTCCTCACAATAGGTCTATGAAGCAAGTAGTACAAATATGTTATGCTCACCATATGGATAGAGGACAAGAGAGGAAATGTGACTTGCCCAAAATCACAGAGCTTTTGTGTTCCTTTATCTAGCAGCGGTCTTGGAGTAAAAAAGATCCAAGTTCAAATTTGACCTTAGACACGTACAAGCTGTGTGAAACTGAGTAAGTCATTTAACCTTTGTCTACCTCATTTCCTGATCTTGCATTGCTGGTTGGTGTCTCTTAGGATTTTTTCTGTACATTTAGTCAAATTCAATTCAGCAGACATTTATCTATTAAGTACTTATTATGTAGCAGGCACTGTTCTAACTGCTTGAAAAATGAAGACACAAATAAATCAGCCCCTGCCCTCAAGAAGCTTATATTCCACTGTAAGAGACACAACATGTACCCAGATAAGTAAAATAAAGGTTTTGGGGGGTGGGAAGAAGGGGGCAGACCTGAGATTTCACTGATATTCAGTCATTAGCTCCTGCTGAGAAGCCCACCTATCAATACAGATTAGACCTGTGGAGCATTCTGCTGGGAGGCCTGAGAGATAAGTGTTTGTCCAGGGTCAGCCTGAAAGCATGTGTAAGAAGCTGGTCTTGAAGCCTCATCTGAGGCCAGCTGACTCTTCGTTAGGCCGTGGTGCCTCTCACATAAGAGATCTTTTGTGTATAAATGCACGTGTGGTTTGGCACTCTGCTGTGAAGATGACCAGCATTGGCAGAGCTGTCAGGCACTCTTAATCACTTCTCCTCCCCCGATGTGGACAAGATTACTCTTCCTAACTTTTTTTCTTCTAGGGAAGGAAGTTTCCTTTCAAACTGGCCATGGGAAGCAAAAGAAAGAATTTGTCTCCAATACCTTTTCAACTATTTATAACACGCAAACACACTCCTTTGGCTACATCCCTACCCTCACACTGCAGACCCATTGCCTAGGGAGAAAGCCTAGAAAAAGTGTTGCCTCTTTTCTCTTTCAAAACTGTTATAAAAGGAAAAAAAAAGAATCAGCAATTCTTTCAGCTCTGGGACTCAGCTGGAGAACCTCTCCGGCAGAATACTCCAGAATGCTGCCTTATGGCTTCCTTAAGCCCTTCTCTGCTGCATTTGAGTGAGGATATATTTACATGAGCGATGCAATGGCTAACCACTTTTATGATACTTAAAAGTCAAAATAAACCAAAGAGATAAACTTTTAAGAAAAGGAGTTAAGTTTGGGGAAACAGATATTCCTATTCTAGGGGGGAGAGGAATGGAAAAGACAGCACTCATGCCAGCACTCCTAATCCACAGTCCTCATAATCCTCCAGTACTGTGTTTGGCACCGAGTCCCTCTGGCACTGTTGTTACCCTCCATGCAATCTTCCTGATTGTTACAGTGGTCCCTGCCCCTCTTTTACTTCCCTGAGTCCTTTGGTACCTTTGGTCTCTCTCTTAGATTTTCAGTTGTCCACAGTTCCTAAGATTGAGAGGATGGGTCGAAGCCTTCTGCTTCTCTCCAGGTTATGGCAATTCCCCTGAAGAACTGAGAATTGAAAAGTTGGCATGATGTCAGTCCATACCAGCAGGAATACTTCCCTAACATCTTATCTCTTTGGGGATGCCAAGATAGTCCTACATAAGATACATGCAAAATAAATAGAAAATTATTTCAGGAAATGGTTAAGACAAAGGGTTTGTGTGTATCAGAAAAGACATCATCCCGAAAGGGTGATGGGACAGCCAGGTGGTGCAATGGAAAGAACGCAGGGCCTGGAGTCAGGAAGACTCCTATTCCAGGGTTCAAATCTAACCTTGCACACTTCCTACTTGTATGACCCTGCACAAATCACTTAACTTTGCCTCAGTTTTCTCATCTATAAAAGGAACTGGAGAAGGAAATGGCAAAACACTCCATTATCTTTGCCAAGAAAACCTCAAATGTAGTCACAGAGTATTTGACACAAATGAACAACAAGAAGGGATACTTGAGCTGAACTTTCTTTGAAAGAAACCTAGAATCTAGAATTTCCACTAGGTAAAAATGAGGAGAGAGAATAATTTAAAGAAACCCATTTGGCACTTTCACCCTTTCCTTTTATATCTGCTTTCTAGGGCTATGCAGAATAAATCTAACCTCTCTCCTATAGTCAGTCTTTAAATACTTGAAAGATAGCTATTATGTTCCCCTAAGTCTTCTCTTTTGCTGTAGTAAACATCACATAATATGATTTCTGTTCCTATTTTTACTGCCTACTACTACTATATAATCTATGTATTATTTTCTGTTGTATATAACCTATGTACAAACATCTCAAGGTTCACACTTGGTCATTTCATGTTTTCTCAGTCTATCCGTAATATGAAGTAGCTTTTCTGACCTATGCAATGTAATAAATGACTCCTTAACATAAACCAGATTAAGCAAAAACATGGTTATAGTCATTTAAGAAAATACTTTATTCTTGTTCTTTGATTAAAATCGTGTGCAAATCCCTCCTATCCATCAAAAACAAAGCAACAAAACGAACAATTAAAAAATGTTGGAATTGACAAACCTGTGAAACTTAATACACTAAATTAAGATGTATGATTCTTGCATCTGTAATAGCTAGCATTTATGTAGTTTGCCAAGCACATATGTTTTATAGCTTTACATATGTTGATTCAATTAATCATCAGAACAACCCCACTAGGTAAGTACTAATAGTATCCCTATTTATCAGATGAGGAAACTGAGGCAAACAGTGGTTAACTAACTTGTTTAAGGTGACACAACTGGTCAGGGCCTGGAGGTAGGATTTGAATTCAGGTTCAACTGATTGTAAGTGTTACACTCTCTCTTTTGCACTTCCTAACTGCCTAGCTCCTAACTGTATCAGTTCAAATTAATCCAACTAATATGCATAAAGTGCCTCCTATACGTAAGGTACTATGAAGATGACAGCCCTTGTCTTCAAGTGACTTAAGTTTTAATAGAGGAGATGAATGTACAAAACTGATGTGATACAAGGTTAAAAATTACAAAGAAAAATGAAAGAGCTAAAGTGATCTAAGAAAATTTGAGGAAAGGAAAATCATTTTTAGTTGGAATGAAATGAATTAACTTCATAGAAAAGGGATTACTTGAAAACATCTATGTCTTCATCTCTTACAACACAACAATATTCCATCACATTTATGTACCACAAGTTATTCAGCCATTCCTTAACGGTTGGATATCCTGTTACTCTCCAGATTTTTTTGGTCACTACAAAAAGAATTGCTATAAATATTTTTGTAGATAAAGGACTTTTTATTCTTTATTTTGACTTCTTTCTTTGACTAGGCCTAGCAGTGATATAACTGTATCAAGGGACATACACTGTTTGGTAACTTTTTGTGCATAATTCCAAATTGTTTTCCAGAATGGTTATACCTCTTCATAGGTCCATCAATTGTACATCAGTTTATCTGTTTTCCCATGCCCCTCCTATAATTACCATTTTCCTTTTTTTGGTCATCTTTGCCATTCTGAATGTTGTAAGGTAGCATCTGAGAATTATTTTTAATTAATAGTAACTCAGAGAACACTAGCTGTGTGACCCTGGGCAAGTCAATTAAGCTCTCTTTGCCTGACTCCACTGGAAAAAGAAATGGTAATCTAGTCTGATACCAAGAAGACCCCAAATGAGGTCACAAAAAGTTGGACACAACTGAACAACAGCAACCAAGTATAAAGGTACCCTTACTTCAAAGAAAATAAAGAAAAATAAACCTTTTAAAGACAAAATATACAAGACATGAAATTCATGGTTTTGTCTAGCATAACAGTTATGACTGACATGTTAATTTTTGCTGAAACCAAGAAAAACTAGGGAAGTTCAAATTTCATGTATCATGTTGCTATGCCATATTATAGGTGATATGTCTCATAGCATAGGGATATGGAGAAGATTTATTTTCCAAGGCATGAATCGCTTAATCTTCTCATGGTTTGTACTGTTTAATAGCTGTCATAGTCCTTCCCAGAGGTGGCTTCATTTAAGTAGTAGGTGAAGTGATTTGTACATGAATAAATGTGCACATTTGTTCATGGTTCAATATATACCCTTAAGGGTTTCATGGGTGTTTGTGACTCTTACATCTTTGAACTCATATGGATTACTGCACCCTAAGGACCAGAAGCAAAGAGCACATTTCTAAAAAATTGAACAAATAATAATATGGGAAAGCTCTCTCTGGTTAAGTGAAATTTTAATAAAGGATACAGTGCCATTATACAGCATTTCATCACTCAGAATGACATGAATTATTTCCTCCCTTGCCATGTCTACATGAAAGCAAACAGGAATTTTTTTTCAAAGACTAAACTAACACATATGGTGTGTCAGTGTCTTAAAAGCCAAAGCTTTCAAAAAAGAGACAAAATATAGGATATTCCTTTTTTTCTTCTTCTCCATATCATACTTTTCTGGCACTCACAAGATCATCAAAGGCATCACAGGGGCTCTGTCCCTCAGGGGGAAAGTACATCTTCAATAGTATTCCTGGTAGTATCAATATAGAGAGAGCTGATGGCAATGAGATGATAGGGAAGCATTGAAGTTCTTTTTTCAGCCGTACTAGCAAATACTCTTCGAAACCTAACCATTAAGGGGAAGCGCTCTCTCAAGTCTCTCGTAAGAGGGTTTGAATTCAGGAGTGCTATCTTTAGGCTTACTATAGGCTCAATTTAGACTGCCTCTTAAGTGCTCTTTCAATAGATGATCATAAAGAATTACCGGACATAACTAGAATTTGCTCCAACCATTTTCCTGTCCATCCTGAAGACAAATTGAAAAAAAAAACTATATAAAATAGTGGTCTCTAAAATACAATAAGGTTGAATATCACATCACAGAATTTCTGAGCTAGAAGAAACCTCAGAGGTCGTCTATTCTGATGATAATTGAAGAAGAAAATCCTTTATAAGATCCCCGACTCTATGGTGATAGGGAGTTTGCTGAAAGATTTCTGATGAGGGGGAGCTCACTACTTCCTTAATTTTGGATAGTTGTAAGTATTAGGAAGTTTTCCCCTTGAGCCTAAACTGACTTTTTTTTGGAACTTCTATTCATTGTTCATAGTTCCATTCTCTAAAGCCAAGTAGAAGTCTAATCCCTTTTCCAAGTGGAATTCTTACTTATATTTGAAAAAGACCATCTTATTTCTGGGGTGGCTAGGTGGCACAATAGATAGAGTGCCAGGGTTGGAATCAGGAAGACTCATCTTCCCAAGTTCAAATCTGGCCTCAGACACTTACTAGATGTATGACCTTGGGCAAGCTACTTAACCCTTTTGGCCTCAGTTTCCTCATCTGTAAAATGAGTTGGAGAAGGAAATAGCAAACTGCTACAGTGTCTTTGCCAAGAAAATCCCAACTGGAGTCATGAAGAGGCAGACATGACTGTAAATGCCGAACAGCAGCAACATCTTGTCCCTCTTAAGTAGTCTTTTCACCCACTTCCTTAAACAAATTCTCACAATGCTATGAACCTGAGGTCCCTAACCATCATGGCTCCCCTCCTCCAGATTCTTTCCAACTTTTCAAAGTCCTTCCTAAAATTTGCTACCTCAAACTAGCCACAATACTTCATGTTTTTAACCAGAGTCCAGTACAGTCCTCACTTTCTTATTCTTGGACACTATTCTGTGCAGTCCAAAAATAATGTTAACTTTTCCTTGAGTACCTTATCATAGGTATTGATTCTGTGATTTTTAATATTTTTATCACTGATTTGGCATAACTGACATGAATATAAAATTTACCAATGATGCAAAGCTAATAAGGATAGCCAACATGCTAAATGACAGACCTATGATTCAAAAAGATTTGATAGACTAAAAAATTTAGGTTAAATCTGTTAATATGAAAGTTAATAGAAATAACTGCAAAGTCATTTAATTTTTTTTTAAATGAGCTTCATGATTAAGAGGGCAGAGTGGAGAGAAAAAATGGCATCTCCAGCCCCTTCCTGTATTTAGCAAGCAAAACTAGAAAATATCTGTGACACAAGGAAAACCAAAATATTTCCAAAAGAAAAATTGAAATCAGGGCAGAACTATAGCAAGGAATGGAGAGATGGGGTAGGCCATTGGATCTTTGCTGGCATTTTAGAATATAGGAACATGCCCTTTATAGGATGAAGGGAAATTTAAAAAAAATTCTGGTATTGTTATCTTCACTATCCCAAAATTTTCTATCCAGTAACAAATATTGTAATGTACTACACTAGGTTCTTTTACCTAAACATGTCTACTATCCCAATCTTGCTTCAAATATAGAACCCATTCCCCAATTAATAAATGGTCAAAGGATACGAACAGGCAGTTTTTGGAGGAAGAAATTAAAGATATCTATAAGCAAATGAAAAAAGTGCTCTAAATCTCTATTGATTAGAAAAATGCAAATCAAAACAACTCTGAGGTAGCACATCTCACCAGTCAGATTGGCTAAGATGACAAAATAGGCAAACGACTAATGCTGGAGAGGATGTGGACAAATTGGAACATTAATGCATTGCTGGTAGAGTTGTAAACTGATCCAACCATTCTGGAGAGCAATCTGGAATTATGCCCAAAGGGCTATAAATAATTTCATACCCTTTAACCCAGCAATACCACTTCTAGGGCTGTATCCCAAAGAGATCATAGAAGTGGGAGGAAGACCCATATGTACAAAAATATTTGTAGCCGCTCTTTTTGTGGTGGCAAAGAATTGGAAATTAAGGGGGTGCCATCAATTGGGGAATAGCTGAAAAAGTGGTGGTATATGAATGTAATGGAATACTATTGTTGCTATAAGAAACGAGGAGCAGATGGACTTCATATTTACCTGAAGAGGCTTATACAGACTGATGCTGAGTGAGAAGAGCAGAACCAGGAGAAATTTGTGCACAATTACAGACACAACGTATGTTTGACGACCAACTTTGATAGACTGGACTCTTCTCAGCAATGCAGGGTTATAAGTCAACCCCAGGGGACTCATGATGAGGAGAGATGTCTACATCCAGAGAAAGAACTAGAAAGAACTGAATTTGAATCCAGATTGAAGCAAACTACCTGATCTTTTTCTTTTTCTTGTTTGGTTTTGTTTCCTCTTTCCCATTGTTCATTCCATCTGATATAATCCTTCTTTATAACCTGACTAATGTCCAATGTGAAAGTATTTGCAGATCCTATACTTGATTGTATGCTGCCGTGGGGGGGGGGCGATAGGGGAGGGAGGGAGAGAAAATTTGAAACTCAAGGAATTGTGGAACTGAATCTTGTAAACTAAAAGTAAACAAACAAATTAATAAGGAAAAAAAAATCTAGAACCCAGTGTTTAGCTGGTAGTATACTCTCCAAAAAATAATTAGGGGAGAGAATCTATCCCTAACTCTATCTGAATATAAGGAGTTTTCCTTACTGAAAGCTCTGGGTGAATTTTTCTGTTACTGCTGAATGTACCACCATCCTCCTGATCCACTGTTCTCAACTTCTCAATCTCTTTCACCCCTTGTCCCAAACCAATCTGTTACCAGGTCCTGTGGAGGCTACCCTTATAATATCTCTCGTACACGCTCCCTTCCTCTCCCTTCACACTATCACCACCCTCGTGGAAGCCCTCATCACTTCATCCCTGGACAGTCTCAATAGTCTGCTGGTTGGTCTCCCTGTCTCAAGTCTCTCCCTACTCCAGTTCCATCTGCCACTCAGCTGTCAAACTGATCTATTGAGAAGATAGGGATAGGGAGGAGCAAGCAGTAGTCAGAGAAAAGATCCTAGGAGGAGATAGACAAGTCCTAGAAAAGATTCTGCTTTGCCCTATTCAACAGGGATGAAGGAGCAAGAAAGGATCAAGCTCTGGCTGGCTTACTGCTCTGTCCACAGTAATATCTAACATGACTAAATAGTAAATAAACTCAATGTGAATCAAGCCACTGATTAGTATTTTTGGCCATTCAAATAACTTGAAATCCATTAAACAGAACTGTGGTCTAGTCTACATGTCCATCATTTCCACAAGAAGAATATTGGAGGTTTTTTGAAGTATTTGCTAAAATCTAAATAAATTGTATCCATGTCATTAAAATGATCTACCAGTTTAACGATCCTATCATAAAAGCCTCTATCTGTTCTTGATGAAGCCATGCTGACTCTTTCTGACCATGAATTTTTTTAGTTATTTGCTAAATATGCCTTTAGAGTCAACTTGTGGATAGAACACTGGTCTTGGAGTCAGGAATAACTGAGTTCAAATCCAGCTCAAGGAACTTCCTAGCTGTGTGACCTTGAGCAAGTCACTTAACCTCCCTTTGCCCCTAGAGAAGGAAATGGCAAACCACTCCAGTATCTTTATGAAGAAAACCCTAGATAGTATGGTCCTCAGGGTAACAAAGATTTGGATATGATTGAAACAACAGAACAAAATAAAAATTATGCCTTTAATAATTCATTCTAAAATTTTTTCCAGGAATCAGAATTTAACTCAGAGATCTTAAAAATTTTTTGGATAATTTTTGTTTTTATATACTTTCATCTATGGCTATATCCTCTTCCCCTATCCTATTCCATAAACCATCTCACAAAGAATAAAAACAAAATATAGAAAAGAAAATGTAGTTCAGCAAAACTAACCAAGACATTAACTGAGGCTGACAGGACAGTCAGTGGTCCCCACTCATGGGTATTTGCTTCTGCAAAAAAGGGGAAGAAATACAGTTTCTCTTCTCTTTTTGGGTCTAAGCTAGATCATTATAATTTCACAACATTCATTCTTAAGGTTTTGTTGTTTTCCTTTCCATTTCCTTTGTCTCAGGTGTTGCTTATTTTATTTTCCAGTTTTGACTTACTTCAATTTGTTTGTTCATATAAGTCTCTTTATGCCTCTATGAATTATCTGTATTCATAACTTCTTATGACACAGCAATATTTCATTATATACACATGCCACAATTTGTTTAAGTAATTGTAGAATCAAATGGTCATCTACTTTGTTTCCAGTTTTTTTTTTATCTCAAAAAGTACTGCTACAATTATTTTGACACATATGGGATGTTTCTTCCCATGTTTAACCTCTCTGGGTTATATGCCTACTAGGTAGAGATCAGGAGTAGAATCTCTTGATCAAATAATATAGAAATTTTATTTGTATTTTTAAAAATATTTTAAAATTGCTCTACAAAATGGTTGGACCAATTCACAGTTCCACCAACAGTATATTGTGTTCCTTTCTTTCTGTAGCCCTTACAGCACTGATTATTTTCATCTTTTGTCATCTATGCCTATTTTCTGGATGATAAATGAAACCTCAGAATTATTATGATATGCTTTCTTTCCCCTTACTCTTACCATTTTGGTGCATTGTTTCATGTAGTTAATGGTTTACATTTATTTTGAGATTCATTGGGGAATGGACTTTGGCTTTATATATTTTTGTTACTTCTCTATATCATGATTATTAGCTACCCTTGTCAGAGATATCTGATGAAAAGATTTTTTTCCAATCAATAGTTTCACTTCTAAATATAGTTGTATTGATTTTGTTCACATAAAAGGTTTTAATTTTCACATAATAAAATTACCTATTTTCTTTTGCGTTTGCCTCTCTTCTTTGCTTGGTTAAGATTTCTTCTCCAGAAGTAGTGGGCCACATCTATAAGCCCTGCTACTGAGAGAGGCTGAAGCTGGCAGATTTCTTGGGTTTAAGAGTCCTGAGTTATAGTAGAACTGCAGTCATTTAGGATGTCTTCACTAAGTCTGGCATAAATATGATGGGCTGCTGAGATCAGAGGGACATCCAGGCTGCCAAACTAATCCACGTCAGAAAAACAAAACAGATGAAAGTTTTCATACCAGCCAGTATTAGGATCATAGTACGTTGTCCACTGTGCTTCCAGTAAGAATGAGATTGGGAGATCTAGTCTCAAAGGAAAAAAAAAGATTCTCCAGGAATATCTGTCAGAGATACTTCTTTTATACTCAGGTTATTTTTGAGCTTATTGCAGTATATGTTGTAAGATATTTTTTTTTTCCAATTTCCTGGTTATTTTTTGTCAACTTCAAAGATCTTTCTGTATATAATTAATGTTATTGAACTTACCAAATGCTAGATTATAGAATTTAGTTGTTTTTTATTCTTCATTTTATCCATTGTAATGATTTGCTTTTTTTCTTTTTTAAGAATTTTTATTTTTGTCAGTTACATGTAAAAACAATTTTTTAACATTCATTTCTTATAATTTTTGAGTTCCAAATTCTCTCCCTCACTCCCCTCCCCACTCCTTGAGAAGGCAAGGACTTTGATATATAGATTATACACATGTAATTATGCAAAATATATTTCCATGTGTAGCAGCAAGCACCCCGGCGTCCTCAGGGTTTGCAGCTACCACAGGTTCTTGGATCTGCTTTGTTAAAAGAAAGCAACTCAAAATGGGTTAACAAGCTTACTTTAATCAGTCAGACATATATCATGTATCTTGTTCAGGGGAAAAAGGTCAGCACCCCAAACTTCAAAACATACAGGCAGAATTATCAAGACAGAAACAGATCAAGTAGACAGATTTCCAAACTGTCCAACCATTACATCCATACCCAGTCAACATCTGGGTTTCCACATCTGGGTTTTTCAAAGCCGGGGGACTCTCAACAACGGCTTCCCATAATTCAGATCAAATCACAGAACACTTCTCAAAGTGAGTCCCAAAACAAAGGTACACATCAGGGCTTATATAGTCTTCTCCTGGCTCAGAGAATGTAACAACCTTATTGACTCACTGGCCAATCAAGAAGTATCTACTGAAAAACAAGCCTCCCACCCCAGGCTTCAGGTGCACTTTAGACTAGGGGCAGGGAAGATCTTCCAAATTTACATTCGCATTACACCATGTTAGCCATGTTGCAAAAGAGAACACAGGTAGTCTCCCCCCCAAATTGAAAAAAAAACAACAAGAAAAATAAAGAAAGTTAAAAAAAATAAGCCTCAATCTGCATTCAGACTCCATTAGTTCTTTCTCTGGAAGTGGATGACATTTTTCTTCGTATGTACTTGGATCATTGTATTGCTGAGAATAGCCAAGTCATTCACAGTTGATCATTGAACAATATTGTTGTTACTGTGTACATAATTTCTGATTCTGTTCTCTTTTCATCAGTTTATAGTTTTTTTCTGAGCCCATCCCCCTCATCATTTCATATAGCATAATAATATTTTATCATAGTTATGTGCCACAACTTGTTCAGCCATTCTCAAATTGAAGATTTAGTGTATTTAGTAATTTATAAGTAAAATGTATATTAGTATATGATAGGACAATATGAATCCATGATCTATATGCATATAAGTTATTATATAATTAATTTAATATAATAATGTAGTATCTGTATGTGATATTAAGAAGTATACATGTGTTTTCTAATTTCCAATTCTTTGCTAGTGCAAAAAAAAAAGCTGCTATAAGTATTTTTGTACATATAAGACCTTTTTCTTTTTCTTTGATCTCTTTGTGATGCAGACCTAGTAGTGTGGTATTGCTGGGTCTGCACAGTTTTATAGCCCTTTTGGCATAGTTCCAAATTATTTTCCAAAATGGTTGAACTGATTCACAACTCCACCAACACTGCATTATTTCGAGTTATTCCACATCCTCTCCAGCATTGTCAATTTCCTTTTTTTGTCATGTTAGCCAATCTGACAGGAGTAAAGTGGTTCCTCACAGTTGTTTTATTTTACATTTTTCTAATCAATAGTAACTTAGAGCACTTTTTCATATGACTGTGGGTTGCTTTGTTTTTTTTTTGTTTAAAAACTGCCTTTGTCTTTTTATCAATTGGTAAATGACTTGTATTCTTATGAATTTGCCTCAGTTCTATCTCTCCCTCTGTATATATATATATATACATACATACATATATATATACATACATATATATATATATATATATACACACACACTTGGAAATAAGACCGTTATCAGAGAAATTTGCTATAAATTTCCCCCCAGTTTTCTCTTTTCCCTCTAATCTTGGCTGCATTGGATTTTTTTGTGTGAAAACTTTTTAATTTACTGTAATCAAAATTACCCATTTTACATACTGTAATGTTTTCTATCTCTCTTATTTCATCACAAATTCTTCCCTTATTCATAGATCTGACAGATCTGTGTTCCCCTAACTTGCTTATGATATCACTATTTATTTCTAAGTCATGTACCCCTTTTGACCTTATCTTGGTATGCAATGTTAACATGTTGGTCTATACCTAGTTTCTGCCATACTACTTCCCAATTTTCCCAGCAATATTTGTCAAATAATTCTTTTCCTAAAGGATTAGATCTTTAAGTTTGTCAAACATTAAGTTACTATGGTCATTCACTATTCTGTTGCTGTTATTGCAGTTCAGTCATTCCATCACATTCAGCTGTTCGTGACCTTGTGGACGAAAGGATGCCATTGCTATCCATGGGGTTTTCGTCACAAAAATACTAGAGTTATTTGCCATTTCCTTCTCCAGTGGATTAAGATGAATTAAGGTTAAGTGACTTACCCAAGGTCATACGACTAGTAAGTCTCTGAGGCCAGATTTAAGCTCACATATTCCTGACACCAGGCTCAGCTCTCTATCAGCTGAGTCCCACTGCCTCTTTATTGTGTACGTATTCTAATCCACTGGTCCACCATTCCATATCTTAGTCAGTGCTGTATTGTTCTAATCATTGCCAGTTTGTGATACAGTTTGAGATCTGGGACTGCTAGATCACCTTCCTTCACATCCCCCCCGCACTTGATTTCCTTGATATTCTTGATCTTTTGTTCTTCCAGATAAATTTTATTATTTTTTTCTAGCTCTATAAAATCATTTTTGGAGGCTTGATTATTATCCAGGAATAAATAAATCATGTTGGTTTTTTTTTCAATTCTTTCAGTATCTGAGCCTGTTATTCACTCAGTCTAGATAACAAACTCACCATACCAACTGTCTCCCAACTTATCTTGGGAATCAGCTCCACATTAGTTGTATTTATTTGGGCTTTTCCAATATAAGGATAATTTTCTTTGGGGGAGAAATTGAAGAAATCTAAGAATGGAGAAGCTCTGCCTTTTCTCCCTCCTTGTTGTCCTATATATCTTCAGCAATGACACTGTCCTTTCTCTTAACCTCATCTTTCCTGAAATATAGATTTTTTTAATCTTTTTCTGTTGTCCTTTCTCATATGGCCTCAATTTATTCTGAGCTTTAGCATTACTAACACTGTGAAGTGTTAGCACTAAGACACTGACACACTTTGTATTCATCCAGTGCTTTGGCTCTTACTTTAATCTTCTGTATGTAACTGTGTACAGAATATGGAAATATCTCTATTCTGAATCTGCTTGTGTCATGGAGGAATTTCATTAATAATGTAAAATTGAAAAAAATGTTTTGAGTAAATCTTGATTGCCATTGGGTAATTGGAACTACATTTAGTTATTATTTGTTGTCTTGGTTTTATATCAGAAATTTCGTTGTGTTCTGATTAAATATGGTAATTTAGTTAAATCATTTTATAATAGCCAATCTAAGAAGCATTTTACAGTTTTAATCTGAGAATTAAAATTCCTCCAGTGGTAGAAACCAGTTTATAGGAAAATGAGCATATTTTATTGTTTTAGAAGGAATATCTTTTAGCTAAAAGTCTTCAATCAGATATGTATTCTGTTCTATTATTCAAACTATCTGTTAACTCCTCCCGATCATTCTGTTACCACTTCAACATGGCAAAGATAAAACCTTTTATTTTCCCATGTTTCTTCCTTCAACATTTTTTACATTTCAAACATTGTGTTATTCCTTCAGTAACCCAGTATAAAATCTTTGGAGTTGTGAGTATTTATCTGTATACCACTGACTGCAAGTTACTGTGACTTAATAGTACCTATTCTCAGGGAGTTTAGAATCCTTTAGGAGAAAGCACTTACATGTATGAAATAAAAGAGTAAAAATGTATAAACTGACAAAGCAAAGTGAAATAGAAGTTCACAGAAAGGAGAACTCAATATGGCCTAGAATTTTCTGGAAGGACTTTATGGAGAATATGGGCTTTCCCCCTAATACTGTTAGCACCTTTCTACTAATCCAATATATACTCCCCAAACAATTATCTTTTTACTTCTGACAACCCTTAGAAACTACTTTCTGTATCCCAAAAATTTACCATTCTAGTTATCACCCTTCATTGTTGGTTCCCCATTTCAGTCCTGTATATTCCCAGCATGGAATTTTTCAACATGAAGTCACAAACCACTCTTACTGTGTTCTTTTATTTCTATGTGCAAGCCATTTTCAAATCCTCTCTTTCTCTATACTTCCAAACTTTATCTTCTTTATATTCTTTGCTAAAAGCTTCATCCTGGTTCTAATTTTCTCTTATCTTACCTATTCTGAAGTTTTACTTACTATTTCTCTCCTACTGAATTGACCTTTCAGTATACTTTCTAATTAAAAGGATTCATAGTGCTCTAATTCATAGTGATCTTATTTAGTCCTGGAAGTAATACTCAGCTGTCATGGTAAGTAAAAGAAAAAAAAAATAACCTTTGGACTGATTAGCCCTTTCTACTGTAAAAACTTTATGATATAATTCAAAGAATTCAACATATTTTGATGCTATTATCTTCAAATTCTTTCATCAGAATTCATATTAGGAGTGTAAGGGTAGGGATCTATTGAATCAGATAATCATTTGCTCCCTCTTCCCCCTCCCCCCTTAAAGAAACTAACAAGATGTTCTACACTCTAATACCTTTATCAGGCAGTAAGACCTTTATTGAATCAATCAAAGAATGAAAGACATTAAACTATGTGTATGTGTGTGGGGGGAGGTGCTTAATCATTTTGAAAAGGAGTAAAAGCCATTGGATGAAATTATATCATGCAGCCCCCCCCCACCCCCAATGCATTTGGGTTGCTTCAATCATGCCCTCTGGAGCTTGGATTAAAAACAAATAGTACACTATGTTAGAACAGAGGATTCTATGGCAAGCCAGCCTGGTAATAGAAGTAGTTCCAAACCATCCTCTGAGAAGGAATCACTTGGAGTGGGCCTAGGGAGGAGAAAGCCTCTGTATCCCACCATACTCACTTGACCAGAAGATGATATGGCAAATTTCAAAAGTTTGGAAGATTTGGGCTCTGCATTTGTGTCTTTGCAGCATTCCCAAAAGCAATAGAGGCTGTCAGTGACTGCATCAAGAGTGAAGGGCCAACTAAGCATGAACAGAGAAAGTCAGTTTTGAGACTCTATAAAGAGTCTTGCAAAAAACTATCTCATACCCAAGGGGAATTTCATGAGTTCTCCACAAAGGGGAGAAATGGACTTTTAGTAATCAGGGACTGTTCTCCTTCAACTTGAGTCCACTTTTCTTTTGGATTCTATTTATACTTTGGGAGTTTGCACTGTGGATTCTGTTGTGCCCTTTGTTTGGCAGGGGTATTTTGTATCAACTGCTTTTGCTGTATTATCTTAGCAAACTCTCATTTCTAAAAGCTAATTAAGTCTGGTGGTCAATTGGTAATCAATTAAGAATGCATGTTGGTATGGACGTGTTAACAATATCATTAGAGAAAATAACCCTCAGAATTGTGCAATGGATAGAGTGGTTGGTCTGTAGTCAAGAAGACTCACTGTCCTGAGTTCAAATCTGGCCTCAGGCACTTACTAGCTATGTGACGCCCTCCCCCTCCCCCTTCTCCCGCCCCGGCAACTTAAGCCACAACTTAAAACTTAAGTCTCAACTCCTCATCTGTAAAGTAAACTGGAGAGGGAAATGTCAAACCACTCCAGTTTCTTTTCCAAGAAAACATCAAATGGGGTCACAAAGAGCCGAACATGGCTGAAATGACTGAATAACAAATTTTTTCTAGACCCTCCTCCAAAGGGAGAAGTAGGAGCTACTTTCTGGGAGCCCAGACTAGCAGTGTGAGGGGGAGTTGCACTTAATTCTTTTACATCACAGTGCCTTGTTGAATTGGCCTCTTGCAGTCCTATCACTCTAATATGGTATTCTAAATAAAAGAAGATTGTGCATCACATAAGGGGCAGCTAAGTGGTGCAGTAGAAAGAGCCCTGGACATGGAGTCAGGAAGACCCAAGTTCAAATCTGGCCTCAAACACTTAATAGCTGTGTGATCCTGGGCAAGTCACTTAGCCCTGTTTGCCTCAGTTTCCTCATCTGTAAAATAAGCTGAAGAAGGAGATGGCAAAAAATTCCAGTTATCTTTGCCAAGAAAACTTCAGGTGGAGTCACAAAGAGTTGGACACAAATGTAGGACAATTAAAAATGTGATGTAATGTACAGAGAAACGGACTAGGAGTCTCAGATGTTCTAAATTGCAGTCCCAGGTTTGTCACAGACAATATCATCTCAGTAAGTTCTTTAACCTTTCCATACCACATTGGATAAATGGATTTAGAACTTAAAGGATGTTGGAGATCATATTACACAAATCTTTCCCTTTACTGATGAGAAAACTAAAGCCAAAATAGACTGAGGATTGGGAATTTTTTTTGGGGGGGAGGCAATTGGGATTAAGTGGCTTTTCTAGGGTCACAAAGCTAGTAAATGTCTGAGACTGGATTTAAACTCAGGTCCTCCTGACTCCAGACCCGGTGCTCTAACCACTGGACTGTCTAGCTGCTCCTAGCACTGGGAAATTTTTAATAATTAAAGTAATATGTCATACACAGATTAGTCCAGTTTTGTGATTTCTTTGCATTACTTTCATCTAATGTACTTGATTGCTGACAAAACTGTGGTATTTATTAATAAAGAGTTGGTTTACCTAAAAATTTATAAAAGAGCTTCTTTTCTGGGGACTTAGGTAATGACTATATTTTAGAGAATTTTAGCAGTCATCTATTCCAATCCATACCTAAGCAGGGACCCCTTCTGTATTCCAAAAGTCATCCAGCCATTCTTTGAACTCCTTCAACTGAGAGGAACTCCCTGTCATATTGTTGCATGTGAAGCTATCTATTTTTCTTTTGAACAGTTTTTGTTGTTGTTGAAAGGAAATTTTTTTTCTTAATATCAAGGTGAAACTCTTATTAGTACATACTTATAGTTTCTACCTATTACTCCTAGTTCTACCCTCAGAAGCCAAAGAATGTCTCATATCCCTTCCATATGACAACTCTTCAAATACATTAGGTTAGCTATCATTCCCCGCTTCCCCCCTCCCACCTCAACCCTAAGTTTTCTCCAGACTAAACATTCCCATTTCCTTCAACTAGATAGTTGGGCATTTCTCAGCACTACTATATCAGGCCAGGTTTGTGAACTGTTTCTTAAACTCCTCATCTCATTCTTCCTTCTTTTTTGATGGTTATAAATTATAATTTTACTATAGCATTGGTTTTTTTCTCTTTTAATTTTTTTCTCACTTAAATGCTCTACATTACATATCCTTTGCACTCTGGTTTATGGATTTCCCCCCAAAAGTTGATATTCTTAATCTACAATGCTGTTCCACTGTCCTCTTTTCCTTATTATACCTTTTGAATATTGTATATTCTTCCATGTTTCATCCATGAGTCACATCCTACAAAGGTTCAGTGATAATTGTGATATTTATTGTCTATACTTTGTTAGCTGATGTATAGATATCTTAAGTAATTATTCTTCTTAAATATTTTTTCCTATGGATGATGGGACTTCTCTACTGATATTTATGTCATACTTGCTATTCTTTGTGCTTTCTGGCTTAGAAAACTTATGTAGGTAATTTTCTCTCTCCTCTCCATTTTCAGTTTAAACTTCTTTGGATAAATATGCTGGTGTCCTGCACATATATTCTTCCCTAACCTCATCAAGTGAACTCCATCTCTGACCAAAAGTCCATGTCTTTCTTGTATGTGATGCCTTTATACAGATGTTTCATGTTCTTTCTTTACTTTTGATTCTTTGCCCACAAGGGGGAAGGCATAGCAATGGGGTTAAGTGATTTGCTCAAGGTCACAAGGCTAGTAAGTGTTAAGTGTCTGAGGTCAAATTTGAACTCAAGTCTTCCTAACTCCAGCCCTCTATTCACTGTGCCACCTAGCCACCCAATGTATCACTATTGATAAGTTTTTATTTTCAAATTAAAGGAACAGAATTTTTTGTTGTTATTCATCAGAATTTTTTTTTTCCTGTTGTGATAATTTTGTCCCAGGACTTTTATGATGAGATTAAAATGTCCTTAAGTTGAGTCTTTGATATTAGTTTGCTTATTGAACCATATTTACAAATATCAGTGTATAAACCTAAGGAGTCCTATCAGTTCAAGTACCCAAGTATTTGTTAGGTGCTAACTGTGGGTCGGGAACTGTGCTAAGGCTGAGAATACAAGTATAAGCAAGAAGAAAGGTAGCTCCTGTCCCCAAGGACTTTACAATCTAATTAGGAATGTAACTACAAAAACCAGGGTAGCATGAACTGCAGTCATGACATGATGTATACAAAATACTTTTGAAACTTCGATGACTATATAAATGTCCTATGTTACTATCTTTACTGAAAAAATCATTCCTCTCATCTTGTTTGATATAGTTCAGATAGAAGTAGTGCTGAGACAAGTAGCTATTTTGCTATTATAATTTTATATTCAATATTCTATTGACTATTGCCTCAGTTGATAAAATAACTGCTTTTTAAATGTGAATAACGGTATTTAGATGTTAGATTGCCGAAATCATCCTTGTTACGATACCTGCAGCAGGTAGGACAGTAAGGATGATATGCATCTCTTCCTGTTCCCATGTGATTTTGATGTCTTTGGTCAGGCCTCTATGCTGCCATATCTTTTGTTCCATGTATCTTAGAAATTCTGAGTATTTGGAAGGATTATATCTTTTCAAAATTTAATAAATCAGTTTTATGCCTGAGGAGTTGAAAGCAACCATTTAACCTGAGACAATTAATCTGGTCCAGTACAATTTAATGATTAAAATCTCTAGGATATTTTGAAGTTTATCTATAGTGCAGGCATTTGTTATCTTTCAGTCCATGAAAGATGTGAGCTTCTGGTGTGTAATTCTAGGCACATGTTTATAGGTATTGAGTAGATACTAAGCTTTTGCAACCTGCAGTGATATAATCATATAATCCTCACCATTGAATAATCTACATTTATCATAAAAGCCACCCACCTCAAGTACCAGTTTTCTAGTGTTTCTAGTGGTAGTGACTTGGTCTAGATTTGCCATCATAAATTCCTTAATTTTCTTTTTTTGTTAAATTCCTTAATTTTCATAAATAAATATGCGTAACTCAGTCATTGTTCAACATTTCTTTGCTGACATATTGTTGGCAGACTTCATATTGATACTGAGCATAGAAGGACCTTTGCTTCTTATAAATCATAGAGGAAAATTAAAGCCAATTTCACTTACATTTGACAAATCCAACAGCATGCACATTTGATCAGCTTTACTATTAGTCAGTGAAATGATGTCCACTTATTTCTATGTGATTTTTTTGCTTGCTTACCATGTCATCTGAGGATTTCTATCCATCTTCAGATCCATTCCTCCTTTTTGGCTGGAAATGTTAGTTTCTCTATACCAGTCTGAGGGGTGATTTGCCCTATCTTCGCTTAATATCAGTAAAATTTTATCCATTTAACCTAGATGTCAGTTCAGAGCAATTGATGATTTAACCAATATATCTTACCTTTGCATCTTCATATTTTCTATCAGAGCAGCTTGATAACAGCATCTCATACTACTGCTTGTTTCTGTTGTACATTTAATGTGCTGCCTGGTGAACCTGCTCTGTTTTTATCTGACTGATTTCTTCGAAAGGATTGAGCTGCTGAAAAATGATTTGTCTTGGTTTCACTTTAAACATCCTGTCAAGTTTTATCATTGTTTGTCATTTGATCCACTGTTCCGAGTGTGATCCTGACATTCAGTGAAAGCAATCATAGTTCTTATTGTCACCCAGGCCTTGCTGGCTTGGTTTTTTGATTGTAGAAATAAAGTAATCCATGAATGAGCAGCCAACACATTCATGAGCATGTGGCAAATTAATTTGGGGTGAAGCTACCTGTGGTATTATTTGACTTGTGCTTTATCAATCACATATCAGTCATTAAACACTTATTGAACACTTGGTATGTGTAAGTCATTCTTCTGGCCTTGGTAGAAAATACCTTGAAACATAAGATATATTCAAGGTCCTATAGAAACTTCAGAAAATATATGAGATGTACACATAATTAAAATCCAATAAAATAATGCATATTAAATACCAGATGAGTGACACAGTTGGTAAACATTATAGTAGGCTGAAGATAGTTGAAAAAGATTTGGTTTTAAAACTGAAGTATAGATTTAAATGATTTTATGATGACGATATTATTGCAACAAAAGAGAACCTTTCAGTTTAAATAATTTAGCTGCAACTTGTAGCCAGATGGACAATTGTGTTGCTAAAATCAATCAATAAAAAGAATAAAAGTTGATTCCTGTCCTCAAGGAGCTTACAGTTTAATGAGGGAGAAAATGTAATACATAGGTAGTTATTGGTGGAAAATGTTAACTGTTTCTTTAAAATTATATATTTTAAAATGGAATTTCTAGTTCTGATTGTGCTTAAGACTAGAAGAATATTTAACCCTTTCCTATAAACCCAGATATAGAGTTGGTGAGTATAAGGAATATTAAGTATCAAAGATATTTTCGTTGGTGTTGAGGCTTTCAGTCAAGACTAAGTTCTTCATGAGCCTAGGACCAGAGCATGCCAAACACTTCTATCCTCCACTTTCTCTTGAATTCTGTTCAAGTTCAGGTTCATTGTTTCCATGATACTATGCAATGGCAGAAAGTAAAGAACAATTAAGAAATACTGTCTTCTCATTATGTGGTAAATGTATTTAAGCTTCAACTTCAGTATTTGACGTTTCAGTGAATAGTCTGAGTTAATTTCTTTAAGTATTGACTGATTTGATCTTCTTGCTATCCAAGTGACCCTCAAAAGTCTTCTCCAGCACCAGAATTTGAAAGCATTGCTTCTGTCGTATTTAACTTTCCTTACAGTCCAACTCACAGCCATACATTACTACAGGAAAAATAATAATTTTGACTATACAGAACTTTGTTAGCAAAATGATGTATTTGTTTTTCAGTATGTTATCCAGATTTGCCATAGTTAATTTCATGGCTACAGTCACTGTCTGCAGTGATCTTTGGGTCTAAGAACATAAAATTGGACTCTACTTCCATTTCTTTTCCTTCTAATGCCCAGCAAGTGATGGGACCAGTTGCCATGATCTTAGTTCTTTTATGTTAAGCTTCAAAACAACTGTTACATTCTCCTCTTTCACTCCATCAAGAGGTTTCTTAATTGTTCTTTATTTTCTGTCATTATAATAGTGTCATCTGAATATCTGAGGTTGTTGATCTTTCTGCCCCAACCTTAATTCCAGCTTTTGATACCTCCATCCTGGCATTTAACATGATACATTTTGCATATAAGTTAAATAAGGTGACAATATACAGCCTTGTCATAGTCCTTTTCCAATCTTAGACCAATTGGTTGTTCCATATTCCGTTCTAATTGTTGCTTTTTGGCCCACATATGGGTACCTTTGGATGCAAGTAAGATTATTTAGTATTCTCATCTCTTTGAGGATTTGCCACATTTTGTTGTGATTCAAACAGTCAAAGGCTTTAATGCATTTAATGAAGCAGATTGTTTTCTTTTCTTTTGTTTTTTTTCCAACTCCCTTGCTTTCTCTATAATCCAGCAAATGTTGGCAATTTGTTCTCTAGTTCCTCTGCCTCTTCAAAAACCATCCTTTTCTGGTAATTCTTGCCTCATGTGTTGCTGAAGCCTAGCTTGCAGAATCTTAAGAATAACCTTGCTGGTGTTTGAAATGAGTGCAAATGTTCAGTAATTTGAACATTCTTTGGTATAACCCTTCTTTAGGATTGGAATGTAGACTGATCTTTCCAATTCAGTGGCCACTGTTGTGTTTTCCAATTTTGCTGGCATATTGACTATATCACTTTAACAGCATCACCTTTTAGAATTTTATGTAACTCAGCTGGAATCCCATCACCTCCACCAGCCTTATTGTTAGCGTGCTTCCTAAGGCCAGCTTGACTTCATTCTCCAAGATGTCTGGTTCTAGATCAGTAACTACACTATCGTGGTTTTTGGTGATGTTAAGATCTTTCCTTTAATAGTTCTTTTGTGAATTCTTGCTGCCTCTTCTTAATTTATCAGGCTTCTATTAAGTCCCCATCATTTTTGTCTTTTGTCATACCCATTTTTGCATGAAAGGTTCCCAGGATATCTTTAATTTACTTGAAGAAATCTTGTATCTTTCCCATTTTATTATTTTCTTCTATTTCTTTGCATTGCTCATTTAAGAAAACCTTATCTCTCCTTTCCATTCTCTGGAATTCTGCCCTCAGCTGGGTGTTTCTTTCCCTTTCTCCTTTCCCTTTTACTTTCCTTCTTTCCTCAACTATTTGTAAAGCCTCAATAGACAGCCATTTTGATTTCTTGCCCCTCTTTTTCTTTAAAATATTTTTTTTGTTGCTGCCTCCTGTACAATCTTGCAAACTTCTGTCCCTAGTTCTTCAGACACTTATCTAAAAGACCTAATCCATTAAATCTATTCATCATCTCTACTTTATATTCACAAGGGATGTTATTTAGGTCCTACCCATGTTTTTCCCTACTTTCTTCAATTTAAGTTTGAATTTTGCACAAAGAAGATCATGATCTGAGTCACAGCCAGCTCAAAGATGAATGACTTCCAAATCACTAGGTAATAATAGATTTGATTATAGGTAAATAACAATAGTGCTAGGGATTCATTTGAGATGGATAATGTAAATGGGAGTCCCCTAATGCTTTTTGGAAGTGTACCTACTAAGAAAAGAATATGCATTTATAATATTATATCTTTATAGATTATATATTGGATGTAGTGAATGAAGGTTCCTTGCTTATGAGGTCTCATCCAAAATAATTTTCTTAGCAGGCATATCTTCAAGAGATATTTGATGCAATTCTACCCAAGTTAATTTACTTATTCAGTGCCATACCAATCAAACTACCAAAATTATTTTATAAATCTAGAAAAAATAATAACAAAAGTCATCTGGAGGAACAAAAGTTCAAAAATACCAAGGAGATTTATGAAAAAAAAATATGAAGGAAGATGACCTAGCTGTACCAGATCTCAAACTGAATTATAAAGTGATAATCATCAAATAATGTGGTACTAGCTAAGAAATGAAAGTAGTGGATCGGTGAAATAGCTTAGGTAGAAATTGACCACAGTAATCTAGTATTTGATAAACCCGAAGAACCAAACTTTTGGAACAGGGGCATACTATTTGACAAAAACTACTGGGAAAACTGGAAAATAGTATGGCAGAAACTAAGTATAAACTAACATCTTATACCATATACCAATATAAGGTCAAAATGGGTGTATGATTTAGACATAAAGGGTAATACCACAAACAAATTAAGAGAGTAAGGAATAGTTTACCTGTCAGATCTATGGAAAAGGGAAGAATTTATGACCAAACAAGAAAGAGGGAGTATTAAGATACAGAAAATGGATAATTTTGATTACATAAATTTTTTAAAAAACCTTTTGCACAAACAAAATCAATGCAAACAAAATTAGAAGGAAAGCAGGAAAATGGGGAAACTTTATAGCATAGCTCTGATACAGTTCTCATTTCTCAAATATTTAGAGAGCTGAATCAAATTTGTAAGAATATAAGTCATTCCTCAATTAATAAATAGCCAAACGATATGAACAGGTAATTTTCAGAAATAGAAATCAAAGCTCTTTGTAGTCATATGAAAAAATGCTCTAAATCACTCTCGATTAGAAAAATACAAATTAAAACAGCTCTGAGGTACCATCTCACCTATAAAATTAACTAATATTTAAAATTGGGAGACTAATACATTGTTGGTGGAGTTGTGAATTGATCCAACCATTCTGAAGATCAATTTGGAATTATGTTCAAAGGGCTCTAAAATGTACAGCAATACCATTATTAGGTTGTATTCCAAAACAATCCAAAAAGAAGAGAAAAATACCTATTTATACAAAATTATTTAAAGCAGCTCTTTTTGTGTTGGCAAAGAATTGGATATTGAGGGTATGTCAAGCAACTGAACAAGTTGCGGTATACAATTGGAATGGAATACTATTGTGCCATAATAAATGATGAACAGGATGATTTCAGAAAAATGTGGAAAGACTTACATGCACTGATGTAAAGTGAAGTGAGCAGAACCAGAACATGGTACACAGTAACAGCAAAATTGTATAATGAAGAATTGTGAATGACTTAGCTGTTCTCAGAAATACAGTGATCCAAGACAGTTCCAAAAGACTCATGATGAAAAATGCTATCCACCTCCAGAAAAAAAAAATTGGTAGAGTCTGAATGCAGATTAAAGAATGCTATTTCTCACCTTTTAAAATTTTTAATGAATTTTTGGTCTGTTCTCTTTCACAACGTGACTAATATGTAAATATGTTTCACATAATTGCATATACATTCTATTTCAAACTGCTTACTGTCTCAGGGAAAGAACAGGGAAGGGAGGGAGGGAAAAAATTTGGAACTCAAACTTTTTAAAAAGATTAATGTTAAAAATTATTCATATATATAATTGGGAAAAATAAATGTTGCTAAACAAAAGATAATAGATGACCTCTATGCATATATTGCATCCTGATATAGTTCCCCAATTTGATTGTTATTCAATTATCAACCATTCTTTTGTCATTTTGGCAGTTACTCATCTCTGACACTATCCCCTCCACCTCATAACTTTTTAGCTTCTTCAGTGGGAAAGAATGAATAGCTTTTCTGCTAAGTTATTGCCAGAGACATCAAAATCCCCAGAGTAATAGCCAAGGGCTATGAAGCAAAACTAGGATATCTCTGGCCCCAGACATTAATCAGGCTGATAGAAGACCAATAAAGTTCTCCTTTTCTCATTAAACTGATGGATTCCCCCCCCTTTCCATCCCCATCATTCTGTTGCATATTCTTAACTCACTCAACTAAAATTCATTTTGAGAAGCATCTGAAGTTGAAAAAAAATTCTCCTTCTGGCAGAAGGTAAATGTTTATGTTGGTCCTTGATTTCAAGACTTCTCACACATGAACACTTAAAATGAGAACTTGGCTTCACATTCTACCTCTGACAATTCCTACCTGCATAAACTGGGGCAAACCATTTAACCACTCTAAAGATTGGTTTATTCCTCTATAAAAATGAGGGAATTGGACTTAGTTGCCCTTTGAGCCCCCTTCCAATTTTAGATTTAGGTTTTGTGCTTGAGTGCTCATGGGTGTCATACACACACACACACACTTTGAGCTAAGTAAATCAATAAGGATTAAGTGCCTTCTATTAAATGCTAGGGACTGGGGATCCAGATAAAAAGATGAGACAGTCCTTGCCCTCAATGAGATTATATTCTTCTGTCAGTTAGTAAGCACTTATTAAACTATTTGTTAGTCACTGTGTTAAAATGCTGCCAGTACAAAGAAGGGCAATAACACTTCTCTGGGGAAAGGGAATTCAGCATATTCACATTAATATATACATAATACATCCACACTTATTTGGATGTTGCTCTTAAAAGTAGGGAAATCAGGAATGCTGTAATCAGGAATATCTTTAATATTCCTGATTGAAGGTAACACTTGAAATGAGCTTTCAAGGGAGGCAAGGGTTCCAAGGGGCAGAAAGAGGAAGAGGGAGGAATAAGCATTTATATAGTACCTACTATATGCCAGATACTATACTAAGTACATTCATTAATATTATCTCAGTCAATTCTTATAATAATCCTGTGATGTAGGTGCTGTTATTATTCCCATTCTTTTGTTGCCATTGTTGAGTCATTTTTCAGTTTTGTCTGACTCTTCATGACCCCTTTTGGTGTTTTCTTGGCAAAGATAGTAGAATGGTTCACCATTCCTTTTCCAATTCATTTTACAGATGAGGAAACAGAGGCAAACAGGATTAATTGACTTGCCCAGGGCCATACAACTAGTGTCTGAGGTCAGATTGGAACTCAAGAAAAGGAGTTTTTCAGAGTCTAAGCCTGACATTCTATCCCCTGGTCCATTTAACTACCCATTCCCATTTTACAGTTGAGGAAACTGAAGGCAAAGAGAGACTAAGTGACTTGTTCAGGGTCACATAGCTAAGTAGTTGGACTAAATTTGAACTCAGTTTTTCCTGACTCCAATCCCAGCACTCTATCTACTGTGCTACCAGCTGCCTCTAAGTGAAGTGAATCAAGAGTACCACATGCATGAGGAGCAACCTGTACAGATACATGGAGATGAGAGAATTGTGTATTGTGTATGAAGAACATTCAATAAGCCAGCTTTGCGGGAATATTAGGGGGAATAATGTGTAATTCATCATCAATCCACAGGGTCATGATTGGTAATTACCTTAATCAGAATTCTTAAGTCCTTAAAAATTGTTTTTCTGCACAATATTATTTTTACCGTAGTCAACAAACACTTATTAATCCAACAAACATTTGTTGAGCATCCACTATATTCCAGGCGCTGTTAGGTGCCCCTGCCTTCAGAGAGTTTACACTCTAAGGGGAAAGAAAACACCCAAGAGTAGGCAGAAAAGATGGGTTGGGGATTGGCATTGAGGAGAGAAGGAATGGGACACCGGGAGGTACTTGGTGTTGTGGGCATCTTGTTCCATGGAATTAAAACCAGGCAGGGAAGGAGATCCAAACTGGAGTGAGCTAAATCAAGTTTCTGCCCTCTCTAAAGGAAGGCATAAGGAGGAATTCAGTGCTCTACCCTTCATCCCTCCAGTCTGCAGGGAGAGTATTCTGAGGGAGTTGGAATCAGTCAAGACTTGAGTTAGCAGCATAGTGGTGAATTTAGAGCTGATGAGCTTATCCTCAGAGGGGCATCTTGTTCAGTAGAATTGAAACAAAAATTAGCAGAGCAGCAGATGCAAAGTGAGCCATAAATCAATAATCACAAATCAAGTGGAAGGCGTATAATAGCAAAGTTGAAAAATAGTTCCTCTCCTCAAAAACCTTACATTCTACTGGGGTGGATATGCCACATTTAAACAAACATTAATGGTAATTTAAGGCAGGAGAGAGTGCTCATCTAAGGGAATTAAAATCTAAGGGAATTAAAAAAAATGCTTTTTACAGGATCTGACATGTGAATTGAGCCTTGAATGCAACTAGGAACTTTGAGTTATAAGTGGAAAAGGAGTGCATTTTAGGCATGGAGGACAGTCTATGGAACGTCATGAAGGTGGGCCATGGAATGCCAAGTTCAGGACAATGTGTCCAAAATATAGCATCCACGAGGGGAAAAATGTGACATCTACTTTGAAAAATAAACTAAAATCTGATTGAATTTAAGGGTCAGTATTTCATCCTATTGGCAAAAAGCCACTGAAGTTGCTTGAGGAATGAGGTGACATGATCATAACTATTGCACAATGGTTATTTTGGCAGAGGAGTGGAGAATGGATTAAAGAGAGCAGAATCTTGAGCCAAAGAAACTAATTAAAAGGTTATTGAAAAGGTCCGGATGAGAGGTGAAGGAGCTCTGAACTAGGATAGTGATAATGTAAGTAGAGAGAAGAGGATTCATACTGGATAAGCTGTGGACATAAGTGAGGGAGAGGTAAGAATTGAGTAGTATTGGGTTGTCAAACCAGTGTGACTAGAAGCATTGATTAGAGCATTGTGGAGCTCAAAACATAAATAAAGAATTTTGGAGGGGGACTGGGTTTAGCAGGAATTTTATGTATAGGTTGAGTTGGAGGTGTTTATAGGTCATCCAGTAGTAGATGTCCAATAGGTGACCTCAAGGGAGACAGAGAGAGAGACAGAGACATACAGAGAGAGAGAGATTTAAGAGTCACTGATAACAAGATGAATAACTGAACCCATAATTGGTAATTGAGGTCATGAAGAAAGCATATTGAAAGAAAGGGACCTAGAATTGAGCTTTGAGAGATACCCATGGTTAGGAGCTAGCATATGGATGATGATTCAGCAAAAGAGATTGAGAAGGCATGTTCAGACCAAAGAAGAAAAAGGAGAGTGCTGTCACCAAAAAACAATGGATAAGAGGCATACAGAAGGAGAGGGTAGTCAATAGTGGCAATTACTAGAAAAGATTGAAGCCATTAGAATTATCATGGCATGATAAAAGATAAAAATGGTGGGACTTAAAAGAAGTCGAATAGACTAAGAAGAAATGGCTAGAACATGCAGAACTATACAAGAAAGATCTTAACATCACTGAACATCATGATGGTGTGGTTACTGATCTAGAACCAGAAATTTTGGAAAATGAAGTTGTTAACCTTAGGAAGCATTGCTAACAATAAGGCTAGTGTAGATGATGGAATTCCAGCTGAGCTTTTTAAAATACTAAAATATAATGCTGTTAAAGTGCTGCCAGCAAATTTGGAAAACTCAATAGCAGCCACTGGATTGGAAAAAATCAGCTTATGTCACAATCCTAAAAAAAGACAAGGGTGAGGGGTCAATGCAGAAGAATGTCCAAATTACTGAAAGGTTGCAGTCATTTCACATGCCAGAAGGGTTATGGTTAAGATTCTGCAAGCTAGCTTTGAGCAATATGTGAACCAAGAATCACCAGAAGAACAGGCTAGTTTTTGAAGAGGAAAAGGAACTAGAGACCAAATTGCCAACATATCTTGTTGATTACACTGCAGTCTTTGACTATGTAGATCGCCACAAAATGTGACAAATTCTTAAAGAGATGGGAGTACTACATCATCTTATTAGTCTCCTAATGGTGTCTCCTTATTTGTCTCCTTATGTAGGCCAAGAAGCAACAGTTAGAACCAAATATAGAATGACTGATTAGTTTTAAGGTTAGGAAAGGAGTACAACAAGCAACAATTTTATGACACCACTCCAAGGGCAGAAAGTGAAGAGGGATTCAAAAGCCTCTTGATGAGGGTGAAAGAGGAGAGTGTAAAAACTGTCTTGAAATTTAACATCAAAACAACTAAGATCATGGCAACTAATCCCATCACTTCATGGCAAATAGAAAAAGAAGAAATGGAAGCAATGTCAGATTTTATATTCTTGAACTCAAAGATCACTGCAGACAGTGACTGCAGCCTTCAAATTAAGACATTTCCTCCTTGGAAGGAAAGCTTATGGCAAAGCTGTACAGCATATTGGAAAGCAAAAATGCCATTTTCCCAACAAATATGATATGGTTTTTCATGTATCAGTGTATGGCTGTGAGAATTGAACTATAAGGAACAAGGCTGTCAAATTATGGTGCTGGAGAAGACTCTTGAAAGTCCCTTGGACAGCAAGGAGATCAAATCAGTCAGTACATGAAGAAATTACTTCAGACTATTCACTGGAAGGTCAAATGCTGAAACTGAAGCTTAAATATATTGGTCACATAATGTAAAGACAGTATCATTGGAAAAGACCCTGATGTTGGGAAAGATTGAAGGCAAAAGGAAAAGGGGACAGCAGAGGATGAGATGGATAGTGTCATGGAAGCAATAAACGTGAGTTTGGACAGACTTCAGAAGATAGTAGAGGATAGGAGGGCCTGGCATGCTATTATATCCATGGTATCATAAAGAGTTGAACACAATTGAACCACAACAACAATAAAAATCATGTGTTTTATCAGTTAATATACCACATAATTTCTCCCAGTACTATCATATGAGGGTGTACAATTTTTTTAATGTTAAAAAAAGCTTCTTATACTCTACAAGCTGGAATCCATTGGTAATGGATGCATTAGACATTTTCAGAAAGAAAAGATCAGTGGGGGCTGTTATTATCAAATGTGGGACTTTTTGTTTCCCTTTTTTTGAATAGGTGTAACTTAATTGGTTTTGAAGGATGTAAAAAGACAAAGAAGGGAGAAGTGACATTTTTCAGGTGGGGAGCAAAAGTACATAGGTGAAAATGATCCAGGTATTGTGTGCTGTGGCCAAGTAAGTGATGGTCCCAGTTGTTTCATATTAAATAGTAGTAAGATATATAATTGAATGTGCCCAGTGGGACAAGATTTTGAAAGGTCTTTTGTCACCTTTTAAAAATGCTGGAAGTGGGAGGAAGGTATTGAGGGGCATAGTGACTGAGGGAGGGAAACAAAGGACCAAAGTGTTAGGTTGAGCTGCATACTTTCCTAAGTAGTTTTTAAAGTTTTTGTGGTGTTTTTCCCTCAAGATTGATGGGATTTCTTAAAGGGCATAGTTGTTTCGTTCTATAAATTAAGCTTAAAGCTTGTTTTAATTTTAGAATAAAAGGAATAATTTCTTTCCTAGGTGAAATTTGTGAAGTTGAGTTACCAAAAGGCAACTGTTACATTTTGGAAACTGATAATAAAGTTGGCTTGGGTGGTGTAAGCTAGAGGTGCTACCCTATTAAGTCTACAATTTCAATTTCTAATCTTGATTTTATGTAGATTTTTTAATGTCTCCTATTCCATGGGCACACAACCTTACTTAAGAACATGCTGAAAATATGATGAGTGCCCATGTATAAAGCTGATTTCAGTAGTGTGTGTGTGTGTGTGTGTGTGTGTGTGTGTGTTTTAGGGGGAATAGCAGAAAATGGGAATATTTTAGAATTAATTGTTAAATATGGACCTGAAGTTACACATTTAGCATGTAAAATACTGATAGGGATATTCAAACAAATTTGTGAATATCTTAAGTACTTTTGAGGTCTGCACCAATTTATTGGGGTAAAGAAACAAAGAAAGAAAAGGATAAATGAGAAAATATGCCATGCAATGCAATAGATGTTGCTTACATACAATTGCCTCCATTTTAGCAAACATTGAGAGGCTTTGCCAAGCTGTTAAATCCTCCCTATATGTCTGAAGGACAAAACCAACTAAACAAAATACTCATTTCCTCCTTTCCCCAACTGCCCTCCTGATGTCACCAGGTTCCACACCCTTCCCTGTCATCACATTCCACACCCTCCCCTGTTGCTAAGGGCCCTGGACATTCTTATTTTTCAAAGCTCCAGGTGCTGTTTTCCCCTGGCATACAAATAGAGACTACTCAGGTCTATATGCTATCTATGGTCCTTGGGTTGAAAACTTGAAGGAGTCACTCTCACTCAGGTTCTGTAAATCCTAGTGCCAGAGCCACAAACATAAACATTTGAACTTCTGTGTAAAGTCCTACAATCCAATACCCACATACCAGCATCCACACGTGATGGAAGGAAAAATGTTGGGTAAGGAAGAAAATTTCAACTTTAACAATTGAAAATGTCAATGGTTTAATTATGCTAAGCAAAAATAGATGGTCTGTGATGTTCAAATTGTGAAAAAATGTTTTGACTGATGCCTTTAACTAACAAAACATAGCTCCTAACTTGGTTACACAAAGCTAGCAAATATAATGTGTATTTACCCACAATTTAATGTCTTCTGACTGATACATATATGTGTGTGTTTACATATATACATATATAGATAGACATGTATCCATATATTGGACTTTATTATTGCGGACATTGAAGAATATATATTTTAATTTTCATTTGTAAGATGATGACATTTTGTTATGGGAGTGGCTCTTTTGTTTAAACTATAAATTGTGTAAGTATATATGTAGTTATAGGTGATTAAAACTTTCATTTATACTTCACAAAGATATACTATTTATCCAGGAATGAAATATGCTAAGCTGTTGAATTGTGTTACCTTGGTAACATCTGGAAAGAACAACCAGCTCTAAAAATATTTTCTCCTTTATTATTTATATTTTATGTCAAAATTACAATCACAGCACTTTTGTTAAAAAATATTCTGACTGATGATAATTTTCATCTTCTGTGAAAGTGATATACATGTTTACTACGTAGGCACAATGATTACAGGTTTAAGAAACATATATGTTCAATGTTTGACTTTAGTCAGAGTTAGATTTGTATTTATGTTAATTGTAGATTTGCTTTAAAATTTAATGCATCTTAAAGGGTATTTACACAGTTAAGCAGGGGGATAACATTCTCTTTACAATTAACACATTTTATAGCTCTCTGAAAACAAATATGAAAATGTAAAATCAAGTAAGTATGGCAAGACTTTGATTTTACATATATATGTATATGTATGTCTTCTTTTATTTGATTTCATTGAAAAAAATTCAGTACATTTTGTAGCAAGGATTGCTTTCATTTCCTTTAATGCAAAGAATTTTACTTACATATAGAATATGAGCTATATTTGCCTAGATAGTTTCTATACAAATTACTTCATTAATTTTACATTTCCAAAACTGCAGGTATTTCTTTACTATGTTTGGAACTTATTAAACATCTAGTTTTAGAAGGTATGATTCAGTCTACCTCTGGCAAGATTTGACTACCTTTCTGGTTTGTTCCTTCTCATATAGAACAGCTTTAAATATCCTTCAGGACAGTGAAATCTGCAGTAGGAGAATTGTGCCATGAATGACCAAGTCTTTTGATTGCTTTACAAAACTAGTTCCTTGGTATATAATTGGAATAACTTTATTTGAAATTTTGTTAAACAACTTATAAGCCTAAAGTACTTTTTCATAAGGTGTTTTATGTCTCATAAGTGCAGAGTTAGAATCTGGATTTAGAAGCAATTTAATCCAGACCCTTCTTTTTGCAAATGAGAAAACTTATGATATAAAAGGAAAAGCATGGAATTTGCAATCAGATATGTTTGAGTCCTGGTTCTATTTGTTTCTACCTGTGTGAACTTATTCCTACCCTCACAAGGTCTCAGTTTCCTTAACTAAAAAATGAGGGTACTGTACCATAAATGAACCCAGTGTCCCTCCTAACTCTAAATTAAGGAAAAGGTTTTCAAACCTTTTGGTCTCAGTTTAGCCCTTATACTCTTGAACATTATTGAGAACTCCAAAGAGCTTTGGTTTATGAGTTATACTTATTAAAATTTATGATATTTGAAATTAAAATCAATAATTTAATATTTTATTTATTAACTCATTGAAAATTATAAGAATAAACCCATTACATTTCAATATCAATAAAATATTTTTAAGATATCTATATTTCCTGAAATATAACAAATTTATTGAGAATAGGGGCATCATTTTGCATTATTTTTGTAAATCTCTTTACTATTTGGCTTAATGGAATTTACCTGAACCTTGATACCTGCTTCTGCATTCAGTCTGTTATGATATTTTATTTTAGATGAAGAGAACCAGCCTCAGATATGTAGTTGGAAAAAGGGAAGAGTTTTTAATAGGTAACTTATGTTTTAGTGTTATTAAGAAAATAATTTTGACTTCATAGATCCCCCCTGAAAGTGTCTTGAGAACCCTTGGGATTCTTCAGACCACTCTTTGAGAACTTCTGAACTTAAGTATAAGAGAATTGAATGACTTGCCCAAGGTCACATCTACACAAGTAGATAGTCACAGCCAGCTATAAAAACCCAGGTTCTCTGACTCCAAAGTCACACTTTTCATTCATCATTCTTTGTGTCTAATTTAATTGACTGGAAAATGACATTTCACTTAGCTCAATAAAAACAATGCCTCCTGGAAGAGTATATAGGTGAATTTCACATTTTCAAGTAAACATTTTCATATGATTCATTTTTAAGTCACATTCATAAGGTTCTTTGGGCTTTTTTTGTAAATCTGTAAAAAAAAGTCTATTTCGGTACATCTTTTTCTGTAAATTTGGGAAATTTTAGTGACAAGATTAAAATAAACTACTGATGCCCTTGCTTAGCATGACCCCTTGAGCTCAGGAGCTGATTTTTACAGTATGAACATAACAAAGTCAGTGAATTAAGAGGATTGAATTAGATTGTTACCTATGCAAATTCAACATCAGTATATTTAAATAGATGACAGTTGATTTTTAAAGCTTCATTTTAATGTTTCATCAAAATATGAAAACTCTTATTTGCCTAATTTTTTTAAATGTCCTGAAAACCTTTGCTTGTCTCTGCTTTCCTGACCAATTATAGTTTTTCTCCTATGTTTCACATTTAAATTTCCAAACAGGTTGTCTGGTCAAACTATCACTGATTCTTTGTCTAACCCCCATGACAATCTGGCTCTAGTCCATATCATGCTGCTAAAGTTACTTTCACACAATCCACCATCAGTCTCCACTTAGGCAAATTCAATCTGTGTTACATTTAACATAATTCAGTATCTCATCCCTACTCTAATTAGACCTGATCTCCTTCCTTGACCAGTCTCCTGGTTTTTCTTTCTTTTTTTCACTGACTCCTTTATTCTCTTGCACTTTTATGAGCATCTTTATTTCTATTTAACCCTAAAGCTCCTACTCTTTTTCTTCTACAGGTTTTTTCCTCGAGTATCTTATGTACCCTCAGGACTTAGCTAGTAGTATACAGATGACAATAAAATCTTTCTCTAGCTCTGATTCCTCATTTGTCGATGGTCTTCACACAGATGCCCCACTGTCACATGAAATAACAAAATTAGAAGCTTGATTTCATTGTCTTTTCTACATCCCTGTAAATGACATCACCATCCTGGAAGCTTTTGTTTTTAATAATAATAATAATAATAATTAACATTATTATAACTAATTATTCCATTTCTCAGCATTCAGTGGCATAGTCCTGATCATCCTTGTGCCATTCTGTCCTTAACATGGCTAATAACATTCCCCTTAATGTATAGAAATATTTACAAAGTGGTAAACATGGAAGGGGCACTAAGTAGTGGGAGATCAGGAAAGTTTCATGCGGAAGCTAATACATGAGTTGTAGAAGTAGCAGAAGTAGGAAGGAAGTGCATTCCAACCTTGTGGGATGGACATTACAAAGGCATGAGGATTAGAGACAAAGCGTTGTGCTTAAGAAAGAGAGAGAAGGCCATTTTGGCTGAATAACAGATTGTTGGAGGGGGAGTAATATCCAATGAGACTGGAAATATAGTTTGGGATTATAGTTATATAGGACTTTAAAAGCTAAACAGAGGAGTTTATCTTTTATTCTAAAGGGAATAAGAAACTGCTGGAATAGATTGAGTAGGAGACTCACATGGTCAGATCTGTGCTTAAGGAAAATTATTTTGGCAGCAGTGAGTAGGATGGACTAGAGTGGGGAGAGACTTGAGTCACAGAAACCAAAAAGGAATTGTTTCAATAATCTAGATGAGAAGTGATGAAAACGTGAGATAAGATGGTAGCTGTGTGAGTGAAGAAAATGGGGCAGATGTAAGAGATGTTGTGAAAGCAGAAGTGGTAAGATCTGGCAATTGGTTGGATGAGTGGAGTGAGGGATAGTAAGGAGTCTAGAATAATGTAGAAATTACAAATCTATGATAACTTCCACAGAAATATGTGTGTTTGGGAGAAAGTTGGTGTTGGGTAGAAGATAATGTGTTGTGTTTTGAGTTTGAAATGTTTCTGAGACATCCAGTTTAAAACGGCCAGTAGGCACTGGTGCTGTGTGACTTATGCTCAGGGGAGATACTGGAGCTGGATGTATATAGATATTTAGGTCATCTGCCCCAAAATGATAGTTAAACCCATAGGAGCTAATCAGGTTATTGAGAGAATGTGCTTAGCGAGAAAAGAGAAGAGTGAACCTTTGTGAGCCCTTTATGGGAAAATGGAATTGGTAAGCTGAAAGGAACCTCAAAGACCATGTAATCCAGTTTCTTCCTTTCACACATGAGAAAGTTGAAACTCAGTTAAATTAAGTGACCTGGTCAAAGTCACAGAATTAGTTAGAGACAAAGTCTCAACCCCTAATTTAATTCTTTTGCCATTACCAAAAATATCTACTCTTTTGTTATCTCCTCCCTAAACCACATTTTTTTTTTCTCATAATTTACTAGTTCTCAACATGGTAACTGTTTTCTAATCAAGTCACTCTCTCTTGTTATCTCCTGCACATGCCTTGTTAATTTTAACCCCTGGCCTTTGTGAAGTATTATTCTCACTTGTCATGCCCCCATCTCTTTATCTCTCCTCATCTATTACACTTGAGCCTAGACTTACATTCTCCAGAAGTGTCATGTCTTTCCATCCTCTGTACTCTTGTATCTGTTGCTTCAACCCTCTCCACCCCAACTCTGAATCTATCCTACCTTATAAATCTTTAGATGCCACCACCTTTATGAATAATTTCTTCATTGCCCCAGGTCTGAGTGATTTCTCTTTTCAAATTTTCCCTACTACATCAGTAGGTAGCTAGCTGGTGCAATGGATAGAGTAACACATCTGGAAGCAGAAGACCTGGGTGCAAATCCAGCCTGAGATACTTACTGTGTGGCTATGAATAAGTCATTTGACCTCTATCTGCCTCAGTTTCTTTATCTGAAAAAATGAGGATAATTATAGCACTTACATGCCAGGGTGATTGTGAAGATAAAATGAGATAATATTTGCTTAAAAAAAGCATGTTGTAAAGCATAAAGTGCTACATAAATGCAAGCTATTTATTGTATTATAAGTATTTGAAGGCAAGGACCATGTCATTCAACATTGCTGCCCCAATACAGTGCATGGGACAAAGCAGATAATTAAAGAATGTTTGTTGCACTGAGTTGCATTATTAGATTAGATAGTCATCCTGACATTAGAATAATAAGGTACAATACAACATTATTATTTTCATAATGTATTAATTAAGTTTTGTTCAGAGAGACTAATGGCAGCACCATCATTTATTTTTCAACAGATGATTCCGCTGCAGAGAGCCTTAATGGCAATGAGACTGTGGGTCCTAGTTCCATTGCTTCAGGGGGAGTACACTGCAGGGAGATGGGGGACACAAACAGCAATGGCAAAACAAATGTGGAGCAGGATGAGCAGCCTCTGAACTTGAGTGACAGCCCCCTCTCTGCCCAGCTGACATCAGAGTACAGGCTAGAAGATCACAGCAGCCATGCGAAAACCAAGTATAAGAATCTGCTAATTTCTGACCTCAAGATGGAGCGAGAGGCAAGAGAAAATGGAAGCAAGGTAAAATGATTTCACAATTACCAGGCAATATGTGTAACATGCTAAAAACAATTTATAAATTGAAATGAAAAACAATATGCAACCAAAAAATGGGCAGAATTATTGCTCAGGAAAAAACTTTTCAAGTGGCTATTAGAGTTTGCTGATGTTTTTTTCATTAGTAGAACCCTCTTTAACATATGGGAATTCATTGGGTTGGAGGTGCAGGATTGGTTTGCTCTTGCCAATTTTCTACTTTGCAAACACATGTGTGCATATGCATATACATATGTGTGTGTACATGCCTGTGTAGGTGTGTGTGTTTCTAATAAGATCACTGTTTGATTTCTCCTGAATTATTTCTATGTAAATAAAAATTTAGAAAATAAAAGTCCTACAGAACTTTATTCAGTAATTTCCACTAGGGATAAAAAGGAAAATTATTTTGTTGTACATGAAGATGAAGCTTGCAGGTTAGACCAGATCAAGCCTGATGAAAATCATTTTTCAAGGTTAAATATTGTGAAGAAGGTGGAAAGGTTCTATTTGTGGGTGTTTTTTATTACTTTATTTATGTATTAATTATAAGACTGACTTTTCAAAAATTCCAAATGCTTAACAACTTTAAAAAGACTTTAAACTTGGCAGTGATTTTGTACATCTCACTCTACTGATTTAACTTATCACTCCTGCTCTAATTTGCAACATGATTAAATTTTCTTGATGAATGTGAGTTTTTAGTAGTGAGACTTTTGAGTTGTTTCTCAGCTTGAAATAGATCTTTACATGTCAGCCTAATGTCTTACAGTGGATTTACTCTAGGCTTTGTCAGTGCATCCTGGATTCTTAGTCAAAATTGTCTCTTCCCTTATTTTAGGGCATTTGTTTTATCCCTTTGTAAGCCATTTGCCTAGATACCCTCAGACACCAGGCTCTTTTTCCTGGGGTACACACCTATTAGTTACTTTAGTAAATATTCAAAAATATCTTTTATGGAAGAATTTTTAAGGGAGACACATGTCAAATAAACTGGTTAAATTCTCTAACATCTCTAATATGATCTGAATCATAGTGTTATCTTTGGGTATAATACTAAGACAATTTAGCTGATTTGAGGTTGAGTTATTGAAATGGAAATATCTTCCTCTACTTTCAATTTAATGAAACATACACATACACATATATGTGTGTGTATATATATATATGTGTTTGTGTGTATGTGTGTATATATATATATATATATATATTATACATGTCATGGCCTATTTTTACTTCTCAAGATTCTCCAAGGAGAATTTTTTTTTGGAAGTGGGTGCGGTCTAGGTTTTCTGCAAATGGTTCCTGCCCTCACTAATATTGTTCCCTCAGTTGTAAGGAGGGTTCCCTTGTACCATAGTTCCAGTAGACTCTATAGTCAGATTAACTTTTACAAAGGAATATTTATTTGAAAAAGTATAATCACAAATATATAAACCTACTTCCCCAGCATGTTGGAGACATAATCCTCTCTCTCACTTTTGCCACACCTCAGTCTCTGGGGAGGAGATGGGGATTAGGTTCATAGTTCAGCTTGGTTCTTAGGGAGCACAATCCCAGTTCTAAAACCCACCTAGGGTTCAGGTCCCAGGCCCCCTGACTTCTCAGGGCTTCCATGTTGGCGTGGCTGGCTGTACCATCCTGCTTTCAATCCTGACTCCAAGGTCATCGTGTTAATCTTGAGCCTGTGGGGACCACCTCCAGCACCTGAAACTGAGGAGTGCAAACAGCACAAAACAGAATGAACACCCCAGGCGCATTTCTTGGAGCCAGCGTGAAAAAGAGAGAGCAGGAGAAGGAAGTTCTTTTCCTCCCACCAGTTCAGTTTATGGTACCCATGCTGTGGATGAACTGTGATCTTCCCTCTCTCCACATAGCAAATAAGAGTGGACAGAGAAAGAGTAGTCAAAAAGAGAGGGATGATTGACTTGGTCTCACCAGTTTTAAAGAAACAGGGAGCCATTCAAAGGCAGCTCCCCTCCCCCACCCCACATGTGAGGAGATGCAGAGACCTCCATGTTAGGCAGTCTGCACATCCTTCAAAGGTGCCTCAAGGACCCCTCCATGTTAGACAAGTTGGGTAGGCCCAGACAAGCCTGGGTTACATATACACATGCGTATTTATTTATACATGTGTATATGTATATTGCATTTATATGTGTATGGATGTATATATTTGTGGTTGTTAATTCATATCCAACTCTTTGTGGGGTTTTCTTGGCAGAATAGTTTGTCACTTCCTTCTCCAGCTCATTTTACAAATGAAAAGACTGAGGCAAACAGGGTTAAATGTCTTGCCCAAGGTCACATTGCTAGTAAGTGTCTGAGGTCAGATTTGAACTGACAAAGATGAGTCTTCCTGACTCCAGGCCTAGTACCTGAAGTTGGCAGCTGCCCCTTTACCAACTAACTGCCCAGGAGGTGTGTATGTATGCATACATACACACATACATATACACATAAATGTCTGTATGAATAAGGACTAGACTTGTTATTTTATTGGCATAAAGAACTTCTGGGTAAAGAAATTCCCTTTAATGCTGAAGGTTGACACATCCTCTGTAACTTATTACTTATTATCTTAGCTACCTAAAGCATGGAGAAGTTAAGAAAGTGATTTGTCCAGGCAGGACCTCACAAAGAATATGTCTTAGAGGTAGGTCCTGAATGAAAGGTTCTCTGTCTACTACCACATGTTCTGTCTGTGTCTCTCTATTTCTGTTTCTCTCCTTCTCTCTCTCTCTCTCTCTCTCTCTCTCTCTCTCTCTCTCTCTCTCTGTGTGTCTCTCTCTCTCTCTCTCTCTCTCTCTCTCTGTGTGTCTCTCTCTGTCTCTGTCTCTGTCTCATAGATTGTGGTCTTTCTTTTCCCTACTTTGTCCTCTTCATTTTCCATTTCATTCCTTTTTCCAGTTCAGGCATAGAAGAAAGAGAGGGGGAGGAAACCGGAGAGTGGAAAGTTGGTTAGTTATAAGGTTTAAATTCACTTTGGTAGAAAATTGGAATGAAGAAACAGAGCTCTTGGACAATATCAGACCTGGGTATATAGAAAGTTATGGCTTTATGTATCCCAAAGATATCAATAAAAATAACTTTTTTCATACCTCTTCTTGATAACCTTGGGAAATGACTGGGACTTAGTTGTTCTTTTTATCTGCTTCAATTTGACACAGAGGTGGAAAACTTACTTGTCTAATACTTACAGCTTTCTATCTTTGTTGTGATGTGCTCTGAAATTGGAGCTGCCCTCATATTCTCCAAGCTCTCAACCTGATCTGATACAAGAGTGATCTGCTTTCATATAAATGAGGCCTCCATTGGGGTGTCTCATTTCCAAATCAAAATTTTGAGTTGGGCTTCTGTTTACTTTGATATGAAATTTTGAGGTTTTAATTGTAATCTGTAACCCTCTTTATGTTGTAAATGTTCAGGGCTAAAAGTAACTCCTCTCTCCCTGTAGTCCATTCTTTCACCACAGCAGAATATTCCTGCCACCGTATGTATGTGTGTGTATAGCCAATTATTCTTTCATTTACACAGAAAACATGTGTTAAGCACATACTTAACTGTATAGAACTATACCCAGTAAGAAAACATATAACAAATATGTGTTTTATATATATTTACTTATATGTAAATAAATATATACCATCATATGATGCAGACCCACAGATGAAAAATTCAAAGAAGTTAAAGATGACATAGGATTGGTAAAGAATAGCTTCATCAAGGTAGTCTTGAGTTTGAACTTTGAATGAAATGTAGGAGTTAGATTTTTCAGGGCAAGAGGAAATGGAAAACATTCATGATAGTAATAATAGGATGAGGAAGGATGAGAGATAGAAAGAAGCATCATATATTAGGAGAAATGTAAGAAGATTGATGTGGTTAAAGCAAGAAGCTATGTTAAGTGCTAGCAAGATGAAGTTAGGGAAAATATCTAAGACCAGATGATAGAAAGTCCAGGATTCCAGTAGTTTGCACAACGTTCTTATAGACAATAAGGAGCCCTGGGAATTTTTTTAGCAGGTGGTAAGGTAAAGAAAATGATATTTTGGGAAGATGAGACTTGGCTGTGTATTGCAAGATGGACTTGAGCAGAGAGTTAGCCAAAGGGCTAATGAAACAGCTGAAGTATAAGGTGGTGAGTTAGGGACTGAGAGTGGGAGGACTGAATGGAAAAGCCCTGACAAAGGAAGATGAGGAGGAACTGGAAATTGATGTTTTGGAGCTGGGGAATGAGATTTAGAGATGTCAGAGTTAAATATAAGTTCAAGGTTATGAATCTGAGTAGTTTTATTCACTATTGGTCCCATGGAAAATTTTGAAGGAGACAGATTTGTCTTTGAACCTTTTAAAAAATTGCTTCTTTTACAATTTGAACTTGTCCCTTCCCTAGAGAGCTTCAGGGATCCTTAAAACTAAGAATCTGGCCTGGATATGCCCCAAGGCTAGAAGGTAATCCCTGCTAGGTCCCTGGACCATGAAACCACACTATTAGGTAATGTTACAGTATTAGACCATCTACAAATCTTAGAAATGTCTTCTAAGATAATGCTATCCAAACTCTATGGAGTGAAAACATCCTTCCTTTTTTTTCCACAAAAAAAAAGTATTGTCCCCCACGCTTTGCCTGAAATATTTTACACTGATAATTTTCTTAGCTGACAAAACACACTTCTGACACCTACTGGCTGTGTGATCCTGGGCAAAGCAACTGTCTAAGTCAAGACAATAAACTGCAGAGGAGGAGGTAACCTACATTGTTAGAGAGAATTTCCTCACCTGGGATTTCCTTATACCAGTGCAGTCACAGGTCCAGTCTCTAGTCATCAATGTTTGGTTTTAATAAAATTAAGGGTTTATTATAATTTTAGAATAACATACAAACAAATGCTAATCGTATAATAAAATTCCTTAAAACAATGCAAATAGTGTTTTACTACATTTACATTAACTGTCGTAGAATTGTAGGTATCATAGATTTAAAGATGGTCTTTGAGGTCATTTTACAATTAAGGGAAATGAGGTCAACAGGTTAAGTGATTATCCCAGGGACATTGGAATCATGAGTTCAGTATCAGGATTTGAATTTAGATCTTCAGACTTTTAAATCCAACATTCTTTCCATTGAATCACCCATTGTCCTAATGGTGAAAACATAACCACAAAGGAGACAGGTGCCTCTCTCATTCCTCCAACTTTGATACCCCTTTACATGGAACAGGTTAGATTCCTGAAATCCAGGGTGTGACAGAGGTATGGGATTGTTGCCAACCCTCTATAAGTGAATTCTGACAAGACTCTGTAGTCTGTCACTCTTACCAAATTTGACTCCCAGGCTGGCCCCAGAAACTCCTTTACCCACCAGGGTAAGGGAGGACCAGGATAAAGGGGGCCTGTGGAGGTGTTGTCCCTTGGTACCTATCATTCTTCCCTCAGAACCTGTGGGCACTATGTCCACAGAGCCACAGAACTGCTCATAGTGGTACTATTATGGGGAAACTGATACTAGTACCACCATACTGCTTCCACTATAGGGTCTCACCCTTTCTCTCTGTGGCCAGATCTCCACCAAGAATGGAAGAAGTAAAGAGGCAAACTCAGAACCACCCCATGGCAGTCCTGTCCCCAATATCACCCCCAAACCCATAGATGCAAAATAGTTCTGTTAATCTCATCCTTGATAACTTTAGTTTGAATTTTCCTCTCATTGAACAGAAAATGTTCATGTTGGAGATGTCCTCAAAAACATCTAATAATTTTAGACAAATTTGTATTGGTAGCAGGCCCACAGTTCTTGGAAAATCTTAATCTAAGAAGACTCAGCCTGTAACAAAATCATCCTACTTTGTTTTTAAATCATTTTACTCCTATTTACCTCTTTCTAGCCACATATGTAGACTAGAAGAGAACGAGGAGACTTAATTACATAAAATCTATGGCAGGCTTTGGATTCCTTTGGGCTTGATATTGACCTACCTCCTAGTATTATTTTGAAGAAGAGTTAACAAAAATGACACTAAAGCACTTTGGAAAATGCAAAATACTCTAAAGTACTTAAAAAGAAATTAGCTGCCTGGTTTGTGTTATTTATATTTACCGATTCCTGATTACTATGAGAAGGTACCCATTAATCTGGGAAACAGACGCAGAATCACCAATCTAAAGAATGAATGTGTTGTTTGAAGAATGTCTAATATAAATTTTTTGCTTATCAATGGTCACCACATTTGTAAAAGACAAATGGAAATATTAGAGAGAGTTCAAAGGAGGGCAATTACTACTAAAGATTAAAAAAAGAATAATGAGGAAAGGGAAGAAATAACTATCTACAAATATATTAGAAAATATCTGAGGAAATTTTTCTCAGATGTCTATGAGAAGAAAATGAAAAATAATAATCAGTATTTGTTTAGAAAATGTAGATTTTCATGTGAAGAATAAAACCTCATAACTCTAGAAATAGGCTGTGTTTAAAAACAAAGTACCATTTATTTTATTTCTAAATGCTTTCTATTTTTATCCTGGTATATATGACCCAGAACCATTATTTTCTTAACTTTGTAAAGCATACAGTAGCAAAATTCTTTTCAAGCACCTCAGATAGCCATAATTATGTCAATGTGGTTACTCCCTCCACTAAAAGCAATTCTAGTGCCTATGGAACTTAGTGGACAGTCTTTGAGACTTGTTCTATCTAAAAAAACCATCTACTCTACCACCAAGCCAGTCATAAACATTCCTGAACTTAGCTAAACTGGTCCTCCACTTTTCAAATGCATAGTCTATCAATGAGTGCATACTTTAAAGCGTGGGCTCCTAATGTGTGTGTGTGTGTGTGTTTGTGTGTGTGTGTGTGTGTGTGTGCACCATCTGGTAAGGCCTATGGGCCCCTTCTTAGAATAATATTTGAATGCATAAAATAAATAGGATTATAAAGGAAATCAGTGACATTGAAATATGTAAGTCTTCTTTCTATCAAAATTCACAGACCCCTTGAAATATATCCATAGAACCCTAGGGATCTATGCACTACAGGTTAAGGAGCCTTCCTCTCTTTCCACTTTGGGAGCACTAGCCAGAGACTCTTTTCTGCAGGCAAACTCTTGGAACCAATTATCACTTGGGAGTACCATTAGTAGAATTTGCAAAGAATAATGCTTCAAAATTAATTTGAGGGCCTTTTAATAAGGTAGGAAATGGCACCAAATGCACTGCCTATTTGGTGTTTTAACCTAGTTACCAAGATACTTCTCTCTGCTTCCTGGTTTTAAACTGTTTTATCTTCTTCCATACATTCTCAATTGTTTGACATTTCTCAATCATTTCTTTAGATGTTTGACTTGTCAAGGACATTTTCTCTTGAAAATGAAGATCCAGATTAACAAATGTAAGCAGCAGCATTAGTGTCATTTTCTGTGGTGGTGGTCTCCAAAAAATATAAGCATGTACCCAAATCAGCAAAAAAGAGGATGAACACTTACTATATCTGTTTACTTATTTAAAAATTAGGTGTACTATCATGCTGATAATTATGTACATCAAAAAACTTGCACAAAAATAAATTTTAAAAAGATGAGATGAGTAAAAATTGCATTTGATCCTTCAGTCAGGGAATCACTAGAGTTTTTTACAGGAGAATGACAATGTCAACATGTACGTTAGGAAAATTGCTTTGTGCTTCTATGGAGGATAGTTTTGAGTGGGGAACATGCTTTACAGAATTCAAAGAGGAGGTTATTATAATAATCTAGTTGAAAGGTGATCAGGACCCGAGCAAGAATGTTGCTTAAGTGGAGAAGAGAGATGTAAGAGATGTTATAGACATAGAAATGAGAAGATTTGGCAACTAATTGAATAGAGGGAGTAAGGTAATGATGACAACAAGGTTATGAATCTAGGTAACTGGAAAGATGGTGGTACCCTAGGAAATCATAGGGAAGATTAGAAAAAAAATGTATTAGAGGGGAGAGATAATGTAATGCGATGTGTGATAAACATCACAACCCATGCATGCTTATCCTGTGTAACTCACTCTGTCTCACCCAAAATGAAAAGGGAAGAGATTGATCACTGCCTCAGAACAGAGCCCTCTTTTTGAGGGGCACCTTAGGTGTCCATGAGGTGATCTGGGGAGGGGAAATGGGCCAGTTATGTTATGGGCAAGATGTTTTCTCAATCACATCTGCACAACTACTATGGTTGTCCAGGTAGTGTTAGGGTATAACTACTCTAAAGGGCTGACACGTGGCTCAGAAGGGGAGATGTTAGTAGCTTACATTTTGGGAAGGGGAGAACAGAGAGGAAGAAGAGGGAGAAGGGAATGTTGGGAGATGAGGGTAGGTTATGATGTGTAGGAGATAAAACCACAAGATTATTATGGGGTTATTATGGGCAGGGAAGAATGTGACCCATCTTACCTACTTCTCATTTGTGGTTGTTCACCTCCTTGGAATCATGCCATGATAATATGCTATGTGCCAAAGCTTCACTTTGGAGAGCACCAAACTATTAGCACTTCACAAGGTTTATGCTATAGTTGGCAATAGAAAGAGCTTTATCACATTGAAAGTGCCTTCAATGAGTTTTTTCAGTTAGATGTTAGTCAATTCTACTTAGTCGATAATAACTTTTTCCTAAGTGGTTAAAGGAAAGTCCACTCATAACTCAGGTGTGGAATATATTGAAGGCTCAATGTCAAAATGGTAACATATTTTAAAACAATAGACCTGGAACTGTGCTCTTTGGGGAACTCAGCCCGTCTATTTTTTTTTCATTCTGATGAATTGTAATTCATTTCTTTGTAGTCAGGAATGAGTAGAGGCCAGAAGCCAAGATGTCAGAACAAACAGTAAATGCACTGTAGCGCATCCAAACAGCCATAAAATAGCACCCCAGAACAAAACTAGAACAGCAGAACCAGCAGAAAGATAGGGTGGAGCAGTCTTTTAGCCCAGGGAATTTGGAGTATTGGCAAAAAAAGATCCATCTCATTCAGGAGAAAGGGGAGCATGTTCCCAGACAGGAAGCATCCCAGTAAGCCAGCACAAGCCCCACCTCAGCAAACCAGCAGGTGACCCCCCCACATGTCTCAGGATAGCTAGAGGAACCTACAGACTCCAACTCTGAAAACCAGAACATGCTTCAGTGTAGCCCTGGGTGAGTGGGCATCCTCCAGGGACCAGACCTCCACTTGCTTCACTGTAGCCCTGGGAAAATGCAGAAAAATCCCTCTGAACCTCTGCATATGCCAGACACCGCCACTAGGAGCCCATCATCTCAGCACCAGGTAAGCTGCCAGACCCCAACAGCCTCCAACAGCACCAGCCACCCTCCACCATACACCCTCCACATAGCACCAAACATGAGCATGGCCCAAGGACCTCAGAGCAACATCAGTGAAGCACCAGAAAAACAGCTGATGTCTTCAACCACTGATACAAGAAGCCTGAGAAAAAGCCCCTTACACCCCGGAAGCAGAGATCAAATTTTAAAAGAAAGAAAAAGACCAGAAAAAAGATGACCAAAAAAAAAAAAAAGAAGAATATGACCATAGAAAGTTACTATGGTGACTCAGAAGAGGACAATCTGTTAAAATACCTATGGGTAAAACCCCATAGATAAATTGGAAGTGGTCTCAAGCCCAGAAAAAACTTGTGAAAGAGCTCAAAAAGGAACTTAAAAATCATATGAGATGTAGAAGAAAAATTGAGAAAAGAAATGTGAGTGATGCAAGAGAATTATGAAAAAAGAATCAACAGGTTGGAAAACTGCTTAAAAAGTAGAATTGACCAAATGGAAAAGGAGATACAAAAACCCGCTGAAGAAAACAACTCCTTAAAGAGTATAATTTGCTAAATGGAAAAGGAAGTACAAGAGCTAACTGAGTAAAACAACACCTTACAGGTTATAATTGGGCAAATGGAAGCTAATGACTCTGTGAAACATCATGAAACAGTCAAATAAATTCTAAAGAATGAAAAAATGGAAGAAAATGTAAAATACCTCATGTGAAAAACAATTGGCCTGGAAAACAGATCCAGGGGAGACAATGTCAGAATCATTGGACTACATAAAATAATCAAAAAGAAGACCTGGACATCTTTCAAGAAATTAACTGGAAAACTGCCTTGATGTCCTAGAACCAGAGGGCAAAATAGGAATTTAAAGAATCCACTGATCATCTCAGGAAAGAGATCCCAGAATAAAAACCCCAAGGAACATTTTAGTCAAATTTCAGAATTGTTGGGTCAAGGAAAAAATGCAAGTGGACAGAAAGATACAATTTAAATATTGGAGAGCCACAATCGGGATCACATAGGACTTGGAAGCTGCAACATTAAAAGATCAGCAGTGATGGGACATGACATTCTGGAAGGCAAAGGAGCTAGGATTACAACCAAGAATCACTTACCTGGAAAAAATAAGTATAATACATCAAGTGGAAAATGGTCATTCAATGAAATAGAAGGAGAAGACCAGAGCTAAACAAAAAATTTGACCTCCAATATCAAGGCCCAGGAGAAGCATAAACAGGTTAAAAAAAAAAAGGAGGGGGAGTGGGGAAGAAAATATAAGGGATTCAATAAAGCTCATCTGTTCATATCCCTACATGGGAAGATGATACTTGTAACTCTTAAAAATTGTATCACTAATAGTATAGTTAGAAAGAATATTCATAGATAGATGGTATGGGTATAAGGTGAATTTGAAAGAATGACATAAAAGAATTAAGGGTTAAGAAAGAGGAGTAGAATGAGTGCAGAAGGAAGGGAGAGGTAAAAAGGGATAAATTATCTCACATGAAGAGGCAAGAAAGATCTATTACACTGGAGGGGAAAATAGGAGGGGGGTGATGGGCATTGCTTGAACCTTACTCTCTATTGAGTCAAAGAGGGAATAATGTGTACATCAATTGATATCTTACCTGACAGGGAAGTAGGAAGGGAGGGGATAAAGTAAAGGGGGTTGGAGGGAACTGACAGAAGGGAGGACAGATCAGGGGATGTGGTAGACAGAAGCAAAACACTGGTAAGGTGTGAAATGGTGAAAGGAGAGTGAAAACAAACAGGAGGAAGAATAGGATGGAGGGAAACACACAGTTAGTAATCATGTGGAATGGGATGAACTCTCCCATAAAATGGAAGTGGATAGCAGAGTGGATCAAAAAACAGAGTCCTACAATATGTTGCCTACAAGAAACACACTTGAAGCAGGACACTCAGAGAGTAAAAGTAAGAGACTGGAGCTGAATCTATTATGCTTTAGCTGAAGTAAATAAAGTAGGGATAGCAATCCTGATCTTAGACAAAGTAAAAGCAAAAACAGACCTAATTTAAAAAGATGAGGAAGAAAACTCCATCTTACTAGAAGGTACTATAGAAAATGAAAGAATCAAATGAGAAGAGCAAGGAATAGTCTGCCTGTCAGATCTATGGAGAGGGGAAAAATTCATGACCAAACAAGTGATAGAGAGCATTATGAAATGTAGAATAGATAATTTTGATCATATTAAATTGAAAAGGTTTTGTACAAACAAAAGCAATGCAAAAAATATTAGAAGGAAAGAAGAAATCTGGGAAACAATCTTTACAGCAAATATCTCTGATAAAGACCTCAATTCTCAAATATATAGAAGAACTGAGTCAAATTTATGAGAATACAAGCCATTCCCCAATTGATAAATGGTCATAGGATATGAACAGGCAATTTTTAGATGAAGAATATGAAGAAGTGCTCTAAATCACTTTTGACTAGAGAAATTCAAATTAAAACAACTCTGAGATACCACCTTACACCAATCAGATCAGGTAGTACAGTTTCCTTTTCCAAAAAAGGAAAGTGATAAATGTTGGAGAGGATGTGGGAAAATTGGGACACAAATGGTTGGTGGAATTAAGAACTTATCCACTCATTCTGGACAACAATTTGGAATTATGCCCAAAGGGCAACCAACCTGTGCACACTTTTTGATTCAATAATACCACTACTATGTCTATATCACAAGGAGATCATAAAAAGGGAAAAACTACATGTGCAAAAATATTTATAGCAGCCCTATTCATGGTGGCAAAATATTGGAAATTGGGGGGATATCCATCAATTGAGGAATGGCTGAACAAGCTGTAGTATATGAATGAAATACTGTTGTGTAATAAGAAATGATGAGCAAGCATATTTCAAAAAAACCTGGAAAGACTTATACAAACTGATGCAAAATGAAATGAGTAGAATGAGGAAAATACTGTGCACAGTATCAGCAACACCATGTGATAATAAATTATGAATGACCGAACTTTTCTCAGCAAAACAATGATCCAAGACAAGTACAAAGAACTCATGGAGGAAATTCTATCTATATCCAGACAAAGGTCTGATGAACTCTGAATGCAAATCAAAGAATAGGTTTTTTTTACTTACTTTATTTTTCTAATGACTTTTTTTTCTTTCATTTGTTTCTTCTTCCACAGTTATGAAGAATGGAAACATGTTTTACATGATAGCATGTACAAACTATAATAAACTGCCTACCATTTTCAAAAAAGGGTGAGAAAGGAGGGAGAAAAATTTGGGAATAAAAATAAATGCTAAAAATTTTCTTGATATATAATTGTGGGGGAAAATAAAATACTATTTAAAGAAAAAAAAGGAATGGGTAGAGGCCCAGAACTTTTAACATAACTGTGATGCAGAGACTGGGGAACCCAGGAACCATGAGGTTAGACTTGACTGACTTAAAAAAAATCTTTTAAAATTGATGCTTTTATTTTATTCATCACCATAACTTCCCATTGAGTCCCATGTCTCTAAGAAAACACAGAAGTACAATTAAGCAAAACAAATAAACATGTGTCTGAAAATAGTTGCCTCATTTTTCATGTAAACTTTACTAGCTCTCTGCCAAGAAAAGGGAGGTGTGATCCAATATCATCCTTTGAAAGCATGGAATTAGTCCTTGCTTTTATCAGAGTTCTGATTCATGTTGTTTTCCTTTACATTATTGTGGTAATTGAAAAAAAAAACATGGAAGACACGATAAATTGGTGGGCCCATTCCTCATGTCATAAAGTAACAGATAAATGGTACAATGGATGGCATGCTAAACCTGGATTTGGGAAGACCTGAGTTCAAATCCAGCATCAGACACTTACTAACTGTGTGACACTGGGGAAGTCATTTAACTTCTTCAACCTTAGTTTCCTTATCTATAATATAAGAATTATAATAGCACCTACCTCTTAGGGTTATTACAAAAATCACATGTGATAATGTTTGAAAACCATAAAGCACTATGTAAATGTTATTATTGTTGTTATTTTGCATTCAACTATTGATATTTTTCATTCAGTCCTTTATACGGAGTAGGGAAATGCCCCCAAAAAATCATCAAACACTGAGTTGACAAATATTTGGAAAAGGAAGCAGTGATTACAAAGGGCCAGCATTATTTCACCTAGAACAGGTCATTACAGACTAACTACTTTTGCTTTTTTGTCAGGATTCATAAACTAACAGATGAGAAGAGAGTACTACGGAAATAGCTTATGTAAATTTTAGCAAAACTTGTTATAATATATTGCATACTATGTGGAGAGATATAAATTTGACCAGGGGTTGATTCCTAACTCTTTTATATCATGGACACCTTTGACTATGGAATGGAATGTGTGAATGGTCACAACCCATGCAGGCTTATCCTGTACAATTCACTTTGTCCCACTCAAAGGCTTCTGAAGCCTAGAAACCTTAATCATAATAATGTTTTTGAATACATAAAATGAAATACATAGGATCACAAAGGAAATCAATTATATTGGAATAGAGTTATAAAATATATGTATATATGTTATCTATATGATGACATATATATACAGAAATATGTGTATGTGTATGAATATTTGTATACATGCATATATATATATACATACATAAAATATTTATTTAAATCATGGGCTCTCATGAAATTTATTCAAGGCCCCCTTGCAGGGGTGGGGGAGTGTTAATACCAGATTAAGAAGTCCAAGGTTGATTGGATGCTATTGCCATGAGATATATTCAGAATTGGCTGGCTAACTAGACTGAGAGTGGTTGTTAATATTTCCACATGTATTAAGATGAAGAGGCATACATAGACAGTATTTCTGAAAAGGAGAGGAGAGGTGGGGTTGGTAGACTGCAAGCTTAGTATATGGGTCACCTGTAGGATATGAAAGCCAAAAAAGCTCACACCATCTTGATACATCAGGAAGGACATTTGTTATTGTTGTTCAATTGCTTCAGTCGTGTCCAATTCTTCATGACCCCATTTGGGGTTTTCTAGGCAAAGTGGAGTGGTTTGCCATATCCTTCTCCAATTCATTTTATAAATGAGGAAACTGAGGCAAGTAGGTCAGGAAACAGGATCAAGTGACTTTCCCATGGTCACAAAGCTAGTAAGTGTCTGAGACCGGATCTGAGTTCAGTCAACTGAGTCTTCTTGACTTCAGGTCCAGTGCTCTATCCACTCTGCCACCAAGCTGCCCTTAGAAAGGACATAGCTTATCATAATGAAGGAATGATAACTCCACTGAACACTGCATCATATCACTTGGAGTATCGCACTCAGTTCTGTACATTACGATTTAAGAAGGATATTGATAAGCTAGAGAGAGTCAGGAGAAGGGAGACAAGGAACAGTGAAAGGCCTTGATTTTATGTCAGATGAGCATCAGTTGGTAAAACTAGGCATGTTTAGCCTGGAGAAAGAGGAGACTCATAGGAACACATGATAGCTGTGTCCAGGTATTTGAAGGACTGTCATATGGAGGAAGGTTGGATTTTTTCTGTTTGGCTCAAGCGAGCCAAACCTGGAGGATTGGGTAGACTTGCAAAGAGGAAAGTTTAGGTTTTATGATAGAGAAAACTTCTTAATAATTAGAATTCTCCAAAAGTTGAATGACATTTTTGTCCATTTATTCTCATTCTGTAGATTTAGTTTGTGCACACTTATGACTGCTTTTTTATCTTTATATTATTTTATAAACATATTGCCATGTTTATTTATAGTCTTTATAATAATCTGTCTTAATTTCTTTCTTTTTTAAAATTTTTGTTTGGTTTTGGAGGCAGTGGGGGGTTAAGTGACTTGCCCAGGGTCACACACCTAGTAAGTGTTTGAGACTGGATTTGAACTCAGATCCTCTTGATTTCAAGTTCAATGCTCTATCCATTGTACCATCTAGTTGACCCATCTTAATTTCATTATAATATTCAATCAAAGTAATGTATCACCATTAATTTAGCATTCTTCCATTCTTGGATAATGATGATTACAAATAATTGTACTATAAATTAACAGATAGCTTTTTTTTAATTTTATAATACCCAGAGTATATTTCCAACATTAGAATTATCAAGTCATAGTATATGATTATTTTTATAACTTCTAATGAATTATGTCATATTACTTGTCAGATTCCACTGATTTTTCAGTTCTACCATCAACAGATGTACCCGTTCCTCTGAAACTTCATCAACTTTGAGTTTCATTTATTTTATCTGTGCCAATTTGATATTAACCTCTAATTATGGTCCAATAAACTAAGATAACCCATCCAAGAAAGGATTCTTTTATGGTGTTCTGGCATTTAGCAATATTTCATTTACACTGAAGTCATAAATTAAAAACAAACCAAAAAAGCAGTGTTCGGAAATGAAAAAAAAGATATATGTACCGAAACCCTAACCAGTCCTCAGGTGCCATAGACTTGTCAGCAATCATTAAACTGGATGACACAGAAAGTATTTGACTTATCCTGATGATAAGAAAGTAACTAACATGCCCAGAAGCAATCTATACACATTTCAAAGTGATTGGCAGATCTAGAAACTGAATGAAGTGTTCAATATTGGTGCAGATTTGGAAGGCATAATTACTTAGTTGGCAACTCATTCAAAAAGTGCAGTCAGAAAGTTATTGTATGCTAAGCAGTATGAATGTTATACATTATACTTGAAGGTAACATAAATCATTCAATTTTGACATATCTAATAGTATACAAGTAAAAGTAATTATCTATATAGATCGTTAAAAAGCTTGAAATGTGGCACATAATAAGGGTGACCTGACTGTCAGTATGATTGTATTCAGCCATGAAGACATATAAGCCTCTTCATTAACATCCATTATAAGCAAATATCAAATGCCAAATCTTGCCATTTCTACCTCCACAACATTTCTTAATCCCATTCCTTCTTTTTGCACACATAGCCACCACCTTAATTCAGGACTTCGTTACCTAGAATATTGCAGTGACCTCCTAATTGGTCTCCCTGCCTCAAGTCTCTTTCCACTACAATCCATACTTCATACAGCTGCCAAAGTAATTTTCCTTAGGCATAGACTTGACCATGTCACTCCCCTACTCAATAAATTCCAGCAGCTCCCCATTGCCATAAGGATAATATATAAAATCCTCTTGATTTGATAGCCTTCACAGCCTGACCCCAGTCTATCTTTCCAGCATCATCGTACATTACTCCTCTTACCACACAGTAGTCCTGCCAAACTAAATCTCTCTTTGTTCCTCACATATGCCATTTTAACTCCTGTCTCCTTGCCTTGGCACTACTCGTCCTTGATGTTCAGTCTCGCTTCATCTCTTTCCTTCACAATAATTTTCTTCCTTCAAGACACAGCTTATGTATCACCTTCTGCATTTTGCCTTTCCTCATCATCTGAACAATTAATGCCCTATGTCCCAGACAACCTTGTGTATATATTTTGTATATGATTATGTATGTACATCGTATCTCTCCCAAAAGAATGAAAGCTCCTTGAGAAAAGGGATTGACTTTTTTTGTGTTTTTATCCCTAGCACATCACACAGTTCTATGTACAAAGTAGACATTTATTAAATACTTGGAAATTAATTTATGGATGCAAGACCTGAAATACCTTTCAGTATGTGTAATCTAAGCCATTGAGATTCAAATCAGTCTTGAGTTTATATAACATCCTTTAAAATGTGGCATCAATGCCCCTTCATTTTCCCTCTTCATTTATTTCTGTTTCTGCTTCTGCTCTTTCCTCTCCTTCTCTCAGAAACATGGAAAATAGGAAAGTTACTGTAAAATTGTTGAAGAGCAAAAGCTATCCTGATTTTCAGAAACCTAGAAATGAATACTGTCTGCGTATTATCAATAGGTGAGCTTGGCTTTGAATCTCAGCAAAATTCTACAACATATTTTTAAAGGGATGGTTAGTGATCATCTAGAAAAGGAAAAGGAAGTGGCGGTCACTAAGAGTCAACATAGCTTCATCAAGGATAAACCATGCTGGAGTGACCTCATTTCCTTTTTTGCACAGTTATGAAGATATAATTTACCTAAATTTTTAGCAATTCATTTGACAGAGTCCCTCATGCTCCTCTTGTGAACAAAATGGAGAGATACAGGCAAGGTGATAGAATAGATGGATTCACAGAATTACTTCAGAGGAAACCTAGTCCATTTTGTACTGGAAACAGAACCCTCTCCATAATGTTTTCTTTCTTTTTTTTAAAGCAATCTGGGTTAAGTAACTTGCTTAAGGTTACACGGCCAGTTATTTCTGGGTGTGGTGCTGAGTATCTGAGCCCAGATTTGATCCCCAGGTCATCCCGACACTGGAGCCGGTGCTCTTACTCACTGAGCCACCTGGCTGCCCCTCTCCATAATGTTTTCAATGTGTACCTATCCAGCTTTTGTTGAAGAGCAAATATAAAGGGGAACCCATTGCCTACCAAAGCAATTTGTTTCACTTTTTTGATAGCTTTAATTATCAAATATTTCCCAACATTAAGCTTAAATTTACCTCTCTGCAACTTCTACTCATTGTTCCCATGAAGGCTACTGCAGCAGGGGCTGTGGAATTCTTAGAGCTTGGTCAGTCATCAAAGATGCCAAGATCATCCATGCATCCTAGGCTGTCACTGGTAGGCCTGACTTCTGTCTTGCCCCTGGACTTTAATGACTCTGGAAAAGAGTAAGGTTCTTGACTTTGTGCAACTATGCCTCACTTAAAACCAATTCACTCTCAAGTCAGGACACAACCCCATTATGTCACTGGTTCTCTTCAAAAATGAAAGACAAACAACAACATTGTCTGGGGCCATTCATAACAAGCCCAAATCTTCATTTAGTGACAGCCCTTCATTCAGAACAATTGGTTGAATGACTGTGCCCAATTTTGGAAAAAGGCCTGTAGTGGAGATCACCAGTGATACTTATCCATTCTGTGCCATTTCTTATTTTTGTGATGGATTTGGACAAACACATAGATAACATGCTCCTAAAATATGCAGAGGACATGAAACAAAGAGTAATCTGCATAACAGAGAGCAAAGAGGAGCCTTGAGAACATGTCCTGTGAGAAGTAGCTGCAAGAACTAGGAATATTTAGTCTGGTGATGAGAAGACTTTGGGCTGGGGGTAGAGGATGGGATGTGGTATGATAGTCATTTTCAAGTATTTAAAATTCTATCACATAGAAAAGGGATTATACTCATTTTTTTCTTGGCCTGAGAGGGAGCTCATGGAATAATGGTAGAAATTACAAGGAACAGATTTAGATTTGATAATAAGGAAAACATTTCTAATAATTAGAACTATCTAAAACCATGTCTAACATACAGTAGTAGGTACTTAATTTTTTTTTTCCTTTACTTCACTCATTGTCAAGCCAATCTAACTGAAGCAATTAGGTATCTTGAGGGAGAGGCAGCATGTATGTGTCATGTCAAGACAACACTACCACTCTTAGACTCTAAGAGTGACAGCTGATGACCTGGAACCAAAGAGCTTTAGGAAAAGCAATACCCTCCCAATCATGAGACCTGCTTCTAGCCCAGCCTCCACAGCTATCACTGAGGGTATAAATCATTGTGGAGAAGGGATTTATATTTCTCACCTCCACCTCCTGTCAACTGTGTAACTGCCATCAGCAATTAGGCACATCACCCCTAGGATCCTGTTGGACACAGCCTAAGACCCTGAACCTAAGAGCCTTATGAATGTACCCAAGATCTCAATTATCATTCTGAAAAGCAATTCTTGTGGAGATGCATCTTGCCAAGTGCTCCTGCAGGTACTACAGCCATAACTAGTGAAGATCCTGAAAGGAAAGTTCTTGCTCTCAGTTCTTGGCAGTGTCAAACGGTTCATCATAAAAAAACTGGCTTGATTTTGCCAAACTGGCATTAAATAAGAAGCATGGTGGGGGGGTGGGGGTGGCCAGGTAGCACAGAGAGTAAGAGCACCAGCCCCAGAGTCGGGATGACCTGGGATCAAATCTGGACTCAGACACTTAGCACCCACCCAGAAACACCTGGCCATGTAACCTTGAGCAAGTTACTTAACTCCAATTGCTTAAAAAAAAAGAAGAAGCATGAACATCTGCTTTGAAAAGGATCAATGGACTTTTCCATGCATCTTGCTGATGAAATCTTCCATGTATATTGTTGGTTTCCTCATTAGAACGTGGGCTACCTGAGAGCAGAGACTGTTACTTTCCCTTCTGTATCCCGAGATTTTAGCATAGAGCTCTACATGTAGTCAGTGCTTAATAAATGTTTTATTCATTCATTGTGGGATGGACTTTCTCTGGAAGTATTGGGCTCCTCTCACTAGAGTATTTTTTTTTAATTGTCAGTTTCAAATTCTCTACTTTCATTCAACTCTGCTCCCTTCATTAAGAAGGTAAGACATAAGATACCAATTATTCATGTAAAGTCATGTAAAACATTTCCACATTAGTCAATTTCTGAAGGAAAAAAATGAGAAAGAAATGGGAAAAATAGGTTTCAATCTGTATTCTGAGTTCATCAGTTCTCTATCTGGAGGTGGATAGCATTTTTTTTATTATGAGTCCTTTGAAGTTGTGGGTGTATCATTGCATGATAAGAATTACTAATTCTTTTGGGCAGCTAGGTGGCTCAGGGCAGTATTGGGCAATTAATATCTATCCAATTATTTATATCTGTCTTTATCTGTATGAAGAATGTTTTGTAATTATGTTCATATAATTCTATGTAGGTCTTGGCAAGTAGACTCCCAAGTATTTTAAGCTATCTGTCTGAAGTTATTTTAAATAGAATGTAAGTATACCATCAGATCATCTGCAAAATGTGATGGTTTTCTTTCCTCAGTTGCCTGTGTTAATTTCTTTTTTCTGCTCTTACTGCTATAGCTAGCATTTCTAGAACAATATTGAATAATGGTGATAATGAATATCATTGCTTAACCCCGAATATTATTGGAAAGGCTTCTATTTTATCCCCACTGCAGATATTGCTTGCTCTTTGTTTTAGATATTGCTTATCATTTCAAGAAAAATTCCATTTATTCCTATGCTTTCCAATGTTTTTCAATAGGAATGGGTGTTGTATTCTGTAAAAAACTTTTTTCTACATCTATTCATATAATCATATGATTTTTGTTGTTTTTGTTGTTGGTATAGTCACTTATGCTTGTAGTTTTCCTAATAGCGAAACAGCCCTGCAGTCCTGACATAAATTCTTCCTCGTTATAGTACATCATTTTGTCATATCTTCTTTCAATCTCCTTGCTAGTGTTTTATTGAAAATTTTTGTATCAATATTCACTAGGGAAATTTGTCTATAATATTCCATTTCTGTCTCTGCTATGCCTGGTTTAGGTATCACAGCCATATTTGTGATGTAGAAGGAATTTGGTAGGACTCCTCCTTTTCCTTGACAAGAGATTGATAGGGAATATTATATTCCCATGTCTGAGGAGCATGAAGGTTACTATCTGTAGAGTCTATGGACTAATTATAAGGTGTGATATATTTTTGGACTTTGTACCCATGATATGACAGAGCCGTTTCCTAGTATCATGAAACCCACTACTCATTTTCCATGATTTTAACAGTTTGTGGGAACAATTAACTGCCAGAAGACACCAGTAATGTTTAAAGCCTTCGAGGTCTTAAATAGAAAGTTTAAAATATGGTGGCTTTTCCTAGGAGGAAGTTAGGAAACGAAAATTCAGGGAATAGTAAATAATCCAGATTAGCTGGCATATCCTCCAGAAGCTTGCCCCCTAGCTCGTCCCTGTTCTCTTTCGTCTTCAGTTCATTTGATTTAATAATTGACAAACTTATACTATTATAAACTTGTAATCATAGCAAGAAAGCTAAAGCCACCAAATGAGTAGAGACTTGTAGGACTAAAAAAACGATATTTTTATTATTTAAAGTTTTCTTTCAATTGAAAAGTGAACAAAGAGTTGATTAAAACATTTAAAAATTTGGAGGTAAGTGGAATGAGGTGAAGATCTGAGCTGAAAAGAGGATGACCAAATGCTCTTAGGAGTTTGTGATTCAAAAGAAGCAAAACGGCCATCTGACGTGTAAGCTAGGTTTTTTAAAGTGAAGATCACATTTCAAAACATTCAGAGGAAAGATAATTCCATGGACTATGACAAAAGGCATGGGAAACACTCAGAAAATTAAATGCTGAAGACACAGACAGAAATGCTTAATAAGGAAATGGAGATTCCGTTAGAGTCCGATGGGAATTCATCAACCTACTCCCAGCAGGGAATTCTTAAAATCCAGGTTGGTTGATGAAAACATAACAGCAATGCTACTTGCAGTTGCTGTGGGAGTATAAGACCAATAACACCAGCACACAGGAGGTCTGCTAGCACAGGTTCTTTGGTCTGCTTTTCTAAAGGAAAGCAACTCACAAGGGGTCAACAATCTTACATTCTTTTTTTTTTTTTTAAGAAATCGGGGTTAAGTAACTTGCTCAAGGTTACACAGCCAGTTATTATTATTTTACTTTCTTTGTTTTTAAAGAAATTGGGGTTAAGTAACTTGCTCAAGGTTACACGGCAAGTTATTATTATTTTTGTGTGGATGCCGAGTATCGGAGGTGGGAACCGATCCCAGGTTTCCCAACACTGGGGCTGGCACTCTTACTCACTGAGCCACCTGGCCTCCCTAATAATCTTACTTTCATTAAACATATATATCTTTTACTTAGTTCAGGGTGAAAAGTCAACACCCTGAACTTCAGACAAAATACAAACAGAAATTACAAGCAGAAATAATAGCATAAAGACAAACAGATGGGACTTCTAACCATCTGACCAAATAATACATACATCACAGATCAACAGACAGATCCAACTGTCTGACCATTACATACATACATAGTTACCAGAGAGAGAAGTGCTAACATCTGGGTTTTTAAAGCCAAGAGCTCCTTAACGGCTACCCAGAGTATCATCTGGCTACATCATTCAAACACTATTCCCACAAAGTTAGCCTCAACACAAAATGCTAACCTCAGAGTATATGTATTTATATATATATATATACTTCTTCAGGGTCAGAGGGCATCACACACAACCCTCACCTAATTACAAAGTAACATAAGTTGTGTGCCTTCCTGGAAAAACAAGCCTCCCCTAATCAAGTGTGTCTTGTTGGGCACCACATGAGGCCTATTAATGGGCTGGGAAGATCTTCAACTTCCAATAACATTGCAAAGCTATAAGCAAAAGTAAATATCAGGGGATGAAAATAAAATAAGAAATGGTTTATCAGAATTGTTTCAGGAATACTAAAGGTCAGAATGAGACTGGGAATGTTTTTTAATATAGTAAACATTTTTAGCTATATGAGACAAAGCATAGCACAGGGTAGATGGGATGGCAATAACTAATGACAGAAAATAGTCAGAGCTGCTAGTTATGTTTCTCTTTTTTCTGCCAAGGGCCTTGGACTGAAAAGGATAGAGTATAAGTGACTTACAAGGAGTTCGTAGTCAAGATAAATAAGGACCTAACGAGAGAGTATCTTAATGAATTCAGGTTACCTGACCCAGATGACCAGACCTCTATGGCTTCTGAAAGAACTAGCAAATGTGATTACTGAGACACCGTCAGTGACATGTAAAAGCTCATACAGAATAGGAGATAAACCAAAGGACTGAGAAAGATCAAAAATCTCAATTTTCAGAGAAAGAGAGAAACAGAGACAGAGAGGCAGAGAGAGAGAGAGAGAGAGAGAGAGAGAGAGAGAGAGAGAGAGAGAGAGAGAGAGAGAGAGAGAAGAGAAGAGAATGAAATCTGAAAACTATAGTCAGTGAGTCTGACTGAGATTCCTGGCAAAATTTTAGAAGTTATCATTAAAGAAATGGTCATTGAATTTCTAGAACAAGAAGTAGTACTCACTGAGCCTTCATGGTTTCATCAAGAAAAAAATCATATCAGACTCATTTGATTTCCTCTTTTAGAAAAATAATCGGTTAACTATAGATTGATCAGACAGATGTTATAAATGTAGTTTCCCTTGTATATTTTACAAAGTCCTTTCTTGATATTCTGGTGGAGCCAGCTAGGATGCTTTTAAAATAGTTTACTCAGAACAAGATAAAGGATGGAAGTAAATTTGTTGCAATAGGAATGGAAAAAAGTGATAAATCAATGAGAGCAAGTCTGTAATTTTGTATATCATCTGCATATATGTGATAACTGAGCTATAGAAGCAAAGGAGAGAGCATGATAGTTATACAGTTTTGTAGAGAGGAGGGTTAGCTAGATGATATGGTCAGGATAACATAGGACTTTGACCAAAGACCAAAAACAAAGAATCAAACTGAGGCAGCCTCATTCCCAACCATCCACCCCTAACCTAATTCATCTGAAAGTCCTATAGATACGGATTCCAATAACTATCTCCACTGATAGGGACCATGAGGTGACTTGACACCATCAACCTTGAAATAATGAAAATGAAGAATAAGAAAGAAAATATTAGCTAGTAGAAGTGTATCCTCCAAAGAGGATCTACGCAGTGCATGGTGAATCTCATTATTTTAATACCTTGGGAATATCAATCTATTACCAAGGATATCCATCTTTTCTTTTCTATATATGACTTGTTCTCCTTCTTTACTCGTGTCACAGAATCAAAGAATCTCATAATTTAAAGTTACCTCAGCATCCATGTAGCCCAATACACTTATGAAAGGAATGCCCACTATAAGATGCCTAAATGATCCTCCAGCCTCTGCTTGAAGGAGAGAGAATCTTCACTGAGAGAGTCAACTCTTTTTTGAATTGGCCCATTCCACTTTTGGGCAGAGAGAGTTATGTCTTCAACAGATTTCTAACTTCTGCTAGGTCATCATAGGTGTAGACTCCTACAAGTCTGGAGTTAGATGACTTATGTTCAAACTCCAACTCTACCATTTACTCCAAATCCTGATGCCTTCCTAGAACATAGTTTCTTCATATGAAAAAATAAAAAAGTTATACTAGATGGTCTCTAGTGTTCCTTTCAGCTATTAAATTTAATCTCCTATGATCCTGAGATCTTTAGTTCATTTGTAATTCTAGTTGTTCTAGTATTATGGTGCCCCATGATTCATAGATATAGCATCACTGGGAGAATGCCAGAGTTGAAGAAAGGGATTCTTATGGTGATGAGAGGTTTTGAATATACACATACCATAAATTTTGTGAAATGCAATCTGGCCCAATCTCCTCTAACAACAGAATTCTGGTAATTTTTATAGTAACTGTTCAGGGCATTTCTGTTTAGAATGATGCTCAGAGGAACCCAGTTCTCTCATGCTTGCTCTAGCAATGTTTTAAAAAGAGTATTAGATTGAACAATGTAAGACAACCAAAGAGAAACATCAGTAAGTTATTTCATTTATCTCAAAACTGTACAAAAAGACAGCCAGAACTGGTAAACCCTGAACAAAGGTCCTGCTGGAAAAATCAGTAATAAAGGCAGGTAAATAGACTGGGAACCAAGGAAGCCTTGGCATGTATATCCTGACCAGGGAAGCCTCAGAGTGTACAGAGGTGACAGTACCCTCACTAGAGAGAGACAACCACAAAGCTCTACCTGTTTGAAGCTGAACCCTGTCACTACTTCAAGGAAAGATGCACCAGGAGAAGTGGAAGCCTTTGTTAGGATACCAGGAAGTCAAGGTCAGGACCAAAGAAGGCCCAACCTCTGTATTTAAAAGGGTAGTACAGGGTGGAGTCTGGCCTTAGAACAAAAGTCCAGATGAGGAACTGAGACACTTACTAGAACAGAATTAAAAGATTGAAAAATCGAAGGAAATACAGGATATCTACTCGTTTATTAAAAACAAGTGACCTGGAAAACAGTTTAAGGAGACACAATTTAAGAATCATTACATTTCCTGAAAACCCTCCAAGAAAGCCTGGCTATCTTATTTCAAGAAATCTTAAGTGAAAGCTTTCCAGATTTATTAGGGCTGCAGGGCAAAGTGAAAATAGAAAGATTTCATCAGTCACCTTTTGAAAGGAACTCCAAACTGAAAACTTTCAGAAATATCATAATAAAAAACTGAAGCTTCCAGGTCAAGGAAGAGAAAATTTATATCCCTAAACAACCTACATCAGTAAAAGAGAGAAGAAACAAAAGAAAATTGCATTTACAGGTAAAAAAGCAAAACTAGAAAAGCAAAGAATTTTTTTTAAAAACCCTGAAGTAAAAAAAAAAAAGTTCTGAAAAATCAAAGAAGAAATTAACAAAATTAAAAACAAAAAACAAATTAGGAGCTATTACAATTAAATAAATAAATAGTTTCTTAAAAACTAATAAAGTACATAAACTATTAGCCAGTATAATTTTTAAGAGAGAAAAGCCATGTTGCTAAATAAAAAAATTAAAAAGTAGAATTTACTATAAGTGAAGAGGAAATAAAAGAAATTTTGGAGGCTTTTGTCCAGTTAGATACCAACAAAACTGATAATAAATGAAATGACTGAATATTACAAAAAATACCTAGATTAAAAAGTTGGGTAATTAAATTTTTTTATTTTAATTTTAAAGTTAAATTAAAATTTTAATTAAATAATTTAATTAACCTAATGTCACAAAAAAGAAAGCAAGAAAGCCATAAATGAATTGCCAAACCAAATTAGGACCAGATGTTTATAAGTAAATTATATCAAATATTCAAGGAACAATAATTATAATATAACTTAAACTACTTCAAAAAAATGAAAAAAAAAGCTTTAAAGACTCCTACCAAACTCTTTTTATGACACAGATATGGTCCTGATACTTAAGCCCAGGGCAAATAAAGCAAAGAAAGATAACTATAGTCTGCTGTCCCTAATGAATAGTGATGTAAAAATCTTGAATAAAATATTTTTAGAGTGAATACAGTAACACATTAAGAACAATTATATACAAAACAGGTTGGAGTTATACCAGGAATGCAAAGTTTGTTTAGTTAGGAAAACTATAAGCATAGTTGACCATATTAATATGTAAACCATATATAAAATATATTATTATATTGAGATATCCAAAAAGTGCTTTTAACAGAATATAATAAGGACAAACAGCAGTTTAGATTATTTAGCACTTTGTTTTACAAACTGTCTTCTGGATGTTATCTTATTTGACCTTCATAATAATCCATTAAAGGTACTATTATTATCTACAGTTTCTAGAAGAGGAAACTGAAGCTGAGAGAGGCTAAGTGCCTTGCCCATGGCCACACGTGTTACTGAGTTAATATTTGATAAGTTACTAAGTGAGCGAGGCAGTCTTGGAACCAAAAATACTGATTTCCAATTCTACCCCAAGTTCAGTGGCATAGCCACTACCCCAATTATCTTCCAGTACTCATATCCTTAAAAACCAACAACAAATGTACATAGAAACATATGTACCTTTCCTTAATGTGATAAGTAGTATCTACAGCTAAGAATCACATTATATGTAATGGAAAAATGCTGAAGGCCTTTCCAATAAAATCAGGAATAAAGGAAGAATATCCATTTCATCACTACTATTTTATGTAATTTTATGTCTTTGCTGTAACAATGACATGAAAAATTAGAGGGCAAAACACATAGGCAAAGATGAAACAAAGTGTCATTTTTTCTAGTTAATCTGATGGTCTACTTAGAGAAACTATAGATTTAATTAAAATTAATTGAAACTATTACCAACATCAGCAAAGTAATGAGATACAAAATTGCCAATATGATTGGAAATGAAAAAAAAAAAACATTAGCCTTCCTATAAATTATCAATGAAACTCAGCAGGAAAAGAGAAAGAGAATTAGAAATTCCATTTGAAATAACTCCAAAATAACAAAATATTTGGAAGTCTACCTACCAAAATACACACAGGAATTAAATAAAAACAACTACAAAATACTTGCTATAGAAATAAAAACATATAAATAACTGGAAAGTTATAAACCAATCATTGAACCAGGCAAAGTTAATAAAAATGACACTGTTACCTAAATTAATTTACTTATTCAGTGCCATAGCAAACAAACTACCAAAAGAACACTTTACACAGTTACAATAATTAATAACAAAATCCAGCTTGACCAAAGTATGAGAATCTCTAAAAAAGGAATAAATTAAGAAGAAAGATAAGCTAGCAGTACCATATCTCAAACTGTTCTACAAATCATAAATCATAGAAATGACTCGGTACTGGTTGAAAATTAGAAATATTAGGGGCACCCAGGTGGCTCAGCAAGTAAGAGCACCGGCTCCAGTGTTGGGATGACCTGGATCGAATCCCGGGCTCAGATACTCAGCACCACACCCAGAAATCACTGGCCGTGTAACCTTGAGCAAGTTACTTAACCCCAATTGCTTTAAAAAAAAATTAGAAATATTTATCAGTGAGATACATTGGGAAAACAAGATCCAGAAATCAACAAGCATTTATCAAGTACCTGTTATGTACCAGGCACTACACGAAGCCCTGGAGAAACAAAGAAAGGCCGAATCTAATCCTTACCCTCCAAGATCTCAGAATCTACTAGAAAGAAGCACATGAACATAGTGTTGCTGTATTCAGTCAACCCAAAGACAACCAACACCAAGTTAAAGGATGCATTATTTGACCAAAACTTCTCATAAAACTGGAAAACAGTCAGGCAGAAATTATGTTTAGTACTTTAGTAATATAATATGTTTAGTAATTTAGTAATATCATACTCAATATACTAAATAAACGTCCAATAGATATATGACCTAGATATAAAAGTTTGCAGGATAGATGAAGTAGAAAAGCAGGAAGGGAGATAACTTCCAAAACTATATATTTTTTCAAATTTATTCATTTTTAGTTTTCCACATTCACTTCCATAAGATTTTGAGTTTCAAATATCCCCCTCTCCTTTCCCTTCTCCCTCCCCAAAGATAGTGTGCAGTCTGATGTAGGCTCTACTTATGCATTTATATTAAACATATTTTCACATTAATCATGATGTAAAGAAAAATTAGAACTAATTGGGAGGAAACAAGAGAAAGAAGAAACAAAGCAAAACAACAAGAGAAAAAGAGAGCAAATAGTATGCTTCCATCTGCATTCTGACTCCAAAGTTCTTTCTGCGGCTGTAGATAACGTTTTCTATCGAGTCTTTTAGAGTTGTCTTAGATCCTTGCATTGCTGAGAAGAGCTAAGTCTATCAAAGTCAGTAATCACACATTGTGGTTGTTACTATGTGCAGTGTTCTCCTGGTTCTGCTCATTTCACTCAATATCAGTTCACGTAAGTCTTTCCAGGTTTTTCTGGAAAAACTTGCTCATCATCTCTCATAGCACAATAGTATTCCATTACATTCATATGCCAGAGTTTATTCAGTCATTCCCCAACTGAAGGACATCCCCTAAATTTCCAGTTCTTTTCTACTACAAAAAGAGCTGCTATAAATATTTTTGTACATGTGGGTCCTTTTACTGTTTTTACCGATCTCTTTGGGATTCAGACCTAGAAGTGGTATTGCTGGGTCAAAGGGTTTGCACAGTTTTATAGTCCTTTGGGCACAATTCAAAATTGCTCTCCAGAATGGTTGGATTAGTTCACAACTCCACGAACAATGCATTAATGTTCCAATTTTCACACATCTTTTCTAGCACTTACCATTTTCCTGTTTTGTCATGTTAGTCAATCTGATAGCTGTGATGTGATACCTCAGAGTTGTTGGATTTGCATTTCTCTAATCGATAGTGATTTAGAGCATTATTTCATATAACTATAGATAGCTTTAATTTCTTCATCTGAAAATTGCTTGTTCATATCCTTTGACCATTTCTCAGTTGGGGAATGACTTGTATTCTTATAAATTTGACTCAGTTCTCTATATATTTTAGAAATGAGGCCTTTATCAGAGACACTAGTTGTAAAAATTTTTTCCGTTTTCTACTTCCCTCTTAATCTTGGTTGTATTACTTTGTTTGTGTAAAAAATTTTCTGTAATCAGAATGATCCATTTTGCATTTTATAATGTTCTCTATCTCTGTTTGGTCATAAATTCTTCCATTTTTCCATAAATTTGACAGTTAAACTATTCCTTGCTCTCCCAGTTTGCTTATAGTATCAACTTTTTTCAAAACTATAGTTAGGAGAATTTGTGACCAAAGAAAGGATTGAAACCACAAAATGGACAGTTTTTATAACATGCAGTTGTACAAGCTTTTGTATGAACAAAGTCAATGCAGGTAAAATTAGAAGAGAAACTGTTAACTGGAGAAAAAATTTCTGCAGCAGTTTTCTCTGATTATCTAATACCCCAAATATATAGAGATCCTATGCACATATATTAGATGTATGGAGCCATTGCTTATAGTAAATAGTCAAAGTCAGTTCTCTCTCTCTAGTTCTTTTTCTTTCTTTACCTTTATTCATTTAGTTCATACAAAAGCTTGTACAACTGCATGTTATAAAAACTGTCCATTTTGTGGTTTCAATCCTTTCTTTGGTCACAAATTCTCCTAACTATAGTTTTGAAAAAAGTTGATACTATAAGCAAACTGGGAGAGCAAGGAATAGTTTAACTGTCAAATTTATGGAAAAATGGAAGAATTTATGACCAAACAGAGATAGAGAACATTATAAAATGCAAAATGGATCATT
>NW_027186304.1:51871326-51877264 GCF_028583685.1 Petaurus breviceps papuanus | reverse complement strand
CTTACTCTTCAAATCACTGATAAGAGAAATGAAAATTAAAATAATTAAAATAACTCTGAGGATTTACCTCATCCCATTTGATTTGAAAATATGAATGAAAAGGAAAATAACAATTCTTTTTTCTTTTTCTTTTTTTGGTAATTTTTTTTCATTTGTCATTTTCATTTTTCATAAATTTAAATAGAAAAGATAAAACATTGACATGTACACAATAGACCATAAGAGAAGAGTCAGATAAAACAGTATATTCTTGAAAAGTATGTTGGGAGGACAGGTACATTAATGTATTATTGATGGAATTATAAATTGGCATAGTAATTCTGGAAAGCAATTTAGAACTATACTCAAAAAGTCACTAAACTGTGCATATTCTTTGACCTAATGATACCACTGCTAAGCTGATGTACCCCCAAAGAAATAATGAATGAAAAGGAGACCTATAAATACAAAAGTATTAATAGCAGCATTTTTTTCGTAGCAAACTATTGTAGCAGACTATTGGAAACTAAGGAATGTCCATCAGTTGGGGGATGGTTTAAAAGTAAACTAATATACTTGAATATTATTGCACTGAAAGGGAAAAATAGGTGACACAAAGGATAAATTGTCAGTCTGGAGAAAGACCTAAGCTCAAACCTGGCCTCAGATACTTACTAGCTATGTCTACCTGGGCAAGTCACTTAAGACCATTTACCTGAGTTTCCTCATCTGTAAAATGATCTGGAGAAGGAAATAGCAAACCATCTCAGCATCTTTGCCAAGAAAACCCCAAATGGGGTCAAAAAGAGTAGGTCAAGACTGAGATGACTGAACAACAGCAACAACAAAGTTGTACTAACAGAGATGATGAAAGTGATGGAAACGGAGAAACCTCTGAGGACTTGAATGAACTGAGGCAGAATAAAATGAGCAGAACCAAGAAAACAATTCATACAGTGATTATGATCAAAGCAACTTTGAAAGTCTCTTCTTAACTCTCTGTAGCCTGACTTCCTACCAAAACTACTCCTCCAAAATTACTAGTGATCTCTTATTTGCAAATCTAGTGACTTTTTTTCAATTCTTATCTTCTTTGTAGCTTTTAACATTGTTGATAACCCTCTTCTCCGTGATACCCTCCCTCTTCCTAAGTTTTCATAATACTTCCTTCCTGATTTGCTTTCTACCTATGCTTCTCAGTCTTCAACCAGTTCACACCACCTAATAATGGGAGTCCCACAGGGCTTTCCTTCTATATTATTTTACTTGGTAATTTTTATCATCTCCCATCGATTCAACTATCATCTCTTTCCTGATGATTCTCAAATTTACTTATCCAGTCTTACCCCCTCTCCTGACCAGGACTCTTGTGTCTCCAACAACTTTTTGTCCATCTCAAATAGATGTCTCATAAACATCTTAGGTTTGACCTATCCAAAGATGAATTCATTATCTTTTCTCCCAAGTCCTTTCTTCTCTAACTTTTCTATTACTCCTGAGGATTCCACAATCCTCCTAGTTTTCCAGGCTTACAACCTACACATCATCCTCAGCCTCTCACTCTCTCTTACCATTCCACATTCAACCTTTTGTCTAGTCAATTAATAGATATTTATTGACTTGAATGGCTGGATTCAGTGAATGGCCTGTATACCTAAATGCTTAAGTCTGGGCAATATATGATTTAGATGCATTTTGGTTTTCCATTGTGGGTGATTATACTGATATTTTTCTCATTGCTATTGATTTCACCGAGGAAGCTTTAAATTATTCTACATCTTGATTCAAACAATGCAGTGTCATATGCAAATAGGAATATTTTGAAAATCCATCTTCATCAATTACATCTCACTTGATATCACTATTCAGAAGACTATTGAACAAAATTGCTTCAATTGTGATGTATCATAGGATGATGAACTTATAGATAGAAGGTACTTTGGACATTGTCTATTCCAATACCTTCATTTTGCAAATGAGGAAACTGAGGCCTGGAGAGATTATGTGACTCTTACAAAGTCACAAAAATAGTAAAAGTCGGAAGTGGAATTTAATCCAAAGACCCCTGGACCCATCTTTTCCCAAAGATCCTCTGGGCTTGGGTGGGCTGTGCTGTCTAATGAAAGCTTTCAAATTTGCATTTTGTTCTCCTTTGTCAATTTTTTTTTTTCAAAATCATTACACAACAAAGTGTGGGGCAAGAGCTTTTTTTTTTAAACCTCTTGCCAGTTTAGCTACTATAAATATGTGGTTCCTAGAACATTCTCATAAAGATTTTATACTAGAGAGAAAGTAAGCATGTGGATGCATGATTGGCAGTTCTCTTTTCATTAATGACAGATGGCAAAAGACCCATCAGTAAGCTTTTCTAATCTTTTGGAATCTTCTGTTTTGGAATAAGAATTTCAGAATCACATAGAGGGTATGGAGTATCTGGTTAGTTTATAAGGACAATGTTTTGGAGCAGGTAAGGCATTATGTTGCACTTCAAATCACAATATGCTCCACCTAGAGATAGTCTCACTCATGTTATTGTTGTATTTAAAAAATATTTTTCTTATTAAAAATAAAAGATCAAAATAAACTTCAGGAATTCTCTCTCCTATTTAACTGACGAATAGACTACCATTCCTTTCCTTCATATCAGAAATTTTCCTCTGAATGCTATAATAATAAGAATATATTAACATTATTTCGGCATAGAATTCTCTGCAGGGTCTAAGAAATTACAGTTATGTAGTCTGGCAATTACCCTAAGTAAAAGAATTATAAATGATTAAACACATTTATATATTCAATTATATTTAGTTAGGTTATCTGCATGGTGATGAACAATGTAGTGTGTGTCAATGATTCAGTTTCTACTTAGAGAGGTCAACATTGAATCATAGTGGGCAACAGAGAATTGAATTAGCCTTTTTAAAAAAAAATTTAAAGATATGCAATTTTTAGGATGACTACAAAATATAAAGTATGTTATGGTTCTGTTTTTCTTAGACTGCATAAACATAAGGAAACTCTAGTGTCCAGGACCCTGTTTGGAAGGTAGAATACCAGTGATTTAAAAGAAACTAAAGAGTCATAAATGTCTGTCTATCCTGTGTTTAAAAATCTTCCAAGAAAGTAATTTCATTTCATCACTTACAGATCCACTATGGAGAATAAAAATACCAATTTTCCTGTTTGAAAGAGGACAATAGTTGTATAATCTGAGTTCTATACAAGGCAAAATTGAATACCATAGGAAGCACAAGGCAGGAGGTGAGAGAGAGCTACCCAACTGATCCATTTCCATTGAGCTCATGTCTTGTTTCACTCCTAATAGCCTTATTTATCACAGTATCTTAAATAGATTGTTTTAAATATTATCATGGGTTTTGGATCTGGAAAGGAACTTAGAGATTGTCTAACCAATCTCTTTGTTTTAGAAATGAGATAAATTTGCAACTATAAGACTTCTTAAATTTCTTCCCAATTCTTTCATTCCGTGATTGAGGAACTGAGGACCACAGAGGTGAAATGCCATTTATTTTATTAAATTCTGGGTCCTCCAACTTCAAATCTACCACTCTCATAGTGCTACATTTTTCCCCAAGGGGGCAGTAGTGGGGAAAGTTGGAACAAAAGGAGAGAGACTAAATAAGACAACTCTACCTCTACCACTGATTTGATGTGTGTTTTTTTTTTCAAGAAATTTCTGTGCCTCATATTCCCAATCTGTGATATTATTATATGAATAGTTGCCCCCTTCCTATCTCAGAGGAACATTAGAAGGACAAGTAAAGATGACAAAGTACTTTGAAAGAAAATGTTATATAAGGTCAAGGCATTATTGAGCTTAGGACTTATGTCAAGTTCATATACATGCACCTAAGATAATATTTTTGCATCGCATAAAGGTCATATTTCCCTATCAATAAAATACACTCGCATATCTTGTAGCAGAAATGGGATAAGAGTGTGTATTGGACAAGGATCCCTTTACCCATGGCCTGTGCCTTCTGTACATCCAAAAGTTAAGAAGATTCTTATTGTTCCAACTTAATCAGATAAAGGAAATTGGACCCACAGTTTGGAGGCTTATTCTTCTCACTTCACTTCAAAAATTTTATTGGGGAAAAAACTCAGTTTAGCACTTTAACAAACATTTATGAAGCACTTCCTATATGCAAGGAAATGTGTTTAGCAATGACTATAAAATGTTGAAAAAAAGAAAAGAACTAGGGGCGGCCAGGTGGCTCAGCGAGTAAGAGCACTGGCCCCAGTGTCAGGATGACCCGGGGATCAAATCCGGTCTCAGATACTTAGCACCACACCCAGAAATAACTGGCCGTGTAACCTTGAGCAAGTTACTTAACCCCGATTGCTTAAAAGAAAAAAGAAAAGAATCATTATGGTACCTATCCTCCTTGAGTTTACTTTGCATTAAAAAGTTTGCTGGACCATATATCTAGTAAGGATATGTTATCAGAGTCACTGCATACACTCAATGCTCTTTTCACAAAGAGTAAAGGAATGTTCATTTTAGGAGTCCAGGGTAGGGGGAAGTAAACAACCATTTGCTAAATACCTACTTTGTGCCAGGCACTGTGCTAAGCATTTTATAATTATTAATGATCTCAGTTGATCTTCACACCAACCCAGTGAGATAGTTGCCATTATGATCCCCATTTTACAATTGAGGAAAATGAGGTAGAGTTTAAGTGACTTACCCAAGATCACACAGTTAATAAGTATCTGAGGTTGGTTTTGAATTCAGACTCCAAAATTGAATCCTGACTCCAAAACCATCCACTATACCACTTAGCAGGCTCTAATATAGCTAAAGGAAGAGAAGGAAGGGGAGGACATTATCATGATGATGATGATTACAACTAGTTAGAAAATTGAATTGAATTTCAAATCCATTATATAAGTTTAGTGGAGGGCAGTGACATATTTTGAAATCCTAAGAAAAATCTGATTGTAAAGAGGAGGATATTTTCATAGGACCTTACCTAAAGCCAAAAACATGTGGTTCCCTTTGAGTGCTTGTCAAAAACTAAACAGTTAAAGGAATGTATTTGTTGGAAATACCTGAATTTTGTAGCAAGTAGCAGCATCTTGAATTGTCAAAATGGTTACTTCAGATCTTGATTACCTTTAGATAGGATAAGTCATTTTACTGAATATACTCACATACATCTTAATAATTTTTTTAAAAAATAGCTTCACAAGAACTTGGATATTTATAGTATATGATTTATTGTATTTCTATATAAATATGCTACATTTCTTTAAAAGCTATTTAGTGATATGGATTTTCAGTGTAGATAATTAAATTAGGATTCTATTCATAGCAGACAACATAGTGTAACTATTGCTACTGAAAAACATTTTATTCTGTATTTGGGGATAGGGACTAGATTTGTGATTTCACTGATACAGAGACAGACCTCTCTCTACCAGTGCAGGTTGGCCATGTCTCTGCAATCTATAATTTGAGAGAGTTGCCTAGTTCCCATTGAAAATTCAAAATTGCCTAGAGAGCAGAAAAGTTAAGTAGCTTGTCCAGTGTCACATAAGCCAGTGTGTGACAGGGGCAGTATTTGAACACAAAGTCGTATTCCTACTGAATATGCCTCACTGCTTCTCTATGTTAATGAACCATTATTTCAGAAACTTATAGCAATATTTAAATTGAGAAGTGCTAACATCAAGAATGTGACTGCATATTTCATTGACCCAATATAGAGCATCAAGAACCTATCAATTAGGGGCAGCTAGATGGCTCAGAGAATTGACCACTGGCCCTGGATTCAGGAGAACCTGAGTGCAAATCTGGCCTCAGACACCTAGTAGCTCTATGACCCTGGGCAAGTAAGTCACTTAACCCCTATTGGGGGGTGGGGAGAAGAGGAGGAGGAGGAGGCGGAGGAGGAAGAAGAAGAAGAAGAAGAAGAAGAAGAAGAAGAAGAAG
>NW_027186304.1:51822720-51871316 GCF_028583685.1 Petaurus breviceps papuanus | reverse complement strand
GAAGAAGAAGAAGAAGAAGAAGAAGAAGAAGAAGAAGAGAAGGAGGAAGAAGAAGAGGAAGAGGAAGAGGAAAAGGAAAAGAGGAAGAGAAAGAAGAAAAAGAACAATAACAACTGGATAAAAAATACAAAAATTATCCCTGAAAAACCCATGACCTATCCCTCACTGCATCTTCACTGCCCCATCCTTTATTTCTCTCACCCATTTCTCAGCCAAATTCCTAAAAAAAATAGTCCTCCCTTGCTACCTCTTCTTCCTCGCTTCCTAGTCCTTAAATCTTTGAAATCTGGTTTCTGATCTTATCACACAGCTAAAACTACTATCACCAATGTTACTAGAAAGTGAACTTTCTTCAAAATTAATGACCTATTAATAACCAAGTCAGATGATTCTCTTCCACCTTGACCTTTCTGATGCACTTACCATGTATATGTTGCACAGGCCCACCCCCATGCTATATACTCTCTCCTTTCTGTTTATTTATGTCACTGCTGTCTCTTGGTTCTCATTCTGTCTTACCATTCCTTTTCAGTCTTCTTTGGAGGTTCGCCATTAATATCATGCCTCCTAACTATGTTAATTTTCCCAGGCTCTGTCTCTCTCTCTCTCTAACTCTCTCTTGTTCTCTCTCTAACTCTCTGTCTCTGTGTCTTTCTGTCTCTCTTTGTCTCTATCTCTCTCTCTAACTCTCTCTTGTTCTCTCTCTCTAACTCTGTCTCTCTGTCTCTGTGTCTTTCTGTCTCTGTCTCTCTAGAACTCTCTCTTGTTCTCTCTCTCTAACTCTGTCTCTGTGTCTCTCTGTCTCTGTGTCTTTCTGTCTCTCTCTCTAACTCTCTTGTTCTCTTTCTCTAACTCTTTCTGTCTATCTCTCTCCTCCCCACACACACACTCTCACTTATGAATTCCCGTAAGTATAGTCATCATCTCTATGAAGATGACTCACAGAAATCCAGCCCCAATCTTTCCCCTAGCCTTCAGTCTTGCCTCACTAATTACCTACTGACTATTTAAATTGGATGTCCTAAAGATGTCGCAAACTTAACGTGTCCACAACAGAGCTAATTATCTATCGGATCCTTCATCCCCACAACCCACCCTTCTTCCCAACTTCCCTATTTCTGTCAGAGCCGCTACTATTCATCCAGTTCCCCCGGTTCACAACATCAGTGCTACACTTGACTCCTGTATCACTCCATGTATCCAATTAGTTGTCAAATCACATATTTTCAACCTTTGCAATATCTCCCTCATATAACTCCTCCATTCTACTCACACAGTTAGTTCGGGTTCTCATCACTCTTCATCTAGATGACTGCAATAGCCTCCTAATTAGACTCTCCATCTCAAGTCTCTACCCCACTACAGTCAATCTTCTGTGAAGCTGGCAAAGTATTTTTCCTTAAGCACAGATCTAACTATGCCATTCCCTGCACAATAAACTCCGATGGCTCCCTATTGTCTCTAGGATCAAATACAAAATCCTCTGCTTGTTAAAGTCCTTCACAACCTGATTCCAAGTTATATTTGCAGCCTCAATTACTTACTTTCCTGCTTCCCTTTGTGAGCCAGCCAAGATGGCCTGCTCTCTGGAGTTCTCTTTTCTGCTTCCCTGTTTTTGCAGTGGGCTTCCACAGGCCTGAAAATGCAGCATTTCTTCACCTCTGCCTCATGGAACCTCTCTCTTATTTTAAGAAACAGCATAAGTACAACCCTCTACACAAAGCCTTTCTTAAACCTCCAGACTGCTAATGACATCGTATGCGTGTGTGTTTTTGCTGCTGTGCCTGTTGTTGTTCAGTCATTTTTGGTCCATGACCCTATTTGGGGTGTTCTTGGCAAAGAAACTAGTAGACTGGTTTGTCATTTCCTTCTCCATCTCATTTTACAAATAAGGAAACTGAGGCAAACAGGGTTGAGTGACTTGCCCAGGGTCATACAGTCAGTGTCTGAGGTCAGATTTGAACTCAGGAGGATGACTCTTCCTCACTCAGCACTACTCTATCTATCCTGCCACCTACCTGCAGCAGGTAGATAGATAGATAGATGATAGATAGATAGATAGATAGATAGATAGATAGATAGATAGATAGATAGATAGATAGATAGATAGTGATAAGAGAGATGTGTGTATATATGTATGTGTGTATACTATGTTGTATATATATACACACACACACATTTCCTCTCCTGAGAGAATGAAAACGCTCTGAGAAGAGGGATTCTTCATTTTTTTTTAATTTGTATCCCTAGGACCTAACAAAACTCCTGGCACATAGTGGGTCTGAATAAATGCTTGTTGATTGATTACCATATCTTTTTCAATTTTTCTGGTAGAGGCTTACCAAAAGGATGATATTTTAAAAACAAGGAATAAATTCATACATCAGTGTCATAACTAGCACTTTTTTCCACAGGGGTCAAACCTCACAAAACACACTGAGGTAAGCAGTATCAAATTTGTCCTCTAATCAATTTTTAACAAAAATTCAATTAGTGAAGGTAGGAATGATGTATGGGAAAAGAGATAGAGACTCAAAGATATAGTAAGAATGGTGTTCTACCAGAGTAGAGAGAGGAAACATTTGGTAGCTTCCTATTTTAAATTATTATTTTTTTCTAACTAGATATTAAGACCATTTATTTTTATAATGGTTTAACTGCTGTTAATATCTTCTGAATTTCAGTGCCCTATGGTCAAAGCATGGTTTGCCCTGCCCTAGTTACAACTCTACATAACATAAAAATACATCTTGTAGCTCCCTCCTCCACCAAAAAATCATCATCCAGTAATATTGTATATGAGAATGAACAGATGTTTCCTATTCTTCCTACTACTTTTAGAAAAAGGGAAGAATTTTCTTCCAGCCTACTCATATATCTACTACGTCCACGATATATAGCAATCTATATTATGGAGGGAATTCACATGTCAGGTTGTTCTCATGCTAACAAGATTATAGATCCTTTATATGTAAAATAATACATCCTTACATATTATTTTCTAGTAAAATGGTGACTTCTATAACTTTGGAAAAGTCACTTTGGGCATCTCAGTTTTCTCTTCTGTAAAGTATTTCATATTTTCCTAAATTTACTTCTTTATAAAATGAGAAGGTTGGACTATATATGATCTCTAAGTTTTCCCCCACAAGTCCCATATCCTGTGAACTTACTGATAAATTGTATTACTTTCTATATTAATATTTAATGTTACATAATATTAATAAATGGTTCCTTTCTGTGCTCTAGCAGATTATTTTTACTCTATCTTTGGGCCTCCCTCTCTCTCTTATATACTATTCCTACCTCCACTAACTGAATTTTGTTTAAAAAAATTAATATGCTATTAATCTACAGTGTCCCCAAGATGTATATTAATCTTCTTTGTAAAAATTGTAGCTTTGTTTAGCTTATTTCTTTATCAATGTACTATGTCAGTTTTTAAAGATAGAGATGGCCAATATATGACTGAATTCTTTGGAGTGATCATGGGGCTCATTTAAGAGGCTTAGCAATATTTCTGAGATTGATGCAGAAGTTTGCCATGACTCTTGAGGAAGCACAGCACTCGAATTTTTATAAAACTCCAAACATGGTACAATGGAAAGCACATAGGATTTGGAGTCAGAGAATTAGGGCTAAAATCCCAGGTCTGCCACTTGCTGTCTCAGTCACCTTAGGCAAATCATAACCTCTCTGAACCACAGTGTTTTTATTTGAGTAAACTGTACTCAATGACCTCTAAAGTTCATTCTAGTTCTAAATCCATGAACCAATGCACTATATGCACAGAAAGAAACCAAGTAGGTGAAAAATGGCTGATTGTTCAAACTCTGATATGCCATTAGATAGATAAGCTACAGGACTTGTCTGTGAGTAGATATATGATTTTGTGTATATAAGTAAATATATAAATATGTTGTGTGACTGAACATGACAGTACACTCCAAACTCTGCAAAACTGAAATTGGGATTCACAGAAAGGCCAAAGGGGAAGAGGTACACACTGGCTTGAATAAGTAACTATACATTACAAAGGACTAACAAAGGAGAAATGGTATAAAGGAGGTCAACAAAGAAATACATACAGGAACAGAAAAGAAGATTGGTTGGTCACATAGAGAGACTGAAAAATAACCTAGGGACAGCCTTTTAGTATCCTTATAATGACCAGAGAATACAAAAATGTAAGAAAGGTTCCCAGTATGTTGGATGAACTTTTGGTGGTGAAGCTAGAGGAAGACATGGCTAAAAATGTCACAAGAAGGGTAGGTAGGGATTGGTTGCAATTTGTATCCATTGTAACTCTGGGAATAAATGTCAATATCCTTTTCATGTTGATTAAATTAGAAATTAAATAATTAAATTAGAAATAATGTTAAAATGCAATTGTCAGGCCATGCATTTGTATGTATTACTATATCTTTTACATATGCAGTTAAATAAGAAATAACATTAAAACTCAATTGCCATGCCATCTGTTTGTATATATTACTATATCTTTTCACACATATATTTGCATATATAGTTGTGTCTTTCACACAATTAATTTTTCAAAACAAAGCACTTTAGATAACACTTTTTGGTTTAAAATTTTAATTCTAAGATTGTATTTATCAGACAATTAACATTTATTAAGTTTCCATATAAGCCATTGGTGAAATATAGAAGGGACCCTTGGGGTCATCTACCCAAAGCATGAATGCTGTCTATAATATCCAGGCAACTGTTCCATCCAATCTCTGCTTGAACATTTTAGTAATGGGGAGCTTATTACATGAGGAGGTGACCCATTCTTTTTTTTTAAGCAATTAGGGTTAAGTAACTTGCTCAAGGTTACACAGCCAGTTATTTTTTGTGTGGGTGCCAAGTATCTGAGGCCAGAACTGATCTCGGGTCTCCCGATGCCAGGGCCGGTGCTGTTACTCACTGCTCCACCTGGCCACCCCATACACAATTCATATATATTTTTTTGCTTTTTTTTGGAGGGCAATTGGGGATAAGTGACTTGCCCAAGGTCACATGGCTAGTTTTTATGTTAAGTGTCTGAGGTTGGATTCTAATTCAGGTCCTCCTGACTCTAGGGCCAGTGCTCTATTCACTACACCACCTAGCCACCCCAGTGACCCATTCTTTATAGTTTAAATTGCTATGAATTTTTTTTCTTGTTAATGATTCAGAAATATAAACATCTAGTACTTCCTAATTCTGTCCTGGTCCTGATGTCTTCTAGAGCCAGTCACAATAACTTTATTCTCTTTTCCATTTGTCCTTCAAATATTTTTGTTATTCAATCATTTAGTTGTGTCCGACTCTTTGTGACCCCATGGACCATACTGTCCATGGCAAGGACACTGGAGTGGTTTGCTATTTCCTTCTCCTGTGGATTAAATCAAACAGAAATTAAGTAACTTGCCCCAGGGTCAAACAGCTAGTTAGTGTCTGAGACTGGATTTTAACTCAGGTCTTCCAGATTACAGATAGCATTCTGTCCACTGAGCCACATAGCTGCCTCTTCATATGTTTACAAATTGTTATCATTCCCATTCCAGTGTTGTCACTGTGAATCTCCCAAACCCATTCACATAGACACAACAACCTTGCCCCAGCCCCAGGTCTGGTTCTCATTTTTTTATATCACAATCCCAGATACTCTGTTCTGGTCCATGACCTCCTTGATAGCTGCTGACCCAGCCTCTGCCCTCTATGGTTGCCTGCAAGTTCCAGCATGGAAAGAGAACACCTAGAACCTATGGAACCACTCCAGTGGCTGGTCTGATACAGACCTGAGCCCCACTGGACACAAAAAGGCTAATCATGACCAAACATTACAAGATGAAGACATTACAAGATGAAACATTACAAGATTATGAAGTTGATATCTGCTATACCTCTGTCCAGAAGAAAGCAATTTGTGCCCTTTGGACAGTACTAGATGCATTAACAAGATGTGGCTGCCTGTAGTGAAGACTTAGTGTCTCAGTGTGTGGTGCTATAGAGGTCTGATGGGCCTCAACAAAGCAGAGAAAGCAGTTAAGCATGGTGAGGCTCGGGCAAAGATCTAGCAATGATCCTACAACATTCTGCCACATCCAGTGGAGGCTGTCTGCCCTCTCAACAGCAACATAGCAAGGACTATTGTTATGTGGATCCTCCTAGGGACCCACTGCCCTCCTGTGAGAGCCTGAAAGACACCACTCCTCAGGCTCAGCCCTTCTGGAATGAGGAAATCATCCCCCAGATCACGGAAGGAAAACGTGTTCTGATTGCAACTCATGGCAATAGTCTCATAGGATTGTCAAACATCTTGAGAATCTGTCTGAAGAAGCAGTTGTGAAGTTGAATCTGCCTGTTGGTATTCCATTCATGTATGAGTTGAAGAAAAATGAAAAAGCCGTGGAGGCTGTGGCAGCCCAAGAAAGTGAAAGCAGGGGGTACCATACTAGCAGGTACCAGCAGTAACCAGGCCCTTCTGCTCTCAGTTCCACCACATCTCTTCCCTGCCTGTTCCACACAGTGGCCATCACCTTAGGGATCATGACACATAGCTACAGGTGTGAAACTACTGGTTCCTTTCCTTACTTCTTCCCTATGTCAGATCAATTCCTTTCTCTCCTGTTGCCCTCCCCTCAACCACATTAGTCAAAATGTCACCTGGGTGGTTTGGCTCAGTGAGGACCAGGTTGGGGGTTAGCTAGTTAGTTACGTGAGGACATGGTCAGAAGTGACCAATGTGGGGAGTTAAAAAAAATCAGTTGTTCCAGTTATTCCTATGAACCAGTCCTGCCAGTAGGTCAGCCTTTTCAGAGCGTGTTGTAGGCAGCTGCCTATACATTGGGTGTTATTTAATAATTCCCCAAAGTCTTATCTGGATCATGTTTCCTCCTTAACCCAAGAAAAATGGAACTGGGAGTTTGGGAGACTGTCCCAATGTTTAGTTGCTGCATTGACTTTCACTAAAAATCCTTCTAGACTGGGTGTTAGTGGCTTTTAAAATTAATCTGTCCCCCACTGTAGATCTCAAGCCTCACCAGGGAGGGGAGAATTCCTTGATTTCTAAGAGGTAGATGAGTACATCCCACTATGCATTTTAGAGCCTCTCCTCTGTTCTGTGGCAGCATAATGCCCCATTGATCATGTCAAAATGTGTCTCACTGTCCCATTGTGTTCCATATCATGTCCAGAAACCTCGACCTGCCACTGGGGTCCTCATCAGTTTTACCATGACTTTACTAACCTTGCCCTCCCCTCTCCTTTTTTGTTGCTCACTATAATGAAGGAGAAATGTGCAATTAAAAAGTAATAATAATTAGAGAGGTCACAAAAGACATGGGCATCTTTTTATAAGTAAGATTCCATCTTGTTAGAGTCTGCATTGTCATAAAATTTTAGCTCATAGGATCACATGCTTAGCTACTTTATAGTAGACCTTAGAAGCCATCAATTCCATCTACCGCCGTCTAGTTTCACATAGGAGCTTTTAGAGGCCTGTGGAGATTAAGTGGCTTGTTACAATAAGTGGCAGGACGGAGAATCAAACTGAGGCCTTCTGACGCCAAACCCAGTAAGCACTCTGTGAAAAGTGACCTGCAGGGGGGGCAGAGACAAGATGGCAGAGTAGAAACAGGACGGTCATGGGGTTCCAGCTTCCACCTTCCCCAATTCATGTAAAAAGGGACTCTGAACAAACTTTGGAGCTACAGAACCCACAAAATGACATGGAGATGCTAACCTCCTGCTGAGGACAGCCCGGCAGGCTGGCAGGAATCGGCCAGTGCAGTGCTCTGGGAGCTGAGCCCAGCCCCACACCAAGGCTTTAGCCCCAGGGCGGGCCTGACCAGCCACAGGCTGGAGGGATTCCAGATCAGCAGCAGCTGTGGCGATCGAGAATTATCAACACATAGATGCGAAGGACAAAGTGAGAGGTCAGTGCAGTCTAGACTATGGGATCCAGTAAGTGGGAGTGCGTGGCTTTTGCCCCTGAGGTGAGAAGCCACTGAGAAGCCGGCACAGCCAGCCAGTGCCACGTGGCAGCTTCAGCTCCTGGCCTGCAGAATGTAGGGGGACTAAGTACCAGTCTGAGGGGTAATTGCTCTTGCTTTAACTTTCTTGGATCTGGATTACAGTCTAGAGTGGAGGTCCTGGGGTGTGTGTCCAGCTTTCCAGAGCATGTGGAGGCCTCCGAGAGAGGGCACCCATCTAATACCTCCAGCAGCTGAAAAAACCCCAGCTTTGGTACGAAGCTCCCCTGTCTGGTAGCAGAGTCCTACTGTGGCAAAAAGCCCAAAAGTCAAGTAATTGAGTGGCAACATAACCAGGCAAAGGAAACAAAGAAAACAGAAGAATCCAATGTTAGACTCCTATTTTGGGGACAAAAAGGATCAAAGTATGGAACAGGAGGAAGACAGTGAAGTCAGAACTCCTGCACCAAAAGCTTCAAAAGAAAATATGTGCTAGTTACAGGCCATAGAGGACCTTAAGAAGCAGATAAGAGACATGGAGGAAAAATTGGGAAGAGAAATGAGAACAATTCAAGAAAATTACAAAATGAGAATCAACAGCCTGACTAAGGAAAATAACACCTTAAAAAATAGACTAACTCAAATGGCAAAAGAGGCTCAAAAAGGCAATGAGGAGAAGAATGCCTTAAAAAGTCGAATTTGCCAGATGGAAAAAAGAATATCAAAAGCTCAATGAGGAGAATCATGGCTTCAGAATTAGACTGGAGCAAATGGAAGCTAATGACTTTATGAGAAATTAAGATGCTGTTAAACAGATCCAAACAAATGAAAGAATAGAAGGCAATGTGAAATATCTCATGGGAAAAACCACTGACCTGGAAAATAGATCCAGAAGAGATAATTTTAAAATTATTGGACTACCTGAAAGCCATGACCAAAGTAAGAACCTAGAAATCATCCTCCAGGAAGTTCTCAAAGAAAACTACCCTTATGTTTTAGAACCAGAGGGCAAAATAGAGGTTGAAAGAATACATCGATCACCTCCTGGAAAAGATCCCAAAAAGAAAACTCCTAGGAATATTATAGCCAGGTTCTAAAATTCCCAGATCAAGGAGAGAATATTACAAGGAGCCAGGAAGAAACAATTTGAATATTGTGGAAACACAATCAGGATAACTCAGGATCTGGCAGCTTCTACACTGAGGGATCAAAGGGCTTGGAATGTGATATTCTGGAGGTCAAAGGAGCTGGGATTAAAGCCAAGAATCACCTACCCAGGAAAACATATTTTCAGGGGAAAATATGGTCATTCAGTGGAATAGAGGACTTTCAAGCATTCTTGATGAAAAAACCAGAGCTGAATAAAAATTTTGACATTCAGATACAAGAAGCAAGAGAAGCATGAGAAGGTAAATAGGGAAAAGAAATCATAAGGAACTTGTCAAAGTTGAACTATTAACATTCCTACATGGAAAAACAATAATTGTAACTGGTGAAACTTTTCTCAGTATGAAAATAGTTGAAGGGAATAGAAATATATATGTATAGGAGGGTATACAGGCGTACGAATACATATGTGAATGTGTGTATATATGTTTACAGGTATATATATAGATAGAGGGCACAGGACCAATTTAACAGGAAAGGATGATACTTAAAAGGTGAAATTAATAAGTAAGAGAGGAATATAATGAGAGGAGATGGGGAGAGACAGAATGGGGTAAACTATCTCATATAGAAGAGGCAAGGGAAAATGGTTACAATGGAGGGGAAGAACAGGAAGGCAAAAGGGAATGGGGTAACCTTATTCTCACTGAATCTGGCTCAGGGAGGGAATGAAATACACACTAAATAGGGTATCTCACCCTACAGGAGAGTAGCGGTGAAGGGGATGAGAGGGGGATGATGGAAGAGAGGGCAGGCTGGGGGGGAGGGAAGTTGGAAGCACCCACTTTTGAAAAGGGATGGGATCAAAGTAGAGAATAGAACAAGTGGGAGGTGGGATAGGTGGGAGAGAAATATAGTCAGTCTTTTACAATATATCTACTATGTTATTGTTTTACATTAGCTACATATGTATAACCTATACTGAACTGCTTATCTTCCCAGTAAGGGTGGGTGACAATGGAGGAAGGGAATGAATCTGGAATTCAAAGTTTTAAAATCAAATGTTTAAAAATATGTATATATACTGTTAGTAATACTATTTTACATGTAATTGGGAAATAAAATATACAGGCACTGGGGCGTAGAGATCCACCTGCCCTACTGGAAAAGTGGAAGGGGGTATGAGAGAAGATATGGAAGAGAACAGATTGGAGGAGGGGATATCCTGTGGGACTGCTATTTTGGGGCGGTGGGTAGGGGAAAAAAGGGGAGAAAATTTGTAACTCAAAATCTGGTGGAAATGAATGATGTAAATCAGAAGTTAATAAAGCATTTGAAAAATGAAAAAAAAAAAGTGACCTGAACTGGCCTTCTTATTTGGCCTAAAGCTTAGATTATAAGACGGCATTAAATGGCCTCCAATTCTTAGTACTTCCTATCAGTCTCTACATCATATTTGCCTCTACTGAACCCCTTATCTCCATCTTCTCCACCACCAGATCCTTGAACTCTGCCCCGCCAGGACCCAGGCTCGGCTAGGTGATCTTTCACTGCGTTCTGTCCATAACATGGTCCCTCCCCTTCTTAGTCCTCTCTACACCATGCTGACTGCCCCTCTACCATTTTTTTCTAGTTCTTCTTTATAAGTTATCTTGCCCATTGGAATGTAGGCTCTTGGAGATCAGGGATTGTCTTGACTGCTTGAATTCATATCCCAGGTACTTAGTGACTGGCACATCATAAGTGCAAATATGGGCTAATGAACTCAAAGCACAAACATTAACTGCAGATAGTTCATGATTAAAAGTCAAGTCTTTTGACTCAAAATTAAATCCTCTTCCCACACCTCATTATATCCCACTACTTTATACCACATTCTCTACATAGTATCTGAGATTTTTTAGTGTTTGCTTATTTTTTTGTTTTTCATTTTGTGAACCTATAGTAGAGATAGGTACTGAACCTGTTATTTCATTTATATAGCACCTGCCACCTGGGTCCTTATCAGTTTTAGTTTAACTGTGCTCACCCTGTCCTGCAGGGAATTTTCCCTCCTTCTCTGCAACTTAGTGTTAGAGGGTTGCCTAGAGCCCTGATAGGTTGTTACTTGCCCAGAGTCACACAGCTAGAATAATCAGAGGCAAAACTTGAAGCTATTTATTCCTGCCTTTAAGGGTGGCCCTCTATCTATCATGTCATACTCCCTCTCAAACCTTTAATATAAATATAATTATTTTCCCATGACATTAGTAGCAGGATTATTGGGTTTAAGCATTACCACTTAGCCTCCAAATCTTAAGACTGCTATCAATAGCAGCAGCAGCAAGAGATTAATCAGTATCCCCTGGGCACCTCGCACTCCGGCATATCTATTACGTGAAGTGGTTTGATCTTAGCTCTTTTGGTTAGAGATAGTGCCAATGACTTTAGGCTAATGGTCTAAGCATTGTTGTGGCCACATAGCTTCAAGCTTTAAAATAGAGTGTGGTTACAAGGGCTTTAGGAAAAGGGAGAGCAAATGCATTTCCAAAAATCCATCATCATTTCTTTGAAAGGAATCAAAGGACATATTCACTGAGCAGTACTTATTTGTACATAAAAAACATCATTATTATAGGTTCATAGCACTCAGTGAGCCAAAAGGCAAGAAGAGGGGAAAGCATCATTACCAACATTTATTGGTCACCTAGTATTTGAGAGTAACAATATAAGGTACTAGAAATTGATGCATATAGCTCTCAAAAATCTTATGGTCTTAGCTGATATAACTAGTAAAAAAATTTTAAATATAATAAGTGCCAAATAATTGGAACAGAAAATAAGCTCTGTAGGATGTTTGTACATAGACACATGGGAATCATATTGCATAAACAGAAATATAAAGAATGTATAAATATAGTAAAACCTACTGTAATTTTGGAGATTAATACTATATCTGAACTGAGTTCTTTGTGAAGTAAAGTTTATGGAAGCTTTTAAGGAATGATGTTTGCATTTAAAGAGACATGGTTTTCTGGAGAAGATAAAGAAACTGTTGCTGTCAAATACATAGCCCAGGAAGAGGACTGGAGGTAAAGGCAGGAATAATATTAGTAGAGAACGGCCAAGGGTATTGCTTTGCCAGAGCTGAAGTCATAAGAATAAAGAGAAAGTGTGATAAGGTAGAGTAGGACCAGCCCTCCCCTTCCCTGCTAACACCCACCCTTTCCTTGCTCCACCAACGCCTTGAATTTTATGACCTGTATTTATACTTTGAGTTATTGGACAATTTGACTTTATTACAAAAGAAGGTGATATGGGAAAAGTAGAGGTTCTGTAGTAGTACTTTGGATAAATTGGAATAAGAGAAATTAAGTAATAACTCAGCATTATACACATTAAATAATGCCCCAGTAAACTCAAAAGGTTCATGCGACTTTCAAAAGTTACTTATTTCAAGACAAAGTATCCCTTAGGAACTAGAGAAACATGAATAAAACTAATTTCTTTAGATTGAAATTGTTAGCTTACACTAGAATTTCTGGACTGGGAGATTGCTGCATGATCAGATTATTGGAGTATTTCTAGGAGGTTCAGAATACAAATAGTTTTGTATGTTCTTTCCAAATATTTACCAAGTAAATCACCATTTTATATGCAAGGCTTTTGAATTTTAAGAATTTTTCCTATGACATCATTGTCACTACTCCCAAATAGGGGGAAAAGAAACTGTTATATGAAATTCTAGAAAAATATTTTCTTGCTTTGAGGCATTTGAAGTAAACTTTCTCCATAAAAAGTTAGAGACTGAATTTACCTTTAGAAATAGTATATTTTGGGGGCAACTAAGTGGCACAATGAATAGAGCACTAGCTCTGGAGTCAGAAGGACCTGAGTTCAAATCTGGCCTCAGACACAACACTTACTAGCCATGTGACCTTGGGCAAGCCATTTAACCCCAACTGCCCTGCCTTCCCTCCTCCAAAAAGGAAGAAAAAATTGTATAAATGTATCAGGTGCTACCATTGTCAAGTTTTTTGATACTTACATTTCAAGGATCAGTGATTGCCTTGGTATTTCCTTGGTATGGGGTCCTCCTTCCTGGGACATAGAACTCATGTCATATGCTATAAATAATATATGGTCTTTATGAGTTGCCCAAATGTACTATCTATGTGCAACTCACCCATATACTCATGAAAACCCTTTTGCCATAAGTAGAAGGCAACCTAAATATTCCTCCTTTAGCAACAGAAGGAAAAGTAAAGATTTTTATTAATCTCTCATCTGTGAAACTTTGCTTTTTTCTTTGAGACTTCTTTCCCTTGAAAGAGGGTCACATAAAATGTCATTTTCAGCATGCTTGTCTCACATAATACTTTTTTGTTCTTTGGTGTCAATTTTTTTTGAGATGTAATATGATGGTAGAAGAATCATAGGAAACTTTTACTAAGCAATATTTTTAATAGGTGATATAAGTAAAAAGGATAAATGACTCTTTCCCTCCTCTGCCCCCACTGACATTTCAGCTTGCTTCTCCTTTCTCACATTTCTGTTCCCAACAATAGTTCAAAGTATAGTTGTAAGAACACTGCTTTTAGAGTGAGAGAACCTGGGTTCAGATCCTACTTTCATCGTTTATTTTCTGTGTGACTTTGAGCAAGTCCCTTAGCTTCTGGGGGCCTCAGTTTCCTTATTTGTAAAAGGAGGGATTTGGCCTCCAAGTACCCTTCCAGCTCCCAATCTATGATTCTGTGAGTTAGAAGGATTTGGCTGAATATATTCTTAAGAAAATACATGGGACCATTCATCTAAACTTTATAGTTATTTTATTTTTTTTTAGAGACAATTTTCTTTTTGATTCATTTTGAAATAAATTTGAGAGTATTTAAACCCCATGGATACAATGAACTAACAAAATCAGAAAAGTTAATCACGTTATCGCCTACCAGAAAAAGATGATATTTTTCTGTATCAGCTTTGGGGAACTCATATGTGAAATAGGAGAATATATTTTGTAACAATGAAAATAAAAACACTTAAATATGGTATTCCCTTGTAAAGAAAGTCAAACTAGCCAACAATTTTAAATATTTAAATGAGACTCATAAAATTGTTGAATATAGACTTTCCTTGTGTATTTGATTCATACCTTGGAGTATCATACACTAACAAGATTTTTTGGATAAATAAAAGTTTTATTACTTTAAATTTGTAGTTGGTGATATTGAAGTGTAATTTCATGTACTCATAATCAGAATGGAAAGTTATGCAAATACTAAACACAATTTCAGGTTAAGTAGAATTAAACAGAAAAAGAATTAGATTCCCATAGTACCAAATCTATTTTCCTATTGATGTAGGAGTGTGTCTCATTAGCATTCTCCTATTAACATTTATGGGAAATTTATGCATATGATGATGGGAGAATTAACCTCCGAATCTGTAATGTCAAGTGTTTTCCATAAAAAGCTTATAGACATACCTGCTTGAAATTTTTCACTGTTTATAACCAGAGATTCCACTACTAATTTTACAAAAATGATTTTTATTAATTTTACTTGTAGATATCTCAAATGTGAAAATTTATAGGGCATAATTTTTTTCTAATTTTATTGTTCCACGGACTCATATCCATGTATCTCCTCCATGGATTAGATATCTCTGTAATGAGCTGATGAAAATCCTGAGTTATGCAGGTCTCGATTTCCTAGCCACACAAAAAGCTACCACCACCCATAATAGTCAGTAAAATAAATTACAATGTCATAGTTTCAATTAAAAAATGGTAACAGATGATTAATGGATGATTTCCAGAAAACTTAAGCATGCAAGTTAATTTAATGGTTGGCAGTGCTGTTACTATTATGGAGTAAAGATGATACTTAATTTAGATAATACATTCATAATTCTCAGCACCAATTCTTTCAAAAGAAACTGCAGTATATGAAAATATAGATATAAACTCATCTTTGGGGAAAAATACACCAGTTTTGTGAGGGAATTTTCATGAATGGAGTCGACTGTATGGGACATCATTATTTATGACAGAATATGGAATCATAATTTTCATTATTTTATTATACTCATAAACTCATAACCCTTTAAATTGTAACTTTAGCAATCAAATACTACTGTCTTATCTGCCAGCTAAGGAAACTGAGACTCATGAAAGACTTTATCAAGGTCACATCTGGTTAGTAGAGACAGAACTAGCATCAACATTCGGGTTCCCTTCCAGTCCAGATTTCTTTCTACCATGCAGTGCCTTCCACTATATGATGGGGGGGGGGGGATAGGAAATCCACCTTTCCTTCTGATTTTTCCAAGGTCCAAAGGAGTCAGGAGCTCCAAACAAATGGTCAGATGTAATTGCAATTCTGTTTGTCAACATGTGAACAAAAGAATACATATTTCAATTTTTATTCTTATTCAAGAATTCCAAATTCCATAATGTATACATACACACACACACACACACACACACACACAAATACATGTTATTCATTGTATTGGGACAAAGGGGAAAAGTTTAAATCTGAAGAGGAGGTACAAGGAGGAGTTATATTCCACTTAATCAAGAAATTTCTCTAGTGGGTAAGGGAATTTCAGATGACCTTTGAAAGATGTAAAAAAGAATGTCTTAATTATTAAGGTGTTGTTTTGTTAGTATAATGGCATTTTCAGGCATGGAATTAAAGTGTCAGATTGGGATGGAATAAATAGTGAGTTATTTAGATTGGGTGGTACAGGATGAAATGTGCGAAGAGTAGGGGAGGTAGGGAAAGTGTAAGAGCATGATTTATAGTTTATGAAAAAATATCATTATGACTACAACTATGAAGTATACATACTATGTGCAAGGCATTTGTGGTGGTATATCAAAAAGAGGATAGAACCAAACATGGAGATATGTTCCAGTTGTGAAAAGAAATAGAAAGCACATACATGAGTGATGATGTTCAATTGTCTGTCTCTTGTTTGATTTGGGGAGAAAACAATCATTGTGGACTGAGCTTATCTGGGAAAGAGGAGATAAAATTAATATGGGAAAAAAGGTGGAAAATATCGTGAGCAAAGAGGTAGGATTGTATAAATTATATGCTAGGAACAATGAATAGACCTCTCTAGCAGCATCAGATAGTTAACAAAGGGAAGTAATGTTAGAAAAACTTGGAAAGGAAGATCATGGAGGACTTTGAATACCATTCTAATAAGTTTGCACAAGATGTCATAGGTGATGTGTACCCATCAGGTATTATTTTAGAAAAGAGAAGTAACATGATAGAATTGGCATATGCATGATATTATACTGAGGGCCATATTCAAGATGAATTGTAGGGTGAGACTGGAAGCAGAGAAATCATTTAGGATAATGACAAATGTCTAGTCATGGGGTAATGAAAACAGGATAAGGAAGTGTCAGTTAAAATGAAAAGGACAGTTATGATATGAAAATCTATGAAGAAAGCATTCAAAGAATTTGGTGACTGACAATACAAGCAAAAAAATCAAGATAATATCAGCCCTAGGTAAATATAGTAGAAGGATGATAATACAAGTGACCAAAATGTCAGGAGGTAGAAATTATTTGGGGAGGATAGTGATATCAAGTCTTTCCTAATCCCTCAAGTTGCTAGAGCCCCTCTCTGCCCTGGAAATTATTTTATATGTCATATACCATATACATGTACATACATGTGTGCATATGTTTTTTCTCCCCAAAAGGATGTAAAATTCTTGAGGATTGGGATTGTTTTGTTCTTTGGCTCTATGTAATTAGCACCCAGCACAATGCCTAGCACACAGTAGATAATTAATAATTGCATGTTAAAATATATATTTTAGAGATGTTAAGTTTAAGGTGATGGAAAGACATCCAGTAAAATTCAGAGGTCCAGAAGGTAGTTGGAATGTAAATTTTCCCTACAGTTAAAGAGAGGTCAGGATTCGATTTGCAGATTTCTGAGTTATCTAAACTAAGGTGATAGTTGAAGCTATACAAGTTAATAAAATATCCAAAGCAAGTGTAAAATATTCTAAGAGTGTAAGAAAGAAAAGAATACCTGGAGTTTATGTTGTGTTCACATTTTGGGGAAGAAGAAAAGGCAAAAAAAATAGTTCAATGGAGTAATAGAGAATTGGGGCAAGAACTAACAAAATAAAATGCAGTAAAACAGAACCAACTAATGCTCAGTTACCACCCATAAACCTTATTCCAAAATGGCAGATGATTCAACATACTATGAAAGCTGCTATGTGGCTTCTTTTCAGCAGGGGAATGTTGACAACTTTTATGTGTTCAGCCTTGGGTTTGTTTGTTCATTTGTTTTTCTCGGCTCTTTTGTAAGTCAGATCCACAGCTATACCTAGTCAGCATAGCAAGAGTCCCTTACATCAAAATCTGTTTTTTAATTTTTTTTCTTTTTTTTACTATTAACTATTTTTATAGCTTCTAATAAATTCTTTTCAATTTCCATTATTCCCTTGGCTAGGGCCATGGAGATTACCCAAGAGCTTTTTTCAGAAAGACTGAAGGAAATGCATGTGACTAACTACTTTTGTCCTGTATCATGCCCTGTATCATTTACATTCAGGTCATCTCTATGGTACTAGATAGTAAGCTAATCTCCTTACAGTTGGACTTGGCACTTTAGTTTCTGTCCATACTCAAAGCCTAATCTAATTTTAGTTACCATTACTATAGGACAAGTGCGATTCATAAACCTGTCTTGTGAGTCACAATATGCTTCACTTTCTCTCTGACATAATCACCCTTCCTAGAAAGTACTCTTTCTCAGACTAATTAGGGCAGAATCTGAGTCTGGGTAAGGAGATAAAAATGATATTGACATCATATTTGTCCTGGCATCACTCCAGGCATTCAGGAGGTAGGAGTCATATATCAATAATGTCGATGTTGCTATATGGCTGCCCAATGCAGACTTCTACTCTATCACTTCATTCCTGCACCCATTCGCTGAATAAAGCTGTTCTATGGCTATGCCTGTAACTCAGCGATTTCTGTGATTTTGCTACTAGTCCTCTTCTCTTCAGGCCTCAGATTGTCTACCTCTTATCATCCCAAGCACTGCTTTTAAAAGCCGCCACTACTGTGCCCAGGACTATCTGCCATTTTCATTTCTTTTTTTGGCATCTGGTAAGGCAGATATGTTGTAATATCAGAAAGCCCTCAATTCGGAATCAGTTAACATAGGCTTGAATCTCAGCCCTGACATTTATTTTACTGGAGAAAAACAAGACCTATGCAAATGTAAATATATATATATATATATATATATGTATATATATATATGTTTGTATGTGTATAAATTACTATACACACATAGTACTCTCTTCTTATATATTACAATATATTTCTCTTTACATATATATAAAATATATACATATATTACATTTATTTATCTCTGTAGGCATTTTTCTCTAGTAATATGTAAACTCCTTGAAGAGAGGAATTATTTTCTTTTTGTCTTTGCATCTCCAGTGCCTAGTATATATCAACATGCATGTTATCTTTGTGAGTGCATAAGTGTGCTTATATTTGTATATATACACACTTATATGTTATTGTGTATAATATACACACACATGTCTACATATACATGTATGCATATGTGTGTGAATACATACATGTGTGTGTGAAATTTCAGTGATGGGAGGTGAAAGCATTGACCAGAGTTATCAGGACAGTCTACTTGTAGGAAATGATTACTTGTGTTGGGCCTTAATATATGAAGGATGAACCAGCAAAAGAGAATGAGTAGAATCGGTCCATCATATAGCAAGAGAATTAGGAGAGAGCATGGTCATCACAATCTGCAGAATTCAAGAAATGAGGTCTCATAAAAGGTCATTTAATTTAGTAATTGAGACCATTATTGACCTTGGAAAAAGCTGTTTCCTTAGAGTGGCGGGGTGAGAAGCCACATTGCAAGGGATTGAAAAGTGAGTGAGGGGATTTGGCTTAAGGAGGAAATAACATACACATTCAATTGGGTATCTTACCCTACAGGAAAAAAGGGGAAAGGGGATAAGAGGGGGGATAATAGAAGGGAGGGCAGATTGGGGGAGAGGATAATTAGAAGCAAACACTTTTGGAAAGGGACAGGGTCAAAAGAGAAAATAGAATAAATGGGGAGGATAGGATGGAGGGAAATATAGTTAGTCTTTCACAACTTAACCACCATGGAAATGTTTTGCATAACTACACATGTATAACCTGTATTGAATTGCTCATCTTCCCAGTGGGTGTGGGTGAGGAGGGAAGAAGGGAGAGAATCTGGAACTCAGAGTTTTAAAAACAAATGTTAAAAATTGTTTTTACATGCAACCAGGAAATAAAATATACAGGCAATGGGGTATGGAAATCCATCTTGCCCTACTAGAAAGTAAGGGGGGGGCAATAGAGGGGGCATAAGAGAGGGAAGATTGGGGAAAGGGGTATTCAGTATGTTTGCCTTCATAGGGTGGGGGGTAGTGGAGTGTAATGCCAAGCAAAGGCAACTTCCCAAGGTTCAATATACCAGCATAGGTGCTCTCCATTTTATTCAGTGAAAAATTAAGAACAGAGAAGATCAAAATATGACATCATTAAAAATACAGCATTTACTAAGTGTGATGCAATAATCTCCAAAAACTACCTGATTTAATCAAGTACTACTCCACCCCTGGACATTACATTCATTTAATCAGTCACAAAGTCCCTCTTCTAAATACTACTCCACCCCTAGGCTGTACATTCATTTAGTCCATCACAAAGCTCATCTTCTCAAATGGAGATTAGTTTCCAATCATAAGTAAAGTACATTCATTTGTTCAATCACAGAGCCCAAAAAGGTCAAAAGTTCCCCACCCTTGGATCACAATTGAATCTACCCAAGAGTTACAACAAGCTTAAGCACGGAACTTAATACCCAAATGGAGGTCTTTTCTTCATCTTGACACAAGACAAGTTCTCAGCAATCTTTGTTCCTGGGGAGACAAAGCTTAGCAAGGCCACAAGATACATTGCCAGTCTCTTCATTAATTCATTCTCTGTCTGCAGAACAGTCCTAGGACCCCTGAAAACATTAGCAAACCCCCCTTCCAGGATTTCTGTAAACGTACAACAAGAAAATCCTTCTTCAAGGCTTCTGAACCAACAGCAAGGTTCCAAAACTTCTGCAACAACAGGACTGTCCTTCACCAGTGGACAAAATTCACTCTCTGTCTGCAGAACAGTCTCAGTAGTTCTGAACCAACAGCAAGGTTCCAAGACTTCTGCAACAACAGGACTATCTTTCACCAGTGGACAAATCTGGCAAAACAACATCAAAACAGACAAATTACCAGCATAACAGCCATGTCTCCTCAGTCATTGGAAGCTCTGGGTGGCAGCTCTCAAAAGGCCTGGGCAATTCAAAGTGGCCTTCAGCAATCCTCTCGGTCTTTCTCTGCCTCCACAATGCTGCTTCCGAAAAGTTCTTCTGCCTCTCTCTTGTGTCTCTCCAAATTTACATCACAAGCTTCTCCCAGTTCAGCCCTCTCTTTTCACGTCAACAAATCCATCCCACAAGTGGGATTAACAAGCTCTGGGCTTTAACACAATCAAACCAAAAACCAAGCCAATACAGGGGGGATCTTTAAATTCCACTCCTATTACAGGGAGAGACAGGGAGAAAATTTGTAACTCAAAATCCTGTGGAAATGAATGGTGAAAACTAAAAAATAAATATATTTTTTAAAAAGTGCGTAAGGGGTGAGAAACTTTCCTCTGTCTACATGTAGTCTGTTCTCTGGTAAGTATCTTTTGCAACTGTTTGGAGGACCTTTGATTTCAAAAGGAGCAATCCATTTCTGCTTGCTGTATTCTAGGCATTCTAGCTCATTTATAAATCACTAGTGTCTAATGGTTTTCTATTCTAAAAATCAAACACTGTGTCACAGTGCTTCAAGGTATTCATTAATGTATCTTTTAGTATTTTCTCTGCCTTGCCTGTCATCATCACAGTTCATTTTTTTAATATAACAGCTGTTTGGATAGTCTGCTATCATTTATCTTCAACGTATACCAGAACTGAAATATAGCAAATAGTTTTATTACTAGTAGACAGAACGTGCTGTGGGTATCACTTGTTGGTGACTATTTTGTCATTTTATTTGAAACAGAACTTTAAGTGATACTGATGACCTTTCTCAAAGATTAAAAATTATATCCCTGGCATGTCCAACCCTCATAGTGATGTAGTACTTTGGACAAAAAGTATTAGTTCGGGGGGTGGCTAGGTGGCGCAGTAAGAGCCCCGCCCCGGAGTGGGGAGGACTCAGGATTGGTTCTGGCCTCAGATACTTACCCACACAAAATTACTGGCCATGTAACCTTGGGCAAATTACTTAACCCCAATTGCTTAAAAAAAAAAAGAAGTGTTAGTTCATAGTTACATTTGCAGTTTGTTTCATTCAGCCTGTGGTATATCCAAATGAGGGGCTTCATGGAAGATATTCAACAGAACCTTAAGTTTTAGCTAAATATGATTATAGTGACTTTTCCATTTATGAGGTAATTAGAAAATAGTCCTAGTCCTGTGTTGAACCAAATAAGGACAGCATCCCTTCTTAACTAAAAACAAAACAAAGACACATTTTGCTTTCACACATTGTGTAACTACTATTGTTTAGGGGTTAGAGTGTAATTATCCCCTAGTTAAAATTTGAACCCTGAAAGAAACAAAGAAAGCTAATATTTTAACATGAACATAAATTTATATAAAATGCTTTAAGGTTTGCAGAGTACTTACATATATGAAGATGGGAATGAGATAATACATATCACATGTAGATAATAAATCTCATTTGATCCCAACAACTTTTGAAGTGAGTTTTATTGTTATCCTCAGTTTATTGATGAAAAACCTGAGATTGAGAGATTAAATTATTCAGCTATAAAGAGTTTAAGGCAGGATTTGAATTTAGGTCTTCTTGATTCCAAATCCAATGTTCTATCCACCCTGAAACTTAAATAATATTCTAGCTCCCTTTCAGAGGTTTTAACTTAAAAGAGGGAGCAACTTAAAACTTGAAGAAATAGAATCAATATTGAATTCTCTAACAGAAATATTATACCTTTATTTAAATGTAATGCCAATGCTTTACGTTGGTATTGTTATTTCAGAGAGATTTCACATATATTAACCTTGTTTGATTGTTGCAGTGACTCCATCAAATATTTAGGGCGGGTATCTTTATCCTCATTTACAAATAAGGAGACTGAAAATCAAAGAGATTGCTCATTAAGGAGCAGAGTTGGAGTTTTAACTCAAGGCATTTGATTCCAAGGTCAAGATTCTTTTTCTTTCCTTCATTCTTTCTTTCCCTCATTCCTCCTTTTCTTCTTTCTATGTTTCTTTCATCTGTCTTTTTCTTCTTTCTGTCTTCTTTTATCCAATAAATTAATAAATATGTGAACAAAGAAAATTATTGTTTAGTGATGCTTGTTTCTATATCACTGCCACTGTTTTTTTTTGGTTTGGGTCTTTTTGGAGGTTGGAGAAAGGGCAATTGGGGTTAAGTGACTTGCCCAAGGTCACACAGCTAGTAAGTGTTAATTGTCTGAGGTTCGATTTGAATTCAGGTACTCCTGACTCCAGTGTCAGTGCTCTGCTCACTGTACTACCTAGCTGCCCTGTTGTTGTTTTTTGTTTTGTTTTGTTTTGTATCACTGCCACTTTATAATGATTATCTACCTCAGAGCCACTATCTTTTAACAAAAAAGTTCAATTAAGCAAAACAAATCAACAAATGGGACATACCAGTCACTCTATGCTTCTTTCAACATTCTTCTGAGAGAAGGAATTCTTCTGCAAGAGTCCTCTAATATATCATGACTGGCCACTGCATTGATTAAAGATATCTAATGTCTTTTAATACCATTTTCCTTTACATTATTGTTATCATTGTGTAAATTCTTCTGTTTTGCTTACTTAAATATGTAGGAGTACATTCAAGTTTTCCCAAGTATCCCTAAATTCTTAATATTCCTTGTTTTCTGGCAATATAATAATATTATATTTCACTTACATGCTTCAGTTTATCATTCATGCTTTGCTGCTACAAAAGCACTAATATAATTATTTTTGTATATACAGGACCTTTGCCTCTGTTTGTATATATAAGACTTTTACTTCTTTAGGAAGATCTCTTTTGTACATGAGTGAAAGATGGACTAGAGGGGGGAGAGACTTGAGGCAGGAAGAACAATCAGTTTAGTCCAGGGATGAGATGATAAGGACCTGCACCAGGATGTCATCAGTGTCAGAGAAAAAGAGGAGAAAGCAAGAAATGTTGTGAAAATAGAATTGACAGAGCTTGACAATTTATTGAATATGGAGTGGGGTTCGAGGGCAAGTGAGAGAATGAAGAGTCAAAAATGACACCTGAAATGTGAACCATGGTGATCAAGAGGACGGCAGTGACCTCAATACTGATAGAGAAATTTGGAAAATGAGAAAGTTTGAGACAAAATATAATGAGTTCAGATTTTAATATGTTTAGTTTAAGATGTCTATGGTATAACCACTTTGAAATATCCAATGGACAGATGAAGATGTAAGATTAGAGTTATGGAGGGAGATTAGGACTGCGTAAATAGATCTAAGAAGCTTTTGCCTAGGGATGACAAGTGAATGAACTAATGAGATCATCATATTAGAACATTCTGAGCTCGTTTTGGTCTGATCGGCCTCAGTCAGACACACTGAAACTCAACTCTAGCATAGTGATGCCATTTTGGTCCTCATCAAGAACAGAGGACAACGACCAGTAACCAGTATTGCTTGACCAAGTTACTTACTAAATTAATATGTATGATTGCTTTTGGAGCTCAGTGATCCAATTTGTGCCTTTGATCAACCTTTCAATTTTTAACGAGTACCAAACAATTGTGATATTTACTGTTTTATATTATAGTTGGAGATAGGGTAGTAATTCCTTCATTTCTATTTTTTTCATTATTTCTTTTAATAGACTTGATCTTTGTTCTTTAGATGAATTTCATTATTGTTGCATCTCGTTATAAAATAAAATTACCCCTTGCTAGTTTGCATGGCATCATATTAAATCTGTAAATTAATGTATATAGTACTAAGCTATTTTAATTATATTGATAAAGCTCAGTCATGAACAACAAATATCTTCCTAATTATGTAAGTCCTACTTTATTTCTAAAAACACTTTTGTAGTCATATTCATATGAATCCTGAGTGTGTCTTAGTAGGTTAACTCCTAGATATTTTTGTGTATTTTTTTCAGTTATTTTGAATGGCCTTTCCTTTTCTATGACCTACTGCTGGTCTTCATTATTTTTTTTAAGCACTTGGGGTTAAGTAACTTGCTCAAGGTTACACGGCCAGTTATTTCTGGATGTGGTGCTAAGTGTCTGAGCCCGGATACGATCCCCACGTCATCCCGATACTGGAGCCGGTGCTCTTACTCTCTGAGCCACCTGGCCACCCCTCTTCATTATTAATATATAAACATGCTTGTGAATTTCATGGTTTTATTTTTTAAGCTGACAGGTTACTAAAAATATTCCTTCAGATTTTTTTTGGTAGGATTTTTGGAATTCTCCAAGTAAATCATCATACCATCTGAAAATTAAGATAACTTTTTTCCATTTATTTGCCTTTTTCTGATTCTCTGTTTTCTCCTCCATAATTTCTTTTTTCTTATTGCCATCACTGCATCAATAGAATTTTGTCATTTGTCTATATAAATACAAAGCTTCTGTATAATCTACAAGTCTCTTATCTTTATATATCTTCTATACATAAATGAAGGGCAATCAGTGAGGGTGTTAGTAGAGAATATGCTGTCTGTTGAAACTGATATTTAACCAAATCTTTACCATTTCACTAATAATCAAAAACTATAGCTACTATAAAATCCCCCTTTTTAAAACTGTTTACTGATTACCAAAAAAAGTTAATTTGGCACAATAAACTACCACTATAAATTCTTTACAAATTGTTTCCCATCCATGAATCACAATCAGTCAAGTTTCCATGAAAGATGTAACAGAAATAACACCATTCCAAGGCCTTCTGATAATAAACACCAGAAGAGGCATAAAAAGGGGTTGATGTTGGTTTGCCAAAAGTATTTGCCACTGTGATGGGAAATATCCACTTTAAAGTCTAAGTCAAAGAGGGATCCCCTATCAATTATAATATTCTCTAAATGCTCACCTTTTTTTGATGACACCATGCTAAACATATCATTCCCCAGAAGATTGCAGAGCCTCCTGGAACAGATATGTAATCACCTCTTGGAGAAAGCTGGCCTGTCCATCCATACAAGGAAGATCAAATGGACATAGAATTCTGTTGTCCCTATGTCATCACACATTTGAATGGACACACTATGGGTTGTGTCCATATTATGCATTTCTGGGACAGACATTACAAAGGGACAGTGATTGGAGCCCAGATCTAAATAGATGAAGGAGAGTTGGGGCAATTTCTATGTTCCTTTACTAAGTTCCTTTAAGTTTTCCATGAAGACAAAGGCTCATCTTTTTAATACTAGCATTCCACCAGTGTTGCTATATGGCATCAAGACATCAAATACAGCTGTCTCTGAGTAATTAAACATGAGTGCCATACAGAAGGAAATGAAGAATACATGGTGGGTGTGGGCAGGCTGCAACTTATAACACATGAGGAACTCTGAAAAACAGAAGTAAAAAAAAATAACAAAGAATCCCAGAATGTGAAAGGTTAAAGGGAACTCAGCAGCCATCAACTCTGACTCTTAATACACAAGAAATCTCCACTATAATACACCCAACTGGTCATCCAGTTTCTTCTTCAGTCTTCCAAGAGATCTTAAGCACAAACTATTGAGGCAGATCATTCCGAGTTTAGATTGGCCTAATTGTTAGGTTATGTTTTTGTTGACTTTTTTTCTCTGAAAGTTAAGTATAAATGTGTTTGTTTGGGGGTTTTTTTTGCAACTTGAACTCATTTCATCTCATAGAACATGTCTAAATTCTCTTTGACATAAAATCTTTTAAATAATTTGACAGCCAACATTGTCTCCCAACCCTAATTAAAAACGCCCAAATCCTTTGCCTTCTTCAGTACACTCTCCATTTTGTCATTGTCCTCCTTAAACCGAAATATCTAGAAATGAAATCAGTGTTCCAGATGAATAGGGAAGAGTACAGTGGACCCAGGAATTCCCTGCTTCTGGAAGCTCTGCCTGTCTCAAAGCAGCCTAACACCACATTAGCTTTTTGGGTTGCCACATCACATTGTTGATTCACATTGAGCTTGCTGTCCACAAACAAACAAACCAAACAAACAAAAAGACATTTTTTTGCAGAACAATTGCTGTCTATCCAGGCCTCTGTCTTACATCTCTTCATCTCTTTTCTAAATCAATCAATTTTAATAATAGCTGCCTCATCTGTCCTTTCAATTTTCTGTCTTTTGACTTTTCTCTAATATGTTTAATTACTGAATTTTTGTGTATTATTTCATTCTGCTTTTCAAGGGATCTCTTATTTTCATAAAGTTTCAAGCCTCTCCTCCAAGCTGTTTATCCTCTCTCCAAGATTTCCTCAGGACCTCTAATTTCACTCCTTATCTCTTCCTCAGTATGTCATTGGCTTTCACAATTTGCATTGCCAATCCAGTATCTTTTTGGATATTCCATCTGCAGTTATGACTGAATTGTTTTCTTCTTCTGGAGTCTTATCCTGGAGTTCTTTTAACTCATAGAAATCCTTCATTGTCTTTGGGAGTCATGTTCATTTCTTCAGTCTCTCCACTAGAGATGATTAATGGAGATTTCCATTGATTCCCCACCCCCACTGCCAACCCTGCCCTGCATTTCTCCTAAACCTCTGTTGGTTCTGCTGTTGTTCAAGCTGCTGCTACTCCAGTCCTTTAGACAAGGTCCAGGGAGAAAGCTGAGAGCTTCACACAGCCATTGAGGGCTCTAGGACCTTGGTCTGGAGAAGAGGTAAGAAATTCTGGCTGATAACATTTTCTTGGCCCTTCTCTCTCCATAGGAGTCCAAATGGGGCGGGTGCACCCAATCAAGTGAACATGGATAGTGGGGGCGTAACCTCAAATTTGATTGGTATTGGAAAGAAGCCAGATCCAGATAATCAGTGTCTCACCCTCTCCCCTCAGTCTTTTCTCCTATGACGGGGCCAGTGTGAGCCAAGAACTAGAATATGTTTAGCTTTCCCCTTAGATTTGAGATGACAGTCAGGTAGTCGGCTAGCACCTATCAAGGTCCTGCTGTGTGATAGGCACTGTGCCCAGTGCCAGAGGGATGAAGAAAGGTAAAAGTCAAACAGCCCCTACTTGCAAGGACTATAATGAGGGAGAGAGTATGCAAACCACTAAGTACAAACAAGATTCATGCAGGACTGAGAATAGTTTCAGAAGGGAAGGACTAAGAATTAGGATTGGTGAAGGTTTCTTGCAGAATGTAGAAATTTAACTGAGATTTCCTAGAAGCCAGGAGGTGATCATTTAGGGGAGTGGTCCAGGTTTGGGGGGGGGGCATCCAGGGAAAGTGCTCCATTAGCAGATTGAGTATTTTTGATTGAGGAACAATGAAGACAGTGTCACTGAATAAAAGAATACAGAAAGGGAAGTGATGTGTAAAAAGACTGGAAAGGAAGGAAGGGGTATAAGAGAGGTAATAAAGGGCTTTGGAAACCAAACAGAGGCATTAAGATAACAATCTTTTTTTCTTTTTTTGCTTTTTGGAGGGCTATTGGGGTTAAGCTATTGGGGTTAAGCCCAAGGTCACATGGCTAGTTTTTGTGTTAAGTGTCTGAGGCCGGATTTGAACTCAGGTCCTCTTGACTCCAGGGCTGGTGCTCTATTCACTGCGTCACCTAACCACCCCTAAGATAATAATCTTACCTATGGAAGATGATAAGGTCACCAAGTGAAAAAGTAGAAATAAAAGAGGACAGGGCTTGAGACAGAAGAGCTACTGAATTCATCCATAGTCAGAGGGCATGAATTTAATGAGGTAGAGGTAGAAAATAATTCTAATAATTTTGAATAACAAAAGACAAGTTATCCTTTAAAAAACTAATTATTTAATCAAGTGCAAATTTTATTTCTTTCCCTCTCAGTGGGATGCTGCTAAGATAGCCTGTTTTCTGTAAAACCTACTACAGCCATAAAGGGTGTCCCAAATGTTTTAGTGCGGTTTTATACTTTAAAAATTTCAGAAGTATAATGTTATGAATCTATAAAACCCATCATTTGAAAGCTAAATAATTTACATTTGTTTTCCACTTATTTAATTTTATGGATTTCAAGTAATATATTTTTTATTTTAACAAGATGGGATGCCCTGTCACCCTTAATTGCACATAGAACAATTCCAGATGACATTTTCTTCGACTAGTGGATCAGAAGAAATTTTATTATGTAAAAACACACACACATATATATATATATATAGATGCATAATTTACTTCATTAAACATTTCCCTATTACATTTTTTAAAAATTTTTCACACATTTTTTTTTGAGCTCCAAATTCTCTCCCTCTCTTCTGCCCCTTCCCCATCCTTAGGGAAGGAAAGCAACATGATAATAGATCACACATGTGAAATCATACAGAACATCTCCTCACTAGCACTGTTGCCACACGTTCACACACACACACTTAAGAAAAATAAAATGAAAAAAAATTATTCATCAGTTCTCTTTCTGGAGATAGGTAACAGTACAGATTTTGATTGACCACCCTGGTTGCCTGATCCATCTCCATTAGACTTTTGTCCTGTGGGGTCACATCAAAACTGTCATGAATTCTTCAAAACCCAATTTGTTTGATTCTAAAACAAGGATTACAAATGCAATTCTAACTGTCACTGAGCATCAACTGATGAAAATTTTCACAAAGTTGGAAAATTGACTAGAGCATAAGATAATAGTTATGATGAATTTTAATAAGAAAGCTATCAAAATGATAAATTTTAAAATAATTAACCTTTCAAGTTTTGTTTTTACATGCTTGTAGCATTTACATTTCTGAAGTTATTAAAGATTTAAACTACACTTACACTTTTGGAACAACCTGTAATTTGCCTATAGTTCACAGTTCTTTCCTGTTATAAAATAAAACAATGCTCATTCATTCATTAAACAACCATTTATTAAGAGCCTACTGTAAGAAAATCAGTGTTCAAAGTGCTTGGAGATGTAAAAAAAAAGATGTATTTTGAGGTGTTAATAAATTAACTCCTGTACTGGGATGTTTTTGACATCATTCCTTGTTGTTTAAACACTATTTTTAATAGCTATTATCTTAGTAAGAATTCCTGTAAAACTATCATAAGGACGTACAGTGTAATGTGGGCACTTGAAGAGCAGTATTAGTGTCAGGAAAAAGGTATTTCAAATTACTAAAATGATTTCCTTTTTCTTGGTTTATTTTCAGAGGCTAAAGGAAAGAGCCTTATATTGTGATTTAGTGGATAAGCTTCTGTATATCTAGTCCCACAGAGGACATTTCTCTATACAATAGTTTGATTTTTTTCATCTGGAAAATGAAAGTGGGTAATAATACGTTTGGCCATTTGACTATGCGCCTTGATCCCATAATGATAAATGATGCAAAGATGCATAAATAAGTAGAAAGTCTGAATTTTGTTTCCATCTGAAGAATAGTTATGTGCTTTCCCTGCCTTTGCCCACCCATAGCAAATGTAGATTGGGGTTAGAATGCCTACATTAATTTGCCATTATTTAAAAGCTGTTGAACTACTCGCCACAGCACTGCCCTATAATGACAACATTTAATATCCCTGGTGGTGGCTGCATTGTCTTTTACTCCGTGCAATGTGGTCTATTAGTGAAGTCATTCTGAATCTGAAATGTCATGAAAGAATAAACAAAGTGCAGCTTACATTGAGGAGCCTGGCGAGGCTCCTACTGACTTATCTGTCTAAATGGCGACCTGCTTTAGCTGCCATTGATAAAATATTGTAGTGGTTATCCATGTTTCAGCTTTACCAGTGCCAGAGCTGGGAGCCTTCCACCTGCTAATGGGGTTTGTTTTTGGAGTCAGTCTGGGAAACTCAATATGTTTTCCTTGATCTTTGTATTGTTATTGTTTTTTAAGTTTTCTACCTTTTCAACTAAAGCAGTTGATGTGGTGGGATACTACAGAAGCCAGGAGGGTGGCAGAGCACATGGCCCATTGTTTGGGGTGCTGCCTTCTAGTGTATGTTTTGTTTAATGAAGTGGGGGATATGTGCTGCCTCAGTGAGCACTTTCAGCTGACTGATTCCCCCAGCTGGCAGAAGCATGACTGTCACAAATATCCTTGTGGCAGTTTTTGCAGCTGGGCCAAACATTTAGACATAATTCTTTTTTTCAGAGACATTAGGTTTGGGACATAATGGGTTGTAAAGAATTTAATTCTATCATGAGGACTCACCTTAGTCAATATCTCTGTATCATCCCTCCATCTGGGACATTTGGGGGGGAGGTTGTTATAAAATATGAGCAATCCAGCTTTATTTTTACTGTTTCAGTCCAAGAGGCACCCTGTGCAAATATTGACACAATTGCCAAACCTTAAAGTGAGATTGGATTTGTCCAAAGTCAATAAAGGACTAAAGATCATTAAGTTCCTCCCTATAAATATTAATCACCAAATTATAATAACATCTTATATTTCTATAGCAATTTAGAGTTTTCGATGTGCATTCACAAAGATTATCTCATTGATATATGATAATATTGAATCCAAAGCATACATTCATCCTCAAGCCTTCTATACGTTGATGTCTTCATTTGTTTTCCATTTTTCTTTTTCCACTAGAATGAGGGGTGTTGAGGGAGAGAAGATAAATGCTTATGAATTGAAAAAATAAAGTTAATGGTTAGAAAAAAAGATATGTAAGGAAAAAAATTTTAAACACCTACAAATTGAAAAAAACAGTTAATGTTTATCAAAAAAAAAGATACAAGGTGAAAACTTTGGATCTTCTAACATCATGTACTCCTCATTTATCACTGAATTTTTAGGGATAAATGTAAAATTCAAGCTACCGTATTCTGATGCCTCATTTCTTCAATGTTTATTTTATGAAACATATTTCCTTCTGAAATATAATTGTCGATTATTACTAGAGGTATTTGCTCATATATTACTAGGTATCCAAAAATTCCTCTATAATCTAGTCTTATCCTTAGAATTTACTGTAAGACCTTTCCATTTTAAGCTACTTCCCTCCACATTCTTTCCAAAGTGTACCACTCAATGGCTCCTCCTACCTATATAACATACTTTTCTTGCCTCTATGCCTTGTCTCATGCTTCTCTGAGTTCCTGGAATGCCTTCCTCCTTTTTTCTCTGTCCTCATCAATCCCTCTCCCCACCCTGACCCCCGGTATTTGAACTTCTGCTCATCCTTTAAAACCCAAGTCAAATTTCACCTCTTGTAGGAAGCCTCTCTCCTAGTTGCTAATGATTTTCTTTCCTTAAGCCTCCCCTAGTAGTGTGGTATAAGGGAAAGGCTTGAAATAAGAACCTGTGCTTAAATCCTGACTCTGATATGAGGAACAAACTCTTCTTCCTTCTTCCACACACCTTCCCTACCCACCATCTTACCAAGATATGAGGAAAGTCATGGGAAAATCACAACCTTCCAATCTTCAGTTTCCTCATCTGCAAAAATAGGGATGATGATACTATCACAACCTACTTTACAGGATTTGGGGGAGAAAGGGCTTTGGAAACCTTAAAGTACCATGCAAACGACATATTATTCTAGCAGGATGCATACAAATCCAATGCAATTCCTGTGTACTATCTTGCATTATCATTAATTGTTCATGCATCATACTAGGATCAACTATGTGTAGTCAGACCATTCTCCATTATTATTACTACCATGATAGCTAGCATTCATTTTATATAGTGCTTTTAAGTTTGCAAAGTAATTTACATGTGTTATCTAGTCTATTCTTCACAGTAGCCCTGAGGTAGGTGCTCTCACTACTTCTATTCATCAAAATTTGCTACTGTTGAAAGTTTCCATTTGTACTTTAAAGTGAATACTTCTGATGGTTGAAGAAGGAAAGTTGCCCATGATTTCATTTTTTTTTCAATTCTTTACCTCAAAGTAATATTTCTGTTACTTCCTTTAGGCCAAATGTTATCCGTGTTTTGCAGATGGGAAAACTGAGTCTGAAAGAGTTGAAATAATTTGCCCAAGGTTACGCAGTTAGTGAGTGTCTCAGGTTATAAGATTCAAACTCAGGTGTTCCTGACTCCAGGTCCTTTATTCAATCCACTATACCATCCAATTGCCACTGGTAAGGGTAAAGGTCAAAGGAAGCATCAAATTAGAGAGAAGAGAAAGAGGAAAAAATGCTGAACAAGGCAACAACTTCATCTTGGCCAAGGGCAGCTATTGAGGTAAACAATGAAAGCCCAGAAGCGGATCCGACTACAATAAACATTTTATTTAAACCTCATCCTATTGCAAAGTACTGTGTTACACTCTGGGGTGAAAAATAATGAAAAACAGCATAGATTACCTTTAAACAAATAGGGGCTCAATGGTTATCAAAGAAAAACACAGACACTCTACAATTATAAGTACATATTGTTATAGTTCTGATGTTAGATTGACCTTACAAAAATATTTTTGAGGATTTTCCTTTATTCAGGAGCAAGGATGGTTTGTGCTCACTCCTCTCAGCCTACAGAGCCATCAGTGTTTTTTACATCATGCCGGGGAACATAACATAGTGAGGTTGAAAGATTATTGGATTTGAGGTCAGAGGATGTGGATTTAACTTTTGCTTCTGTCCCTTATCTGTATGACCTGGGGAAAAAATTATTGAACCTTTCTGAAATTCCATTTCCCCAACTATAAAATCAGGTTAATAATAACTCTTACTACTTAGTGTATAAGAGTGTTGTGAGGATAAGTGGAAATAATATGTGTACATATTATATAAAATATAAGTTATTAATATTGAACTGCTCTTCCTTGTGATCATGAGTTTGCATTTACCCAATATATCTTCTCCATATTTGTTTCTATTGAGATCACAATAGTCTTTCTAGTTGCCGAAATTTAAAACGTCAGATTCATCCCTCTCTCTTACCTCCCCATATAAAACCAGTTTCCAGGTCTTGCTAAATGCCACAATATGTCTGGCATCTGTGCCCTTTTCTCACTATTCACAAATAATTCCTATCATCACCTCTTGCCTGAACTATTGTAAGAGTTTCTTAATTAACCCCCTTGCTATCAGTCTTTCCCTACCACAAACCATCCTCCAAACAGCTACCAAAATAGTATTTCTAAAGAATAAACCCAGATCTGGCCTAGAATCTTCAGTAAATGCAAACTCTCCAGCTTGGCATTTAAAGCCCTTCATAGTCTGATTCCACCCTTCCTTTCTTGACCTATTTCACATTTGCTGCCCTTTAGGCATTCTGGCCAAACTTTTTTTTTTTTGCTATTTCCCATAATTCTTATTCCACAACCCACCTTTACATTTTTGTGTAGGCTATTTCTCATGCTTGAAATGAAATCCCTTACCCCCTTCCTGTGTTTATTGAATTGAATTGAATTTACTAGATAAACTGACCTGGGTTAGAAGTTCAGCCATAATTACCTAATTATTCACTCCACAAAGCTAAGTGGTCCATGTGGAAATGCAATCTACAATTTTGACCTCCTTACATCATGCTCATGCTAGTCTTTCTAGGTACTATAGATTTTGGGAAATCATTGGATGGTTTTGGGGGAGAGGGGAAGAAGGAATTCCTCCCAATAGTAACCTAACCATATAGTATAGGAAATAAACGAAATTAGGAAAATGAATCTACTTGCTTCACTGCTTTGTAATGGGACCTACCCAAGTCTAAGTGGCAATAGGGAGGTCACTTCTGGAATAGTTTTAGGAAGTTTAGTAGTATAGAAAATTTTGAAATTGTTCTGAGAGGCTTTAGGAGTAAAGAAAATTCTGGAATTATTTTAGGAGGCTTACAAGTACAGGGAGTCATTGGATCTATTTTGCTCCAACCTTATTCTGATTGCTTAAATTAAAAAAAAAATCTTAGGTTTTTGCTCCTAGTTACTGCTTCCTAGTGACTAAGAGGCCATATTAATAATTTAATTCAAACTAACCCCCGGAAATGTGAGTCAGCACTACTTAGCAGTTTGCATTGTCCACCTTAAGATACAATTTTCTAGCAATTCCAGACTTCTAGACAAGAGAAACTAATCCTAAGAAAGTGTTGCTGGAAATGGAGTAATTATTAAAGGAAACTGTGTCATCAGATTTTGAAAATAGACACTCACTCCTCATCAATGCCAAACAACCATTGATGCCAGATGGTTTCATTTATTTTATAATCAATTTAACCTTTATGGAAATAAAAAGCATAAGCTATTGAATTATAGAAGTTGTAAGGCAGATATAATGTATATCTGGTGATTGCTACTGAAATTTCAGTTATTTATACATGATGCACATAGTTTATTATTGAACATTTCCAAACTGCTTACCTTAGAACCAGCCTGACCAAGTAGACAGAGTGGTGGACTCAAGTCAGTCAGATCTGAGTTCAAATTCTGCCTCTGCTACTGATTGTAGGTAGCTGGGTAGCCCTGGGCAGGTCACTTGATCTCTTAGTGCCCCAGGCAATTCTCTAAAAATGTAAGTCGTAACTGTTTCTTAATCTTCTTTGGTAGTTTACTTAACATGAGATCCCTATACCAATGAAATCCTAAGTCTTTTTTTTTTTTCCTAAGTACTGATTCTACAGCTGGGAAGCAATAATACTTAATTACAAAAAAATCACCTAGTGTTGAGTATGGGCTCTGTGTAAAACATACAGAGTTTGGTATTATAAATTCTTATTTATATTTTAATTTCCAAATGGGACTTAGTAAATAACATTTCAGTAATAACTAATATTTAAACCATTCTTGTGATCTTTGTCTTTCTACCTTTGCTTTCAAAAATATTTTTTACATGGAACAGGGAGAAATTAGACTTGTTTTGCATGGTCTTAAGGGCAGAAAGAACAACAGACAGACATTACAATGGAGCACATTTCATCTGATGTAAGGGAAAACTTTCTTGCAACTAGAGCTATCCAAAAGGAGAATGTGTGGTTCTAGGAGAATCCTGTTTGCTTCCCTAGAGGTCTTCAATCAAAAGCCAGATGACCACTTCTCCTGCACATTAAAAGATAAACCTGTCTTTTTCTAGCATGAAAATCACTCCCATTGATCCTATTACTTTCTAAAACAATATCTTAGCAAATGAAATACTCAAACGATTTTTTGATACTTAGAACAATGGGATCATATATTATTTGACCTTTCAGTCAATATGTGACTGTGAAGATGCAGATACCATAGAAAATCATTTGGGAAATTCTGTTTTCCCTTCATAAAGTACATCCTAAATCCATACAGAGATTACTATTATAAAGATTGTATGGAAAGGGGAAAGTAGATGTTGTTCAGTAGTCATTGATATTTTATCAGTCACCTTTTAGAAAGAAGGTTTCCAGTAACAATGACCACAATTTTCCTTTCTAGAATTTGACATTATCCCTTTTTTCAGACATTTTGAGAATTTATCACTCAGCACATTTAAAATCCCTTACCTCCAACATGGCTTTTCTCTGGATATACTTAGTCAAATGTAGTTCCCATCGTTGTTTTCTTTAGTCCCATTTTTATTTACCTGGTTTGGCACATCGGATACTGTGATGTCACAGTCCAGCTGAGGTGGCTTCACTGTCAATGAGGGACAAAGTAGTTGGTCAGAGAACTCTTGACAGATCTCTTCCTTTTCTATTCGGTTGTCTTTCAGTTACATCCTTAACCTGACTTGATCTGATGTCTATCCTGATAAGCTTTTTATAATTTGTATTTTCTTCCATTGTTCCTTGCAATTCTATGAGATGCCATTGCTCGTAATCTTAAAATATTACATTCTGTAAGATTTCATAAACAAGTTCCTATATAAACTGGTGGTGCCTTAGCTATTTCTGCTTGGCAGGAAGGTAAAGCATTTTTGATTGAGGTATTTTTCTATTAAAGTTACTGTCTTTTGATTCTCTTCTGCCAAATTTTCCTTAGTTTTGATATTTTTATATTCAGTATTTTTAAGGTTCCTTAGAACTTTTATTTCTTTAGAGAGATTATCATTTACTCTATTCTATTTTTCTACACTTGTTCTTTACTTTTTAATTCTGCATCGAAAGCTCTGATTACTTACAAGAATTCATTCCTAATTTTTTTTAAAAGACATCTCTCCTTTGAACCGTTAAAGAGTGTTTTGCTGTTGTTGCATGATTCTTAAGTAGTCTACAGGATTCTCTCTTTCATAGGTAGGTGAGTTCATTTTCCTCCATATTGGTTTAAAGTGACTTGATTTCTCTTTGAAGTTTTACTTACTCTCTGTTTTTATGACAAGCCTGTCAGTTTGTTTATGCTGACTCAGTAGGTGATCTAATTTGGTTGGGGGCGAAGGGTGCCAAGTTGGAGTCAAGTATTTATCTTCTCCAACCTAATTTCATAAAAGTAATTAACCATATAGGACAGTTCTATCTTCTTATTGGCATGGTACATTCAAAAGAACAATGAATTTGTAATTAGAGGCTCTGGCTTCAATCACACCTCTACCACTTTCTACCTTTGTGACTTTTGGCAAATGATAAGTTTTGCAGATTTCATCATCTACAAAAGGAGATGATTGGATTAGATGTCCTCTATGGACCCTTCCAACTCTAAAAAGCTATTATCTATGATCATATGGATTCAGTTAAATCACTTTATGTAGCAGCAAGCACCCTAGCATACCCAGGATGGCTACTAGCACAGGTTCCTAGATCTGCTTTTCTAAAGGAAAGCAACTCAAAATGGGTTAACAATCTTGCTTTAGTCAAACATATGTCATTTACCTAGTTCAGGGGGGAAAGGCCAGCACCCCGAACTTCAGAGAATACAAACAAAGATTACAAGCAGACAACAGGGTCAGCTAGGTGGTGCAGTGACTAGAGCACCAACTCTGGAGTCAGGAGGACCTGAGTTCAAATTCAGCCTCAGACACTTAACACAAAAACTAGCCATGTGACCTTAGGCAAGTCACTTAACCGCAATTGCCCTCCAAAAAGAAAAAAAAAAGCAGACAACAAATACAGACAGAGAAACATCAGCAGGCTTTCAGCTGTCTGACGATTACATCCATACCTAATCAGTTACCAAGGAGGGAAATACCAACATGTGGGTTTTCAAAGCCTGGGGGCTCAATGGCTGCCCAGAGTCTCATCTGGTCAAATCACACAACACTTCTCAAAGTGAGCCCCAAAGCAAAGGCTCACATCAGGGTTTATATAGCCTTCTCCTGGCTCAGAGAATGTCATAGTCCTCTTGACCCACTGCCCAATCACAAAGTATCAAGGTGTGGGCATTCCTGAAAAACAAGCCTCTCCCCACAGACTCCATGTGACCACATTCAGCTTATTGGGGGTAGAATATATTTTCAAATCAGAGAAGGTTCTCAGAGTTACTTAAGCCTATCAAAGGGCCAAGGGGCAGGGAAGATCTTCAGATTCCCATTCCCATAACACTTTATCTGGTATATAATGTGTTTATTTTGAGACTTTAGGGCAGAAGACCTTTGGGGGGAAATTTATTTTACCGTCTTTCTAATCCTATGCTATAAAGTTTCTACGCTCTTTTGTTCTCCTTATTGTGGAGATTAAGCCACATAGATTAAAGATCATCAGACAATGGTGATAGCCTGTGTCAATGTCTATCCCTTTGTCCATTTCACATTTGGGCTATGGTTTTTGTTTTGTTTTTTCATTTTTAATCTTGTAATTTGGTATTGATTTTGATCTTTGCTCTAATAAGTTGATGTTCCAACCACTGAACTGTCAGCTAATTCTGAAATGACTTAGGCATTGATTACCAGTCATTTTATGTCTGTTAATTTATATTCCCTGTTCCCTATATGTGTGTTTATGTGTATCTATACACATACATATGTGTACAGATATAGAGTTAGATGATATATCCCATTCCCTTCAAGTCTACTAGTTTACTAAGTTAGGAATGCTAATTCATGACTATTTCATTAATGGTTGCCCTTTTAATTATAATCAGTCAGTAAGATCTTTATTGCATACTTAATTGCTTCTATTTCAGGAAAACATGTTATTTCTGTCCATTTAAATTTTCCTATTGGAAGGACCATCAAAATACAAATTCCTTTGCTGAATAATGTGAAGATAGCCATTGCTTAATTCACTAATATCCCTCTCCATTTAGTTGGAACAAGTTTTCTAGCTAGCTCTTCATTTTACTAAATGAACTATTGATTTTACCTCGTGATGCCAACTAGGTATAGGCAAAATGGTTAAGCATGTGAAACATACTTTTCTTCATCCCTCTGCCTATATTAGGTATCTCTTTTAAAACTAGCTCCACTGGCTGGGTAGGCCTACCACTTGGACCAGACTTTCCTAGACTCTTCCAAGTGCTCTAGAAACTTATTTGTTCTTCTATTTGTACTCTTATCATAAAATACCTACCCTATATGTCATCTGCTCTAAGTCTTCTGATTTACTGATTATTGATAAGCTCATTCATAACTAATGAGTTAATAAGTGGCAATTGAATAATGTGTCACCTATCTATGACCTATTAAAAAAGAAGAAAAAAAGGAATTCTAGAGACTGATGCCTTAAAGAAAAGGAATCATTGGTTAAATATGGAGATTTCGGGCAAGCTGATGATAGAGAAACTTTTATATAGGGGTCATATACTCAATTGGAGCTTTTAGATTTTCTTTGATGGATCCATGATTTTTTTGGTATTGGCCTACTCTCCAACAATACACATACTGCCCTCAGGAACTGTTCCATTATTTGAACCACACTTCTAGGAAGTTTTTAGCATTATGGTTGCGTTTCTAATAAGCATAGATTAATAATATGTCATCATAACTTGACCTATCCCCTCCTCTAATTTTAGGCTACACAAAGTGTTAAACTCACTGATGTTTCTCATTTTGTGGTTGCCTTGCCGAAGAAAATTAGGTTTTCTTATCTTAGCCTTAAAGAAGTGAATTTCTGCTTGATTTACCCAGTAGAAACAAAGATTCATTATCGTGTTCAGAACAGTAAAGTGTTTTTAAAATGTCTTACAGTATAAGGGAAAGTTTATAGCAAAAACCAAACTACTTATACATTAACATTTTATTTTAAGATTTTGAGATACCAGACTCCTATTCTTGATGAAAATGTAAAATAAAAAATAAAAAAAAAACCAAAACCCACAAACCTGTTAATTTCTTGAGACCATAAAAGCCTTTCCACACTTGTAGAATAATTTGGAAATTACACTCTATGCCTTTTTCAATATTGATGTATACATAAGCATAAAAATATTTATGTATGGCTTCTTAAATTTTATATGAGCTTTAAGAGAATTTTGTTCACTGTTTCTCCATTATTTGAAAACTCAAAATGTACATTGTTTAACATATAAAAGAAATCAAGAACATTTATTTTTAAATATGCCTATGTATGGTTTTCTCAGGCTTTTAAAGACCCATGGAATGTCATTTGGTGCGTGTTGGTCATTCTGGTGATCCCAGGAGTAAACCATCATATAGCACTTGAATCACTAGACTATGGGGCATTGGAGAGCCCAGCTTATACCATTTTCATGACCTGGAAGATCATATAAGCTCTGAGATCATCTTAGAGGTCTCATAAAACTGCTCTGCCATTCCTGGAGGAAAATAATCCTTAAGGCAAACATTTCTGGAAAATAGAAAAAAAATCCCCCAGTTTGTAATAATATAACTGTATGATTGATATTTACTCTTGTATCTATTGCCATGTAAAATATCATTTTCTATATTCTTTTTTTTGATGGATACATGATTTTTCTGGTAACAGCTCACCCTCTAATGATATAGATCATAACCTCGCCACACCCTCTAGTCTTATTGTGACTTGTCCATGTTTTCCTCTAGATCTTCCATAAAGGCCCTCCCTCAGGGTACTGGAAGACTTTTTTGTTTTTGTTGTTCTTCTAATATTTCAGGAGTACCAGTGTAACACTTGGTGGTTTAACTGTCGTCTCTTTCTCACTGTATAAATAGCTTACCTACTTTTCTTTCCTTTTGAGGAAAGAGCAGAAAAGGTGTCCAATTTTTATTTTATTTTTTCAATTAGCAATCTCCTCTGCCCCCCCAATGAAAAGAAAATAATAAAATCCTTATAAAAATATTGAATAAATGCAACAAATTCTCTCACTGACCATCTCCCAAAATCTAGCAATCTGAAACAATGCCCAAGAAGTCACTAAACTATCCATATCCTTTGATTGAGAATTCCTATCATAGGCCTTTATCTCATAGAAATCAAAGAAAGAAGTACCCATATGTACAAAAATATTTATAGCAGCTCTTTTTTGTAGTGGCAAAGAATTGGAAAATAAAGGGGTGCCTGTTGCTTACTTTTCTCCCATATGTATCTTTGATATTGATTTTTACCTCTTATGTTACATAAAGGCAGAAGGAATTTCTGACTCCAGCTAGAAGAATCTTTCAAATCCAGCTTCAGACTATGGGGTCAAGAGAGAGAGGAGGAGAGGATTTGTGGGTGGAGAGGGAAGGTAGAGAGGGTACAATAATGGGTGGCATTCTGAGACTGCTTAACACCCACAGTACATCTTTTCATTGGCATTTGTTTTATTTGTAATTTTAATTCTTGTTCTTTGATTAACAACTAGGTAGCATCTCTTATATAATAGCATTAAAGCCATAACCCTGACAGGTCTTCCTGCCACAGATCTCTCCTCAGTCTAGTCAATCCTCCTTAACAAATGCTTCTTGGGATGGCCAGGTAGCACAGCGAGTAAGAGCACCGGCTCCAGTGTCGGGATGACCTGGGATCGAATCCGGGCTCAGACACTTAGCACCCACCAGAAACACCTGGCCGTGCAACCTTGAGCAAGTTACTTAACCCCAATTGCTTAGGGCGGCCAGGTGGCTCAGCAAGTAAGAGCACCGGCTCCAGTGTCGGGATGACCTGGATCAAATCTGGGCTCAGATACTCAGCACCACACCCAGAAATGACTGGCCGTGTAACCTTGAGCAAGTTACTTAACCTCAATTGCTTAAAAAAAAAAATGCTTCTTGACTGGATTGCATGTCCACATTTATTGAAGGAATTATTTGCTGAAATAGCTTCTTTAGCGGCAAAGTAGATAGAGTGCTGGGCCTAGAGTCAGGAAGATTCATCTTCCTAAGTTCAAATGTGGACTCAGACACTTAGTAGCTATATGTCCCTGGGAAAGTCACTTAATCCTGTTTCCCTCAGTTTCCTCATCTATAAAATGTGCTAGAGAAGGAAATGGCAAACCACTCCAGTTATCTTTGCCAAGAAGACCCCCCATGGGGTCACAAAGAGTTGAACACAACTGAAACACCTGAACAACAACAAAATCTCATCATTCTATGCATACTTAGGAATAAACCGTTCAGTTCTCTGAGCAATATATTATAAATTTGAGTGAGGATAACTTTTCCTAATTTACTAATACCTTTCTTTGACCTTCCTGGATATTTTGCTAATTTTGGGAATAAACAAAAATGAAACACACACTTATCTGCTTCAGAAAAATCATTGTTATATTCATCAAAACAAGTGTTCTATTCCATTTTGTACCATATATTTTTGTATTACCTTCATGGAAATGAGAATTTATATAGTGAGTGAAAAATAAATAACTATTTAAATGTTGAAGTGTTTAAGTCTGTAGTTTGAATGTACTGGTACAATTGATAAAAGTAAACCTTATCAACCACTTATGTAATTATCCTTTTCCTTTTATTCTCAGTCCCCTGCACATAGCTATTCAAGTTATGAATCTGGGAAGAATGAGAGTGTAGACCGAGGTGCTGAGGACTTATCAATGAACAGAGGGGATGAAGATGAAGATGACCATGATGAGCAGGAAGATTCTGAGAAAGTTAATGAAACAGATGGAGTAGAAGCTGAGCGACTGAAAGCTTTTAATGTGAGTCTTGCCATACTGCTGTGTGGTTTAATTTTATCAATTTATTTACATGTTGTTACTCGGTAAATGTGGATATTTTAGACGCATGTTTGTTTAATTTACAGAAGGATTTTTAAAGTACATGAAACACTCTTGGCCAACCAGACACCAAAATTGCTGTGTTTTGTTTAGAATTTTAAAGCCAAATGTCAGCTGAAAACTGGAGTTGGGTTGTGTGAGTATGCATGTTTATCTAGTGGATGAAGGGGGCCACAGCTTGTTCCTCTGAAGAGTACAACCGTGATCAGCTATTTCTGTTGCTTTCCAAGCTTAACCTAATTATGCATGACAAAACAAGCAATTGCTAATTTTCAAAGATTAGTATTTTTCAAAGTACCAAAAATACTTAGTGCAGTATTAACTTGTAGCGGTTGTAGTTATTATTAATAAAAAATGTTACGGGGTGCTCAATTTTACAGCTTATTGTTGATTATTTCATAATTTCTATACACAAGTCTATTCTTTTCTGTCTCTGTCTCTGTCTCTCTCTCTCTCTTTTTCTTTATTCAGCCCTTTAGAAAGCCCTTAAAGAGTGTTTGCTTAAAATTTCTGGCTCTCCATTGCAAAATTCTTCAGTGCATAAACCAGAAAATGGTATTTTCCTATCAGTAATCAAGACAGGAAGCTAGAAAGAGAAGAGAGCAGCCCTCCAAACCCTTCTCCTCTGTCTCCCTCTTGCCAACAGATGTTTGTCAGGCTGTTTGTAGATGAAAACTTGGACCGAATGGTCCCAATCTCTAAGCAGCCCAAAGAAAAGATCCAGGCTATCATTGACTCATGCAGGCGACAATTCCCTGAGTATCAAGAACGTGCCAGGAAACGTATACGTACTTACCTCAAGTCCTGCAGGCGGATGAAAAGAAGTGGTTTTGAGATGGTGAGTTTTGACTTAAAACACAGCCCTAGATTCCATCAAAACCCCATATGTAAATCCATGACACTATTTTGTTTTCATCTTAGTGTCTTTTTTTTTTTTGTAATGTCAGGTCAGAGTTTTTTTCCCCCCTTTCATCTTTCCTGAATTTTTTTCCTTTGTTCGTTCAATGAGAAATGCCTTGTGAGAATACAGCTCACAGGTACTGTCTAGTATCATTCCATAGAAAATGAGGATTAAACGAATAGAACCCAATGGGAAAGAGCATCTCATTCATATTTTTTTTCCTTTCTGTCACTCCTAAACCAGATATGAGGTTCATCATCTTGAAATGAATCCGAATTTCTTTAGGACTTATCTGTTAATGGCTTTTTCTGAGCAGAGTGGAAATGGGAAACATGTTAGATCCATCCAAATAATAATGCTTTCCATATGAATGGTTAGCAAATAGCAGATCTTGAAAATAAAAACAGGAAGACCAGAGGAATAAAGACTCTAGTGAAGTTGGGGCTTTGTTGTGCTTGGTGTGTTCGTACTGTGTCTATGTGTTTGATATTCTGAGTTTCTCACAACTCTGGACAAAGAGAAAGATCAGTTTAGGCTGTTGATGGATCTTGTTTGAGGATGGAGATTAGACACAAATGCTTTAGTAAATACTGTTCTATATATATTCTAATTGTCCATTCCACCCCATAAATTATGTACATATAATATTATATGTAAGATATAGAATATTATTATATAATATATATTATTGTATTATGATATATTGCATTATAATTATATTATGTATTATATTGTATTATAATATATGTATATATATATATAATTTCTGGGGTGGAATGGACAATTAGAGTTAGAATGGATTATGTGTGTATACATATGTGTATACACACATATATATATACATATACATATGGTTTAAGAATAATGTTCTTGTCTCTTTTAATTTCAGAATACCCAGGGTGTGTATACATGCACACACACACATACACACATGCACACATGCACACATAATGGATAAATTTATTTACTTTCTGAATTATTACTAATAAAATTATTACTTTCTGAATTTTGCCATATTTAAAGCTTTTTTATATGTCTAGTATGTAGAAGCATTGTGGTACAGGGTAATGCTTCTGCATATTACACATAGTCTATATAATTTCATGTGAAAGTAATACTGTCACCAAAATTATATTTTAAAATTCAATTTCCAACTTAATATTACTTGATGAATTATCTGATAAATCTTACAAAACCATCTTTTCTTCATTGTAAAAATAACCCCAAAACTTTGGTATTGGTCCAATGTTTTAGTTTTTGTTTCAATTTCAGTATAAGAGGAATCTGGCTGAGCTATATGACTATTCTTAAAGCATCTTCTGATAGTTTTCAAAGGAGAAATGGCATAGTAAAAGGCCAGATATGGGAAAAATAAGAAGTTCTGTGTAAAAAGAGAGAGAGATTTATTTGGATTCCAGCAAAGCATTAAACAAAGTCTGATATCCTGTCCTTGTGAACAAGGTGGATAAATGTGGCTGGTTGACATATAGATGGATTCATACCTGCTCAAATTGCTAATACCTAAAGAACACTGATTAGTGAATATCAACATGGAAGCTTTCTAGCACTGTGTTATGGGGACCTAATTTTAATCTTGTGCTGGTTAGCACTCATCAGTGATTTGAATTAAAACATAAAAGATATACTTATCAAATTTATGAATGACACAAAACTGGCTTATGTAAGGGATTGCAGAATCAGAAACCCAAAAGATCTCTCAGTAGACCTGCATCTAAAGAGTTTAAATTAGTTAGAAAAAAATTTTAGTCTTGCACTTAATTTTTTAAAAAAACTATGCAAATCAAGGATAAGGCAGATATGACTTAACAATAAGTCACATACAAAAGACTTTAATTTATCACTAATCCAAAGCAAGTCCTGGTATCAAATGGGTATAACCAGTCAGTGTGATGTAGCACAGAGAGCTCATCTCAGATGTCGAGGAGCCTTGGGTTGGAGCCATACATCTGATACATACTGGCTTCTTTGACCCTGAACAAGTCCTCAATGTCTTAGTTCCACCAGGAAACTGTAAGATTTCCTGCAGAGCTATTACTCATGGCATCAGTAGTGTTCTCACCAGGAGTTTCCTCTGTCAATGAAGTAACAGATTCATCCACCCCCCACCAAAATGACATAACCATGATTTTTAAAAGTTCTTAGCTGTATTTAAACTGTGGCATACACTAATTCTAATTACTTACCACTTTTGTATTTGCAAGCATAACATTTTAAAATACAGTGTAGTGTAATATATAGTACTAGAATAAAATGTTATGAAAGGAGTCTGAAAGACCCAGATTTAAATCCTGATTCAGACACTTAGTAGCTGTATGTCCCTGGGAACTCTCTAGGATTTATCTACAAAGTCATTCTCTACCCTGAAGAAATCCCAGATATTTTGCCTGTTTAGCAGGATTTCAAAAATCTAAAAGTTGAAATGTTTGCTTCTGAAATCTTACATTCTTTATGTGGCTCAGTAGCTAGAGGCCAAGCATGTTCAGAAATAGCTTCTTCTTTTGTCTTTATAGAATGGGAAAGAGGAAAAGAACAGGGGAGTTCATGATGGTGATTGAACATTAATATTAATAATAACAATAGCCCTCTCTACCTCCCATCTCAACTCTGCAAAATACCTCCCTCCCATCTTATTTCCCTCCCTATCAACAACCCCTCCCCCCAAGTCATCCCTTGTGAATCCATGCATATCCTTATTTATCTCTGTATCTCCTCCAGCCTTTGATATGGTCCATTGCAACTAGCTGGCACAAAATAAATTATTTTTGAGTGGATAGATGGGTGGATGGACGGTTGAATCTTTTTTTTTTAATGCATGTTTGCTCTTAAAGGAAATTGCTCTGAAAAGCTACAAATAAATATTTATAGTTATTATTTTTACATTTTTATGTAGAAGGCAAAATATTGACTTTGGATCTTTTTTGTTATTTATTATTGATACAAGAATGTATGTGGTTTATAGTGGTCTGCTTGGTTGATATACACACACATATGCATGCGCACATGCACACACACACACACACACACTCTATCATTCTGTCCTCCACTTCCTCTGTGTAAGTCAGTCAGCTAATTTGCTTGTCAGCTCATTGTCCTTGTGGGTTACATAATTTACCTAAACTATCACAGGTTTATTTTATTCTAGGCTGATCTTTTTTTTTTAATTAAAAAAATGCAGTGATGGCTAATCCAAAGAAAATGTGAAATATAATATTACTTCAACTCTTTTTTTTTTTTTGCATTTTTGGAGGGTGGAAGGCAGGGCATTTAGGGTTAAGTTACTTGCCCAAGGTGACACAACTAGTAAGTGTTAAGTGTCTGAGCCAAATTTGAACTCGGGTCTTCCTGACTCCAGGGCCAGTGCTCTATTAACTGTACCACCTAGCTGCTCCTACTTCAACTCTTAAGAGAATGGTACAGAGTAGAAAATTTACTTAACTGAGAATTATGTGAGTCCCAGTTCCATCTCTGCCACTAATGAGCTATTTGACCTAGGAAAATCATTTTACCCCTCTCATCTTTGATTTTCATCATCTATAAAATGGGGAAGTTGAATTGTATGATCTCCAAGGCCACTTCCAGCCTTGAAACTCTGTGACTCTGGCAGATAACCTTCAAATGTATACCTCAGGTCTTGATCTCTGGCCTGAGCTCTGGTTCCAGTACCTTCCCCATTGGTTTATAGATTGAAGTCGTTATTCTCTAGATTGGCATTGTAGTCCCTCCAGAACTTGAACCTAGCCTGTCTTTCCAACCTCATATCTGAATTATGAAAACTTTACTTTCTTTCCTGGCATATTGGTCTATTCACTGCCCTCCAAACATATGCATCTCCATATCTGTGCTATTGCTGATAATGTCTTCCCTTCCTGGAATGGCCTCCCTACATCTCTTTTCCCATCCATTGTGATCTATCTGAAAACATCTTGACCATTCTAGCCCACATTTATCTCTCTGTCCTTTTATTCTCCTTTAAAACATATTATTTGGACCCGTAAATTGGCTCTTAAACACATGCTACCTTATAATATCTTTTGTATTGTTGTACTGTACTGTGACTGAACTTTTTTATGGTTATTTATCTTTATATGTTACTTACCTCTATATGTTGTTTTACTGATTAGAGCTTAAGAACAATGTGGTATAACCTTTGCAGCTCTCAATAGATTTATTTGGGATGAATGAATGGATGAATGAATGGGTAACATATAAAGTAAATATGAATAAATAAACAAATAAATATAGAATTATTTTACCATAAGAATATATTTTGTTTAAAAATGACATGACATTCTGTTATCTGAAATGACTGACAGGTAAAGTACAAACTGAATGGAGAAATTGTTTCAGGTAGAGATGTATAGTTTGGTGGGGGGTTTTGCAAGCATCTTGATCATCATCAAGGTAACTCTCAGCAGCTGACTATAAATAATCTTCCTTTTGAGCTATTATTAATATATTAGAGATTTTATCTTGATTTTTATATTCTAAGGCAACATTTACTAAACTATGTTTCACAGGATGTTAGTGTTCCATAACCTAAGAATGTTGTACCCTTGAGAGTTTCTGACATGACTTTTTCCTCTAAATATCTAATATGAAATTACCTATGTGTCAAATATATACCATGATGATTTTTTAGCAGGAAAATAGGTGTCATTTCCTCCGTTGCTTTGAAACTTTCCCAATCTTTTTTTCTCCCAGAAGTATTTTATGTCTTTGATTAAATAAAAAAAAACCCTTTATGATCTCCAGCAATAAATAACCAGACCAAAAATATTCCATGGTCAAATTAGCTTGGGAAGAATGGATGTAGAAAATTTTTTTGTCTTTCTTTTCCTTCTGATTGGATTCCTCTAGAGAAATGTTGCCTTGGTTTCTTGCTCTAGGCATGTTGGCCATGACGGGTGACCTGGTTTGAGGCTCACACTCTGTCCCTTACCATATGTGAAATTAGGCATCAAACCTCATTTTTCTTGTATATAAAATGGGAGTGGTTATATTTGCACCACCCTGCTAGGTCACAGAGTTGTGTAATGAAGGTGCATTGTACATCAAAAATAATTTTAAATATAATTTGTCATTTTTAGTCTTAAGGCAAGATAATTCTCATTTCTGTTTCTTTTTATTTTTACATACCATAACTCCACTATGGATAAAACTTCTCAATTGGAAATATGAATATTTAACTTGAAAGAAAGAAAGAGGGTTGCTAGGTGGCATAGTGAATAGAGCACCAGCCCTGAAGTCAGGAGGACCTGAGTTCAAATCCAGGTTCAGACACTGAACACTTATTAGCCATGTGGCCTTGGGCAAGTCACTTAACCCCAATTGCGAAAGAAAGAAAGAAAGAAAGAAAGAAAGAAAGAAAGAAAGAAAGAAAGAAAGAAAGAAAGAAAGAAAGAAAGAAAGAAAGAAAGAA
>NW_027186304.1:51756553-51822710 GCF_028583685.1 Petaurus breviceps papuanus | reverse complement strand
GAAAGAAAGAAAGAAAGAAAGAAAGAAAGAAAGAAAGAAAGAAAGAAGGAAGGAAGGAAAGAAAGAAAGAAAGAAAGAAAGAAAGAAAGAAAGAAAGAGAAAGAAAGAGGAAGAGAGAAAGAGGACAAAGGAAGAAATATTGATGTTATATGTTACTTACCTGTATATGTTGTTTCAATAATGTAATGTATATATATATATATGTCTGTGTGTGTCTGTGTATTATATAGTCCATAGTCAATAAGCATTTACTAAGAACTTACTATATGCCAGGCAATGAGATGGAAAAATAGAGAAAGGCAAAAGAGCCTTTGCTCTTAAGGAGTAAGACAACATGAGAACAGGCAGGACAAACTGCAAAAAATTAACTGAGGGAAGTTACTAGCCTTAAGGGAGATCAGCAAGAGCAGCAGAACTTGAAAGAAGCCAGGGAAACCAGGAAGCAGAGATATGGAGTGAGAATATTCCAGGCATAGGGGATAGCCCATGAAAATGCTCAGAGACTAGAGATGGACTATCTTGTTTCAGGAACAGCAAGGAGGCCAGTGTCACTGGATCACCAAGTATGTGAGGGCTGAGTAAGCCACGAGAAGACTGGAAAGGTAGCGCAAATTGTGAAGTGATTTGAATGCCAAATAGAGGGGTTTTTATTTGATTGTGGAGTTGATAGGAAATCAATGGAGTTTATTGAGTGAGAGGGGGAACATGATTGGATCTGTGCTTTTGGACAGCAGATGATTTAGAGTGGGGAGACACTTGAGGTAGGGAAAACCAACCAGCTGATTATCATTGGTGATCCTGGCTCCCTCCAGGTGTGAAGTGATGAGAGTTTTTACCAGGGTGGTATAAGTGTCAGAGGAGAGAAGTAAGCAAATAATAGTGAAGTTATAAAGGCAAAATTGACAGAACTTGGAATAAATTGAATAGGCGGTATGAAAGATAGTGAAGAATTGAGTTGATCTGAATGGCTGACTAGGAGGATGGTGGTGCCCTCAACTGCATAAGGGAAGTTAGTTAACTTTCCTAAGGAAGACAATTTTGGGGGGAAAGATAGTAAGTTCAATTTTGGACACATTGGGTAAAACATGTCTCTGTGACATCCATTCTTGAGATGCCTAATAGGCAATTGGAGCTACAAGTCTGGAAGCTAGGAGAGAGATCAGGGCTGGGTAAGTAGATCTCAGAATCATCAACACAGGGTTTATCATTTAAACCATGGGAGCTGATGAGATTAACAATTAAATAGCATAGAAGGAGAAGAGAAGAGGGTCTAGGAATATCCCTCTGGGATACACAGATTGCAGTACTGATGTGGATAAAGATCCAGCAAAGGTGACTGAAGAGTGGTCAGAAAGATAGAAGGACCAGAAGAGAATAACATTACAGAAACCTAGAGACAATAGGGTACCAAAGGTCATTGTATATTAATGTGTTCCTAAAATGTACTATACAAAGTGAACATTTATATATTGAATCACATTTTTCATATTGATTTTTACTATTAACTCAAAGATATGTTCTCCGAGGAGGGGAAAATCATTGTGTAATAATATCATTGAATCACAGAAGTTTTTATGAATTGGAAGGTGCCTCGCTGGTTATCTGTTCCAAACCTTATAAATGAAAAGAATGCTCACCAGCCTCTCACCAAAGGATTACAAAGCATGAGAACTCACCATGTCTCTAGACAATCCAATAATCTTTTAAACAGCTCCAACTGTTAGGAAGTTGGGTCTCTCCTCCCCACCCCACCCCCAATATCAAACCAAATATCAAAATGAGCTTCTTTTGTGGTTTTTCCTCAAGAATTCACCCTTAAGAATCCATGCTCTTTAAGGAGCATTTGACCTTTGTTAATGAACAACCGATAAACATTACCCCTGAAGAAATTTATTTAGCCATTCAATCTAATGCTCATGACCTTAACATTAAATAAATAGTATGTATACATATGTGTATGTATATATGTGTGTGGTAAAAAATAAATTGAATATATTCTCATGTCATTGGTATTCTTTCTGACACATGGACCTTGTTTATGTAAGTAAGCATCTATACTTGTGTGTTTTGTTTCACCAATTCAGTAGGACTCACTAGCTGAAAGAGACACATGGTCATGTTTTTCCATATATTTTTAACCCTGCACTGATTCTGACTAAACTCACTTATCTTTTCTCAATGTAGAAAAAAGGAGCATTGTATCTTGAATATGTATATTACATTATGTATATTATATATATATGTATATTTCATTGAAATATATCACATGTACATATATATATATATAGATGTGTACATTATATATGAAATAAATTTGCTCCAGAGAACTCTGTAATCTATCTTCATTAGAATTTAAGAAAACACTTCATCAAGTAGCCATTAAATGACTGCTTAGATAAATATTTTTAGTTGTTAATTGGCTCTACAGGGGATCTTTGAATTTCACTCTACTTCTGCCATTTCTTTGAAGATTTGTTTTGGCTCCAGAAAAAAAAAAATCACGTATGCAAAGCATACAGATTTGTAAATTGAATGACATCAGATTAAATGTGTGAAGGAAAAAACAGGTTCCTGAACTTTATGTTCAAGTAAATTGATCTATACATTCAAAGGATCATTGGTATTCTCTCTTTTAGCACTTCTATTGGAATTCAACCATACCATTTTATGCATTGTTAGCAACTATATTCTCAAAGCTCCATAATGAAAACTTAATTATGATAGGAACAAGGAGTAACTAATGCTTTACTTTTTTGGTTGTTAAGCAATAATCTATTTTGTGGAATCACAACCACCTAAATAAACTGTCTAGAGGGATCTTATCTAAATGAAGTTAGTTTAGAATCACTTACTAGTTTCAATTTGTCTGTGAATTGAGAGAAGCTACAGAGGTACCTGCCATTTACCTTCTAGAAATTTTTAAAGAATTCCTTTAACATTCAAATAGTACACGTAATGAATGAGGAACATACCTCCAGGCTTCACATAAGATAAGCAATCACCTTCCAAAGTCATAATTATATTCAGTAATATCATTATTGTTATCATAAATTGCAGCAGAAAACTGGATTTCCTCAAGCTAGTTTCTCTATAAGTGATTACATAACTAAAGTATGTACTGTTGTCCTGACCTGAGTTCCACAGGCTTTAAAGGGGGCGGGGGAATATCTCAAGATACATACACACACACACACACACATACACACACACACGAGACATTCTCTCTCTATACGGAGACATGCCTGCTGCTGTTAGTGGGCAGTGTGTTTCGGAGTCAATTAGGTGGTTCAGTGGATGGAGGTCAGGGCTTGGAGTTAGAGTTCAGTTTGAATCCAGCTGCAGACACTTACTGGTTGTGTGATCCTGGGCAAATCACTTAACCTCCACTTCCCTCAGTAATCCCAGCTATAAAATGGAGATAATAATAGCTGCTTACCACCCAGGATCATCATGAGAATCAAATGATATAATAATTGTAAAGTGTTTGGCACATTGCCTGGAACATAGTAGTACTATATAACTTTAGTTATTATTATTTAATTATTATTATATTAATAATAATATTATTATTACTTCCTTTCCCACTCAGGCTGAGTGGGGATAAATTAGTATTGATTCATACTTACTTTCTTCATTTGTTTTCTAGGATAATATAAGCTCCTTGAGGGGAGGAACTATTTTCATTTTCTTGTTTTTCGTACCCTTAGCATCTATCTGCTAGCACACCTAACAGGGCTTAGTAATTGGTTGTCTCTATGTAGAGATAACTTTATCTTTACATACATTGTTCAAACATATAACTCCAAAGTCAAAAGGAGGACCCAGAGAGAAAATGTATACGAGTCAAAATTAGCCCATTCTCATTCCTGAAAGGGACAAAGGGAGGAGGGCCATAGAAGGGGTGAGGGGTCAGTTCAGAGCATGGTCTCCTGACAGAGGGTCAGCACCATCTTCAAGTGTATAAAACAGTGTATCTTAAATTTTATAGTAGTTTTTGTGGATAGTTATATGATATGGAAAGATTTTTCCCTGTAAATTATGAGAAAGAATAATTATTACATATAAAATAAAGATTACTCAGTTGTCAATAATAATATACATTAGGGGCGGCCAGGTGGCTCAGTGAGTAAGAGCACAGGCTCCAGTGTCGGGATGACCTGGATCAAATCCGGGCTCGAATACTCAGCACTACACCCAGAAATAACTGGCCATGTAACCTTGAGCAAGTTACTTAACCCTGATTGCTTTAAAAATAATAATAATAATAATATACATTATAAGAAGGGAGAAAAAAAACATGAAGAAAATCCTTAAAGTCATTTTAAACCAGCATCTTCAACTTTACCCTCCATCAAACCTATTAGCAAATATCAAAATAGAATAACAATTTATATTTCATCTGTTTTCCTATTCATCATGATCTTATGCTTAATTGTCACTACAGTATAACACCTAGATTTTTATCTTAATATACAATGCCCTCTTGCTCTAATATGTATTTCATAATCTATTCTACACTCATTTTCCTAATCACAGATTATTCCAAGATGACCTTGAATTAAGTTTCTTCAATCAGAATATCTAAAAGTGCCATTTTAACTAGTTCTTTAAATTACCAGAGACTTATTGTCAGTACATATTCCTTTCGGTAAACATTTGTTAAATATCTACAATGTATAAAACACTATACTGCTTGCTGGGGATATAAAGATTAAAAAAGACACACTTCTTGTCCTCCAAAGAGCTTACAGTCTAACTAAGCCCTAATGCCCTGAATACCAAGGACACTGAATTATGCTTAGGTTTATTCTTTTTGCTCCTAGGAGTAATTGTGGTTGGTTATTTAAAAGCTAGCTTGTTCTGAGACTTAATAACAAGAATAATTAAACCAGCCATTATCTTAGAGGGTGGTGAGAGAGATATAAGAAGATTCATTTTACTAATTTGCTGATCACTGCTGGTTTTTAGCCATTTCATAGGTTCTGGTTGTGAAATATATTATATGCCATGCATTATCATTATTCTTTCATTTTAAAAATTATGGTAATCGTTAGTTTGAATATATGTCTGTACCTTCACTGTTGGTATTGCCTTATGTACATGTTTGCTTGAGTCTGGACTTTTTGATAATGAAGTGTTGGATTTGTGAAGTTCAAATGTACTTGGGAAATAAAAATTTAATTGAGTTTATTAATGTCCCAGAAAGTTCTATCAAAGCATGAATCCACCTCTAAAAATACATAAAAATAACCTTTTTTTAAAAAATGACTCTGTGACTGAATAGCTTAAGAGTCTCTAAATTATTTTTCAGAAGTACATGACTGTACCCAGGCTTTAGTCATGCTTCACATGATCTGTTTCCTTGAACTTTGGAATTCATGTTTTCAATGGTGTTCATCACCATTAGCCTTGTATTTTTTATTTTTTTTATTTTTGCTTTTTTTTGGAGGGGGGAGGGCAGTGCAATTGGGGTTAAGTGACTTGCCCAAGATCACATGGCTAGTAAGTGTTAAGTGTCTGAGGGCAGATTTGAACTCATGTCCTCCTGACTACTCCAGGGCCGGTGCTTTATTCACTGTGCCACCTAGCCACCCCAGATTTGTATTTTTTTAAAAACATTTTTATTTGCATTCCTTGGTTTCACTTTACAGACATTTATAGATTACTCTCATTGCTAGAGAGGATTCTTGGAATTATGTGAAGGTGCCAAGAGAATACACTCTCACATGAGTTCTTAAAGTAATGTTTTTAAATGTGTTAAATAAAATACATAGGATTACCAAGGAAAACAATTTTATTGAAATACAGTTATCAAAAATAACACTTTTTTTAAATGATTTCACAGACCCTAGGTAAAGAAACCCTGGCTTACTTTTTTTGTATTTGACCAATGGAATATTATATATGGAAATTCACATATGCCACCTTCCAGCAACAGCTACAACTTCAATCTTCAATTAAAGAGAGACATAAAAAAAAAAAAAAACTACCAGGTTCGCTGGAACAGCTTAGCCATATGCATAATGACACAATCACCATTGATTCAAATATAGGTAATTAACAAGATAAGAGCAGTGCTGAGGAAAGATGCCCCCAGAAGCAAGTTGCGAATGACAGCTAATTATGACCAGTTAATTAGTGAGCAGTGAGTAGGTAGTTCTATCCATCAGGAAGAGGGGAAAAAATAGGTAATCAGCCTTCCCAATATCAGCACAACTTTGACCACATGCCTCGCAATACTCAAATAATATTTCAGTTCTCTCTTTTTTTTTTACTTAGAATTTTCTTCAGTTTATTGTAAAATGAACAAGTGTGTGACCAGTCTCCTTGAAAGAGGAACATGTTTTTAACATGGTTTTTGCCAAAATGCTTTTCATTTGTTTTAAATTGTTCTCTTTGTCTCATCATTCCCTAAAATTTTTCTTTTCTGTGGTCACTTTTTCTGGCATAAGAAGGCACTGGGCATGAGCAGCAGTATTCCTGTGCCAGTCCAGAGTTGCAGCACTCCGTCCAGAGTAGGCATTGATTCATTATGCTAATTACCTGTCAGGAATGCTCAGAAACAGTGACATTCCAATGAACTTACAATTGTCCACGGGAATAAAGAAGACTAAGGGAGAATATAGACAAAGGAAACACACAAATCTCATTTTTGACAATAATTTAAACCTCCTCCATCAAACGCTTTATGATGAGAAATAATTATTAATTTCTTCCAAAATTATATCATCTTGGTTTGATTGCTATAGAGAAATGAAATGGACCAAAGAAGGGAAACAAATCCATGACTAGCAACAAAAGACTTGGCTAATCAAAGCTGTATAATCAGCTCCATAATAATTAATAATTTGAGGCTGGAGGAGGGAATAACTGGTGTTTAATGCTATCTTCGGATACAAAACTGTGACCTTCGGGGACTGTCCAATAGTGGAATCATAGAAATGCTATAGCACTCAGAACAATCCAATATCAACCCTGAAGCATCTCTTACTTAGCCAATTTTTATGTAAAATATTCCCTTGGTTATTTTTTTCTGACTACTAAATACAACCTCAATAATTCAGATTCCACAAAGTATTATTCTTATTTCTACTATTATTAGACACCCACGGAAATGTTGCCCATATAAGGTGGCTACTTCAACAGTCCTTTAATTCAAGGGCTCAGGAGTAGCGCTGGGTTAAGCAACAACTGACTGAGCTTTGTGTGTTTTTGTGTGGATGCTCTTTTTGGTTATTGTTTTCAAATAAGCAAATTAAGATAGACACTTTCACAGAGGTATTTTACCTACTTAATAAAAAGCCTATTTTCAAGGATTTAAGCATTTTCGAATGAATTCTTCTAATTACTGAGGAGCCTTATATATCCACAAAAATCAGGTTGTGGCAAGGTTTCTATTTTTTAATTTTTTAATCCTAATTAATATATGTATACTTGAAAGTAATAAAATTATATTTTAAAAAACAATTCTATAAAGCATATTTCACTCATTTAGACTGGCCTTTTTTTTGCCCCATTTAATATAAACGAGCTTTATTGTAGTATGATATGACATTTGAATGTTATAATGATATTATTGTTTTACCTGTAATTTTTGTGGGTAGGTGTCATAGGTCTTGGCAGCTGTTTTATAAGGATATAATATCTTCTGTCTTCATAATTTTTAGTTGTGAATCGTGTTTGCTATGTAATTATTTAACCTTTAAGTAATATGTGAGCTCCTAATGATAAGTAGTTTAGAAGAAGCGCCATGGGGCTGGTTTTTATTGAAGGGGTTAGGGTGATCTAATGAAAAGAGCACTTCCTTGAGAATCAGGAGACTTGAGCTTATTTTAGCTTTACCATCAACTGCTACAAGATTTAGGGTGAGTTATTTTACTTCTCAAGACCCCAGTCTCCTCATCTATAAAATAAAGTGGTTAAATATGAAATGACTGCATTCCCTCTACAACTCTAACATTCTATGTTTAGAAATAAAATTGAGAGCAGGATGATGTTAAGGAATAATGCTATATTCTTAAACCATAAACCCACATATGACCTCTCTGACTCTCAGTTTCCTCAGGTGTAATCCATTCTCCCACCCTATCTCTAGGTGAAACTCTACATATGGAAATATTGTGAAATATAAGATTTGCCAAATAGGAACTTCCCTAATATTTTTGCATCTTTCAGCTTCAAGAAGGTTTTCCTATAACCTAAGATGTTTTACAGTGTGTATCTTTTTAAATTAAAGACACATTGTAAATAAATATCTAAATGTACATAATATTGTAGGCATTTTTATTACGTGTTTTACACTTTAATTCCTCTGTTCTACAGGCTGTATCTTTTCCTTAAGGGGCTTTTATTTCTGTTAATTAATCTCTTTCTAACACTTTAACCACCCCATCTTTTAACAAAGTCTTAATAGGGAAGGGAAAGGAAAAGGAAAGAAATTACAGGTAATGAGTGAGATTTCCCTTTCCCTTAATGAAATAGAGAATTAAGATTTGAAAAAGAGAGACTTTTTGCCCCATACCTAGAACTTAAAGGGGGATCTAATCATTTCAATTTCTAAGGCATATGTTCTTCACCTTTTTTTCTGTTCTAGAGCCCTCTGGAAGTCTGGTGAAGCCTATGGGGCCCCTTCTCAGAGTAATGTTTTAAATGTACAAAATAAAATACATGGGATTATAAAGGAAAGCCACCTGTAATGAAATACAGTTATTAAAGATTTTTGTTTAAAAAAAAAAACAAGCTCACATACTTCAGGTCAGGAATCCATATTATAAAAGGATTAGTCTTTGTATTGGTATAATATTGACTTACCCTTAATATCCTGTTTCCCTAAAAAACAAACAAACCCATCACCACTCCCATTCCCAAGACAGTGTCAAAGACATAGGGACCAGGAAGCCATTTCTGATGCCTCTAGTTGGCTGTGCACTTTCTCTCCTCAACTGTCATAGTTATAATTAACTATTGACTTCTCATACCTCATTAGAATGTAAACTCCTTAATGGAAGGGATGATTTCTCATTTTGTCTTTGTATGTACAGGAGCTAGCAGAGTGCCCCCCACTTAGCAGATGCTTAATAAATATTTGTTAAATTGGACTTGGGAAAGGGGTGAGAGGGAAGGGAATGATGACCCTCTGTTTCCCCTGAAAGCCAAAGGGCAGTGATCACATCTGATTTGTGCTCTGACATATAGTATTACTATACTGGCCATATTTTAAGGAGACCCAAAATCTGTCACTTTTCTGGTTAAGAAAGAAGAATGAAATTAAAACCTTTCAATAGAGTTAGAATGAATTTTAAACTTGATCAGATGCTTCTGGAATGTTTTACAATCTATTTTGCTTCTCCACAATGCTGGTACATAATAGGCACTTACTAAATGCATACTGACTTAAGTAGACTAATGTAGTTTCATGGGGCTGCCTCTCTGCTTATCCCCTAGCATTCTAAGCTCCCCTCTTCTATATTATTTTCTCTGCCCTGTTCTGTAGTCTATTTCTTTTCATCATCTTGGAGAATAACTTCCAAAAGAATCCAGTCAGACTCAGTGATACTAGTTGTACTTCCCTAATTGTAGAAGGTATATATAATCATCACTTGAGAGATCCTCCAAGATTAGTGGATAAGTAGACATTATCATGGTGTAATGCCTGCTTTTCATCAAGGAAGGATACCCTCTCCACAAAAGCAGTGAGCAAGTCTTCTGGCTGAGCCATAACCATTGCCTTATTCTTCACATAAGGTCAAAGCACCAGTTTCTGTCTGAGTATAGAAAACATCTATAACCATCTATCAAAAAACTGGTAACCAAAATTAACTTTTGTAGAAATTAGAATGATTATATAAATCTTACAGTGAAATTTGTCTTTAACATTTTTCTTGGGGAGAGTTTAGAAAACTGAATTTCGTTGAGAAAATGCTAGAGCTTCATGGGGGGAAAAGAGCTGTTTTCTATCTGTTGGAGCTTTTAATAACTTACGAACACATTGTTGACTAAAGCGTAATGAAAAAAACTGAAGAAGGAACATCAGGTACATTAGTTTCCATAAACGTACTTTTATTTTGGAATTGTGTTCAGCTCCAACTTATTTTTCATGTTATTTTGGTTCTATCTCTGTGTATCTTAATTAAGAAAACTGGTTTAGGTAGTCATTAAGTCCTTCATCTTTCAGCAAGAGGATTTTGTGTGTAATTACTGAGAAAAGAATGAAAATAATCCATTCTTTGGTCTTCACAAATTGATATGGAGAGTTGCATTGCATTTATAGCCATTTGTACGGCAGTTCAGCCAATGATTCATTCTTTTCTGTGTGGGTCATAAGGAAGTTAGATTTCATGCATGTAAATGTTATTAAGTTTCATAATGTGAATTCATACTTTTAAAAACTATATGTATCAAACCGGGAAATATACCCATACTGCCCTAGGAGAGCCATCTATTAGTGTGTCCAAGTAGATTCATTTTTAAATCACATCAATTTCAATCACATCAATCATGCTGCAACAAAGATTGTAAATATTCATAAAATTTCATACCAAGAATGTTCTGAGTTGGTCTGACAATCTGTTATGTTTTCAGTGATATTTGAGTCCCATCACATGTGTTTTTATAAGTTTAAAAAACACTGTCATCTGCTACAAAAGAATTAAAAAATGAATTTCTAGTTTTATTAGAAATATTCAGATAGCAAGGTTACTGCTGTGATGCTTCAAGTGTGACAGAAAATGCAGCCTAATGAGGCAAACTCAATACTCCGGACAATGGCGCTGTGGGGGAAATGATGGATCTGTGTATGCACTACAGCTTTAACCTCTAACTAGTTTTCATTTTTCATCTTTACAATTTCCATTTCCTCCTTCTGTTCAAATAAATTAAGTTACAATGAATGGATCCTCCTGCACATGTGACTTCTGTGAGCTCCTTTAAGGAAATCATTGGTTTGTTAATGAGCCTATTATTAATGTTTATTTCTTCTTTATTTTCTCTCTCTCTCTTTTTTTAGTCTCGACCTATTCCTTCCCACCTTACTTCAGCAGTTGCAGAGAGTATCTTGGCTTCAGCCTGTGAGAGTGAGAGCAGAAATGCTGCAAAACGGATGCGTCTGGACAGACAGCAGGTACCTAGGTGTTTGGGAATCTACCATATTCCTAAGTGTAATACACTGGAGTGAAAGTCTTTTGTGTAATACAGAAGAATGAATCATTTGGAACATGTTTAATAGGGAAACAACTCACAATGAAATTTTGAAAAAACAAGAAAATGTTTTCTCTCTTTCTTAAATAAGCTGAGGTTTCAGAAGGTATATGGGTTATAGATAAAGATCAAATAGTAGCTTTGGTCAACAGTAAAGGAAGAGTAATATAAAAGAAAGTAAATATTTCCTCTATCTCTTTGCTACTATTTCCAAGACTGGTGTACCCTGATATTAATTGATAGTGCAGGGATGGGGAACTTTAGGCCCTGGTTTCATTTCATTTTTACTAAAGGATAAATTCCAAAAGTTAGGATTATTTATTTATGCCTATAGTTGTAAAAATACAACACAGACTAAAAAAGTGTTTGGTGGCATTAAAGTAAAAAAATAGAAAATGAGGATATTAGTCCATGAAAGACCATTTCTCTGTACAAATGTGCCTCTATCTGTGTTGCTTTCTTTCTGTGGGCTTATATATTTGTACATTTGTAGTCTTTGTGAGTCTATGACCATCTCCATTTGTGTATGCAGGTCAATGTATGAGGATCTGTGTATTTATTACTCTGATTTTCTTGCAGTTTCCCTTTGTCTATGTCTCTCTTTTTTATATTCATTTTTCTAAATCTTCCTCCTTCCCATCTCCTCTTGACCAGCAATAAGACAGAATGAAAGTATTTTTTAATTATCAAATAGAATTTAATATTCCCTGCCTTTAAGTTAAAAGGCATGTCAGTGGAACATTTGATACTGTTCTTTCAAAAAGAAACAAATTAAACTGATTTACAATGATGTGGCCCCAATTGTTTTTTCTCCCTCACCCCCCATGACTAAATGAACCTTAGTAGAAAAACAGATTTCTCACCCCTGCTGTAGGAAATGCGTTAAAAGTGTATTAAAATAGGTACTTCATGCTTAGCAGATACAATTCTGCGTACTAACTAGGCCAAAGACCTTAGCCTTAGTCTGGGGAATAAAAGAGTTGATAAATAACAGTTTACACTTTGACTAATTATTCATTTCTATCATTAGTCTTTAGCATTTATTTATTGTTGTCATTCAGTTCTTTCAGTTGATTCTGACTCTTCATGATCCCATTTGGGGTTTTCTTAGCAAAGTTACTGGAGTGGTTTACCATTTCCCTCTCCAGATCATTTTACAGATCCAGAAACTGAGGCAAACAGGATTGAGTGACTTGCCCAGGGTCACACAGCTAAGAAGTATCTGAGGCTGGATCTGAAGTCATGATTCCAGGCCAAGCACTCTATCCACTATACCACCTAGATGCCTTGTAAATTAAAATGAAAGTATAATGTTACCATGCTGTATTATTTAAATTAATTTCCCTAGACACAAGGTTTCTTTTAACAAAACCAGCCTTGCAGGAGTTTTGTGCTCCTCAGGATTAGATTTGTGATGTTTCTGGAAGCTTAAGGAGGAGGAGGTCCCAGTGCTGTCACAGCTACAGGGCTCTCAAGTTGAATCTGGAGTCGGATTGTGTGAGGGCTACAATCACATTCATGTGATCCCCTTGTTTAGACACACCCCTGCCTTCTCCCCAGCCACATTATGTCGCCTCTCTGCTATTGGGTGGGGAGCCATCCTTGAGAGATGATAAAACAGGAAAGGTATGGCACACCATCCTGAGGTATGGCAAGGTATTCCAAGGTCTGAAGCATTTCCAATATCTATTGTGATGTCTGATAACAAAATATCTGACAAGTCTACCTTCTTGGAATGTAACCTCTTTGTTAATGGAGGCTTTATTGCATATGCTATAAATAGTGAAATTCTTCCAGGCAGTGAACTAGGACAAGTATGTGAAAAAGCTAGCTATTAGAAAATACTTGTGTTGGGGTGGCTAGGTGGTGCAATGAGTAGACCACTGGCCCTGGAGTCAGGAGGAACTGAGTTCAAATGAAGTCTCAGACACTTAACACAAAAACTAGCTGTGTGACCTTGGGCAAGTCACTTAACCCCAATTGTACTCCAAAAAAGAAAATGCTTGTGAATTTCCACTGGTGCCTACATTCTCATGGGAAAGAGCAACTTAGAAGGAAAGACTTAGCTCCATGTTTAGAGTCAAAGAAATATTAACACATGGGAATACTTCCAGTCTTAACAACATGGGTTTCAGTAAGATATTTTCCAGACTTTCCAACAATATCCCTGTGGGCAAAAGGGAAAGATATGAGTTAGGTAAGAGTATAATCAGTTAGACTTAGATATTATTTAATGATTAGACCCCAAGGGTGCTGATTAATAGATGAATGAAGAAGTATGCTATAGAAGAAAGAGCACTGGAAATGAAGGTAGAAAGCCTGTGTTCAAAGTACCTAGCAAAGCAAATATCTGTGTGAAATGTGTTGTTCAGTCATAGTTCAGGAGTGTCCAACTCTTTGTGAACCAATCTGGAGTTTTCTTGGCAGAGATACTAGAGCTGTTTGCCATTTCCTTCTCCGGCTCATTTTACAGATGAGGAAACTGAGGCAAACAGGGTTACGCGACTTGCCCAGGGTCACACAGCTAGGAAGTGTCTGAGGTCAGATTTGAAGTCATGATTCCAGGCCAAGCTCTCTATCCATTGTACCACCTAGCTGTCTTGTAAATTAAAATAAAATTATTATTCTATCATGCTCATGAGGAAACTGAGGCAAGCAGGGTTGAGGGACTTGCCCAGGGTCACACAGCTAGTAAGTCTGAATTTAAGTCTGAATTTGAACTCAGTTTTTCCTGACTCGATGTCATGCACTCTTTCTACTGCACCAGCTAGCTGTCCCTATGTGAAATTACATTTAGACTACTTCACCAGTGAGTTTCATTTTTCTCACCTGTAAAATGTGTACTGGAGGGATGTTGTCTCTAATGGAGGGACACAGAGATCTATCCTTGTCAAGTTTAAAGATAACTTCAAAGTTTGGAGGGATACGGTATTCCAACTTAAAAGTTCCTTGCACCTGAAGAAAATCTGTTACCATTATATTTTTTGCTATGCTACTTTCTTTCTAGAGAAAAATAGGAACATAGACTCAGAACAGAAAGGAACTGTACAGACCCAGAGTCTGAGACCCTCATTTAACAAATGAGAAAACTGAAGAGTTTAGATGACTTGCTTAGTACAGTGCCTGACAAATAGTAGGCACTTGATAAATGTTTATTGACTGACTCACTAAGTGACCTGTTTAGCGTCACAGAGGTAATACACATAGGGGCAGAAGCAACATTTGAACTCAGGTCCTCTGACTCCAAATTGTTCTTTCCATTGCACTAGTCAAGACATTTGATAATAGAGCTTGAACCTGGTAGTTTCTTGACCTCAAACCAAATAAGATGAAATCAAGTACTGATATACCTAAAGTCTTCCACTCAGGCTTAAAAAAAATAATAAAAAAGATCAGTGAGGATTAAGAAAATGCCATTACATTTGGCAGTGAAGAGATCTTTGGTGACTTGAGAGAGAGAACAGTTTTCAGGTAAATGATGAGGTGAAAAGCCAGAAGGTAGAGTTAAGAAAGGAAATGATGGAATGAATTATACATGACTTCTTCAATTATTTGTAAGACTTTCATATGCAAAAGAAATTAGAGTTCCCAAAATCTCAGAATTTCAGAGTGAAAAGGTACCTCAGCATCCATCTAGTCTAACCCATACCTAAATGTAAATAAAATTCACTGTACTATAAAATACTTGAAGAGGGCAAAGGAACCTCTTTTTGAAGAATTCCAAATTTGCCTCTGAAAATTTAGGCTTAATGCCTTTGCAGCTATTTTAAAGTCATTGTGAAATTAATTAATTAATTTAAAAATCTAAAGAGCTTTGCAATCTGGACCTGAATGTTATCATTCAAAATGCTAAATAACTTCCTCTGTTCCTTATTCTAACACAACCCTCTCTTAAGAGTCCTGTGGCAAAAGCAAGAAGCTAGTATCATAGCAGATGCAAATGGCAAAAACTTGAAGAAATGAGCTTTTTATCTCTTGCCTAAAATGTCTAAGTATGACAGATTGAGACGTTTTATAAATTGCTCTTTTCTAGAAGCACTGGTTTTTCTTAGATTTCAGCTCTAATATTTGATGCATCTATGAGTTTTTTCTTGTACCCATAGACTTTTCGTTTTGACTTGAAAAATTGACTCTATCTTCTACTTTGTTATTGAAAAAAATATGAACAGTGTCATTTTTGAAGTTTGTGTATATCAAAGCAACTTGATACAGCTAATTTTTTTTCTTTCACCATTATTATTAAATGACCACTTACTTGAAACTCAGTGATTTCAGTGCTTTTCCTTATGGTTTCAGTAGAAAAATATATAAGATCAGATCTGCACAGGTGATTGCTGATATTATTTTTTTCCTCTTTTGTGCATTTTTCAGATAGAATCTTTGCTTATTTAAAATAATTTTTTTTAGGGGTGGCTAGGTGGCGCAGTGAGTAAAGCGCTGGTCCGGAGTCAGGATTCCGGTTCAGTTCCGGACTCAGACACTCAACACCCACAAAAAAAAATAATTTAAAAAAAACAAGCTGTGTAACTTTGGGCAAGTTACTTAACCCCAATGGCCCTCCAAAAGACAAAAAAACAAAATAATTTTTTTGCTTTATTCTCTTTCTGGGCATGTCCGCATTTGAAAGTTTGAGAAATCGCATGTTTTAAAAAAATTTTTCTCCATTATTTTCATGGGAAAGTTATGGTTTATTAGAGATATAATGAAAAGTAACCAAAAGGTCCAGTGTCATGACAGCAGCCTGAGCCAAAGCACTGCCTCAGTCCCCTTTCGTTTTGGCAGAGACTTAAGTCTCCTGGGAAAATGATGGGTTTTGCCCCAGCAAGCTGCTTTATTTCAGTGGAAGATTTTAAAGAGAACCGTGACATCCTTCCATGTTAGAAAGTTTGTCATCTAATGTCAGCAGGGGAAAAATTCAAACACTGAAAAACTGAGGCATATTCTCTGTAAATTGCTGTCAGAGAAGTGAATTTATAAAACTTTAAAAAAATACTTGGAAATTTATACATGAACATATTCCTAAGATCTGCACATCATCAGACAGCTAGAACCTATTGAATTTAAGGAACAATTATACTAAGTTATACTGAGAAACAGTTAAATACTTCCTACCTATTGGGTTTTTTTATAATTCTCAAGAGAAAATATCATATTAATCTCTGGAATTTTACCTATGTTCTTTGAGTCAAGTGATAAGGAATGGATTAAGAAGGGTTGAGCTGGGGAAATGAGAGATGAAAAAAAATCACTGATGAAAACAAAGGAAATTGTTAATAAAGATTTTGTGAGCATAAATACTTCTTTGAAAAGGGACCATTGATCATGACAGAAGCTTTTATTCAGATTTCTAATATTTATATGTCTGTATACAAATTTTGTTGTTCAGTTGTTTCAGTCATGCCCGACTCTTCATGAACCCATTTGGGATTTTCTTGGTGAAGATACTGGAGTGGTTTGCAATTTCCTTCTTCAGTTCATTTTAAAGATGAGGAAACTGAGGCAAACAGGGTTAAGTGATTTGCCCAGGGTCACACAGCTAGGAAGTATCCGAGGCCAGATATGAATTCAGGAAAATGAGTCTTCCTGACTCCAGGCCACACTATCCACTATACAACGTAGCTCTGTGTGTTTACATATATACACACACACATGCATATAGATATATATTTATATGCATATGTGTATAAATGTGTGTATATTTCTATATATGAAAATATATGTGTGTCTATATTTATACATGTATATATATGAAAATATATACATATATACACATAGCTTCATGTGTAGAGGATTTAATGAGCCTTTAGGTTTTACAGAAAAGGCATATTTGAAAACAAAAAAAACTCTAGGTGAAAAATTGAAATGGATAACTTAAAACTATTGCTTGAAATCCATGGCCTTACTCATAATGTATCTTCTTTCCTCTCCCCACAATCAACTGTAACCCATTTCTGATCCTTAATTTCATTATATAGCTGATATAATTGAAAATTGCACCATGTGAGGATTAATTGAAGGAATAGGGATGTTACCCTGGAGAATAAAAATAATAGTAGGATTTATAGAACACTTTAAGATTTTCAAAGAGTTTTACAAATATCTTATTCTATACTCACAACCCTGAGAAAGAGTTGCTATTATTGTCCCCATTTTATAGATGCAGAAAATGAAGCATAAGTGACTTGCCCGGGGTCACGTCACTAATAAGTACCTTTTACAGATAAAGATGAGGCAAGCATCAGTTAAGATTCTCTAGGGTCATAGAGGGAGGAAACTTCTGAGGCAAGATTTGAACTCATGTCTTCCTGACTCTCTAGGCAGGCACAGCATTCTATCCACCGCACTACCTAGCTGCCTAGATAAGAAATAACAGAAGACAAGGTAGCTAGCTGTCTTCAAGCATTTGAAGGTCTGTCATATTGCTTTAGAACTTGCAGAGAGTCAAATTTACCCCCATTATATATAAAGATTTCCCAGTGAGCAAAACTATCCATAAGAGAAATGGGCTCCCTTAAAATTTAGCACCACTGGAAGATTTTGAGTAGAAATTGCATGGAAGCTTACTGGAGATGTAGAGAAAGTTGTCTGATAAAGGCTAGAATCAATAACCTTTAAGGTACCTGCCATCTCTGAAATCCTGTTGTTCTTCTGTAAGTTTTGAGATGAATAGCATATAGGACCTTGATGCATAGTACATAATGAAGTCAATAGCATTCTTCACATTAAACATATGAACATTGTAGACACATTTTTACCGTGCTGATAGAGTACAGCCACTAGGACATTTGCTTTATCATTACTAAATGTTTGGGGATGCCTACACTGAAAAATAGGATAATAGTAACCATCGTGTTATTACAGGATAAAATTGTCTACACTTTATGAACCTCATTACTAGTTGTAAGGATGTACCCTATATGTTGAAGTTAGGTTTTGTGGGAGATGCTGGCCTCAACGTGTATTGTGAGAGGTTTATACTCATGGGAGATTTAGTACTGGAAGTCAATATACAGAATCAGTGTGCCTGAGTTATTCAAAGTACTGTGATAGCATTTTTGGAGCTTAATGCCCTGGTGTAAAAGAATCGGTATGTTCAGGCTGAAATTTGGACCTCTGGTATACACATTGGTACTCAATGCAAGGGGTAGTAGACTGCCATGTTCTCTTTGTCCTAATGCAGTGTTACAGTCTGGATAGATTCTGTATTTCGTAGACTAATTGAATATTAATTAACTCCTAAAATCACTTGTGAAGGAAGAGTGCATACCCAAGACAGGCACCAGGAGACCAAAGGCCTGTGGCTCAAGTAATACCAGCAAGACCAGGTATAATAGTCTCTCTTACCTCCAAGTCAAATGTAAAACAGAGCCAGTGAAATTTATTTTTTTACAGTTTAACAGAACCCAGATATGACTGTTTTAGACTATTGCATGAAGTAGCAGAGAGCATGCCATTTATTGCCCCTGTTAATAAAGTGAAATAAGTCATTTCCATTCTCTGTTTAGCCCTGAAGCATAATTTTATCATCAGAATTGTACTAATTTTCATCTTCCATGCTGCTATAATTAAATGTCTTTTCTGTACTGTATTACTATAAAACTGATTGAAATTTTGTGTTTGGGCTGAGTAATATGGGAATCTCAAAGTAAGAGTCCCTGCAGGTCTTACCAAATATGTTTTCAAATTTAATTATTTTTTTTCAATATACTGCCCATATACAAAGAGGTTGCTGTTTGCACTTGTTAAAAGAATGTTCACTTAGAGTTGATTTTCCTACACACTCAGAGAATTCTAAAATGTTCCTTTGGGGTTCAGTTGCAATGAAAGACTTCTTTTCTCCATTTGAACACAAAATGGGTTCCACACCGAAGATCTTGACCTCATAAACACCAGGCTTCAGCCAAGTGAGCTTGCCAGATTGGAGAGCTTTAATTAAGACATTAACAATTCAGATAACCCACCTTAATCCTTAATAGGCCAAAAATGGATCTGGGTAGTATTGTCATTCAGGTTCCTTTAACAGCTTTTAAAAAATGTCCATTTGAAGTGGTTGAAAAGTTTACCTGGGAAAATATTAATTTAAGAACCAGAAAAATATACATTTGCTAATATTTTGTGCAGTTGTGATGAATAATTACCTCAATGGATATTTGAGAATAAGCCACAATTTCATTCAGACTGAAGTCATAATATTTGACCATAATTAAAACATTATTTATGGATAGTTATAATTTAAATATTAAAAAGTAATCACAGAAACTGGACAGAGCATATCCTTCCAATTCTAAATACCTACCTGTATTTTACTTATTACTTATTTACTTTCATAAAGATGTTGAAAATTGGGTTCATGAAAATGTAGACTTCTTTAGTAAAGAGAAACATAATTGACCAGACACAACGTGTACCAATGGCATAGATTACTTACTCTGTTGACCAAGTGAAGGAAAAAATGTTAAACTTGGATTCAAGAAAGAGTGCGGGTTCAAATCCTAGCTCAGAAACATAATAGCTGTGTAACTATGGGGAAGCCACCGAACCCCTTTGGAGCCTCAATTTCCTCATCTATAAAATGTGCATAATACTACTATTAGTACCTTTGTTGTCAAGAGACAGTGTAGCATAATGAATAGAGGCCTGGAGTGGTCTTATAGTCAAGACCACTTGCATTTAGGTAACCTCCTCACACCTCCTCACCTCCCACATACACACACTTGCTGAGTGACCTAGGGCAAAGCACTTCTTCCTTCAGTATTGCCTAAGCAACTTTCTTAACACTTTATGTGTAAAATACTTTGTAAACCTTAAAGACATATAAAAGCAGCAGCAGCAGCTAGCATTTATTAAACACTTTACATATATCTTACTTTATCCTCCCAATAACTCTTGAAAGTTAGGCACTATTATTCTTCCCATTTTACAGATGAGGCAACTGAAATGGACAGTGGTTAAGTGGCTTGCTCAGGGTCACACAGCTAGTCTCCGAGTCAGGATTTAAATTCAGATATTCTTGCTTTTGAGACTAGCCCTCTATCCACTGTGCAACCTAGTTGCCCCTGTATGTACATAATATATGCATGTGTGTAGACACACATATATATTATAATTCATAAGTTATGTGTGTATATATTTTGTATATACACATGCATGTCAGCTGCTATTATTTAACTAGAAAGAGATCTAGTTTGTAGAATGCCTGAGTATAGCTTAGACTCTGTTATTTTTTCCAATGTTTATTGAATGTGTGTACATTCCTTTCAAAGAAATAGCAGTGTAGGGATCTAGTCTACACCTAACTTAGTATTGATTTGGACAAATACACTATGTCTATTCAAAAGAGGTTTTAGGATCTTGTACTCTTTGGACATTGTGAATTGTCTTAGATCTTGACAAACACAAGCTAATCCTGGTGGTTTTTACTAGATTATTTATTTGCCTTTTCATGATAGTCTAATCTAGGAATGTGCTGGAGACATCTTGAACCAGCTAGCAAGTGCCAATTGTTTAATTTTCAGTGTAAGTATTTATACCTTGAAAGCAAATAAATGCCACAAATCAGGGTTTGATTTTTTGTAGTCTCTAGACTTAAAAAATTAATAGGGAAAATATTAATAATGCAGATTAAAATTTTAAAAGACACTTTAAAATGTGTCATGTGTGCCTTTTTCCCATTACCAGACCTGCTTGTTAAACATTTAGCAACATGACACTAATCTAAGCTTTAAAATTTTGACTGTGTTAAGTAACATTCTAAGTATTTCAGATAGTAGCAGTGTTATTTTTGCAATAACACGTATCTATGTGGGTCAGAAATGTGAAAAGTAAAGAAACAAATCTAGATAGAATTTTTTAAAAAACTAATTGTAGATGTCATATGTAACATATGGGCAACGTGCATAGGTGTTTCTCATACATTTTATTCCTAAAGAAAAAAAAATCTGGCTAATATCTTCAGAGAAAAAAGTAAGTTCATGAATTGCATTTCTAATGTCTTTTATTCAAAAGACAAATTGCTTACAGCTTTCTATATTATTTAAAACCCTTACTAAATGAAAGAATTTTTGTTTTCTAATCAGTCAACATTTATTAAATGTTTGCTATGTGTCCAACACTGTGCTAAGTGCTAAGGATACAAAGAAAGGAAAATGCCCAGTCCCTTCCCTCCAGGAACTCATATTCTACTAGGAAGGACAATATGTAATTTTCAATTTTATGCTAAGTAGCTAAGTTTAACAAATATAACTTTATATGCTTCAATCCCTAAAAAGTAAGAAGATTTAATTTATTTAAAATAGAAGGCTAAACAGAAGTAGAATTTATTAATTTGTTGTGTGCTGAGCTAACTATAGGCACCTATGACATTTTTTCTACTTGTGTTTTTAAGTTTTGTCTATTTAAAAGCTAAAATTTTATTCAAAAACATTTATTAGATGTCTACATTGTTCAGGGTACCTTGCTAGGTGCCAGGAATATAGAGATGAAAAAAAGATATAGTTCTTTCCCTTGAGAAAATGAAATTCTACTGTAGCATTAATTTTTTTTTTACATCTCCAAAATGTGAATAGTGTCTATGTTCTGCTGTATCTCATTTTTGCCATAAGATGATGATGTCTTCTCAATGATGGGGATAGAAATGAAATCTTAGAACAAAAATAAAGTATTTTTTTGCATTCATAGCTATGTTCATTCATATTTTGGTGGGGGAGAAGAGGCCATATTCCAAAAACTAGTACTAGATTAGTGAATCATACAAGCATATGTATATATTTCCTACTGTCTATCATAATAAAAAATTGTCATTTTTTGAGTGAGTTTTTTTTTTAATTGAGGATGATTAAGAACCTAGAACCATAAGTATTTACATAATCTCTCTTTTTTTGGTCACATTTTTAATGCTAGATTTAGCTTCCCCTACTGTGTATCATATAACAGCTGCTTCACTTTGCCATCAGATCAAGTTACTCATGAAATGCAAAGTAATTTTAATATAAACTTTAAAAAATCAGTAAAGAAGACAAAGCTCCTATGGAATAATTACTAATAATTCATTTTAAAGTTAGAGTGACTTTGGTTTGTTCATTGTTTTAAGCTATCCCTACCAATTCTTTAGTCATCAAGTCATCCATAAATCCCCAGGCTTCTACAGAGTATATGGAACTCAGTGAAGAATGAGTATAACTTTTTCATCATTAAATCAAAGTTGCTTCATGAGTGATCTTACAGAAGTCACACAAATAAAGTCTTGCTAAGTTGAGCTCCCTTGATTTTTTGGATGACAGCTCTATTCCAGAAAGTTAATTTGCTGAAAGGCTTTCTCATTAGTTTGCAGTTTTCCTGGTTAAATAGGTATGCACAACTCAATTAGACCAAGTCACTAGATGTTTATTAGGCTTCTCCAATGTGGAAGACACTGTGCTGAGTACTTCAGGTAATATGGGGATGAAGAAGACATGGTCCGTGACTTCTTGGTCTAGGAAGGCAGAACCAGAAAGCAGAAGTTGCCATCAGATTTTAATAGGTGTAATAAAATATAGTCAAATCCTAGCAACTGGGACCGTCCATACATGGAAAGTGCTGAATTTGCCATCATCAGTGGTGAATTAGTGGTGGAGACATAAGTGGAAGCATGAGTTTAGGTATAGGCTGGCTTAAATGACATCTCAGTTTCCTTCCAATTCCAATAAAAGTCTGATTCAATAAAAGAGCATCAGGGAGCTATAGCCAAATTACTTTGGGGTATCTGAGAAATGAGAGATACTTCCCTCTATTTGGATCAGGATTGTCTTCACAGAGGAAGCAACATTGAACCTAGCCCTTGAGAGATAAGTTAAGATTTTCAACAGGCAGGGATGGATGGAGAGAAGAAAAAAACCAAGGTGATTACTAAGCATAGTGGAGAGCAGGAGCAAATACTGTGAAAGATGGGTAGTACAAATAAGTATAATATGTGAAGGAAAATACAATTATTGGTCTCCTCCCTGGTAGCCACCCTCCCCCACCAAAGACACAGAAAAATTTGATGTAGGCATTTTTTTGATGTAGGCATTTGGTACAACTTTTATTCATTGCTCTAAAGGAATGGGTCAGAGTGACTCTAAATCTAACTCAGCTGGGATTTCGACCACTTCTGTAGGCAAGACTGTATCGTTTTCACATCTGTTTGGAATCATTGATGTATGTCTATAATGGGCCACACAAAACAATTTGGTTGAGGCAGAAAAGTTGGCTATAATCAGTTGATACACTTTAAGTGCTAATATCTGGGATGTATATGGTTCAGAATGTGAATTAAAGTGTCAATAGCTTTATTAGAATTACTTATTTAAAACCAAATTATTTTCAGACAGTGTATAAATTAGTATTTCTACATATTTTGTTCATAACATATATTCATTTTAATGATTCCTCTCACATAATTTGTCTACCTTTTATCCTGTCTTTTCTCTTTCATTTATTCACTTTAAAACATTAGTTACCTTGACATTACACTGTCATTTGTATTGAGGGAACTGAGCTATAGTCACACATATATTATGAAGCCAGATATTGTAATCATTTTAAACTTGAACTATGATTTCAAAAGTAGAAGTAGTTATAATGGTTTGATAACCTCATGTGGAAGATATTGTACATTACTGAATGCAAAAAAGCAGTAGAATAGCTTTCCTATATTTTAGTTAATTGTGATTTGGAAATGATGTTAGAATAATGATTTTTTTTAAATGGAAACAGTTTAATTTGTCTTTGCCCATCTATGAATTATCTTGCACCCATTAAGCAATATCTTAATATGCTATTGGATATCTTCAAATATCATAGGAAAATAATATTTTCCTATTACAAAAGATCTTATCTGATGGTAACCTACAGTAATAACACATACAAGACTACTCAAGCTATCCTGTTTAATTTGATAGGATTTGATAGAAAGGACTAGCACTCACCATGATAGAAGTTATGACCATCACCACAGTCACTATGTCATCAGCCTTGTAAAAAATATTCACAGGATAGACTGTGCTCAGAAATCAGCGCCCCCTACACACACAAAATTCATCTACAGGGTCAAGATCAGTGATTTACTCTTTTATTAGTTATATCTAACCTTCTGATTGTCCTATTTTGAAATATGTCATTCCTCTAGAAAAATAAGTCTCAGACAACTATTTTTGCTCCTGAAAATCTTTTCTCTTTTCAGTTAGCATTGAGTCTGAGATGGGGTCACAATTTGGTTTGACACTAAATAAATTGATTTGGACAGTTTTCATTTTATTATATTGGTCTGGCCTTATCCATGAGTAATTAATATATCTCCAATTATTTAGGACTAACTTTTATTTCCACTAAGAGCATTTTGTAGTTTAATTATCTAGCTCCTGTGTGTCTTACAGAGTCCTAAATATTTTACACATTTTATGGTTATTTTGAATGTAATCACTTTTTAAAAACCTCTTCTGGCCATGTTTTGTGGGATATACCCTGAAGGGTTGATGATTCCAATAATTTTGGAAATGGTAACTCTGGTTAAGTTCAGTTCACTCCTTTGGATTCTGTAGATGTCTGCACTATCCTATCCTTTCAGAAAGTATAGTTTTCTTTATATTTTGCATGTTGGCTGAATCTTTCACTAGGAAATTCAAAAGGGATAAATGTGAAATCTTGTACTTGGGTAGAAAATAATCAAGTTCATAAGTATAAGATGGAAGAGACATACATAGGTAATAGTTTTTCTGTAAAATGCCTAGGGACATTAGTGAACTATAAACTCCATATGAGACAGCAATGTGGTATAGCTGCCAAAAACCAAAATATGATCTTGGGCTACATTAAGAGGAGCACAACCTATAGGGAGGTGATGGCCCCACTTTTCTCTGCCCCCATCAGACCTCATATGAAGTGCCATGTTTAGTCCTGGACCCTGTGGCTACAGAAGGATATTGTTAGCCTGGATTATCCAAAGGTGGGTCAACTAGGGAGGCAAAGGGCCTTGAATTCATGGTATTGTGGGAATTATTTGAAGAAACTTGGAATGTTTAGGCTAAAGAACACAAAATGCATTGGAGACCTGATAGCTTGTCTTCAAATATCTGAAGGATTGTTACATAGAAGAGGGATTTTTAGGCTTGTTCATTAGACCCCAGACAGCTGAAGTGGGAACAATAGGTAGAAGTTTTGAAGAGATAAATTTAGGCTTTAAGGCAGGAAAACCTTCCTAACAATTAGAGCAGGGGTAGGGGAAACTGTGACCTCAAGGTCCCATGTGGCCCCCTAGGTCCTCAAGTGCAGCCCTTTGACTGAATCCAAACTGCACAGAAGCGTAGGGCAATGGGTGACTTGAGAGTTGGTGGATTCTTCTTTTTAAAAGTGTTTGAGCCAAGAGTGGATTATCATTTGCCAGATTTGTTAAAGTAGGGATACTTTTTGTGGATGGGTTGTATCAAAGGATTCTGAGGATGCAATAGAGAGTGGGTCTGTCATTTCATTGGCTTAGGGAACTCCTAGGTAAGTAAATTGTTTCTTTCATTGTAGGTTAATAAATTCCTTTTATAATCTTAGAAAGCTGACTAAAACAGTGGAAAATTATGCTACTTTCCCAGGGTCACACAGCCAACATTTGTCAGAGGCAGAACACATATGTATGCACATACATACACACATTTATACATGCGTATATTTAGTATATATATATACATACATTATGTTTGTATATACGTGTGTATATACACACACATACACACATAAACACGTTGATAGATAAGGTGGCCCCAAAGTGATTTCACAATCACAATATTAATAAATAATATCCAACCATGTTGTAAAGTCATGAAATCTCACTGTAATATCACTTAAGCAAATACCCACTTTAAGCTTTATTCCCATGGAATTGACCCCATAGCATCATTTTACATCTTCTTTTTACAGACTAAACTAACTTTAGAAAAGATATTATGCCCATAAGTCCTGAGTCAATCTGTTGTTTATTCTATTTCCCGTACTACCTTCTGTCTTTCAGCTTTGTAACAGAAAGTATAACTTCTCTAGGTCTGAGGGTACTCATCTGTGAGGTAGGACTAGGTGAACTCTAGGTCCTATATGACTTACCAAAGAAGTTAACATATGTAAAATACATTTCAAATTTTAAATATTATATAAATGCTGCTATTAGTGTTCTTATATGAATTGCTTAATTCTAAAGTATGATTTTCTTCTTGGGACCATTTTTCCTGGAAGAAGACATATCTAAATTTAATAAACTAATTTAGTAACAAAAGTATTCTGTAAGAGGTGAGAAAATTAGTCATACCACCTTTTTATACTAATTGATAATTAGCAATGCAATGGTAAGTTTGTTGGAGGCTAGGTCAGCTCTTCTACCCTCAGTATTATACTCTTGACATAATTGAAAGAAAAAGAGAAATTCCTTACCTGTTTATTTTTTGCTTTTCAATGGGTGTATTCCTCTAAATAGCATTTGTTAGATGTAAATATCTAAAAAGATTTTCTTGATTCATCTCTGCCTCATGGCTTCCCTGACTTTTTTCAAATCTCAACTGAAGTCCCACCATTTGCAAGAATACTTGCCAGTCCTCCTTCATCTAAGTGCCTTCCCTTTGACATTACTTCCCAATGTGTACTCTTTTATACAACTTATTTGTACATAGTGGTTTGCTTGCTCTCTCCACCATAAGCCTACGATCTGCTTGAGAGCAGAGAATGTTTTGTTTTGTCTTGCTTTTTTTTTTTTGTAACCACGGTGCTTAGCACAAGGTTAAGTTTCTGTATTTTTGTTTTATTGTGTTTTTGGGTGGGAGACTAGAGTGAATTACAGTGAAAACTAGAAATGGCTATACAAATACAGGGGATGTTTCTGGTTATTAATTCCTGGGATTTGGGAGTGGACTATTTTAACACTCAGATACTTATTACTGTATGTTCACTAAGCTTACTCCCTCCTCCATGACTTTATTCATGCATTTCCCTCCACTTGAATGAACTTCTCCTATCTACTTTATGTAGATCCTATATGTACCTAGTTATCTACATGTTATCTACATGTTATCTACCCAATTATAATGTGAGTTGACTAAAGGAAGGAACTATTTTTTTTAACTTTCTTTGTATACCCAGCATTTAAGTTCTGTGCCTGGAAGACAGTAAGTGATTAATAAATGCTTTTTTAAAAAATCAATTGATAAGGGCGTCTAGGTGGTTCAATGAACAGAGCACCAGCCCTGGAGTCAGGAGGACCTGAGTTCAAATCCAGCCTCAGACATTTAACACTTAGTAGCCATATGACTTTGGGCAAGTCACTTAATCCCAATTGCCCTGCCTTCCCCCCTCCAAAAAAATTTTTAATTGATTGATCGATCTTCTTCTCTAATTCAGTGGTCATACAATCTTTGAAGGCCTAGCTCAAGCCCCACCTTCCTCATGAAACCTCTCCTCTGTGTTCTAGTCCCCAGAAATCATATACAATATTAATGCAGACCTTGGAGGTCATCTAGTTCATCTGACCCTGTCATTCATTTTACAAATGAGGAAGCTACAGCCAACAGGGTTGAAGTGATTCACACAGGGTCCTCAAAGTTAGTAAGTGATGGAGCCAGAATATGGATTCATATCTTGTGACTTCAAGTTCAAAGTTCTCTTTGGCCATATAGTCACTACCACACTCTCCTGCCTTCTCTGGATCCCTGATCCATGAACCCTTGCACTTTAGTATAGGCTATATTGTACTGACTCTGTTCTCTGAGCATTTTTAAATATATTATTTTCCTTTTAAAATCATAAGATCTCAAGGGCAAAAACCTTGTCTTCCTGCTTCTTTGCCTATCTCTCTTCAGCAAGAATGAATGCAGCTCTAGTTTTATAAGAGGACCCTCTTAATAAATTCTCATCGACTTGAGTTAAATGTTGCTTAGTGACCAGGACATTTTTTTAAGGAAAAAGGAAATAACAATAAGGCTCTTAGTGAACAGAGATGATCTGAGGAGCTTTTCTGTAGCATAAGAATGGTAATATCTAGACCTACTGGACACCCAATTGCAAACTGAATGCTTTATAAATGGTACCCTTGTTAACTTTTCAGCACACATGTAGAAGCATCTGAGTCTGTGTCCAAATAGAATAAAACTATAAATGAGATGTTATAGAATGGGCCACATGGCGGAAAGGGTGGTTAAAGAACATCACATCACTTAGTTATTTGGGTACTGAAGCTTTTAGCAGTTCCAGAGAGTGAACGTAGGTGGCTATTAGGTCTCTGACAAAGCAATTATGTCCTAGACACATATGCCTGGAGCTGACCTGACATTTGCTTCTGGAGAGTTGTCATAGCAGCAGCAAACTGAATAGAGCTGCTTGAGACTACTGCCCACTGCTTGCTCTGGGGGAAAAGAGATCTCCTGTAATGCAACACTTGTGAATATTAATAGAATTGCTTATGTGTTGCTCCTTGGGAGAGGTTGCCATTCTGTATGTTACTAGTTTTGTGTTTGATTTTAAAATAGTCACTTTTTAAAAATTTAAGAGCATTAATAATTATCTCCCTCTCCAGAGAGTTTGCAGCACCATTCACCAGAAGTGGTTACCAAGGAACCAAGGTGCTGTTCCTTGGTGAGATGTCTCAAACAGTTTGAACAAAAGAATCCAGATGCTGTGAGCTGGGTGTCCCATGTAGTCTGTGTTTCTATTAGGTTAATATTCTGTTTTCTTCTGCCCTGCTCTCTTTTTTGTTTTTCTCTGCTGCTTTTAGAAGAGAATTTATATGAGCAAGCAATAATCATGCATATAAGTTCACGCATGGACATAGATAATAAAATAAAATGCATGAGAGAGAAAAGAGAGAGACAGAGAGAGAGAGAGAGAACTTATTAGTATGATTTGTGGATCATTAGAAAATAATTTGGGCATTTTGACATTGTGTCTGTTCTATCCCACAATATTTGGCATTATTATGGACTTGTCATGCAAAAAAATCCCACTGGAGAGAACTAAAATAGAAACTACTATAAGAAGCCTATTATTGAAATCAGTCATAATTTTATAATGTAGGCATAGAGTATAAATGCTTAAATAAATTGGAAAAAAATGCAAAGCCATTTTGCAGGAAATTGGTTTATGCCTCAAGGGCAAAGAAATTGTAGGTTCATCTAGGGCCATCATATCTAAACAAAACAGAGAGGATCCTGGTTCTTTGTAAGGAAAGATAGAATTGCAGCCTCAACACTGCCATTAAAAATGACTTCTGAAACTTGCCATTTCTCAGTTCTTCTCTGAAGGCTGGTTCAGGCAATAGGAAAGAGAACAGAGGTTTGTGATGGTAACTTCATCTACCGTTGTTCATGTTCACTTCTGAGATAAAGCAAAACAGTTTACTTGGGTAAAGTGGTAGCAGCACTGGGCCCTGAGTCAAGAAAAACCTAGATTTGAATCTTGCCTTTTATATTAGTCATAAAAAGTGAGATCTTTTGCCAAGAGTTCTGCCTTCTCCCTCCTTATCTTACATCATTCAGTTGTCTTTCCCCACTGTCACCTCTTTTACCCCTATCCCATATAAAGAGGTCCCTTCTTGCCAAATCAAGCTGCTTTGTACGCTCTCTCATTCTTGTGCCCTCCGGTCTACCCCAGCAGATTGCCCTTTTATCATCATTAGACTTCCTCTCTAATTTTTTCTCTGCTGCCTACAAACACGCCCACATGTCACCACAATCTTAAAAAAAAAACAACTCTCTCTTGATTCAAGCATTTCTGGTAGCTATTGTCATATATCTCCTATCCTTTATCTCTGGAGCAAAAGTAAATAAAAGTAATTTTCTGTTTTCTTGAGACTTTATTTCTGATGGCTGCTGTATGTATTATGGCTGCAGTTTTTTATTGCATGGATATTGTTAGAAGGTTGGCAGTGCATTTTATTTCCATCCTAAACTTAGTACAGGAAAGAAGTAGGATTCAAAAAGAGTTTTGTCTTTATGATATGGAAACTCACCAGTCAGTGACCCTTGAGCAGAATGAGAAAATTTGCCACCATAAGAATAGCAGGGATGGGAATGAGATGCTACTTGAAGTATTTAACAAGAAGCTTTTCTGATTAGGGAATTTAAAGGTTGTATAGATTTCACTTCTACTACAGTCCTGCGCCCTTTGCTGTTGCATTATGGAAGTGACGCTGTTGAAGGCTGTATCAATGGAGAACAGATTTTATGAAATCCTGTCAAGGCAGAAAGACTCCAAATACAGGCCCAGAGTGTCTTTTAGCTGAGTATCAGGGCAGCTAAGTGTAGAGATGTATATCACCAGATTGGTGGCAGGATAATAAATTTTTCTGCCACAGAAAATTACGAAGATCATTTACTAAGTTGTGGAAGTGTTGCAATTCATATAGATGAAGGAGTACCCATGCTAACAAAATCACAGCTATGTGAAGCTCTGAACAAGCATGTGCTTCAAATAATAACCTATTGCACTTGCCAACTCCCCTCCCACTTTCAACTCAACTCAGTAACTCGAAAGGATTTGTGAATTCAAGTGAATGTTCCCTCCAATGAGGCATACTGCAAATCATCTCTGCCTACCTCTCCAGTGTAATTCTCATCCATTCCTTCTCATAAGTTTGTCCCAAAAAATCATCTGATATGTTGAGGCCTTCCTTGCTTTCTCTTAACAGGTATCACAAAGATATCCCTAGGGCGTAGTGGCTTTCTACCGGTTATCTCTTGTTCTCATCTTATATTGGTTGGTACGTAGGTAGAGAGACAGATAGATAATTTACTAAGCACTTATTATGTGCCAGAGTAAACTCTAAGCATGTAAATTTAAGCAAAGAAGACAGTTCTTGCTTTTAACGAGTTTATATTCTAATGGGACAACAGAACACTTAAAGGAGAACTGTGAAGAAGGTGGAGATAGAGATGGTCAGAAAGTGGTATGGAGCCATGATTCCAAGCAAGATGAGGCCAAAGCTTATCTATAATAACCCAGTATTGCTGGGACAGAATCAACAATTCAGGAGAAGAGGTTACAGGATCAGAATGATGACAAATATGCTGGTAGCATGATGTGCATATGACCAATTTAAGTAGCTTTCTTTTTCAATAATACATTTCTTCGATGGCATCATTTGCTGCGGTCCTTTTTCATAGTTCATAGTATCCTCATGGATAACTTTAAGGGAGCAATTTTGGTTGAATGATAAAGTCAAAATGAAATTACCAAGAGTTTGAAAAGGAGAGGAGAGTAAGTGGAGACACCAATTGTAGACGGTCTTTTCAAGGAATTTAGATACAGAAAAAAATGAAAAATTTACTGTGATGGCTAATGGTAATGGGAAATCGTGAGTGAGGTTTTTTTTGTTTGTTTTTGTTTTGTTTAGCATGGGGGATAGAAGAACATGGTTGTATTATTATGGAGTATATTACTCCCAGAAAAATTTTACATAGACAGAGAAATAGATATATGAGTCAACAGTTATGCATACACTCATACATATTCTTTTTGGATGAAAGATTTCCTCCCCCGCCCCCAACAATTTGTGTCTTTAGATACCTTGTGAATTGATTCTTCAACATCCTCAGAATGGAGTCACTTCCTGCATGGATCTCCTCCATGCACTTAGTCCAGCCCAGCTGAACTTCCAGTCTTTGCTGTCCTTGTTGTCATTTATGCCTTCTACATACATACATCTGAAATGGTCACCATTGTCCTTGATGGGGAAAGTTGCTTATATATTTTTTTAATTCTTTTCACATCTTTTCCTTTTAAAAAAAAAATTTATTGTCATCTTCCCAGTTTCATGCTGAAGTGTCCCTGAAATGATTTTGCTTATTTGGTCTTTTCCTAATTCTTTTCAGTTTTATTTAAACTAGTCTTACCCTCCACTGTTCCAGTTTTATGAGACAGATGCCCATAATGTTGCACCATGCTGCTTCATAAGATTTTACAAACATGTTTATACACCAAGCTGGTGGCACCATTGGCTGCCACATCTCTTCACTTGTTGGCTAAGTTTCATACTTACTTATTGACTAAGCACTTTTTAGACTCTTCTGGTCCTCTCATTATTTAATTTATTGATTAATTTATGCCAGTTAAACTTTATATGAAATTAGCATAACTGTTGTATGTCACTTCTTCCTGTTACCAGTATCCTATTGTCAATCATCAATAACTTGCGTAGTTGTTCATTTGGGGGTTGTTTTAATTACACAACACTGATTTTTCTCATGTTTATTCTTTTAGCTTTGTGTTATTATTTTTACCCAATCAAAAATTTAGAAAGTTGGTGATCTCATATACAGACAGCTGATCCAGGAATGATTCCTTTATCAGTAATGAATAATATGATGATTAAAATATGACTAATTTTTTTGTTATTTCATATTTACCATGACCAGGGCCAATTATTTTCTTAAATTAATGAATAATTAAACGAGCACTTATTAAGCACTTACTATATTCTAAACATTTTGTTATCTACTAGGGATACAAATAAAAAAATTTGAAAGTCACTGCTCTCAAGAACTTGAGGGACTAATTCTCATAGAGACAGACAGGAAAATGGTGGCCAGAGAAGTGAGTTCTGCTCTGGAGAGCCACATGGAGAGTGAGTTGATCTACAGGGTAATTGATTTACATTTCTTTTCAGAAACAACAATAATATTGATTTCATTATTGTTCCAAGGCAGAATCCAAAATTGCCTGGGATGGAGTTGAGCAAGGGGAGGAACTGGAAGATAGATGGGAGTGGGGACAGATTTGAGACAGATGTTAATTATGAGGTTATTGCAATAATCCAGGCAACAAGAAATTCGAGCCAGAACTAGAATGGTGAAAATGTGAGTAGGGAGAAGAGGGTGTATAAGACATATATATCATAGAGATTAAAATTATGAGGTGTGGCAACTGATTCAATATGTTGGGCTAAGTAGTTGAAGGTGAAGAGTCATGCTATAAAGTCTTTCTAGTACTTCTAATATTAAACCTCTTTAGTAAAAACTCATTATGTACCTCTTTTAGACTATATGTCATGCTACAGCAGGTCAAAGTGGAGAAAGGCATGCAATCAAAAATTTCTTGCATAAAAAAACCCTTGTTTTGCCAAACTACTTTACCTCAAGGAACAAAACTAAATTTTACAATCATGTTTCTGTTTTTATGATTAGATTACATATTTAAAATGCAAAAGGATTTACTGAATTAGCCAACTGTTTTTATTCATTTTTCTTTTGGGGAGGGGGGGAAATGCAACAAGATATACTTGAAAGAAGCTAGACTCAAAAAGACCTAAGTTTCAATACTATCTCCACCACCATCCACTAACCATTATACCACACTACCTTTCATGTATCATTAGAAGTCTATAACCAAGAATATAAGAATAAGCATTGTCAGTCAAGACTGAAACTAAATATAGCCCTTGTTCTAAAGCTCTGATCAGTTGGGTTACCTTTCTTCTTTTAAAATTCCAAGCTTTTATGTGATTTCTTATGAGCTGCTTGACTCCTTTATCCTTGCTTGATTCAAATAGCATAAGGGACCTTCTTTCTCAGTGATTTCTTACCCCCAAGTATCTCTGCAGCCTGAGCTGAGCTTTTGTACGTCTGTCAGCTGGGGCAAACCCAAGGAAGAAAGAAAACTCAGCGACCAACCAAAGGGTTGGGCATATTTTTGTTTAGTTTCAGCAAGCATATTTTAGTGGGGGGGGGGGGGTAAAGGATTAGGAATCCCCAAACTAAAGTTACAATAATGTTTTATGGGGAAGATATAAAAATGAAAAAAAATGCTTGGCAGTGAGAGTCCTGAAACCCACAGTTCTTGAAAAGCAGTTAAGTAGCTCAGGCATAGAGAACTAGATAGCAAGAAAAAAATACCTTCATCTCAAAATGAGCTGATTACTTGTTGATTAGCCTTCTATGGAGTTCATTGCATTAGCTATTTTTTAAAATTTTTATTTTGATATCTCCTATTTATACAGTATCTTGGTTTATGGATCTCAAAATACTGTAAATGATCAATTCAAAACTTTCACAATCATTGTGTGTGGCAGATGCAGTTGCACACATTCTTCATGTAGTCACACTTGACAGAGAGGCTACGTAATTTATCTAAATTTTTATGGCAATTTTATAGTGGGGTCTTGAAAAAGAGTTGGACCTTGCTACTCTTGTCCCAGTGATCTGACCATTGTACAATTCTCTGGCCACCCCAAGTGCCCAGAATAAAAGAGTCAGAAACAAAAGTCAGTCTTCTCTGACTGGCTTTTCTCTTTCCTTAATTTAGCAGGATTGGAAAACTATGTCTATAAAGAGTTCATAGTATAATAGTAATAATAGCTAGCACTTATATAGGTTTACAAAGGTTTACAAAGCATTTCACAAATTTTATCTCATTTGATCCTCACAACAACCCTGGAAAGCAAGAAATAGTATTATCCCTGTTTTAAAGATCAGAAAACTGAGGCAAATAGAGGTTAAATGACTTGTCTATAGCCACAAAAATTGTTTATAAGGCTAAATTTAAATTCAGGTCTTTTTGACTCCAGGACCAGAACTCTTATCCATTACACCACCTTGCTGCCTCCAAATCAAAGTTATGTTGTTAATTATTAACTGGAAATTTAGGAAGTGTACAGTTAGGACTAATGTTAGCTGCTTGGCTGACTGTTCTGCCTCTGGAAATATGAATAACTTTGCAAACATTCACTAAAACATTTGATGGCAAATTAAGGGAGAGAAGAAGCTGAAGAATCTCAAGGCAGAGTAATAGTTCATAAATGTCATTTTTCACCTGAGCTTTTGAGTTACAGTAGACCAACCCCCCCCCCCCCCATGAGACTGATATGTTCTTCTCAAGTGATAATTTGGTCAATCAGAAGCAGTAGCAGAGAAAGTGTCAGTGCCCATTTCAGTGTCCTGTCCATCCTGTGCCATCTCACAATGTGCACATCTTATAGCACTAGTCTCAACGATCAAAAATCTTAAATCTTTCCATTTATACCATGGGATAGTTTACTTCACCAGTTATGGTCATGGTGTCCTTTCTTGTCAAAGGACAAAGTTAGCGATACCCTCTCCTCTCAGTTAAAAAGAGCATTAATTGATCAGCATCTTTAAAATAGATAATGTCATAGGAAAAATAAGAATCATTAACTAATCTCCTGCTACTATATTAAAATGAAGTAATTCTTATAAACTAAATCCTGAAAGATGTAGATATTTTAATGTCTCGGTGAATGTACTCAAACAATGATTCATTCAACTTGCAGTTATTAAATGCCTGTTATATTTCGCTTCAACAGTATGGAGCAAAGTGATGGACAAGGGAAAAGAAGCTGTGAGAAATCACACAGTTCTTAATTTTTAAGCTAATGCTAATTTCTCTTAATACTCATGTTATCTTTAATGACCAACAAGTTGATATTCTACATAGAGGAAATTAACTACATTCATATTTATGTTCTTGTTATAAAAATACAATGAAAAATGAGTAAATGCTATGAGTAAAAACTCAATTTGTATCCCTACTGCCTTCATTTTATGACTAACATCCAACAGATTGGCAAAAATGTCAAAAGATAAAAATATTCAACAGAAGGGGCAGCTAGGTGGCGCAGTGAATAGAGCGCTGGCCCTGAACTCAGGAACCTGAGTTCAAATCTGGCATCAGACACTTAACACAAAAAACTAGCCGTGTGACCTTGGGCAAGTCACTTAACCCCAATTGCCCTCCAAAAAGCAAAAAAAAAAAAATTAATAATAATATTCAACAGTCAATGAAATTATTATAAAAAGAAAGGCACACTAATACTCCATTGGTGGAACTGTGAACTGGTTCAACCATCATGCAAAGCAGTTGGGAATTAAGCTAACAAAGTGACTAAAATCTCCATATTCTCTAACACAGAGATTTTGCTGTACTTTGGAGGTTTTGTAGGTTTGATTTGAAACCACTTCAGTAAAGCAAGTCACAAGTTGGTTTTTTTTTGGTTTTCCGGTGTGTATAAAAGTTATGTTTATAATGTTACCATAGTCTATTAAGTGTGCAATAGTATTATATCTAAAAAAATTATGTACCTTAATTTTTTTAAATTTAAAATACTTTATTAATTTTGTTTCAAATGTAGATGATTAATGATCCTATTCAAAAATGTATAATAATTAGACATCTTCAGGATTATAAAAATGGACAAACCAATTACAAAGTATTTTGAATTATCTACTATGTACCAATTATCATGTTAGAGGCTATAGCTGGATACTGCTGAATAATTTGTTAAATCAGAGAAAGTAATTCTTGGTTAATCTTGGATTTTGGAAGAAATGCAGCAGATTACAACTGCAGCCATTAAAAACCAATCATTGTGTTTTATTCTACTGGATAGAATAACATATTTTAGAGAGCAGGGACTGCTTTATATCTTTGTTTTCTCATAGCCTCACACAAAAGAAAATGCTTAAGAAATGCTTGTTGAATTAAATTAAAACTGTTTGTGAAGCTCATAAATTTAGTTTGGCGATATTTACATCTGTAAAATAAGCTATTAACATTTCAAAGTTCTGTTTGTGTTTTCTTCCTTGGGGGGAACCCAAATATACTCACAGGGTGTAAACTGCTTTCTAAATGAAAACAAACACACCTAAATTCACAGTAAACACAGGAACTGCTGGTTATGAACTTTGAATAGAAAATAGTTTGAGAGACTGCTTGAGCTTCTCCTGGAGATTACATATACATATATATATATATGTATATATATATATACATATACATATACATATATATGTAAAGCTACGCGGAGGACTGCTGCTATGAACAGTTTTCAAAGTTCTGATTACATGGTATAGCAAACTCTCTATTTATTCAATAACAAATCAGAGCAAAACATTCACAGAAAATCAAGGTACAGCATTCACAATGTTATAATTTACCACAAAAAATCAAAATATAGTATTCAGCATGTCACAACTCAACAACTTATCGTTAAAATGGCCACATAGTTTTCACCAAAGTGGTTACATAGTTTTCAACAAAGTACAATCATTTAGTAACTCAATCATTCAGCCTCTTTAAGGATCCCAAACCAGTACAAAAGTCAAAGTTATCCACCATGGGGTGCAATTAAGTTAAAACTTCAACAGTCACTACACAGTACCCTCTTAAGGGGTAGTGGAAAATATCCTCCCCTAGGTCACAAGTAAATTTCAATTTCATCAGTCACTACTCAGACAATTTCATCATTCACTACTCAGTACCCACAGAGAGGTCTTTTCATCTTGACTCAGGGCAGGCTTTCAGCTCCCATGGTTCCTCTTCCATGGTCCCAGCTCCCACCTGAATCTAACCAACTACCACCTGAGTTCAAAAGCAGATGGCTCCCAGCTCCTTGTCCAGCTCTCCATGCAGTTCCTCCTCCACATTGGGGCTCACAATGTCCAGTCCATCTCAAATCCTTCACAGTCTCTGTTTCTGGGAAGACAAGGCTTAACAAAGCCACAAGAATATTCCTACACATTAACAAAGTCACAACAACATTTGTACAAAGTGCCAGCATCACAGTCATGCTTCCTCAGTCTTTCGCAGCTCCAGCTGGCCCTTGGAAATCCTCAGCAGATCCATCTGGCCCTCAGAAGTCTTCAGCACCATAAGCTCCGTTCTCAAAATCAAAATCACTTCATCCAGCCTCCACGTGGCTTACTCCAAGAAATTCTGTCTCAGTTCTCAATTCTCATTCCGTTTCTCAGTTTTTCTCAATTCTCAGTTCAGTCTTCAGCCCAGCAGCAGCTGCCCTGCCATCACAATGTTTACCCCAGGAAATTTTGTCTGTCCAGCTCGTGTTCTTCCTTATATATGGTGTACCTCCTCCTTGTTCTGCCCCTTCCTGTTACATCAGCAACTTCCTCCCAAGGTGTTAACTACTTCTGTGTTAATTAAATAGTTTAAACAAGGAGTTAACTTGAAACACGGTGCTAAGTTCCTGCTTACTTGCCAATACAAAGGGGTATGGAAGATCTTCAGATTACATTAACATTACAATATATACACATATACTTATACATGTACATACATATGTGTGTATACATGTGTGTACACATATGTGTATATTTGTGTGTACATGTTTTCTAAGAGTTTCTCTCATACAAGTCACAAAATTATGCTTTCCAGTTCTTCCTTTGGCTTCAATAACCTTACCAGTCTGGCCTTCACTGGCAGAGAGGTTAGCCAATAATGCGAATTCAAAGTCATTGTTCTTCTTACTTTATTTCTCTAGCAGCACCCTCCCCTCTACATGGTTAATCTGGGCAAAATAGCTTCCATTCACAGCAGGCTTATGATCACTTTTAAGTATGGACAATTGGCATAAACTTAGCATTGATCCCAAGAGTCTGAAAGGGACTGCTCTTGCTTCAAGAATGAAAGCCCCAGGGAGCTCGATTTCATTTGAAATAATATTCATATCATAACCCTTTTTATTTTTGTTCACAAGAGGCAAGAGGTAAGGAACCCCACCTACTTCTGCAATTCTAGTTTTTCCACAGATTCCTTTAACAGGATACGTGTGATTCCTTAGGCAGATCAGGGCAATCAACTGCAGAGACCTAGACATCAGCAAAATTATTTTAAGTCCATTCTGTAGAACCTCAACAAGTTATTCTAAACTTGGCACATGAAAAGAAAACTTCTCGACACTTGTCATTTTGCTATTCGCAAAGTTGGAGGAAAAAAAGATACTTTAGGCTAAGTTACTAGCACTCACAGCACACCAGAAACACACAGCTGTTAATGGAGCTCAGTAGGTACTTTCACATCAGATGCTCCTTCTGACAGCAGCAGTAACTGCCTCGGCAAAGCTATGTCCCTTAATTTAAAAAAAATGCTTTATTGCTGTAAGAAGCTACCCATCATCCAAGCCATCAGTGAGTCATAATCTTTTTGCTGGCAGAAAGTCTTGCCACAACATTGATGGCTGCTGAGTGATCAGGGTGGTAATGGCTGAAGGTTGGGGTGTCCCTGACAATTTCTTAAAATAAGACAACAATGAAGTTTGCCTCATTGAATAAGTGTTCTTTTCACTTGAACACTTAGAGGCCATTGCTGGCCTATTAATTGGCCTAATTTCAATATTTTTGTGTCCCAGGGAATAGGGAGCCTGAGGAGAGGGAGAGAGAGAGAGAGGAACTGCTGTTGATTGGTGGAACAGTCGGAACCCACACAACATTTATTGATGAAGTTTGCCTCTTTATGGGTGTAGCTCCCCAAATCAATTACAATAGTAAATCAGAGATCACTGATTACAGATCATCATAATAGATTTATACAAGTTTGAAATACTGCAAGAATTACTGAAACATGGCACAAAGACACAATGTGAGTACATACTGTTGGAAAAATGACATTGATAGAAACAGGGCTACCACAAACCTTAAATTTGTAAAAAGAAAAAAAATGCTTGGGGCGGCCAGGTGGTTCAGCAAGTAAGAGCACCGTCCCCAGTGTAGGGATGACCTGGGATCGAATCTGGGCTCTGATATTTAGCACCACACCCAGAAATAACTGGCCGTGTAACCTTGAGCAAGTTACTTAACCCCAATTGCTTTAAAAAAATAAAGAAAAAGAAAAAAAGAAAAGAAAAAAATGCAGTATCCACAAAGCCCAATAAAGTGAAGTACAACAAAACAAAGGCATATTTATATAAAACAAAATTTCCATATACATAAAAAAGTTTATGGCAGCACTGTTAGCAGTAACAAAAAACTGGACAGAGTGGAGTAGTGGACATTGGTGGTGGAAAGGAATATTGGAAAGGAAGCATTAGCAGGACCACACTTTAGCAGATAGAGGACTGTTAGAAGAGAAAAGAAATCTATTGATAGCATTGTTGACAGAAACTGGGGCTTCTGAAAGGGGGAGCACATTAGTTGTGGGGTAATGAGTTCAACTTTGGCACATTGAATTTGAAGTAATGACAGGCTGTCTCCCTGGAGATGCGCAGTAGACAATTGGAGATATGAAGCTGGAGCTTGGGACAGAGGAAAGCTTTGTAGGTATATATTGTGAATTAGACAGTTGAACACTGTAATGAGTCACATTCTAGGACAAATTCATAGAAAATTAAGTCAGTGTTGAAGAGTTAGAAAGTAGCAAGTTTTGGTTTTTGTTCAGTCTTATCTGATTCTTCATGACCCTATTTGGGGTTTGGAGGGATAGTCAGATAGACTTTTAAGTAATTATCTAAAAATCAGCATTAGTTTCCTTAAATCTAATCAATTAATAGATATGCAGTAAGTTCTAAAATGTTATATTACATGACTCTCTTTAAGCCTTTATAATCTTTTTAATAGACCTTGTTTATGTTCATGTTCTAACTATGACTTCAGTAAGGGTAGCATGCATTGAAATTAAATGTGCTCCTTCATGAATATGTTAAAACCCAAGGTCTGTATCTAACATTAAGACAGCTCAGTATCAATTTAATTATGTTCTTCTGATACGGGCTAAATACATATGGGGAAATATCACTAATACTATCAAAAACAATAGAACCCTCCAAAATGAATTGAAATATTCAATAAAAAGAAATTATAATTAAAATGTGAATGATGTAGCTATTGAGGGGAGGGGAGAACTAGGTTTAATTCACCTTGGGCCTCTTTTCTCTATGAGTTATTTCAAATGTTTTGAGTGATTTACTACCTATCACATATAGCAAAACTCACTTCACTTTAACTATGGATAAAAATGACAGCAGAAGGAAATGAGGTGCAATGTCAAAGAAGCCTGCAGCTGGAAGACTCAGTAGTGTTACTGCTGGCAGGATTCCAGATACAAACAGGCAAGGTGATCTGAAGTGACTTGCATGGGAGGGCTGATATTGTTAATCCCAGAAAGAATTCCAAATGGTATGATTCAAAGAAAAAAAAAATAACACAAAAACAAAATCCCTTCTTCGTTTTCTACTTCTGGCCCTTCATCATTGAAACTTAATTGCCATGTTTGCTGATTCATCCCCAAGATCTTCCTTAAGAGACACTCTTGGAATCAGCAGATTGGAGTATCTTTTAACTAATGCCCCAGGCCGGCTACAAATGTGGTGAACTGGAAAGAGGGATTATTTGGAGGCAGAGGACCTGAATTCCATTTCTGAATTGGACATAACCTATGATGGAACAAATAATTTACCTGCTCCAGCCCTCATTTTCCTCATCTCTGTAGTGTGGAGGTTGGCATAGATCAGGGATCCCTAACCTGGAGCCTGTAAACTCATTTTTAAATTTTTTTTTTTTTTTTTTTTTTTTTGCCTTTTGGAGGGCAATTGGGGGTTAAGTAACTTGCCCAAGGTTACGCGGCTAGTTTTTTGTGTGGGTGTGTCTGAGGCCGGAACCGAACTCGGGTCCTCCTGACCCCGGGGCACTGCGCCACCTAGCGGCCCCATGTAAACTTATTTTTAAAAATTATTTGATAACTATTTCAATTCAGCTGGTTTCCTTTGTAATCTTGTGCATCTTATTTTATGCATTCGAAAACATTCTGGAAAAGGTCCCACAGACTTCAGCAGACTGCCAACAAAAAATGTTAAATTCCTGGTTTTAATCACCTCCAAGGAGGCTCCCTTTAAACCTATTATTCTAAACACAATGATAAATCCCAAGTCAAGAAGACTGAAGGTGAAACACACCATTCACCTCCTAGAAAAGTGATGAAATTAAAATGCAGAGAGAGACATACATTTTTGAACATGGCCAAAGTGGGAATCTGTTTTGCTAGATTTTGCATGTTTATAATGAGGATTTTTTTTGTTTGATTTTTGTTTTAGAAGGGGGTTATTGGGAGATTATAAATACATATAAAATAAGTAACTTTATTTTTAAAACAAATCTATGATCCTAAAAATAAAATGCACAGAGAACTCCACAGTGAGGGGAAAGAAAAACAAAAACTGCTTTTTGAAGCATGAGTTAGAAAGGGTTGTTCAGGTTTCAGAAGGTGTCCCCTGTTCTGGCTGTGATGTGGAGCATGGTCATGTACGTAGAGAACTAGACAGCATGAAATGACAGGCTACAGCATCTCCCTGCTTTGCATCCTCCCAGTGCGTTGTCGTCCAGCCATCAAGAGCCGTGCGGATACATATCAGCATATCCAACACCACCACCTGGAGGCAAGAGATGTTCACAGGCTCAGAAAAAAACAACTTGATTTTCAAAGTTTGTTTGGTTAAAGGTCATATTTGAAAACTATTTTTACACTATGCCTCTTTCATAAATTGGAAAAGGCAGCACATGATTTGATGTGTAACCAGAGTCCCTGATAAGGAGATATTGGCTTTGAAAGGCTCCTAAAACTGGATTACTGCTCTCACCTGTCATATAATGGTAGCTGAGCAACCTCAGCCATCTCAGAGCTCCCAAAGTGAAAGTCAAGAAACCTACCTCCACACCTCGTTTGTTTTTGTGAAGAATTGCCTTCCTACTGATTTGGGATTTTGGGCCGTTAAACTAAATGTTGCCACCCAGTACCCAATGTTTATAGCAGGTTTTGTTACTAGTTTATGGTGCTAGTATTTTCCTCACAGTAAAATTGAAGTACAATACACGTAGTTCTTGGTTTGTTTTTCCTCCTGGGTCAGGGAAAGAAGAGGAGAAAGAAATGACATTTACTGTTTGTGTTTATACCAATGGCCCCCTTTGTTCCTCACCCACTGCTACAAAAGAGAATCCCTTGGTCTCCAGAAACAAGATGAGAACTAGCCAATTGAACTGGTTTAGGACATACCTTTGCTAAAACCTCAGAAATGTTTGCCCTGAAAAATATTCATCAACCTCATCCATACTTGGTAATTTCAGCACTTCCCCCTCGTGGTTAGCCCCTTCTCCTTTCTGCTTTCATTGTAAGAAAAAGTCAAGCTCCAAGCTGTAATAAACACTATTGCAGCCTGCATTTCAGTCATCCCATGAGATCTCTCATACTTGCTTTCTTTATCATTTACATCCATGGGAATATAACATAAGTATTCAGGCTACATACATTGATATTTTTGTGGCCTCTCAAATTGCCCTGCGTTGACCAGTTTACATGTAATTTACTGAGGATGTCCATAAGCACAAAGTCCAGTGAGGGTGCAGGGAAGAAAAGGGAAATAGAAAGCAGCAGCTGGGTTTTTATTTAGGTTCCTCACGACTAGTTACATGCACCCTGGTATATAAGACAGTATTTATTTTTAGGGTTATCTTAAGGCATATGCCAACTCTATGTGCAAATGAATATTGTTGGTTCAAGGCAACTGATGCTGTGTATGGTTCATAAGGTAGAAGAAAAGAATTTCAAAATGATTTTTACTACTGCTTAAATAAGACATTTTTTCCAACTTCATTGGAAATGGGGTGGCATATTTTATGTTTGATTTGTGAGACAAGTGGTTCTATTTTTCTGACTGTACACCACCTCCAACATGCTTAATTATAAATATTTAAGTGGCAGCATTAGGGGGAAGAGAAAACATCAACAAATGCTTCTCCCCATGTTCAGAGAGGCTCTAACAGAACAACACATATTTTCATGAGTTTGTTGCTTAAGTCAGCTTTTAGAAATCCTCACTGGATCAAGATGGGGCTACAGTAGCAGATAGGTAGAGAGATATAGATACAGATAGATAGCTATAGATAGGATGTGCCCAGAAAATTATATACAATATCTATTTATATATAATAATACATATTATTAATATTAATTACTAAATTATTATTAATATAATTATATAAATGATATATCTAATTTTCTGGGCACATCCTATCTATACCTGTCTTGGGGGTGGGGTGTATAGGCCAGGTGGCACAGTGGGCTTGGAATCAGGAAGACTCCTCTTCCTGAATTTAAATACAGCCTCATAAACTTACTAACTATGTGACCCTGGGCAAGTCACTTAACCCTGTTTGTCTAACTTTCCTTATCTATAAAATGAGCCAGAGAAGGAAATGGCAGATCAGTATATTTGCCAACCCCAAATGGGGTTACAAAGAGTCAGACACGACTGAAACAACCAAAAACAAAAGTGTGTGTGTGTTCTATATTTCCCTAATTGTCTTGGTTTGACTAATTTACAACTAATTTTCTGGGGAGATCATAATGTACAGGCAGATTTGACTTCCAGTTCATTCATATTATAACAACCTGTAAAACTTTTGCTCAACCCTTAAGAAGTAAAAAGCCCTGCCACTTCAAAAGCTCCTTCAAGAACTATGAACCAAGGGGCAGAGTCAAGATGGCGGAGTAGAAACAGAACTTCCACAGAGCACCTGTTCCCACCTCTTCCAATTCATGTAAAAAATGACTCTGAACAAACTTTGTAGCTGCAAAACCCACAAAATGACACAGAAATTAACCTCCCACTGAGGACAGTCTGGCAAGACATCAGGAAGGGACCAGCGCAGCACTCTGGGAGCTGCGCCCACCTACATGCAAGCCTGAGGTTTTAGCCTCAGGGCAGCCACAACCAGCCACCTGCTGGAGGGACTTCAGATCACCAGTAGCTGTGGCAGTTTCCAGAATTATCAACCCATAGATGCTAAGGACAAAGTGAGAGGTCAGTGCAGTGTGGACTTTGGGACCTGGGAGTTCAGGAGTGTGGTTGGGCCTTTGCCCCCAGGGTGAGAAGAAACTGAGGTGTGGTAGCTGCCCAGCCACTGCCACTTAGCTGCTTCAGAGCTCCTGGCCTACAGGTTGTAGGGAGACCAAGCAACCAGTCTGAGGGGTAATCTCTCTTGCTTTAATCTACTTGTATCTGGATCACTGTTTGAGGTGGAGGTCCTGCGGTGGGTGACCTGTGTGCCAGAGTGTGTGGAGGCTTCAGAGAGGGAAGCCAACTAATAGCTCCAGAAGCTGAGAAAATCCCAGCAATTGGGACAAAGCTCCCCCCCTCTAGTAACAGAGTTCTGCTGTGGCAAAAAGCTCAAAAGTCAAGTAATTGAGTGGCATCATGAGCAAGCAAGGGATGCAAGACAAGCACAGCAGTCCAACTTTGGAGACCTTTTTGGGGACAAAAAGGATCAGGAAATGGAACAGGAGGAAGACAGCAAAGTCAGAACTCCTGTAACAAAAGCTTCCATCAAAAGAATAAGCTGCTTATAGGCCACAGAGGATCTTAAGAAGTATTTTGAAAGCCAAATAAGAGTAGTAGAGGAAAAATTGGGAAGAGAAATGAGAATGATGCAAGAAAATTATGAAATGAGAGTCAACAACCTGACTGAAGAAAATAACACCTTAAAAATAAACCAACTCAAATGGCAAAGGGGGCTCAAAAAGGCAATGAGGAAAAGAATGCCTTAAAAAGCCAAATTTGCCAGATGGAAAAAGAATCTCAAAAGCTCACTGACAAGCATCATTCCTTCAGAATTAGATTGGAGCAAATGGAAGCTAATGACTTTATGAGAAATCAAGATACTATTAAACAGATCCAAACAAATGAAAAAAATAGAAGACAATGTGAAATATCTCATTGGAAAAACCACTGATCTGGCAAATAGATCCAGGCGAGATAATTTAAAAATTATTGGACTACCTGAAATCCCTGATCAAAAAAAGAACCTAGAAATCATCCTCCAGTAAGTTCTCAAGGAAAATTGCCCTGATGTTTTAGAACCAGAGGGCAAAAAAGAATTTTAAAGAATCCACTGATCACCTCCTGAAAAAGATCCCCAAAAGAAAACTCCTAGGAATATTATAGCCAGGTTCCTGAGTTCCCAGATCAAAGAGAAAATATTACAAGCAGCCAAGAAGAAACAATTTGAATATTGTGAAAAAACAATCAGGATAACACAGTATCTGGCAACTTCTACACTGAGGGATAGAAGGGCTTGGAATATGATATTCTGGAAGTCAAAGGAGCTGGGATTAAAACAAAGAGTCACCTGCCCAGCAAAACTGAGTCTCATGTTTCAGGGGAAAATATGGTCATTCAGTGGAATAGAGGACTTTCAAGCATTCTTAATGAAAAAAACAGAGCTGAATAGAAAATTTGACATTCAGATACAAGAAGCAAGAGAAGCATGAGAAGGTAAACAGGGAAAAGAAATCATAAGGAACTTATCAAAGTTGAACTACTTGCATTCCTACATGGAAAAATGACAAATATAACTTATGAAACTTTTCTCAGTATGAGAATAGTTGAAGGGATTACATATTTATATATGTGTGTGTATACATGTATACATATATATGTGTATAAACAAAGGTTTAAAATCAAATGTTTAAAATATATGTATATTATTATTAATTATTATTATTTTACACGTATCTGGGAAATGAGATATACAGGCACTGGGGAATAGAGATCCACCATGCCCTACTGGAAAGTCGGAGGGGTTAGGGGAGAAGATATGGGAGAAAGCAGATTGGGGGAGGGAGTATTCAGTGAGATTACTGTTTTGGAGCGATGGGTAGGGGAAAAATTGGGAGAAAATTTGTAACTCAAAATCTTGTGGAAATGAATGATGTAAACTAAAAAAGAAAAAAATGGGGTCATGAAGAGTCCTATACCACAAAAAAAAAAAAAAAAAAAAAAAAAGCCACGAACCAAATGGAATTGTGCTCACTTCAGAACTGAAGGTACTCTTCATCAGAAACCTAGGATCCCAGAATCCATCATATACAGGTGATGTTGGGAATGACTTTGCTCCTCATCTTGTTCACTGAATCATGTGGGAACATATGTTTCATATATTGAAACCATTTATGATCGCCACCAAAGACATTCTCATTGAAACGGCCTCAATTAGTCAAGTTCTTCCACCTGTATGAAAACAAACGTGAGCAGGAAAGCAAATTGACCTTGAGCTGAGGCCTGACTTCTATTTAACATAGGATTGTATGGTGCCTAATTTCTGCTTTGCAGGCAAGCCTGGTTGGTCAAGAGATGTAGCCAGAACACCCAGAGAATGAGCCTTTAAAGAAAGACTTTGGTAGAAGAGTAAGGGCTGAGACATATAAAGAAGATGGGAGAATGCTTTTAAAATCTTGACCAATGCACTGCCCACTCCAACACTACAGATAGCAAATTGAACAACAGCTTTGACATCAAAAACATGGTCCTGTCCTAAGTTATTTGAAGCCTGCTCCCCACAAGAATGTAAAGAAAGATATCCAGTTTGTGTATTGTGTGTGAACTGTAACAAGTTGATCTTTTGGAAAATTTAAGTTTGTGAATGTCTTGCTGTGCCATGTTTGCCAACTAATAGTAATTAATTGGAAAGTGTTGATAATTATTATTCTAACTAATAATTTCATAAATCAGAAAGGTGTGAAATTTTACAAAACTGAGGAAAAATAAAAATTCTAACGGCTACTTAGTCCTTTCAGTTATACCCCTTTAAAAAATAGTTTGTCATGATACATATTTTATTTTATTGTAGTTCAGTCCATGCCTCTCTTAAGAGTAAATAGAGTATTTCTCTCATTATAAAGTCTATTAGACAATTGTTCTCCTTGACTCCTGACATCAGCGTTACAATAGGATTCCACTGTATTAGCATTTTAAGTAATTGGACAAAAACTCTGAATACCTAGTAAATGAACAAATCTTTTCTTTTCTCTGAAGATTCTACATTAACTTCACTTCTCTCAAACTTGGATTACTACTATGTGATATACATGCACATATACCTATTGAGGCCTTTGCTTCTGGGAAAATTCACTGTTAGTTGTTAAGGCATTCAAAATCTCTCATCTTCCAAAGTTCATTCAGTTATAAATGTTTGACTTACCACCCTGAGAGTTAGGGAACTAGGTTTCATTTTAGTGTCTTTAGTTCTTTCCAAGGATATTTTTCTTTTTCTCTTCTTTCCTTATGTTTACTACACAATTAATAGTTGAGAAGGAACTCAAAGGAAAAAGGAACAAAATCATAAGAATTCACATAATGGTTTGTTTCTTCGGGATAAAGGAGATATATGTGAGACTAAATATATACCATTTATCTGGGATTAAGTAAAAAAATGCTGAAAAAATCTCATTTTGCTTATTTTTTTATTTGTGGAGATGAAATGAAAAATATTTGTTTCTAGAAATTTTAGTGGAAAATAGGGATAATCCTTGAAATATGAACATACTTTTCATAAGCTATCTGTCTGGTCTGCTTAGAGGTCACAGAATCAAAATTTGAAGGGACAAGTGGTCATCCAGTGCAATCAATAACTGAAGCATAAAGTGCTTTTACAGTAGCTTTAAAAAGTGGTGACCCAGCCTATACTGGAAGATTTTTGATGAGATATCTTACCTCATATGACAATATTAGTTATTTATGCCTGTACATCATTTTAAGGTTTACAAAGTTATTTGCTTTAACAGTCCTGTAAGGTAGCTAGTACAAATAGTCTGGTACTCCTTTTATAGATGAAAAAATTGAGACTCAATGAAGTTAAATGATTTGTCCCTGATAGCATAGCTAGTAGAAGTTGGAGCCAAGATTCAAATACACTTTGCTTTATTCTAGTTGAATTTTCTTTCCTACTTTTTGATTCTTGACCTTATTCTTTTCAACATTTTCATAAGTAACTTGAATTAAGACATAAATTTACTGATGAATTCAATATAGAAAGGAGAGGTAACCTTTTGGATTACAGAATTAGATTATATAATTACATAATTATGTCAACAGTTAGTCTGAACAATGTGACAGATCTAATAAGATAAATATCATAGAAACAAATGTAAAGTGCTACACTGAAGTTCAAAAGATCAGCTGGACAAGGAGGAGATCTGACTAGGAAGTGATTCATATGAACAACCATAGGAATTTCAGCATACCGAAAACTCAGTGTGCATCAACAGTGTGACACAGGAGTTAAAAATATTAACAAAACATAGATTTTTTTCTTCAATATAAGCATAGTGCCCAGGATAAGAAAACTGGTAGTCCTACCTAATTCTGCCCTTGTCGGACTACATGTAGAGTTTTATGTTCAGTTCTGGGTATTACATTATTAAGTAAGACCATTGTCAAACTGATATGCATCTAGAGGAGGGTAGGTAGAATAGTGAGAGCCCTTGAGAATATGCCATAAAAAGACTACTTGAAGAAATTGAGGTCGTTTGGCTTAGAAAAGGAAATTCTTGGGGCAGCTAGGTGGTAGAGTGAATAGAGCACTGACCCTGGAGTCAGAAGGATCTGAGTTCAAATCCAGCCTCAGACACTTGACACACTTACTAGCCATGTGACTTTGAATAAGTCACAACCCCAGTTGCCCTCCAAAATAAGCAAAAAAAAAAAGAAAAGAAAAGGGAATTCTTGGAAAGGGGCACACTTGAAGGAATAGGTTTTCCATATTAACGTATTTGATGGGCTGTTATATAAAAGAGGAATTAAGTTTGTTTTGTTTAGTCCAATAAATCCAAATTAGGAACAGATGTTGGAAATTGCAGTTAAGTGTCAACAAGTCATTGTACCTTGAGAGGTGACAATCTCCCTGTCACTGGAGGTCTTCAAGCAGATTTGACTAACCAGTCTTCTTGATGTTTTGAAAGGGATTCCTAGTCAGTTGTGACAGATTGGACTAGTTAACATCTAAGATTAGTTTCTGCTTTGAGAGTCTATGAGGCAATGGTACCTCTCATAGATCCAGGAAGCTATGTTTTCCTATCGGTTTTTTCCAGAACCTGAGTGGTTTAAACTGGAAGGAAAAGAAAATCAAAGAAGCTCAGAACAAGGTCTCAGAATTGGGATGATCTAGTTTCAAGTCTGGCCCCTGATATGTACTAGCAGTTTCACTGTGGCTGTTGTTTAACCTGAAAACTCTTTAAAATTACAGTTTGGTGTATCTCAATTAGTGTAAAAAGACAATTGGTATTCCCTCCATTGATGAAATCACAGGTCTGGACCTTCATACGTATTTCTTTTATTTTTCTATCCAGAGTTAGGTTAGTAGTTAGAAAACTTTTATGGGTAAAAAAAATTAGGGGTGGTAGAAGAGTAATATTTTTATTGAAGAATTAGCCTTAAAGAGTATAAATATTTTCATTTGTTGATGTTTCACAGGTTTTTTTTGGAAGGAAATAAGCATTTATTAAGCTCTTACTATTTACCAGGAACTGTTGCAAATGTTATTGTATTTAATCATCACAGTAATCCTGAGATGTACATTAGTCTTATTATCTCCATTATACAATTGAGGAAACTGAGGCAAACAGCAGTTAAGTAACATGCCTATGGTCACATTGCTAGTAAGTGTCTAAGGGTAGATTTGAACCAAGGTCTTCCTAATGGCAGACCCAGTGTTCTATCTAATATGTCATTTGACTGCTTCTCAACAAAATACAAATTTCATGGATGGAAATCTTCTAGGCCAGGTTTTCATGAAGCAGTTAACTGATGTGAAGTGATTATTAACTATTGTAGTGTTTCCAAAGCTTATTTTTATGATAAAACTATTCTTTAATGTGAAATGGAGCTTTGGAAACTCTAAGCATTCCATAAACATGCAATCTTTTTAAAGATTAAGCTTTTATTTGGGAGTGGTCAAGGGAAAAGTTTGAGCATATGTGTATTAGAATGTGTATCTAATAATTTCTAGGGCTAATGACTTTTTCTCAGTTTTGATATTAGGGTTAATATATCCCTGCTCCATTAAAAAAGCCATCTGGTATACAAGTTTTGCTAAATTGAATTAACTGAGACATAATTTTAATTAATTAGGAATCACTGTTGACCAAATTTTAAAAACATACACAGAGAATGCTAAATTTCTCATTAGTTTCAGGTCTGATTTATTTCTGTAAACTGAACCAGTATTGTGTTGCCTATACATAAACCTAGGTATGGGAGTATAGACATTGATTATTCAGAGTATCTAAAATGATCTATTAGTTTTTTATATGAATGGATTTATTTATAAATAATCTTAGTGATATTTTGCTTTCTAAGGTAAAAAATATAGCTCACTTTTTCATAGTATAGTTCTCAAAATATAATTTTAATCATTAAAATTCATGTTGTTAGTGTGCCAGCAAAATTACGATTTTCTCATTTAATTAAAAGTTTTTTGAAAGTATATGAATTAATAAGTTTTCAAATCTTTAGCTTATAAAGTGAAGGGATGACCTTTATTACATAAAGGGTATTTCTAGTAAATTTTAACACTTTTAACTACATTCAAGAACTCTCTCTCTCTTCCATGTTTATGTCATTCTAAATATGTTTCATTTACATTATCAATCTTTTGGCTTCTAAGTTTAGCACAACTATGATTGCACTGCAGTTGCTAAAAATATAAGAAATAATGCCTAAACAAAATGGTAGATACCATTAGAGAATATGCACTGTAATAGAATAAGGATGAGAGGAGAAGTTTCCTTTAAAATTATTGTCTGAAAATAAAATTTTAGTCTTTCCTGCTGGCCTAAGAAGTTACTATACTTCTTCTACTCTAATAAAAGAAGTAATCTGAATTCTGGGAACTCAGGGTGAGAATGAAAATTGAAAGAGTAAGCATCTTGGAATTGGTACACCCAGGATCTGGACAGGGTTCTACCATTAACTAGCTGTGTAACCTTAGATGATTTCTTTTACCTCTCCATGCCTCAGTTTCCTCATCCATGAAATGACACTTTCCAGATGACATCTGAATTTTATTTCAATTCTGTGACATATGCCACAATGCCATTTCAATAAACATTTATTAATTACCTGCTCTGTGCAGAATACTGTCCTAATCACAAAGGTTGAATGAGTTAAAAAAAATCATCCTTGCCATTTTGGAGTCTACAACCTACTAAATGGCAGAGTAGGTTCAAAAAAACCTATATTCAGATCTTGACTCTATAACTTACCAGCCAAGCAGCCAACTTAACTAACGTCTCTATCTCAGTTCCCCTCAGCTATAAAATGGAGATAAAACTTGAGCTACCAGTCTTGTTTGGCTGTTGTGAAAAAAGCAGTTTGCGAATTGTAAAATTGTTATTATTGGGAGAATTTGACATATATACAAATAATTATAGCACAAAGTATCATATAATGATGACATATGTAAGATCTACAGAAAGAAAGAAATCATTCTTAACTGGGAGGATTAGGGGAAAGGAGGAACTAGTGAGCAAAGTCTCAAAGTATGAATTTTTGAGATGGAAAGAGAGGGAAGGAAATATGAAAGATGGTCATGACACGCCTGGGGAATGGCAGTGAATAAAGGCATAGAGTCAGGATATTAGGAAGTATGCAGGGGAGATGTCTGACATAAGGCTAGAAAAAGAGTAGGGTGGTATCAGATTAAAGAGGACCTAAAAACCAATTTATTTACATGATTTTTAAAAATAAAAACATTTTTCACCTGTTCAGTGTTTTTTTGCTATTCATATTTTTTTAATGTCCAGTTTTATCTCAGACTAAGCGACAGAGCCACAGATGGCCAACATATAGAAATATTTTCCGCAGTCAACCACTGGGGAATAAAATGTATTTGAACTCACTGTGGAAAACTGCACTCAGTATGGTCATAATTGTTATATTCCTTTTTAAAAAAATTTTTATAACTTCTATCCTGCTGATCAAATGCTTTACTACTGCCCCTTTGGGAGTTAAATGGATTCCTACTTATGCTCTGCACTAGTGGCTTTATCCTTTTGGGTTGTTAGCTAAAGTCAAAATTTTTATAGGTTTAGAATATGTTTCATATTCTAGCATCCAAGTGGAAGTGTCCAGCAGGAAGCTGAAATTAAACGTCTGGAGCTCACAAAAGAAGTAGCCTTGGAGTCATCTGCATTGAGATGACAGTTGGAGGTGGGACTCATAGTCATATAGCCCACTTCCCTAGTGGAAGTCCATAAAGTGATGCCTTCTTAGTTATGGTAAAAAAAAAAATGGCTACTAAGCCTTAGAGTGAATGAGGGACATAATCAGCCTAGAAAATTAAATGGAAATGTTACGCTATAGGGCCTTAAATGTCAAACAGATGAATTTGCTACTAAAGCTTCTTAAACAGTGGAGTAACCTGGTCAGATTTGTGCTCTACAATTATTTTGGCAGACAGAAAGGGAAGGAGAAGAGGAAGAGGGTCCAAAATATCTTAAAGACCATGTGTCAATTTATAGAGGAGTGCAGTTTGTATCAGTGGAGGGAATTGCCATGATGAAGAAATTCTAGATAACTGAAGTATCATGTAACTTGAAATTATATTAAATCAATAAGTATTCATAGGTATCTATTGAATGTCAGTTCTGTTTTCAGCACTATGCATCAAGATGAAAACACTAGCTAGGTACTAAGAATTTAAGTAAGTTCACTACAAAAGAGCATGAGAAGGAATCCATTCATCTCCAAAAGAAATGGCACCCAAGACCAGGCTCATAATGGTGAGATTGGTGAGAGACAGTAAATTATTCATCGTTGGACATGGCCAAGACTCAACAGCAATAGGATATGAAAATTGCCTTCTTCAAGAGCAGGTCATTTGTAAATAACAGAATAGGTTCCATATTATTGTGATGAACACTGGCTATATGAATTGACCAGTCAATCAGTAGGCAAATCAAGAGGAAAGCAAAGTCATCTGTAGTAGAGAAGAATATATTCATACCTTTGAAATATATTAAAAACCCAATGTAAAAATAAAACAAAATAAAACTAGATAGTATTTTGTTAAACTTGGAAGATATATTGCCTATATTGAAAATAATATGTTCCAATGTGAATTTAATATTCAAACTTTCTGAATCAAATTTTTTAACTTCAGTGAGCATTTTGAAACAACTCTTTTAATTAGATAAGCAAGCCATCTTCCAAAGTTGTTTTAGCATATGCAAACAGACTGCTTCATTTTCTTATTTGACATTTTTGTCTTTAATAAATTGAAGGGAAAAGATTTACTTAGAAATCCTATGATGAAATACTAATAATCTGTTATATATAAATCGATAGGAAGAGCTATCAGGCACAATATGAAATTAAATTTACCTTTAAATTATACCTGGTAACTTTTCAGATGAAACGTGTCTGTGCCTTATGAGGATGAAATTCTATTCATATTGTTGCTTTAGACAGTTTTTTTGTTTTGTTTTAAGCACAAATTTTACATTTATATTGCTATAGAAAAACGACAGAATTATTACCATTTCTTGGTTCTGATTCTCCTAGACCCATTTGTAACCTCTGACAACACTGATCAGATCTTCCTATGACATTCTCCCCTTTGATCTTTTTTGGTATACTGCATTATACTCTCTGTCTCTCTCTCTGTCTCTCTCTGTCGCTTTGTCTCTATCTGCCTCTCCCTCTTTCTCTCTCTCTCTCTCTCTTCCTCTCCTCCTCTCTCCTTTTCTCTCTCTCCTCTGATGATTTCTTTGTCTCTTTGTGACCCCCCGATCATGGATATTTTCCATAATTCAGTCCTTATCCCTCTGCTTTTCTCTTTCTTTATTCCCTTCCTCCATATCTACTCTTGTGATTTCAAGTAGCATTCTATACAGATAACTCTAAATCCGGATCTCTAGCTCCAAGCCATCTCCTGAGCTTTAGTCTCTCACCTTCTAAGGGCATCTCCTAGGGGCAGCTAGATGGTGCCATGGATAGAGTGCTGGACCTGGAGTCAGGAAGATTCATCTTCCGGAGTTCAAATGTGGCCTAAGACTCTTACTAGCTATGGAACCTTGGTCAAGTCACTTAACCCTGTTTGCCTGTGATTCTTATCTGTAAGATGACCTGGAGAAAGAAATGGTAAACCAGCGTCTTTGCCAAGAAAACCCCAAATAGGGTCACAAAGAGTTGGACACAACTGAAAAACAACTGACCAACAACTCTGATGTCACCTCAAACTTAGCATGATTAAAACTAAACGCACTATAATTCTCCAAGAATTGCCTCTCCCTCCTGAGTTCCCAATTTTTGTAAATCCTTCCATAGTCCTCCTAAATGACAGCATTTAAAACTTCATCACCATTTCCTTTCATCTTGCCATAGACAAGGTCACTGGGTCTTGTATCTCCTTTTATATAGATTTTTGCACAGAACATCAGTCAGTCTTCAACAATTAATTTTTAAGTGCTTGTGCAAAGTGCTGGGGTATGTACAGAGAATGAAACAATCCCTACTCCCAAAGAACTGACGTTTGTTAGGGATCACAGTACATATAGAAACATGTGCAGCATTAATGTACATTGAATATATACCAATGCATACAAAGTAATTCAACGCAAGATACTATTGTGCTAGCAGTTGGGGGAGATCAAGAAAGGATTCATATAGAAAATGTTGCCTGGGCTGCATCTTAAAGGAAAAGAGAAAATCTATGAGGAAGCAATAAGAAGGGAGGGCATTCCAGGCATGGGGGAAAGGAGGTAGAGAGCAGAGGGTGGGAGGGAAAGTGATATCCACTTTCCAAGTGAGTCTAGAAAGATAGACTGGGGCCAGGTTGTATAGGACTGTAAAAATTAAACAGAAGAATTTATATTTTATCCTAGAGGCAACAGCCAGCCTTGAAGTTGGTTGAGTATCACATCAGTCTTGCATTGACCTTCTGATTTGCCTCATTACCTCTGAAGGGGGGTAGAGATGAGGAGGGAGAGGGTTCAAAGCATGGCAACAACCACTAAAAAGGCCTGTCTTAAGTAACTAAAAGGAGGACAGTGTCATTGGCTCATAGAGAATATGGAGAGGAGTCAGTGTAAGAAGACTGGAAAGGTGGGATGGACCCATGTTACAAATGGCTTTAAAAGTTTAATTCCTCAAGAACAGTCACGTGACATGTTATATTTGATTCCATGTATTGTTAGACACATTACAGCCTCCTTTATCTTGTTGACAATAGACTGTTTGAGGGCAGAAACTATATGTTCTATTTCTTTGCACCCCGCATAGTGCTTCCTTAACACCAGCCGAGATTACCTTACCTATCCTAAAACCAGCCTAACATGTAGGTTTTACTGAGGAAGTATCAATTAGTTACTTTTGAAGCACTTGGACATGATTATGTTGTTCTTTTGAGCTCATGTCAGAGGATTGGTATAAACAGATTTTGGTCAATCAACATCTTGCTTTATGACGACAGCGTAGTACGAATTTCTGCTCCTGTGATCTGACTCTTAGGGGAAGCAACTGCTTTGTTGTTTTTGTTGTTATTTTCTTTTCATCTACAATGCCAGTCTCAGAGCCTGATACATTCCAGGCACTTAAAACACATTGGGTGAATTGCTGACATGAGTTAGAATTCTGTGATCATGTGCATTGGGGAACAGTAAGTGTGAAATACATATGATACATACTTTATATATATGTATATATGTATGTATTTCTTTGCATGATACTTCTTTCATCTAAATCTCATCACTAGGCTGCCTGAAATTAGCTACAATATGGCTTTCCTCTAATATCCAGCTTAATGGTACATGGTGCATCTTTAGGAAAAGGACACACAGTGTGTTTTGTGGGTTTTTTAAGCACTTTACAGCCAGCAATTGGACAGAATATACAAAGTGCTTCAATCTGTGTAAATGATTTGTGGAGAAGGGAGGAATGAATTGAAGACTCTGAGTGTTCCAAGAACTGCCTCCATTCACAATGGGTGTAGGCCGGCAGGTCAATTTTTGTTCCCCCAGTACAAAGAGATATTGCAAGGTAGTTATTCTTCTTTCACATTCCTTATGGAAGCAGAACACTTGTTATAAAATGGATAGAGAGAAGCTATTTAACTATACTATGTTGATGTTTTCCAATTGTTTATACACGAAATAAAGTGCTGTCTCTGACCAAGTCTGTACTAATAAAGCAAAAGATAACTAAGGCAATAATAACCCAAGTAGTTCAAGCAAAGATGCTTCTGTTTGCTGGGATCTCTCTCTCTCTTTCTCTCTCTCTCTCTCTCTCTCTCTCTCTTGCTCCCCTCTCTCTCTCTCACTCTCTCTCTCTCTCTCCCTCTCTCTCTCTCTCTCTCTCTCTCTCTCTCTCTCTCTCTCTCTCTCTTTCTCACTCTGTCTCTTCTCCCTCCCTCTCTCTTTTCCTCCCTTACTCCTTTCCTTCCTTTCTCTTCCTCTCTGTGTCTCCCTCACAAAGAGAAAGAGAGAGAGAGACATAGAGAGAGTGATAGTGACAGATCAAGAAATTCTAAATGCAGGCATAGCTTAGGAATATTGTGAGTTTAGCTCCAGATCACTGCAATAAGGCGAGTCATGTGAATTTTTGGTTTCCCAGTGCATATAAGTTATGTTTACACAATACTGTCATGTAGTGTGTAATAGTATTGTGTCTAAAATATATATTATTAATTAAAAATACTTTATTGCTAAAAAATGCTAACCATCATCTGAGCCTTCAGCAAGTTGTAATCTTTTTGCTAGGGAGGATCTTGCCTCTGTGTTGATGGCTGCTGACTGCTCAGGCTGATGGTGGCTGAAGATTAGGTTAGCTGTAGCAATTTCTTAAGACGACAATGAAGTCTGCCCTGTCAACTAACTCTTTCTTTCACTTGAATACTTTGAGACCATTGTAGGCTTATTAATTGGCATAATTTGTTGTATCTCAGGGAATAGGGAGGCCTGAGAATAGGGAGAGAGACCAGTGAAGGCTGGTCAGTAGCGCAGTCAGAAAACACGTTGGGTAAATTGTTGACACCATTTATCAATTAAGTTCATTGTTGTAAGTGAGCATGGTTTGTGGTACCCCAAAAGAGTTATAATAATAACTTCGAAGTTCACTGATCCCAGATCACCATAGCAGATATAATAATAACAAAAAAGTTTAAAATATTGCTAGAATTACGAAAAATATGATACAGAGACATAATGTGAACACACAGCACTGGAAAGAATGGAGCTGTAGACTTGCTCAATGCAGGGTTGCCACAAACCTTCCATTGGTTTAAAAAAATGCAATATCTAACCAAGTACAATAAAGTAAACCACAATAGAACAAGATATACCTGTGATTGTGCAGAAAAATTAAGACAAAGCATTTTTTGTTGTTCTGAATTAGTAGTTTTGTTGTGGTAAGTGTTGCTTGAACTTGTCAATGGACAGCTAAGCTATGTACATACAAGAGAACCGAAATGTAATTTAGCAGTCTGAGAGGCAGGGTAGTGAGTAGGAGTGGGAAAAGAGCCAGTCATGAGTAATAAGTTCTGAATATATTAATCTTGGCTCTGTCTTTTATAAATGACCTTGAACAAGTCACAACCTCTCAACCTCAGTTTACCCATCTGTGAATTGGGAAAATAATATCTGTCCTATCTACCTAGGAACACAAAATTTTAAAAATAGAAAGGAGCTTTGAGAACTACAAAGAAGTATTGTTAGTATTTTATCAGCAAAGACAAACAAATATTGGAGTAATCATACATTATATAGTTTGTATAGCGCTTAAAAAACACTTTTCCAAATCACATCCATATTTTTAAATCTTACTTAACCAGTGAGGTTGATAAAACCCTACTTATTATTTCCATTTGACATATGAGGAAATCAAGACACAAAGAAATTCTGACTTGCCTAAGTTCACATAATCACAATATGACTGGCAGAAGAGTTTGCAGGAGAGCTCAGGTATTCTAACTCTGAAACCCAGGCTCTTTTCCCTCACTCATCCTGCCTTTTAAAAGAAAAACAGATAAACAGATGTTCTATGTGCATTTAAATCTACTCCATGTAAATGGATAGATGATAGCTGAGCAGACAGATAAACAAATAGACAGACAGACAGACAAACAGAGATAGAATAGCTTCTGCCTGTCAGCCCAGTTCATGGATAAATTTAGCCAATATTCCTAAAACCCAGTCCCCCTCGACCCCCCCCAAAAAAAAAACCACATTGATGTGAGAACTCTCTAGTTAATGCCTTCTTCCTCCTCAAAGTCTCTATTAGTATAACATGAAGAAAGTACTATGGCCCGTCTTAAATATGGAAATTTTTTAGGCAGATATGGGGGGGGGAGGGGATATTGAGAATCAAAGAATCTTAGAGTTTGAAAGGGCTGTATGGGACCTCTAGTCTAATCCATGCCTGACCAAGAATCCCTCCATGACCTCTCCCATCAGTGACCATCAAGCCTTTGCTCAAAAACTTCCATTGAAGAGAGACTTGATACCCCTGTAGGTTGACCTCTTGCTACATTGGTGTTGACTGTTTGTGACTTAATAGCTAAAGCTATGAAACTGTTATCTACAGTCTTGTCCTTGTGACCCTGTTGAAAGAAGAAATGTAGTTAGTATGAGTTGGACTGTGTTACTTTAACCATGCTCATTTTCAGTCATCACCATTTCTCCTTCTAAATAACTCATGAACTATCTCTAATAAAATGTCCTAGAAGTTCACCAGGAGTTGAAGTCAGTGTCACTGGTCTATACTTTTTAAGTTCTATTGTCTTCCCTTTTATGAAAATTTCATCTTCCCACTACAGCCCTGTAAAAGTCAGCTTGGTAGGACAGTAGTTAGAACACTGGACCTGGAGTCAGGAAGACCTGAGTTCGAATACAGCCTCAGACACTGCTGCATGACCACCCTAGGCAAGTTACTTAATCTCTGTCTGCCTCAGTTTCCTCAACTGTAAAATGAAAATAATATAACACCTGCCTCACAGGGATTTTGTGAGGATCAAATGAGATGATACTTAAATGCTGAGCAGTCTTCCTAGCACATATTAGGAAATAAACACTAAGTGCCTACTAGTCCTAGATAAAGCCTTATTCCCTCCCCACCCACAGATACCTCTCCCATTTTCCATCATCCTTCATACATCACTGACAGTGTTTCCATCACCATATCTACCAATTCTTTCTGAGTCTTGGAATGCAGTTCTCCCAAGAGAAATGATCTGAGTTTGGGGGGGGTTTTGGGTTTTTTTTTTCTGTTTTGTGTGTGTGTGTGTGTGTGAACAGCAAGGTGCTGTTACTTTTGAGATTCAGATCCCTATTAACCATTTTCTCATTTTCAGGAATAAGATAATTTTCCTTGGCAGAGAAAACAAAAGTAAAACAATCATTAATTAATCCCCTGTTTGTAGTTCTCACTCTGAGCAGGAATCCCAACTATGCAAGACCTGATTTAGACCTATTCACCCCTGACAGTATGAACCCTTAGCTCTAATAAGGATAACTGACATTATACACTTATATATAAGATATTTAAGATTTGTTATGTATTTAAATTAACATTTAAATAACATTATATATTTAATATTAAATATCACATATTTAACATTTATATTACACATATTTATATATAACATTTAAAGTTTGCAAAGAGCTTTTCGTATATCATGTTGTTTTAGCTCCACAACAACTTTGTGAAACAATTTTTAAGAATTTCCTGCCATTCTAAGAATATAAGTTGCAGAGAAGGAAGTGATGTACTTTGATGGAGAAAATTGCTGACTAGGAGTTCTTTATAGCAATGGGATCACAGTTCTAGTATTTAAAAAAATTAAGCTTCTAAAAAATACTTTTTATTGTCCTTAACTTTCCTCACAAGCCTCAAATGGCATAGACAGTAAAGTTTTGAGCCTAGAATCAAGAAGACCCGGATTCCAATCCTGCCTCAGATCCATACATTTGTCCTGTGTAGAACCCAGGCAAGTCAAGTAACCTTTCTGAGTCTCACTTTTCACTTCTGTAAAGCAAGAATAATAATGGCACCTATCCCACTGTGTTGTTCTGAGAACCAGATGAGATAATACTAGTTCTTCCCAATCCTTAAAGTGCTAGATAGATGCGAGCTATAATTATTTTTATAGAACTATGCAATGTTTTAATAGTCATCTTATTTTGCAATTAAAAATCTAAATTGGCCAGTCAATTTCCTGTCTATCTGTATACATATTTTTAGACAACTCCCCTTTTTCATCCCCTTAAAAGAATTGGGTTTGTAGTAGTTTTTTCTTTTTTGCATTTTCATTATTTGATTCTTGATAACATTTTTCCTTGAGGGCAGGAATTGTTTATTTATTTGTTTTTTGGCCTTTTTCTTCCTAATACTTTGCATATAGGTTCTTTTTTTTAATTCTGTGTTTATTTTTAGTTTACAACATTCATTTCCACAAGATTTTGAGTTACAAATTTTCTCCCCGTCTTTCCCCTACCTGCCATCCCAGAACAGCAATCCCACTGAATACCCGTTCCCTCAGTCTGTTCTCTCCTATGTCCTTCCCCATTCCCCCTCCAGCTTTCCAGTAGGGCAAGATGGATCTCCATATCCTAGTTCCTGTATATCTTATTTCCTAGTGCATGTAAAAATAGTAATAATAATAATAATTTTTTAAACATTTGATTTTAAAACTTTGAATTCCAAATTCTTTCCCTTCTTTCCTCTTCACCAACCCTTAATGGGAAGATAAACAGTTCAATATAGGTTATACATGTGTAGTTATGCAAAACATTTCCATAGTGGATATATGGTGAAAGACTGATTATATTTCCCTCCATCCTATCCTGCCCCTCACTTGTTCTGTTTTTTACTTTGACCTTGTCCCTTTTTAAAAGTGTGTGCTTCTAACTACCATCCCCCCCAATCTACCCTCCCTTCTATCATCCCCCTCTTATCCCCTTTCCCCCCTACTTTCCTTTAGGGTAAGATATCCAATTTAGTGTGTATGTTATTCCCTCCTTAAGCCAAATTCAATGAGAGTAAGGTTGACCCATTCCCTTTTGCCTTCCTGTTCTTCCCCTCCATGGTAACAGTTTCCCTTGCCTCTTTTATATGAAATAATTTACCCTATTCTGTCTCTCCCTATATCATCTCATTATATTCCTCTATCACCTCTTAATTTTATTTTTTAAATATCATCCCTTCCTATTCAATTGATCCTGTGTCTTCTGTCTATGTATACCTGTACACATATATACACACACTCACATGTGTATTCATACTCACATATACCCTCCTATATAGACATATATATGTATGCATATGTATATATATATATATATATACATTTATATTCTCTTCAACTATCCTCATACTGAGAAAAGCTTCATAGGTTACAATTATCGTTTTTCCATGTAGGAATGTAAGTAATTCAACTTTGATAAGTTCCTTATGATTTCTTTTCCCTGTTTACCTTCTCATGCTTCTCTTGCTTCTTGTATATGAATGTCAAATTTTCTATTCAACTCTGATTTTTTCATCATGAATGCTTGAAAGTCCTCTGTTTCATTGAATGGCCATATTTTCCCCTAAAACATGATACTCAGTTTTGCTGGGTAGGTGATTCTTGGTTTTAGTCCTAGCACCTTTGACCTCTAGAACATCATATGTCAAGCCCTTCAATTCCTTAATGTAGAAGCTGCTAGATCTTGTGTTATACTGATTGTGTTCTCACAATATTCAAATTGTTTCTTCTTGGCTGCTTGTAATATTTTCTCCTTGATATGGGAACTCCAGAACCTGGCTATAATTCTAGGAGTTTTCTTTTGGGGATCTTTTTCAACAGGTGATTGGTGGATTCTTTCAATTTCTACTTTGCCCTCTGGTTCTAAAATATCAGGGTAATTTTCCTTGAGGATTTCTTGAAGGATGATTTCTAGGTTCTTCTTTTGATCATGGCTTTCAGATAGTCCAATAATTTTTAAATTATCTCTCCTGGCTCTATTTTCCAGGTCAGTGGTTTTTCCAATGGAATATTTCTCATTGCCTTCTATTTTTTTCATTTGTTTGTATCTGTTTAATAGTATTTTGATTTCTCATAAAGTCATTAGCTTCCATTTGCTCCAATCTAATACTGAAGGAATTATTCTCTTCAATGAATTTTTTAAATTCTTTCTCCATCTGTCAAATTCAGCTTTTTAAGGCATTCTTCTCCTCATTGGCTTTTTGGGCCTCTTTTGCCATTTGAGTTAGTCTATTTTTTAAGGTGTTATATTCTTCAGTCAGTTTGTTGACTTGCTTTTCACAATTTTCTTGCATCATTCTCATTTCTCTTCCCAATTTTTCCTCCACTTCTCTTACTTGGTTTTCAAAATCGTTCTTGAGTTAATCCATGGCCTGTAACCAGTTCATATTTTTCTTAGAAGCTTTTGGTGCAGGAGTTCTGACTTCATTGTCTTCCTCCCATTCCATTCTTTGATCCTTTTTGTCCCCAAAATAGGAGTCTAAGGTCTGACTGCTGTGCTTGCTTTGCTTCCTTTGCTTGCTCATGTTGCCACTCAATTACTTGGCTTTTAAGCTTTTTGCCACAGTACAACTCTGTTTCCAGAGAGGAGAGCTTTGTCCCAAATTGCTGGGGTTTTCACAGCTGCCCAGAGCTATTAGTTGGGTGCCCTCTCGGAAGCCTCCACAAGTTCTAGCACCTGGTCCCACACCCCAGAACCTCCACCCAAGACAGCAATTCAGATCCAAGCAGGTTACAGCAATTACCCCTCAGAATGGTCACTTGAACCCCCTATGATCTGCAGGGCAGGAGCTCCGAAGCAGCCACACAGTAGCAGCTCCAGGACTACCACACCTCTGCCACTTCTCACAGCAGAGGCAGGGACCATACCATGCCATTCCTCCGCAGTTCCAACAGAGTTCTACACTGACCTTTTACTTTGTCTTTGGCATTTTTGGTGTGATAATTCTGGAAACCACCACTGCTGCTGGTGAACTACTCTCCCAAAGTCCGCTTTAGCTGTGGCTGGTCAGGGCCGCCTTGGGGCTAAAACTGGGGGCTTACCTGGGACTGTGCTCAGCTCCCAGCACACTGTGATGGACCCTTCCTGCCAGCCTGCTGGGCTGCCTTCACCAGGAGATTTGTTTCTCTCTGTCACTTTGTGGGTTCTGTAGCTCTAAAGTTTGTTTAGAGTTACATTTCATAGGTATTTGAGGTTGTTATGGAGGGAGCTCATGTTTTCCTGCTTCTGTGCCACCATCTTGGCTCCCTCTTGATAACTTTCTATCCCCCTTAGGCTGAGCTCTGAATTGACAGAATATAACCTACCCTTTCCTTGAAGACTTTCACATTTATCTGCTAAATTCAAAGATGACTATCAAATTAAGCTTTTCCTTCCTCACATTTCTTATCCCAAATTCTAAGATGGAACACTCTTTTCCCTCTAAGAGTCTTATTTCCACTTTAGCAATCAGTTTCTCCTTCTCAGTGAGACTCTAGTGTAGACTAGTACTTCCCTTTATCATTTCCTCTGTCTGTTGCCCAATAACGTTTTCATTAACACAAGTCAAGAATTTATTAGTTGTTGTGCTTTCAGCAGACAGAGGATTCCAACAGATCTCAGGATAATTTAGCTTCCCCATCTACTACAACATCATGCCTCCATACTAGGCATTTTTCCTTGGATTCCTCAAATATTTCATCTCTTTCTAGTCTACAGTACCCTCCCATGACAATATCACTTCTGTTTCTTCACTTAAATAGTTTCTACCATGCTTCCCCACTATGATTCTTTGATTTCCTCTTATAATTATGGTTTTTTTTATATTCAATGCTACTCTACCTCCATCTGTTTTAATCTCTTCCATTATTTTTGAATCTGATATACCTACAAGATCAATATTGCCATCAGGAGTCACACCCCACCCCTCTCAGTGATACCTGGACATTTATCTCCTTGTATTAGTATCTGTAGATCACCTTAATTGCAGTTATTTTGTACATTTGTGAACAGATGTCAAGTGAAGACTCATTCTAGCTCCTTTGGGGATCTTTTTTTGTCTTCTGCAAAGTACCAGATACTTTTTTTTGGTCTTTTTGGAGGGGGGAAGGCAGGGCAATTGGGGTTAAGTGACTTGCCCAAGGTCACACAGATAGTAAGTGTTAAGTATCTGAGATTTGAGTTGAACTCAGGTCCTTCTGACTCCAGGGTCAGTGCTCTATTCACTGTGTCACCTAGCTGCCCCAATACCAGATATTTCTATTACTATTCTTCCTATGTTGTAATGTCTTCTCTCTAACTATCCAATCTGTTAGATATCCATCAAATAGAAGTAGTTTTCAAATTAGAATATACTCAATAATACTAAGTGTATGTAAATATTAAAGAAAGTTGACCAAGAGAAGGGTTGTAGTAGGTTACGAAGTCTACAAGATCCCAGTAGTTCTTGTCAAGGAAAAAATTGTTTAAAACATATACTTACCTGAGAACTCTGAGTTTTGCTTAATTATGTCATTTTAAAAGTTCAGCCTTTCAGCAACAACAACAAAAACCTAGCACCTTCCTAAATTTTAATTACCAACATTTTAAACAGTTCAGGAAATTTCTAATATTAGCCTAAGATGACTATTGGTATATAAATATATGCATGCTATATTTTATACATATATATTAGATAAAAAATGCTTTGGGAAGAACAAGCCTATTTTTCTCTGTTTTTGCATTGCCTAAAGTTAATTTTAGCTTGTGTTTCATTTCCCAATTACATGAGAAAACTAAACAAAAACAGTATTGGAAGGTGAGGAGAGGGGATGGTGGAAGATAGCCATTTCATGTTTTTGTTCCCCAGTTGTCTTCTTGTCTTCCATAGTTAATCACTTCACCTGTCTAGTAGGAGCAGTGTTAACTTATGGGAAAAGCCCTGAGGATTCAGGAGAGCTAGATTTGTGTGCTGTCTCTTCCCAGACAAACTGTGTCATCTTAGACATAGCACAACTTCTTAGATTCTCAGTTTCTTCAGCTGTAAAATGAAGATAGTAATATTTGCACCATTAACTTCAGAAGTTCATCAAGATCAATAATATAAGGCGTGTGAAATGCCTCATACTAGTAAATCACAATATAAATGTGCATTATTTACTTAGCTTCAAGGGATTGGTTCAAATTATGATTTTAAAATAGCAATCATATGTCTCCATAACTGGATATAAGAGTTTATATTGTAAATAACTCCACGCCAAATCTACCCGTTTTGACTCATAAAGACAGTGTAGTAAAGATATGAAACACATTAGTACTTTGATATAGAAGTTGAAGTTTTCCATTGTTCTTTATAAGTAGAGTAAAATTAGTAATGAGGTGAAGAACATATGGGAGTCAGGAAGGAAGGAAGGAAGGAAGGAAGGAAGGAAGGAAGGAAGGAAGG
>NW_027186304.1:51737339-51756453 GCF_028583685.1 Petaurus breviceps papuanus | reverse complement strand
AGGAGGCAATACTTGTGGAACATTTGTCATACTTTGGTTTAAAAACAGAAACAACAATAAACATATTTCTTGAAAGATCAGAATGGAGTGGATGAGATTCTTCTCTATATAACACTTTATTTGGAGATTTCTGAGGAATGTATTATAACATAGAAAATGACAATATGTGACTTGGGAGCCAAAGCTGGACTGCCAAGCCAATTCTCCCTCTGGGCACTGCCTCTTAACTGAGTAGAGAACAATGAGAGCAGTGGAGTGTCCTGGACCAACCCAACCCATTCTCAGTCAGACTCCTGTATAAATAATCACCCATGCTCTTACACATCTTCACTCATGCATTAAAGCAGGAAACAAGTTTTTTTTTCCTTTGACATATATCAAAATGATATTGAATAGTTTGTCTAAAATGTAACTATAGACGTCACCTTAAGTTTATTTAGTACATCATGTCTTTTTTTAGTCAATGATTCTTCTAAACAGAAACATTCAGTGTGTTTTCCAGTTGATTGTGTCTTGGTAGCCAGCATCATTCATATTTTTGTCTTTTTTATGGCTGCTCTTTATTTTTCATGGTAAAAAAATTGAATCAGAAAGGAAGTCATGTGTGTGTGTGTGTGTGTGTGTGTGTATGTTTGTGTTTTTTGTTCAGATGAATGAAAAGTCCCTGTGCTGGTGAGCCTTGAAGTTTGTATCCATAAGGTGCAATGTCAAACTCTTTTGAAAATAATCTTCACACCAATTCAAGAAACAAAAACATCAGGTCAGGGAACAATGGAAACTAATGATTGTTGAAACTTGCTGGCCAAGCTAAAACTTGAGTCCTAGGGATATTAATTTTTTTCTGTCATTAAAGGGGGGGAAAAGTGATTCTCCTCTATAACTGATAATAATGATCTTCCAAGATAAAAATAAATTAAATTTATATTAAGGCTCTGGCTAAGGGACATGACAGCTTCTTTCTTTGTTAGAATTTCATATGGTGTATAATGAAACATATAGTGGACCTTAACTGCTTCCAGTAACATCAATAATGCAAATCTGTGTTTGAATACAAATGAATGCCTACAAGGCCTGTTTTGGTTATTAATGGTATTAATTATCTGACTGTTCAGTGTTGTTACTGTTGTGTTTGGAGCAATACTTAATAATAAAAGGCCAGAGGCAAATCTCAAAAAAATAGCAAACTTAATAACAGAGATTAATTCTACTGTACAAAGAATTCAAGAGACTATTTACTGGTGAAAATCTAGCCTAAATTTTAACTCATTAAGAAGTCACTCTTCCAGTGAGTACATTTTATGAGTATGACTTGCTTTCTTTTCTCGACCAAAAGAAATGGTTCTGATGTATTTCCAGAGAGTAGCCAGTTTCCTAATATTAGACACCAAAAGTCTCCCTATCATAAATGGTCATTGTTTAAAAAGAAGATCTTGTAGCTGTAGGTCTACGCACGAAGGTGAAGATGATGTTCACAAGCAGTCCCTTAGGACCTTAGAATTGCTTTGAAATTTATCCCACTCATAATTCTCTTCAAGAGCTCATTGGCTACTCCTCTGTAGTGGCATAGGAAATGGAGATCATGTGCATGGACTGAACTGCTCCTCTGTGGATATCTCTTTTGTTGTGAAAAGAGTCCAAAACAGCTTCACAGAGGAGAAGAATCAAGTGAGGGAAACCTGTCAGAATCTTCCCCATACTCTCTTCCAGTATTTGATTCTAGAAATTGACACTAAGCTATTGTGGCAGGTGACATATGGGGTACCAGCCCATCTGGTTGGCCAGGTTTATTGCCATCATGGCAGGTAAAGCTATCATTTATAATCAAGTTGACTACAGCTGCCAGCGGATGCTGGGTTCTGTGCCATTGATGCCAGCTGTAGCAGTTTTCACTGGTTTTAAAATTGAACTGCTCTCAGTCTGAATCCTCCCTTCAAGCCTATTTACCATAGGAAACTTAACCAGGAGCCCAGTACTCCCAGGAACATAATGGTGAAACTCCTTAGATTACACAACTCTCTCTACCATCAACAGGAATGCAGCACATTAAGGAAATGATATGTAGATTATACATCACATGTCTCCTTACTTCTAATAGAAACATATATATATATATGTATACACACACACACACACTCACACATACACATATTCTTTTTTCCAAATGGAGTCTCTGATCTGTCACATTAAATTTAATGAGTCAGAGAACTGTAGATTTGGAAGAGATATTACAAGCCATGCAGCCTAACCTTCTCATTTTAAAGAAACAGGAACACATAGGGGCGGCCAGGTGGCTCAGCGAGTAAGAGCACCGGCTCCAGTGTCAGGATGACCTGGGGTTCAAATCCGGGCTCAGATACTTAGCACTGCACCCAGAAATAACTGGCCGTGTAAACTTGTTACTTAAAAAAACAAGTTACTTAACCCCAATTGCTTTAAAAAAAAAAAAAAGAAAGAAAGAAACAGGAACACAGAGGTCAGCCAGCTTACTCAGGGTCATCAAAATGGGAAGACTCAGGACATGAATTCATATACAGACTCCCAAGTCTAATGTTCTTTCCACTTATAAAACATTTTCCCAATAACGACTCGGTGATGTAAGGTATATGGTGATACCAGTTTTAAAGATGAGGAAAAGAAGTCTTAGCAAAATGGAGTTATTTGACCATGAACAGACAGGCACGATGAGCTTGTCATTCCAGTACTGGCACTATGTACTCTATGCCACTCTGCATTTTCTTTAGACAATGAAAATCTCAGGCTGCATCAATAGAGATATGGTGAGTGGGAACTATCATAGAGCTTGAGATCTCCATTAAGGATCTAACCTCAACACTGGATGAGGAAAGAGAAGGAAGGGAATAAGCATTTTTATAGTGCCAAACACTATGCTAACTAAGCACTTTTACAAATATTATATCATTTGATCCTCACAACAACCCTGGGAGCTATTATAGCCTAATTTTATAATTGAGGAAACAAGGGTTAAGTGACTTGCCCAAGGTCACACAGTTAGGAAGTATCTGAAGCTGGATTTGAACTCAGGTTTTCCTGACTCTAGGCACAACACTCTATCCACTGTGCTACCAGATATTTCTAATAATAATGTTAGAGTTGCCGGGAAGTGATACCAGGATTCCTTGGTCAGAGCATGCTATTCCCATTGCCAGTTGAAAGCGTTGTTCCCCAAGACCAGGGAATCTTGTGGGGTTTTTTTTTTGGTTGTGGTCCTTGTTGGCAGTCTGCTGAAGCCTATGGATCCCTTCTCAAAACAGTATTTGTTACCTCTATTCATAATTTAAGGAAATGCTAAATTTCAGTTAGAAATTAGTGAAAATAAAGATGTAATTTTTTCCTATCCAAATTCATAGACTCCTTGAATTCTAATAACTGGCCATCCTTTTGACTCCAGGTAAAGACCCTTAAGGAGAGAATTCACTTTTATGGAACTCAAAAGCTAAGGACTGAATCTATCAGTTGAACAGTTTTGTAATATATTTGCCTTTGAAATATTTCCCTTTTTAATTTCAGAATCTCATTTTGGTATTCTAAAAAAGTGTCCCACTTTAACCATAAATCCTGGTTCCCAGGAAGACATCTCAGGGTGAGAATAACAGAGACAGACTAGAAATGTTCCGTCTTTCACAGGTCAGGATCAAGGAATAGTACAAACGGAATTCTATAGTACTATGTATTATGGATATACTTTTGTCCTATGAAAGATTGGGGGTCATTCCCAATGTGACAATATCTCTGCCTTCACAGAGCTGCATTATTTCATGTTTACTCTCTAAGCATTTGGGGCCACAAAAATGAGTTTTAAAGTTGCTTGTTCTGTTAAACATGTGCCATAAAGTTAATGAGCTGCAAAATTCTTCAGATTATGACTAAAAAAGCTCATCACAATTCACCAGTGATTTGTTTTATATTGTCTCTGCAGTCATAAAGCAAGTTAGAGGCAAAAAAGCTACCACATGCAGGAGTCAAATAAAGTCAGATATGCCCTACAGATTAGGGCCTTTTGCATTTCCATGGCAATGTGGGAAATTCACTCAGTCTCAGTTTCTTTATCAGAAAAGATGTCAAGTTTATTGCCAGTTTTGCCATTTCATTTCTCTATGACTTGACAGGGTCTCTGGGGCAAAAAGATTTGTAGCCAATTCTCCAAGTACTAATGCAACACTTAACAAAGACTTCAAGAGATGATTTGGAAGAGCTGTTCTTTTCTGTCTTCTTCTTTTATTGTTATTTTAAGTTTGTCTGGAAAGAATAAAGTGCTGTGTCACCATTCTCAGATCGATATTTCACATTGTTGGCTCCTTGGCAGGAGGCCATTCAAAAACAAGAATTCAGGTTGAATATGCCCTTTTTTTTTCCCTTTCCAGTAGCAACACTTGCAGAAATGTAGATAACAATAAGAAAAGTCCTGTTCCAAGTAAAATATAACAATGATTTGACACCCTATAATGAAACATTGTCTTTTCAGGACGAGTCTGCTTCAGCTGACAAACAGTATAAACAAGAGGCGGCCCAGGTCACTTATTCAACATCAGCTGTTTCTAGCACACAGGAGGTGTTGTATATCAATGGAAACGGGACCTACAGTTACCATAGTTACAGAGGGTTAGGAGGAGGACTGCTAAATCTGAATGATGCTTCTAGTAGTGGTGAGTTCTTATTACAGATTGTGTATGTATGTCCAGTTGGGGGTGGCGTCTGTTCGAAATTGGAGAGAGAAGAGAGAATATACAGATGTCTCCCAAATACATATTCCTATAAATGTGCTTTTTCTCTAGCTATTCCTCAAAATGGCAAAAATCATTATGCAATTGTAGGGTAATTCTCACATAATTCTCAAAACAAACACTACAAAATTTGACTAAGTAAATATAGAAGATTTTTTTTTCCCTAGAAGTGAAAACCCCTGATGCTAAATAAACTATTTTTATGAAAACAGTAATATTAAATAGGGAATTTTTTAAATAAAAGAGTCAAGGTGATCCCTGATTGGGGACATTGAAGCGCAAAAATGTTAAATGACTTATTCAAGGACACAATGGCATAAGGACATATGAGAAAATAGAAGTATTAGACATCAGACTAATAGAAGATCTAAGTAAGATTTTTGTCTCTGATCATGTCACCTAGAGATATTTAGGAAGCAAGCACATTAGCTGCTTTCCGTAGCACCAAAAGGTTAGAGACTTCCTAAACATCACAATTTTTCCATAGCCTACTATGGATCCTTGATACTTGAATCTATTTTCATCTTCTGACTGTACAACCTGTTAGGGTACTGAATCACAAAGTTAGCTACCCTCTGTGTAAAATAGCCTTCCTTTAATTCATCTCGATTCTAATTCCTTTGAGTTCCAAGGGCTGTATCCAAAATTCTATTGTTCTGAAATTTAGTAATTTTACACCTTCTAGTCAATCAGGGGCATATTTAAGGTCTTCTGACTTCCATTCATACTGGGTTTGCTTTGCCTTAAAATTTGCCAAAAATCTCTTAGCCTACTTCATAATTACAATTTGCCCTATTATTTTTTAGCCCAAATCTTCCCCCATCTTCATATTATTTCCTCCCCAGGATATTAACAAAAATGATGAAGGTAGAAAAAAATGGTTGTGAAATTATTGAATATGGTCCATTGATAGTCTACTATAAGGATAATAGGTTTTAGAACTGGAAGGGTCCTGAGAGGCCATCTAGTTCATTTTACAGATGAGAAAATGGAGGCCCTAACTGAGTGACTTGCCCAAGACCCCACATGTAGTAAGTAACAATCTCTATGATATGCCATACTAACAGCACATGATACTATGATGATATGCTTTATAGGGCAGAAGAGGGCCTCACATTTTTTTAAAATAATCTGGTATATATATAAATTCTTTCCTAAAATATTAGTCTGATATGTGTACACTTGACTTTAATCAATATTGCTTTACATAGTAGCTATGCAATGTAGGTCAGTATAACTAGCCCCAATTCAAAGGTGAGGGGCCTGAAGAAGAGAAATGAAAGTTACTCAACAAATCTAGATCAGAGCCAAGATTATAATATGCATTCTGTCCTAGGCTCAGACCAATTAGCCTTACTTGTCAAGTTAAAAGGAATTTTATGGATAAAAAACTCAATTCCTCTACAATTCATCTTCTATTTACACAACCCTATAGTGGGGGAGCAATGGCAGTAGAAACTGTCTGTTATCACTATAACTTACTCAACTAAAAATAATTACATGTGTAACTATATAATAGGCCTTTTGGTTCTTTTTTATTAATATTTTTTAATGCAGAAAGAGGTGTGAGTGTTGTGTGTATGTGTCTTTTCCTGCCTAGACTACTGAGGATGTAATGGGACCATTAATTTTTCTATAATCTTTTTTATGTCTTCATTTCATTTTATTTTATTTAAAGCAATTGGGGTTAAGTAACTTGCTCAAGTTTACACGGCCAGTTATTTCTGGGTGTGGTACTAAATATCTGAGCCCAGATTCGATCCCAGGTTATCCTGACTCTGGGGCCGGTGCTCTTACTCGCTGAGCCACCTGGCCGCCACTATGTCCTCATTTTAAACCATCATACATAAGACAATAGTTTTAGCTAAGGAGATGGTTTATAAGTAAAATTAATATTGTTGAAGTGTAATCTGATCATTTATATTAACTTTTTAATTTTAAAAAGAGCCTAACAGATACTTAAATCTTAAGTGGTTGATATGAGGTGTAGGCCACACTCTGTACTCTGTGGAGTTTAATATGTGAAAAGTCTGGTATGGGTTCCACAGGAACTGGCTTGTGACATTTTATTTTAAAAACCAAGGCTGTCATTAGATTGTCTGTGGAGATGCCTGGTGATTCCATGATAAGCTAAACTTTATCATTTTAAATAGACAGCTGACCATGAGATTTTAATGGATTTATGAGCAATTAGGCTTATTAAACAGTGGACAAATCATTATCAGAAGCCTTTTCTTCATGGTTTGCTTACGTGCTTGTAATGCACTGCCAGGAAACATGGTGTATGTACTCTTATGACAATCCCAAAATCTGCTGTCACTTCCATTCACTTTGTTCTATGGGAAATGAAGACTCATTTAACTCATATTACATCTATATTTTAAAATTATACTTAACATTTGCTTCACTTTCAGTTTCAAAGAACAATTTTGTGTTCGATGATAGAGTGTAGAATGTATTGTAAACAAATTACTGTTTTCTATTAAAGGTTCCTATTAAAATAAAAAAATATTGATAATCCTGTTATTATGAGATTGGGGTTCTTTTGGCTTGTTTTCCCTTATAGTTGGGGAAATAATAAATATTACTAATGTTAAATGACTACATACCTTAGAAAACTGTGTCCCTTTTGTGGTGACAGAAATATGTTTTGAAATGTCATTCAGCAGAGATTAGAGAGGAAAGTCATGTGTCTCTGGACTGCATTAAGAACTAAAGGAGATGTCTCCAAGGGCAAGATTATTAAGTTTTTGTCCAGACTACTTGCTCTTAGGTTGCAAAGAGTAGTGCCTCAGGAACACAAGGAAAAGAAGGGAGTTGATTTTGGAAAGAAATTGAGAATCAGAAGTATCTCATATTCTAATGCATCTTCTTATTTTCCAACATTACCCTTGTTTTCTGGGCAGCAATTTGGACAAAGTATAATATGTTGATGCTCTAACCAGCACAGGACTGACTAAGCTAAGGATGTCTTTTCATAATCCTATAATATGTAACACTTAATTTATGGTATTTTAAATGGGAAAATCTTAGCAAAAACTGGTAGTTTTGAAAAATATATGAAAAACTATTTGCATTAACAAATTAAACCTTTCCTAAGCATTTCAAACATTTGTGTATAATCAAGAAATGGCATGTTATTGTTGTTGTTTTTTTATATGTGAATAAATTGCATTTACTGGTTAAAGTACAGCATGACCTTGGACCGTAATACAGGATAGAATCAAGAAAGAAGCAGATAATGTTAAAGTCCCTAAATATCAGTTCAGCTGATGTCATATGGAAAGGTAGAACTACATTCATACACATAAGTAATAATCAACATCCAAGGGTCATAGATAGAGCCCAGTTTTATATGACAGAATTTCTGAATTCAGCTGATTGCTGAAAACTCTGGCTGATCTATAGTCATTTTTTTTACAAAGACTGAGAATATTTATTCTTATCAGCAAACTCACATTCCTCAAGTCTCAGACTTTCAGTGGGTCTTTTGAGGAAGAAAAGGACAGAGAAGAGAAGGCAAGGCCAGCCCACCTCCCCGGATATTCCTTCCACCCCCAACCCTGTCTCAAGCTACTGGATAAAGAGGGGAACAGATGGAAGGGAATGCCAAGAAGGGAGGGACCAAGGAAAAAAGAGGCCCCTGCCAAGGCAAGGCCTACCCAGATGTGTGGCTTTCAAAGTCCAACTGTGTCCAGGACAACAGCCATCATAGGCTCTTCCCTATAATTAAGTCCCCAAGTAGCAAGAATGGGGTGTGAGGAGCAGGAATAACAACCTTGTGGAAGAGAAATTGGTCCCATGTTCAGCTCCTTTCAGGGTAGTGCCTTGAATCCTGGCCTAAAGAATGGCTGTATGGGTCAAAATTCCCAAATGAGAGGTTGGGAAAATGAATAGGAACATTGAAGGGGTCAGGTACCCCCCCCCCGTTTTGGTCCAGGAAAAGGGAAGATGGGAGGTTGGTCCACTTTGGCTGATTTGGGGGACAGGAATGCGTTACTGAGAAAGCACTGACTCAGCACCTGTAGGCAAAATTGGGGAATCGGTGCCACCATTGGAGAGGGAGTAGGGGAGGGGGAAGAGGAAGAGCTGAAAACAGAAGGGGCTTAAGAGTTCCATGGGCTCCCTAGGAATGTCACTATAAGAAATAAATTAACCATTCCAGAGAGGGTAAGAGTGGTGCTGGTGTCGCATGCTTGCCTGAGAGGCCCTGCAGTTGGTGCTCATTTGCAGCCCGATGACATTCTTCTCCTCCTGCAGCTGGTCATCTTTGAAATTCCAGGATTTCTCCTGGGACTTCTTAGGGAACCATTTAGAATCTCCAGAGAAGAACCCATCACCCCAAGCCACTTCCAGTCCTCCCATGTTCATCAGTGTTCACTGCACACGTGCCGTATTCTTTCCTTCCCAGAGGTCCATAGTTTGGAAGATGTTGATGGCATTGATACCTTAGTGCTCTGCTGCCTGTAGGAACTGAGAAATCTGTTTGAAGGTCATTCCCAAAGCCTGGATTTTCCTTACCAGACAATGGTCTTCAAGGAATAGTACACTGATGAGCTCTCACAGTCCCGTGCCATCCTGGAGCCACTTTTGGAAATTCTTTTGCCCAGGCTGGGGCTGCCTGACATCCTTGGGGCACTGTGTGGTAACCCACTGAATGAGTATCTGCTTCAGATCAGCAACATACTGCTTCTAAATTTTCTGCTGTAGCTACCGGCTCAGTTCTTAAGCAGGTTCCCTGTTGGCCATCCTGAGATGCTGATGAAGGTATCTCTACCATGAGGCGGTGGATAGAGAGCGGGGAGGGCTGGGGCGGGATGTGCACTGAGTGCCCTCACTCTAGTGCAGGCCCTCATCATCTCATGGACTATTGTAGCCTCTGTAGTCATTTCTTGAAGATGTAAGACATAGACGACTTGGAACCCATTGACAATGAGATACTAGCATGAAATAAGATAAATGTGTATTCTTGGTCATAAACTAGATGAAGGAAGATAAGAATCTAGACCATTAACTGGGGTTAATAAGCCACGCCAAGATTTTGAGTGAAAACAGTATTGAAACATACATAAGATTTCTTACAGGAGTTCTTAATCCTTTTTTGTGTGTAATAGACTCTTCTAGCAATCTGGTAAAGGCTAAAGAGTTCTTAGAATAATAATGTTTTTAAATACATAAAATAAACTATATAGAATTTCAAAGGAAATTCATTATATTGAAATAAAAATGCAGTTTTCCTCATTCAATTTCACAGATCCTTTGAAATTGCTCCCAGTTATGTATAAACCCTAAATTCACCCTGGAAGGAGAGCAAGGGGCTAGACAGATGCTATTGGCTAAGGAAGTATTGAGGGTATCCCCATAGAGGGAGATATGGAATTTTTCCCTGCAATTTTAGAAGCAATACAAAAAAACACTGTGTTCCTTTCATGTTATCCCACAACTTTTACACGCATTCTAACTGCTTTCTGTGTAAGGGCAAAAGAGGGCAAAATTTAATTTGAAATTCACCAAAAAAGGTAGATAGACGTTTCTAAAATGATTTAATTTTTCTTGTGTCTAAAAATGTAATGTTTTAGATTAAAAAGTAAGAGGTATAAATGTGAAGACTCATCAATCTTAAAACTACCACATGAGAAATAATACGATGTTAAGTGTGGAGAGTTAGCCTGGGAGTTAGGAAGACCTGGAGGGTTCAGGTTATGGCTCTTCCACATTCTAGTTGTGTTATACTGGGGAGGTCACATAACCTCTCTTAAGACCGTAAGGTGCAAGGCAATTCCTGGTATTAAACGATATTGTGTCATCCCTGGGAGCTACCTATACAGAGAAAAAAGTGAATGTGAGAGAACCAGAATTTAAATTTAAATATAAAAGAATATATTCTCTGGATTTTTCATTCCAACAGTTATAAACAAAATTAATAGCAGCTTGACAGTGTTTCGATAGGCTAAATATGTTTATATTTTTGCTTAATGATGAAAATCATTACTCTAAAATTTCTGAGTTATACAAAAAAATTAAAGTCATGAGGGAAACTATATATGAGTGTTCTAACAATACTCCTAATGGATTCTAAAGCAAAAATCATTAAAACATCTATACTCCACACTCCAGATATGAAGATGAAAAAGTGCATCGTGTTTACCCAAAAGGAGCATCTAATCTAGTAGAATGAAATAAATTTAGTGCACTGAAACTGGATTTAGGAGACATGATTTTGAATCATAACATTAGTTGATTGACCAAAAGTCACATAACATTTTGAAGTATTATTTCTTCAGCTGTCAAAAGGGGATAATATTTTTTATATTACTTCCTCCATAGGGTTACTATAAGGAAGTGTAACACCACCTCAGAGATACTTAAACTGGTATTTTTTTAATTGCCCTCCTCAACCCAAGAGGAGAGTTGCTAATAGTGCTAACTCTCAGGTTCCAGGGAAAGAGTGGGTGTCTACTTTCTATAGTTCATGTGTCCCCATTAGTATGCTTTCCCATAATAGTCAGGCTATAGACCCAAGTAGTTCAAAGCCAAGGCATTTACTAAAATAACAAACAAAATTTGAAGAGGAAGAGATTACTTCTAGGTAGAAAAATCAAAAAGATTAAATACAAAAGGAGAAACTTGAGCTGAACATTGAAGAAAGAGAAAAATATCAATAGATGTAAATGTAAGGAAATGCTCTACATTAAGGTAGCAGAGTTGGAGAGAACAAGAAAAGATCAGAAAAGTGAAAAGTAGCTCAGTACAGAGGAATATACAATGCACAAAAGAAAGCAATGTTTAATAAGATGGAATAGGTAGGTTAAAGCCAGATTTTGAATAGTCTTGATTTTCAGGCTCAGGAGTTTGTATTTTATCCCATAAGCGACAGAAATCCTGAAGCTTTTTGAGCAGAAAAATAATCAGACTTGGTCTATCCTTTATAAAAGTTCTTTTTAAAATTTGGTGAAGGATGGATTGGAAAAAGGAGAAGCTGGAGGCAAATAGACAAGCTATGAGCCTTTTGTTCCAGCCGAGTGACGAGTGCCTGAAATGAACTGGAATGGTAGTCGTGGAACTATAGAAAGAAAGGGATGGATATGAGAGATATTGTTGAGTTTTAATCAGCATATAAGAGGAAGATTCATTCAAATTATGCAGCTGTGATGACAAGAAAGCAAGAAACCAGTCCTCTGTTACTCTAGGGCTCTGATATTGAGCCATGGGGGTCACTTCTGTTGTTGCATTAAGCTTTCTAAAGGAGTTCAGAGTCCCGTTGTTAATGTGTATTCTGCCACTTGATTCTAAACCATATACATCAGTTAGTTGTGTCAAAGGTCCCTCTGTGGCATCCAATAGGATTCAGTATATGGCCTGTGTCATCTATACCCTCAAGGAGCTCACACAAAGATCACATTTCATCAATTGGAATTATTGAGTATGCAGAGAATTTTGAATTGTGAGATGGAATGTAGCTCTAAACAGTGCATCAGTGACTTTCCAAGCATTCTGTACACTTGGCACTGTGATAAACCCTAGGAGGAGAAAGACAAAAAAAAAGCAGTCCCTACCCTAAAGGAATCTACATTCTATTAAGGGAAGCAATATATGTCTGTATGCATATTTTTTATTTTATATATTTAGTATAATATAAAACTTACATATATTACCTTGTGTTATATTATTCTAAGTTTATAACATCATGTTACATAATTACATTTGTAATTATACTGCTGTATTGATCATATTAATGTTTTCTATTGTTATGATCTATTAATATGTGATATAATATATATATACTATTATATATTACATATGTATATATACACACAAACATATACCCATATGTATATAATTCTTCCCCTTATGGAATGTCGACTCCTTTAGAGCATGAACTGGTGGGGTGTGTGTGTGTGTGTGTGTGTTTATCTATGTAAATACAATGTAATGGAGGGAACACTAGTGAATGAATGAAGAAAGATCTCCTGTAGAAAACAGCACATGAACTGAGCTTTAAAGATGGCTAGAGATTCTGTAAGGCAGAGGTAAAGAAGGACATTCCAGGGATGGGGATGTCAGCTTGTGAATTGTCATGAAATTGGGACTTGCATTATACTCCCTAAGTAACAGTTCTTTTTTTTTTTTAAGCAATCAGGGTTAAGTAACTTGCTCAAGGTTACACGGCCAGTTATTTCTGGGTGTGGTGCTGAGTATCTGAGCCCAGATTTGATCCCCAGGTCATCCTGACACTGGAGCTGGTGCTCTTACTTGCTGAGCCACCTGGCCGCCCCTAGGAACAGTTCTTGAGAGACTTTGAACTAACTGAAATAGTAAGGGGACAGTTAATAGAAATGAGGGGAGTCATTCTGGAGTTTAGTTTTGTTGCAGGAACCCAGTGAAGCAAAAGCATTAAGGGGAGAGAAAAATGTTGGGCTATTGCAGGGGGAAGGGAGGGGAGAGACCTTGCGGAAGTGCATACATCATCTGATTGGAAGTACATTTAGCTAAAAGCCGTGAAGGAGAGTAGTGTTGCCTAGGAGTACCCTAGGCAAGCAGTGGGGTGAGCTTGCTGGCTCAACCAGACTCTCCCTAGTCCAACTGGCTCAGGAGCTACAGCCCTTAGAAGCGAGTGCTGTTGATATGTGGGGAGGATCTCTCCCACACACCCCAACCCTATTCTACACACCCACTGAAATCAACTGTATTCTAACTGTTATGAGCTAGAGGGAGGGGATAGCAGTGATTTGACACCTTTGTCCTAGGAAGTTCCCCAAAGCTACAAACTCAGCACAATGAGAGAATTTATATGATAGGTATAACTGGTAATCAGTGAAGATTATATGCATTCTCTAATCTAAAATGCCTTTAATTGTGTTCATAAATATGTTAGAATAACTCAAATAAAGAATGAAGTACTTGCCAAAAAAATCCTTAAGTATGTTAAGACATTTCAAAAATATGTTTTAAAAAGACATGGAATATATAATGATTTGTTTTATCACCATTTCTAATAAACTATACATTCTATTTTTACTAAGCTCATTTCTTACATGAGTTTTATTGAATAATGAATTCAATATGACTGCATTCTTCCTTAAACTCTTTGCATCCAAATTCTTATTTATAATTTTATTTTTTCATATTTAGGTTAGCCTAGACCAGCCATGTCTTTCTCAAAACAGTCTCCCTCCTGGATGAACTTTTACATAATGCCTTTCAGAAGTCTGTACACATAAGGTTTCAGAATGAGTAATGAATTATAATTGAACTTCTACAATAATAAAACTAATTTAATATATAACAGGCCAATATGGTAAAAAGCTGAGAAGGGACCTTGGAAGGCAACTTGGAGTTTTTTAGGGTCTACACAGATTTTGGGATATTGCAAAACAGATAATCAATATATAAGCTGAACCATGTATTGACAAATCCTCAAACATAGTTTACAGGTTAAAAATAATTAGAATCTGCAGACCTCAAAACTTGTGGTAAGATCTAGAGTATAAGTCTAATGCAATAGCTAGCAAGGAATAGAAGTAATTTGATGTGGGGGTCTTATAGCAGTGCCCTGTATTCATGAAATCATGGTGAAGTAGAACAATAATGGATATGGTGACCAAAGAACTGGCTTCAAGCCCAAACTCTGCTCCATATTGGCTACATGACCTTATGTAAGTCCCTAAATCTTTCAGATCTTCAGTTTCCTCTCTTATTTATAACAGAAATAATATACTTCACAGACTTGTTTTGAGAAGTCACAAGGCTCTGTGTAAATGTAAATCATATTTCTTCTTTGTCTAGGTATTGATCTGTATTATTGAAGGGTTTGTGAATTATGCATCCATTTTCTGTTACTTAGTTTCTTAATATCTAGATACTATATCCATTCCAAGAATTTTACTTTTAAAAATTTTGCATCTTTTGTTCATTTTTTCAACCTTTACATTTTTAAATCAATTGCTCACTTTTAATAGATTTGGGAACATGAAAAAGATCTTTACACACATATGTATAGTTATATCTGACTATATGCATATGTATGTAACTCCAATTCAATTTGGCAAATACTTATAGAATGCCTACTATGTCAGAGACAGAGAGTTAGGCCTGAGTATCACTAAGATGAAAAATAAAATTATCTCTGCACTAAAAGTGTTCATAAAGGGGGATAAGACAAATATAGGGAAAAAAAGGAAAAAGGAAGGAACTAAAAGTGCTAGCTACAGAAACTGAGATGGGGAGAAATCGCTTTTATCTCTGTGGGTGATAGGGTAGTTTTATAGAGGAGGTGTACTTGACCTGATTTTTTAAAGAAAAGAATTCTAATCAGTGAGAATGTAGATGGGCTACATTCTACACATGAAGGATAACCTAGAAGAATGCACAGAAGTTGAAAAGAATAGGAAAATCAGGGGACAGCTAGAAGGCCAGTTTGGCTGGAATATGGAATTGGTGAAGGGGAGCAGCGTGAAATAAGACTTTAAAGGTATGTTGGAGGCAGATTACAAAGATCCTTAAGCTGAAGAATCCATATTTTATCCAAGAGGCAGTAAGGAGTTGCTAAAGATTTCTGAACAAGAGAGTGACATGGGCAGGCCTGTGCTTAGGAAGATTGTTTTGTCAGAGGGATTGAACAAGGGGGAAGCATGGAGGCAGGAAGTTCAGCTAATCAGTCAGCTAACATTTACTAAGTGCCAAATATGTGCCGAGTACACAAAGAAGAGAAAACTAAGATCCATATTTGAAGCCATAAGGCTCTGAATGTGGGTAGAGGCAATGTGAATAACCTAAAGCAAACAAATCCTTAATAGAAATAGGGAAGTTGGAAGGAAGGAAAGCTTTTGAAGAGAGATGAGAATAGCTGTGGATGAGTTGAATTTGAGGTTCCAGTGCTACATGTGTATGTGTATGTCCAGTAAGCAGTTGGAAAGGCAGGACTAGAGGTCAATGGGAATATTTGGCTGATTGTATGGATTTTTGAGTATCAGCCAAAAGATGATAATAAGACATGAGAAGAAATGAGATTGTCCAGCAAGAGAATAGAGAGAAGAGAGGTAGAGATGAAGATAGACCCTTAAGTGACCTTTCTCCTCAAAGGTCAGAAGGAGGAAGATGAACCCAGCAAAAGAGATTGAGGAATGGCAAGGCAGGAAAGAAGAGAACAAGGAAAGCATCCTGGAGCCAAGGGAAGAGAGAGTGTCCAGGAGAGGCAGTTAGCAATATCATACCACAAAAAGGTCAAATCCGATGAGGAATAAGAAAGGGACATTTAAAATACAGTGTAGAGAATAGTTTTAATAAAATAGGAGGAATGGAAGCCAGATTATAAATGAAGAGTGAGTGAGCTGAACTGTAAGAAAGTAAAGACTGTGTTTATACACTTTCTTTGTGGTTTAACACTGAGTGGAGAAGAGAGTCACAGGGTGATAGCCCATGGGGTCATGATAGATCAAAGAAAGTTTTTCTATGTTTAAGAAAGACCTAAGATTACTATGTGTGTATGTGTATGTGTGTGTACACAGACAGATATCTATGTTTCTATACATAGATCTGTCTATATATATACATATACATGTATGTATGTACATATATATGCATATATGTGTGTATATACACACAATGGTAGAGAAAAGTGGGCTCTCATCCCACTTTTGTCATTGAGATCACAACTCAATCAATTTTTCCTGCTTATAAAATACTATTTATTGAGAACTTAGAGCAAAGCCAATTGGTGAACTATTTACATACCTGTAAAGACAAATGTAAATCATAGGATTCAGGGCTGGACAGGACCTTAGAGATCATCTAATGACTAGTTTCTGGTCTAACCTAACCCTCTGACTTTACAGAAGTGGAAATCAGCCTAAAGTGCCTACATGACTTAGCCAAGTTCACAGAAGTAGGAAGTAGCAAAGACAGTAGATAGATGATAACCTCCATTCTAGTTAGTTACAATGATTAGCAAAGGGATTAATGCTTCATTGGAACTGTGATAGAAAAAAGAAAAAAAAAAGCTACCTCCAAAGATAAGTAAAACAAATGCAAAGTATCTGATTACATCCTTACTTTATTTAATAGATATAGTTGGTCCTAAAATATGGGAGAAGGTGGACTGAAGAGACATGTCCATTTCAGCTGTATCTGGAGTATCCAACAAAAGTAAATGTTTTTACTGTGCAGTATTGACTTGGGTTTTATGATGCAGTCTTCCTAAAAGCCACCTCTCCACTGCACAATAAATTTAATTCTTCATGTATCTTTAAGATACTTGAAGATCTCTGGGGAATACTGCACTGTCCTTAGTCACTGAATAAGGAAAGAAAAGGAGGTTTCATTAACTTTCTAGATTCTTTCTTCTAGAGCTAGCTACAGTGTAAAGGTCAGGCATTTTCAAGTGATGTGACCTCATGGTGCTTACTTTCAGTTTTGTCTTCCTCCAAGTCCTTCAAAATAAAAAAAGTTTCTCTGGGAACCTATCCTGGAAGATGAGTTGAGCTTCACTGGACTCATGCTATACAAGATAAGGGTCCTAGGAGGCAGCTTTTCTCTTGCCCAGGAAGCAGAAATCTCCCTTCCTGTGTGAAAATGAAAATGCCCATTCACAAGCTTGGAATTGCCTGGATTTTGTCAACTGAATGGAGATGACTAAGACAGACATATAGCAGCTACCTATTCTGGACCCACTAACACAAGAGACAGCCATGGGTAGTAGACAGAGGACTATCCTAGGAGTCAGGAAGGGTTCAAGAGTTCAAGTCCCATTTCTGACATAGCATTGTGACTCTAGGAAACTCACCGTCAGAGAACTAGGACTATAAGATTCAGAGCAGGTGTCTGATATCCATTGATAAGGCAAGTTTCCTTGTTAAGAATTCCTTGTACCAATGAAATCACAAATTCAGTCCAAAAAGTACAAAAACAGAAACAATGATTTCAAATTCCAAACACAGCCATGATTACAATTCTTATTTTTCAATATGACTTTGTAAGTAAATTTCAGTTCATTTTTAATGTTTGAATCTTGAATGTTGTCATATAGATTTCCATTCGTGAAAAATGCTTAGTCTTTTTGGTGTTTGTTTTGTAGGAAATGCTATCCTAGGCTTCCCTTCTTACTCAACTATTACAGATAATAGATGCTTTGGTACATTCTGGTTGGTGGCTGAATCCATTCTATCACCTAATCAAACTCATACCTGTGAATGTATTTAAGAAATGAATGTGCTTTCAATATATGAATGGCAATTAATAGAAAGGAGTCATGTTTCATGATTCAGTGTAATGAATGTCTCCTACTGCCTTCAAACACATGAAGTAATTCAATATAACTAATGTAATTCCTGACCTAATCCTCCAGATCTTGGATTCCTTGACTCTTTTAGGCTGACTGAAATGCTTCTTTTTAGAAAGGCATTCCATACAGTTATATGTGTTTTATATCCAAAATGACCTTGAATGTCACTATAAGAAGAGACATATCACTTGACCCTTAAATGTCTCTGATAATATACAGCCCAATTCTTTTTTTAATGTGGTTACATGGGATGGGATTACTAAGGTTTCAAGGTAACCATATTTGATGAGACTTTTGTATGTAAGGCTGTATTCAAAAAAATGTTTCAATGGAACTATGTAACAATGAATTATAATGAACCCCTACCATCTTTGTTTTGTGAATGTCTTACAACAATCAGAATCCATTTTGTCTAAATAAATTCACAATAAGATACATTCAACCTTTATCTTTATATTCCAGGGCCACTCTACTCCATTATAACTCTGGTTTACCTTGAGCAGATTTTCTCTACCAGTTTTCTCACTTCACCTTGAAATAGTTATTTTCTCTCTTAGCTAGCTGTCAGCAGCATGAAAGTTTGAAAGAAGACTGGATCAACTGTTGAATCCCCTGAATATCTAGTTTATCTAATCTCAAGAACCTCACCTTGGCAGCAAACCCTTACCATTTCTTCATACAAAAAACATTTTATTTATTGGTTTGTTTTAATCCATCGATAAGATGGTGTTTGACTTACCAAAATTCTTTGAATATCTAGTAAAGTTAAGATTAGAATCTGAAAAGAGACCATTTGTGCTGGGCCTATTGGAGAACGTCTGTATTTCCTGCTACCAGAGTGGCTAAGGGGATTGAGTTCTGAATTTCTGAGCTGCAGCAAGGAAGGTGTCCACACCTGGTTACCAACATGGTGAGACCAAGCTAAGGGAGGTGCAAACTGACCCAGGTTAGAGATGGAGTAAGTCAAAGATCTCATGCTGAGTAGTAATATGATAAGGCCTTTGAATGACTGGTGTACTTCTGGCCTGGGCAAGATAGAGAAGGAAGGAAGGAAGGAAGGAAGGAAGGAAGGAAGGAAGGAAGGAAGGAAGGA
>NW_027186304.1:51687595-51736939 GCF_028583685.1 Petaurus breviceps papuanus | reverse complement strand
GAGGAAGGGGGAGGTGAGGGGAGGGAGGGAAGGAGGGAGGGAGGAAAGGGAGGGATGGAAGGAGGAAGAAAGGGAAGAGAAGGAAGACTATTTTAGAGCATTCATGCCTAGACTCTTCCTGAAATGTACTTTCCCATTTCCTCTATCCCTCACAAATTTAGCTCCTTGTGTCTCTCCAGGTCTCTTAGTTGTTACAATGACAAGGAACCCCTCCAGGCACTTTATCCATTCTTTTGTATTATCTGTACTAATGTTCCCCTCCATTAATTTGGATAATTGAAAATAGAATGCATAAGCTTCCCAGCATTCTCCTGACACATGCTAGATAACCCCATTTGCCCTCTTGCCCTTTCTTTTTTTTTCATCCTTTCACTCAAAATTAGTTTCTGAGGAAAATTAAGTTGTTAAAAGAAGTATCTGTTTCTGCTTTATTCTTTAGTTTGATTTTCTTTTCATTTTATTTAAAGAAACTGAGGACTGACAGGATACACAGGAGGATTCCTTCTGCCCCTCTGTAAGGCACAACTTAAAATGTCCTAAACAGTTCTATTACTACTTTTTCTTTCAGAATTGCAGGGACTTAGAACAGGAGGAACTGGGGAGAGTAAGTTTTAAGAAACAGATTAGGAAGAAGCAGCATTAGCTTTACTTCATGCCATAACCGTGGCCTCCTAAAAATATAGATTCGTTAATTATTAGCCACTTGAACTCCAGGACAATTGAAAAAATAACTATAAAAATATATATTAAATTTGTTTATATTTCTATTTATAGTGGGAATAAAAAACACATCATGTGTCAACAGAACAGATGTCAGTTTGTGGAAGGAGATAGAAGCATTTGGTAAATTGCTAAGAAAGACAAAGTCAACTTTATGCTTTAACACAGCCATTTAAAAACATTTAACTGCTTTCCCCTCCCCCAAGCCAGTTCTGCTATAAATCATGGTCTACAATAGCAGTGACCATTTTGAGGGACAGTGTTGGATTTATTAGGACATTATTGGTTCCCAGAAGGCTATTAACCATCACATGATTGTTAACTACAGGTAACAAACAATTCCAAAGGGATTATTGCTGAGATAACTCACACATAGCCTTGCCTCTCAGGGCTATCAGTGCTTTCTCAGCATCGCCAGAATAAATTGCTATCATATACATATAACCTATGGACAGCATGTTAAATAATGGATGCTACCTCAGAGTATATAACTCCCGATGAATCTTTCATTCAACAAACAAACATTTGTCCAGAAGGTTTTTGGTTTTATTTTTTCATGTAATCATGAGATAAATTATTGTCTAAGAAGGTGAATAAGGGTCTCCTAGAATTTCTATATTTGGAAGTTAAAGAACCATTGGTTATTAATGAGGCATGTGAGATACATTGATATAAATAGATCTTGAAACTGAAAATAATATGTTGCAATAAATCCTGAAATGGGCTGCTTCCGGAAGAGGAGAGTTCCCTGCCACTGGAGTTGTACAGAGGCACAGCTGCTTCTGGTTAAGGCTGTGGTGGAAAAAAATCCATGTTGTAGGTGTGGACTGTCCACTGAGATCCCGTCCCAGTCTGAGGTTCCATGATTGTATGAAAGGCAAATGACTGTGTCCAGGAGAGAGGCTACAAGTAGCAGAGATACGAGCATGCATTTGTAGAGAGAGCGTCTTCATCCTAGAATTTCCTCTACTGGTTTCTAGCCCCAGCCCTAATCCTAGGCCAGGGGTGGGGAACCTGTGGCCTCGAGGCTACATTTGGCCCTCTAGGTCCTCAAGTGCGGCGCTTTGACTGAATCCAAACTTCAGAGAACAAATCCCCTAATTTAATAAAAGGATTTTTTCCATAAAACTTGGACTCAGTCAAAAGGTCACATCCAAGGACCTAGAATGCCGCATGTGTCCTCAAGGCTGCAGGTTCCGCACCCCTAGCCTAGGACTCACATCTTGAAAGAGTCCCTCATAAGGATGGAGTTGAGAGAAAAAGCTCATATAGGCAGCAAGGTGTTGCCATATTGCAGAGGGTGCTGGGCCTGGAGTCAGGAAGACTTGAATTCAAATGAAGCCTCACTTACTCTATCCCTTCCTCTGGGCAACTCACTTAACTTGTTTGCCTCAGTTTCCCGAGCTATAAAATGAGGCACAAAATAATTTACCACCTAAGGTTTATTGTAAGGATCAAATGAAATACTAATTGTAAAGCACTTAGTTCAGTGTGTGGAAAGTAGTAAGTACTACATAAATGTTAGCTATTATTATTGCAGATGGGTTCCACCCCTCTATGCCTCATCGTGAGAAAGGCATGTAATATGTTGTCAAATAAAAAATAGAAGCTAAAATTTAACTAGAGAATACAGAAGCTCTTTATTCAAGGGTTTGACTAGAGCTGTGTAAGTACAAGGCATTTAGACATAAAATCTGCATCTCTATTTATATTACATTTACAATAAATATAATGAAGAGTTAAGCATCTTTGTTCATTCTTAAAATTGTGAGGCAATATGTCTCTTCAAACGTGGAAAGCAGTAAAAATCGACTCTTCCGGAAAGGGCTTGGTTTTCACCCTCTAGAGAAGGAGAATTACTTCATTTGCTATGAATCCCTATAAAAGGACAACATGTAGAGTCGTTTGGACAACACTTTTTAGATGAGGAAATTTCATGACAAGCAGATCCTAGATAACCCAAGGAAAAAATTACAGCACAAGATTCGTAGCAGAAATTGTCATTTTTTAAAAATTGTGTTTACATTTTCCTTTTTTGGTTCTAATTATCACCTTCTATAATCATCACAACAAATAAACAGCGTAAGTTTGGCAATGCAATATGTTAACGGAAAACCTGACAGTTGTTTTCTAGGTGACTAGCACACAGACTAGATAGTTCACAGAGTGCCTGTCAGTCTTCCTGCCCTCTTGTAATGGTTTCATTATTTTGCATGTCAGGCCTCTTGGTTGTCGATTTTGGTTGTTCAGTCAGTCATTGCCAGCTTATGTCGCTTTATAAACCCTTTTCTGAGTTTCTTGGGGAGAAGCAACAGCAGAAAAAAAAAGAATATTTAAAAATGTCTCTACTTATCAAAATAATGGCTTTCTAATCCTCAGAGAAGGGCTGAACTGCAGTAGTTGGACCTAACAAGGATTAGCTGAATAATTGTTCTAAGATGAGCCTTGTTTGAGAGAAATTCAGACTCTGGGAGAAAGGATGTGGTTCAGTACTTTCTTGTATTAATGGGAAAGGTAAAAATAATTGAATGGAGTGGGAATTTCCAGAAGAGGAAGCTCCCTTACCCAGTACAGTTTGGCATCTTCCTTGCAACTCACAGTCAAAGAGAATTGCCTACAGCACCAAGAGGGTAAGTGATTTGCCCAGGGTCATGTGTTGGGGAGTAGGACCTTAACCCAGTTCTTCAAGGATGGCCCTCTATCCACTGTGCCATGTTCTCTCCCCCTTGAGGAGAATAAAAACAAAAACAAAAGTGTGGCTGTTGTCATAAAAATGTTTTGGACTTTATAGGGATGTCAGATTGTATTCGTTTTTTTCAAACTATTCTTAGAGATGGGCCCCAGCAAATGCAAGTTATTACCTCCAGGAAACCAACCTTATAAAAGAGAACATTGAACTGATACAAGTGTAAGGTCTAGAATTCCCCTGGCTAAGGAACCCTGTACCTCCCCATAAGCATGGGGTGAGTTTGGTGCCAAAGGAAGAGGCCAAGATGCTCCAGACTGATTTTAGGACTTTAATTAATCATTATAAATATTTACAAACAGGGGCAATCCAGGGCGAAAACCCCCCAAATCTCTGTGGTAATTATAGAAATCAGACACAGGGAGGAGGAGCATAGGGTGCTTCACTGGAGATCGGTGGATATTTGGGATTTTTCTGCTTATTTATGGTTTCAGCTAATAGTTTATACTTGATATTGAACCCAGTTCCCAGACATCCAGACGCTTACCCAGCACTCAAGGGTGGGTACTGGTCATTTACCGGTCATGTGCCAGTCACAGTATGTAAGTTGTGACTAAGTATTTGAGATGTGATTCAGTATCTAAAATATGATTTTTTTAACAGGTCACCATGTCTTGGCTTCCACCTTTCACAGAGTTTAAGTTAATGTCTTTTAACTTTTTGCTGTGTATATGGCTTTTCCCCAATCAGGATCGCACAACAAGTATGAATAGTAAAGAATTTGTATCATTTACCTCTCAAGCATTATTGCTTTTTGGAATAGTAGACAATCAATGGTCAATAAGAAATAAATGTCTGCTCTGTGCTAACCACTGGGGATACAAAGAATGGCAACGAGACAAAGTCTAACGAGGGAGACAACATTCAAACAACAATGTGCAAGCAAGCTCTCTACAGTGATAAATGAAGATAATTAGCAGGGGGAAAGTCCAAGCATTACGGGGCATTGGGAAAGGCTTCTCTTAGAGGATGGGATTTTAGCTGAAACTTGAAGAAAACCAGGGAAGTCAGGAGCCCGCAATGAAAAAGGCAAGGATTCCAAGTTCGAGGAACAGTCAGTGAAAATGGCCAGAGTTGGGAGATGCCGCATCTTGTGGAAAGAATAGTAAGCAGACCATTGTCACTGGAATGCAGAGTCCACGGATAGGAAGAAGTTATATGAAGACTGAGTGAGGGGTAGCAGGTTGTGAAGAGTCTGATTGCCAAACAGAGGATTTTATATTTGATCCTGGAAGCAATGGGAAGACACTGGGGCTTATTAGTGGGGTGGTCAGGTGGGAAGGCAGTGCTGTGAGGGGGGTAGGCAGACCCATACTTTGGAAAGACCATCTTGACAAATGGGTGGGAGGATGGACTGGAGCGGGGAGAGATTTGAAGCAGAGAGAGCAAACAGAAGGTGACATCAGTAGTCCAGGCATAAAGTGATGAGGCCCTTCACTAGGGTGGTGGTGATATCAGAGAAGAGGGGATACCAAGAGATGGTATGAAGTGAAAATCAAAGATTGGGCATGGAGAGTGAAAGAAAGGGAGGAGTTGATGGTGACACCTAAGTTGTAAGCCCGAGAGACTGGAGGGCACTGTTGTCTTTGACAATAAGGAAATAAGAAGAGAGGCAGGTTTGGGGAAAAAGACAATGAGCTTAGTTTTGAACATGTTACTTTAAAATATCTGTGGGACGTCCCAATTCCATATGTCTAGTAAACTGTTGGAGATGCTAGACTGGAGGTCAGCAGGGTGCGTAGAGCTGGGTAAGCAGGTTTGAAAATCATCAGCATGGAGATGGTAATTGAATCCATACATAGAAACAAGGATGTCTAATTGTACATACTACATTTTAACACTTTCTATTCCATTCCCACAGATTACGGGGTTAGATATAGAGGAAATTCCAGGCCAAGGAACACTTATTTTACAAGCAAAATACTTAATCAAATTATAGCAAGTAGTAAGGATGATTGTATATAGCACAAAGGATGTTGGATTTGTAACCAAAGGGTCTAAGTTCATATGCTGACTCTACTATTTGCTATTGTATGAGGCAGCTAAGTGGTAGAGTGTGAGACCTAAAATCAGAAAGACCCGAATTTTAATCCTGCCTCACACATATTTAACTAGATATGTAACCCAGGACAAGTTACTTCAATGCTGTGTGCCTCAGTTTCCTCATCTGTAAAATGTGAATAATAATACCTACTTCCAGGGTTGTTGTAAGGATCAAATGAGTGAATTTGTGTAAAGCATTTTGCAAACCTTAGAAGTACATAAAGCTAAGATTGTGATTATTGTACCTTGGGAAATCTACTTCAATCACTTTTGTAGGCCTGAGTTACCTCATCTATAAAGTGAGGGGGTTGGGTGAAGTGTCCCTTAGGGCCCCTTCTGGCACTGACTCTGATCCTTTGATCTTAGTATCCAGATCTTAGAATTACTAAGGCTGAGTGAACCTGGAAAGAGCTAATCTTGTCAAGGGATTTTAGTATCTTGTTAAAGAGGCATTCCATAAGGCCTTACCGGGTGTCTCCTGCATATGTGCATGAGTTTATATGTATTATAGAGAGATAGATCTAGAGATCTCTATATAACATATATATAAATATATGCATATATGTACATGTATATTGATTTAAAAAAGCAAATGCCTGCCTGCTATGTCTGCCTCCTAAACTGATAGTAGGCTTTAAAAAAAAATTCTGAGAGGTAGGGGGATGAGCAGTTCTTCAGTGTGTAGAACTCTAGGCAACTCGGTGGTAAAATGGGTAGAGCCCTGGGATGGGCTTCAGGGAGACTCATTTTCCTGAGTTCAAATCTGACTTCCGACACTTTCCAGCTGTGTGACCCTGGGCAAGTCACTTAACCCTGTTTGCCTCAGTTTCCTCATCTGTAAAATGAACTGGAGAAGGAAATGACAAACCACTCCAGTATCTTGACCAAGAAGACCCCCAAATAAGGTGATAAAGAGTTGCACTGACTGAAAATGACTGAACTAGGGTAGCTAAGTGGCACAGTGAATAGAGCACTGGCCCTTGGGTCAGGAGGACCTGAGTTCAACTCCTGCCTCAGACACTTGACACATCCTACTAGCTGTGTGACCTTGGGCAAATCACCCCCTATTGCCTTGCCTTCCTGTCCTCCAAAAAAAAAAAAGAGAGAAATAAAATGACTGAATCACAACAGAACTCCTGGTGTGGAAGCTCCCTTTACCAAAGTAGATCATCAAATGTAACTTAATTTTAGAGTTGCCTGGAACACTAAGGGATTAAATTACTTGACCATGGTCCCACAGCTAGTATTTATTAAAGGTAGTTCTTGAACCTAGTTCTTCTTGACTCCAAGGACAGCCTTCTATCCACTACAACACACTGTCTCAAAATGAGTTTTATATTTGGAAATAATAACAATAAGGATGATTTTAAATGACTCATTCTTATGAATAAAGGTATTCAAATTTGTTTTTTTGTTTTTACAATTAAAGAGAATTTTTCTCTTTTATTTGAAAAAATTACATTTGTACTCAGAATAAGGCATTATTCTACAAAAATGAGAACAATATTATCCTGTCCTCAAGAGGTTTACAATCTAATCTAGTTTCTTTTCAGGCAAAGTATCCAGTTTGGGGGTTTTTATCATAATCACTAAGAATATGCCTGAGGAGAGGCAGACTGACAAAGTAAATAAGGAGCTGACCCCAGAGTTTGGAAGACCTGAGTTCAAGCTCTGAGGCTTGGATAAGTCACCTAAACTCTGTGCCCCAAGCAGCTCTCTAAACCTAAGTATGAGCTGCAGACCTGTTGTTGATATGCACTGGTAGAGAGGGTTTCCTCACAGAGAATTAATTCCCTGTAATAATGAAATCACAGGTCAGGACCAAAAACAAAACAAAATACAAACAAACAAAAAGAACAAAACTATATAAATGGTTGTGACTCTCACCTTTACACAAAAACAATTTCATTAAACTGAGCAATGCTTATATTTTATTATTAAAAGTTTGATATTAAAGAAAAAATTACCCAAACCTAATCCATATACTTCCCCAGCATTGTATGCAAAGTTAGCATTTAGTATGCTTTTGTTGAATACAGTTGAATAAGGCATTGAGATATTGTGCCAAACTCTTTTCACTTCTCCAGCACCTACACACTGTATACCATTGGTGTTAAATTTTAATAGAATCAGATCCTTTGGGGCCACCTACCTGACTTTGGAGACCACAAGTCAGCATTATCTATGTTGCGTTATATTTTTATTTATTTTATTAAACATTTTCCAATTACATTTTAATCTGGTTGGGCCACACTCAGAGCAAAAGGTCCATGGGCCATGAGGTTTATTTACAAGTCTGCCATACATGTGGAAATGGCTTCTTTTTGAGAGTCCTGAATGTCCTGCACAAGCTGAGTACTTATTTGGACAGAAGTTAAAATTGCAGAACAGAGGAACAGTCTTCTCTGGAAGGCCACACCATAGTCTACAAAATGCTACCATAAATAGCTCAGAAGTTTCCAAAGAGCAGAATAAGATGGAAGTACCCCAAATGAGGCTGGAACCTTATTCCATATTAGCGCAAGGCTTATGGAAATGAAGGTCATCCCAGTGATGTGAGTAGGCAAGAAAGCCTACTTAAAAAAAAAAAAAGCTTACTACATGTGAGGCTCTCCAAAGAAAGAAAGTTCACAGGTTCATTGGTCTGCATCTAGGCAGGAACTCAGAAAGTCATCTAACTCAGTCACCCCATTTTACAGATGCAGAAACTGAGGCCCATGGAGGTCAAATGATTTGTCCAAAATCACAGAGCTAGTAAGCATCAAACACAGGATTTAGACCCATGCCCTCTGATGCCAGGAATACTACGTTAAGATCTTGGCAGTATCTCTATTAGTCAGAAGAAAGGCCATTCATTTTTTTTCTTTAAGAAAGAGATTTGTTCTGGCACTGGACTCCATTCAGTTATATATATAGTTAATGGATATTACTGATCATATAACTAGATTGTCAATCAAGGAAATGATCTGGAAATTAATGAGAGCTCATTCAGATCACACTGCCCATAGTAGGACAGTGACCTTTTCCAGATCATTATAGTTTGGTGGGAAAAGTCTTGGATTTGTGATCAGAGGTTCCAGAGTTCCAATCCTGACTCTGCCTCTTAGTCCTTGTGTGACCTCGAGGAAAATACTTAACATTCCTGCACCTCAGTTTCCTTAACTAGAAAATGAAGAAATTACAGTAGCTGATTGCTAAGGACCTTCCAGGTCAAGATCAATGATGCTGCTTTTATTGTTACTGATTTTTGGATTAGTGCAATTCTGTGACTTGTGTTCACAACTTGACTTCCTGGAGTTCCTTCCCTTTAGACTCTTATAAGGAGATGCAGTGAAGTAGAGTGGAAAGAAACTTGAGTCTCTCTCACCTTGGGGCAAGTCACTGAACTCTTTGAGCTTCATTTTCCTCATCTGTAAAATGAAAATAAAAATATTGCCACTTTCTACCTCCTGGGATGGTTCTGAGGAAAGTAGTTCCTAAGTTGGAATGAACCATATAAGTGGACCTACTATTCCATGTAAATAGACCAAATTCTTCTTATTTTTCCTTTTGTGCAACAAGGAATATGTTGTATAATTTCCAAAACCAAAGTTTTGAAAGACCAAGGTAATTCATAAATTGGGAGCTGCTAGTAACCAGTTTGAGAATGCCTCTTTCCTAAATGAATTCCAAGGAAGCTCCTTCTCTGGCCCCTGCCTATTCCATACCTGACAGTTCGGAAACCTCAGTCCCTCTTCTTTGGCTTACCTTTGGTTGAAGTTGCTGAGAGTAACCAACTCTGACATCTCTATTACACATATATAAAAAGTTGTCTTGAAAGAGTCGTAAGAACCTTTCCCCAGATATGTGGTGCAACATTCCAGCAAGTGGCACCCAAACCAAGGATGCAACTGCTTTGTAGAGGATCCTAGAATTAGAATTGAAATGAACCAGTAGCCTATATAAGCTCCTTAATAGTCAATATTTTGTATTTTTCTATGTCTCATAGGCAGATGCCTAGACAGAGTTGGCACTTAATAAATGCTTGGTAAAAGAATGTAGGCTTGTCTCTTCATTTTGTGGATTAGGAAACCTTAGCTCAGAGATGTGATGTCACTTGCCTAAGGCCACTCAAGCAAGAAATTGCCAATTTTTGAGTTGTTTTTCAGTTTGTTTCTGATTCTTCTCACCCCATTTGGGGTTTTCTTGTCAGACACAGGGGAGTGATTTGCCATTCCTTCTCCAGCTCATTTTACAAATGGGGAAACAACTGAGACAAACAGGGTTAAGTGACTTGCCCAGGGTCACACAGCTAGTAAATGTTTTTGGCCAGATTTGAACTCAGGAAGACAAGTCTTCTTCCCGACTCCTGGCCAGGTGCTCTATCCACTGCACCACCTAGCTACCCCAAATAAGTTGCAAAACCATAATTCAAAAGCATCATCCACTGCAGAAGGATGGAATCCCTCCATCCAATGCACAAAGTGTTTATTTTCATTGTCTGATTTCATTCAAAGTGTTGTTTCATCATCACTAGGTGGAACACAAGTCTACCGACTCTAGGACCAATGCTCTTTTTAATACACCACATTATTAGAACACTGCAAGTATGCAAAAAGCATGGACATCATTTATTTAGCAGCTAACAAAGAGGGAAGATTAAGGGCAATCACATTCTTAGATGAAAAATGCAATGGAACCACGAAGGTTATTGATTGTTTTTCTTGTGGCTCTGATTTCTAGGTCCCACTGATCTCAGCATGAAGAGACAATTAGCCACCAGCTCTGGGTCCTCCAACACCTCAAGCTCCAGACCCCAACTGAGCCCAACTGAAATCAATGCTGTGCGGCAGCTCGTGGCGGGATACCGAGAATCTGCAGCATTTTTACTTCGCTCGGCAGATGAACTGGAAAACCTTATTTTACAGCAGAACTGAATTCCATGACCTTGGCACTCACTGGGTCTCATCTTGGAGTTTCCATTAATGACATGTCGGTTTCCCAGAACAGATGCTTCAGGTATTACTACTGCACGGTCTTTTAGGAGAGTTAATTACCATAAAGCCACACTGTTCTTGATCCTTAAGGTGATGTGTTAAGGTGCTTCAGGGGAACTCTGGCCTCTGATCTTTTCGAGGTACTTTCATGTGTCCAGCCCATTGCTTTCTGTTTTAGTCTATCAGCATAAATATCAAAAAGTGACTGTAGAATGCTAACTCACAGATGAAACAGAAGATGCTGTGGTCCTTTCCATTGGTTCAAGCTGCAAGTGCAATATTGTGGAATATGCTACTGACTCATTGGACCGAAAGCTGCAGTATATGGCAAAAAAACAATGCCAAATTTCCTGTTCGTACAGGATAAAACAGCAATTAAAAGGATCTTGTATTTTAAAAAGAAAATGTAATTTTTATAAAAAAAAATGTTTTTTTCATTCAAAATTGTCATTTTTACTTTGGTAACTTTTTCACAGGTCCTAAAAAAAAAACTGTTTTGAGAAACTATTCTAAGTCCCTTTTCCATCCTCTTTTTTTCTCCTTCTATCTCCAAATTCTTTCTACAAAAGAAAAATACACTTGATGCTGGAAAAATCCCTATATCTGCATTCTGTAAATCATCACATCACAAACTACTACCCAAAGGAGCCTGCATTACTTGCATTCATGCTGTTTTCAAAGACACCCCCATTCAACATGGCAGCTTTCCTATTGGCAATTGTCATCACAGAGCGGGTTGATTTTTTTTTTTTTTTTTTTTTTTTTTTTTTTTTTGTTTGGAGTTGCTGGGTTTTTTTTTTAATAATATCTATTTATATGAAGACATATCATTTTTTTTAACTATCCCCTTGGTTTGTTACAGCTGCTCACTCACGATTACTGCTGCTGCTGCTGCTGTCTTGTAGAAGTTCCTGTAGTAGTGATTGGATGTAGATGACTGAATGTTAAATGGTTGCAAGTGACAATCTGAAAATTTGCACTCTCCTGTAGTTTCCTTTCCATTTTTCTTTCTGAGATACTTTCCAAAAAACAAAAAGGCCATTTCCTCTCTGAATATGCTTTATAGAATTCTCAGAACTAGTTTCCAATGTTCTACAAACTCTCAGTGGATGCAGCTGTGACTCATAGTGAACTCTCACCCTGCTTCTCCCTGGCCCTGGCCCTGCTTTCTTATTTTCCAGTGTTGGATCCACACAAATGGCATTTTCTTTGTGCACTAAGGCAAGCCTATTTTTAAATATATAGAGATGAGTCCTTTAGTTGATGTTTTACTTGTACTATTTGTTCTGTTGTTTAGATTTGGTTGGATAAACAAGTTCCTTGTACATTCCTGAATTTGCCTTATTTCATGTAAAAAAAAAATTCTGTAATTCCTTTTTTGAGGATGAGTTTAAGGCATCAGTGAGATTTCCTATCTACTTGTTCCATAGAGTTTTTCAAGTAATGACTGTGATTGTGACCCAGTAATGTGCACTTCTCTCGTGCCTGTGGACATTGCTATGCTTTTTTTCCTCTAGTGTTTCTAGAATTACTGTTGCTTACAGTTATGTTTAAAAAAAAGATAAAAAAAACAAGAACTTTTGTGATACTGTTGGTGAACATAAATGTGAAAAAAAAACCTATTGAAATATGAGTATTTTGGAGATACATAGATTCGCAAACATTTCAAAGTGTGGATTTAAGATTCCCAGATTTAAATGAAAATTCAAAAACTGAGGGCTGGTATAATTTCTTCTGTTTTGTTTGGATAAATAAACAGATTTCTGTGTTTAAACATGATGGTGAAACCTTATAAACTTTCCAAGTGCTCTAATGCCTAATCTGTTCTGAACATTTTGCCTTTTAAATACTAAGCAGAACTGAGTACTCCTCTCTCCCACAGACTGACAAGTCAACCTCATGTTTAAAGTAATAACCAAGAAACACAAGGATGTTATGTACCTAGTGCATAACCCTAATGAAGAATTCTCTCAAAAGCAGAAACAGAGTTGAAGATAAAGCAGGAAGTCCACATCACTATAAGCTTTAATAATTCAAACCTGCAGGGTCACACAGTTAGGCTGGCACAAATCCATCTGCTTATACTTGGTCTCCTCTAACAAGTATATTCTCTTTGTTCCATAGGGACTGCTTTCATTGCCTTGGAAAAAAACGTATACCTCTAGGGGCTGTTAATTTCAGTCCAAGGTATCTACTACATGATCTGGGGTCCAAGGGCTACAGTAATCTGGGGATTTTGCCATAGTTGTCACGTTATTAGGTAAAATTCAAGATGGATGGAAAACCTCATCCTAAAAATGGATCCCATGTAGGAGAATTCTTAATGACAATTATCAGTCAATCAACATTTATCAAACACTTACTTAAAACAGTTTCAAAACCCAATTCTATCACTGGGGACTAAAAACTCATAATGGAAAGCTGAATATTACTTTGCTGGTCACCTTGCTTCTTCTAGGAAAGACTTATTCATTCTCTTCTTTCAGAATACATTTGATTGAAGTGTGCACATTAGCACAAGTGTGAGATCAGAAAAAAAAAAGAAATGGGTTTGTGGAGAAATATGAAAAGAGTGTGTAGTAGTTGCTCATTGATGCTGTTCTGCCTGCCATTAGGTACTGATGTCCCTGAGACGTGCTGACAGAATCCTGTGGATTCCTCAGCCTTTTAAATCCTCTTTGGAAAACTGAATTTGACCCCATAATGGCAGACATTTTTAACCATAAATATATGGAAAGTGAGTGTCTTTTACCTTGTTTTCCATAGAACAGAAAGAAAATAGCTCTATCTACCCATCAGTCATCTTGTGTTTTTACCACATATTTTGCTAAGCTTAACTCCCAAAACAAGAGAGAAAAAAAACCCAGAGTTGATGAGACAACAAAGCTCATCTTTTAAGGGCAGAAAGCAGCTATAGGATTTACTTCACAATTCTTTTCTTGATAAACCATAGCTGGGAACCAATCTTAAAATGTTGCAATTAAGAGATGATTTCTGTCATTTTGTCATATAAGAATAATTCTACTGTATTGTTTGCTATAGGGTTTTTCCTTCCATTTCAAAATGAAAATGGTTGAGGACTCCATATCAGCTGCCAATATGTGGGCTGTTCCTCATAGATATTTTTTGAAGACTAAAAACAACTAAAGACTCCCCACAGGGGCATAAATGATTGTAGTTAATTAAAAGGATTTTGTCAAAGTCCTTTTCAAGGTTTTAAAAATCAGTATATTGGTGCATGTTTATAAAAACCCCATGGAAGGATTATTTTTTCCTCAACTCTGCTGAATATGGCTTTATAGGGTTGCTTGAGAATTAATGTTTAATTGCTGCAATATTTTTCCCCTTTATTTTTAACAAGAGAAAGGAAACCTTTGGTGAAAGAGCCACACTTTAAATCTGGTCAAAGGTGGGCGTGGGGAGGGGAGGGGTGAGTAGGTCGTGATGGGGCTCAACTATTTTTATTTGAGTTTCATTCTTTTAAGCTTTTGGTCACAAAAATTATGGAAAAGTCCAATCACTGTCTTAATTTTTTTGATTGCTGCTTCTCTTTCCAGAAAAAGAAGGATATTGATGCCACTAAAATTTTTCTGTGCCAGCTAAGAACTCCGGTGCCTTCTGGGCTTGAGTCTAAAAATACAGTCTAAAAAACTTGTCTTGGATTCCCTAAGCTGATGAGACTGATAGAAGAAAAAGACACTACCCTTTATTCTAGTGATTATTGTTATGTTAGAATAATGTCCCTAATGGACAGATCAACTTGAATTATCTAGAGGTGGGTTCATAGTCATTATGCACTGGGACTGAGCAAAGATCCAACACACTCAGCACCACTTTGCTTCTTTTCTGCCAATTAAGTGGGCAGTAGCAGTTTCTTGTTACAGCTCATTCATTTATTTCTTGTAGGAAGAAAACGTATTTACAAAGTAAGGAAACATACCAACAGATATAAGTAGTTAATAAAACAAAAACCCTGTGGATGCCTCACCCTTTTAAATCCTACAAATTCTACAAACCTCTCTGGTCTTCATTCAAACAGTAAATTTTAGAGCTTACAAGGGGTTATTTCAAGTACATCATTCTCTCCCTCTCTTTCCAGGTGAGGGGCAAAAAATAGATAGGTCGTAGTTCAAGAAGTTTATATCCCTCCAAAAACTAAGTCTTTTTCTCCCAGATCTTCCTTCAAATTCCCAAAATTCTGATTTTTTTTGTCAGAAATCTTTTAATAAATAAAAAGAGGTAATATGATTATGAATTTCTGTGATTTTGAACATTTTCATTTTTAAAAAATGTTCAGTTTAGCTTTGCTGAATTGTGTTGCAGATATGCTACTTAGAATAATGAACATGAAAATCTGTGATCCCAGCCCCCCCCCCCCGAAGTGCTGAAATATGTAATCATTTACATAATCTGCTAAGGGTTATCAGGATGGTACAGGAAGGTTTTTTTTTCAGTCACGGTAACTCTGACTGAGTAGACTGTACTCTATGTACTAGACTATGTACTAAGTTATAAAGGGCTACAATCAATATTTTTGGAGAGAAGGCACACATCAATGAAATCTCAGTACCTTGAAGTTGTGTTTTACTGGAAGACATTCCATGGCCCAATGGTAGGGCTTACTGAAAGCCAAGATCTTTTCCGGGACAGTTATTTCAGGTTAGTACCCCTCTCCTGCTGCCCCCTCCCCACCATACCTACCCCAAAGGGAAGGATTTCAGAAGTTAGTTAAGTCTTGTCTGGAGGATGTCAGTCAGTTGATCTATAAATACTATTAAGTGACTTTATGTACCAGGCACTGTGCTATGGGAATACAAAGAATGGCGAAGACAGTCCCTGCTCTGGAATACTTCAAAATCCCATGACAGAGACAGTACACAAATAATTGTGTAAAGACAAGCTGTATACAGGATAGAGAATAATCAGCAGGGTGGAGGTACTGGACTCTGAAAGGTTTCCTATAGAAGGTGGACTGTTAGCTGGGACTTGAAGGAAATAAGGGGAGCCTAGAGGCAGAGGTGAGAGAGTATGTAGACATGAGCAGAAAACTACAATGAAGAAAAATAGAAGTCAGAAAGGGTGAATGTAGTGAGTTTTATCAAAGGTAAGTCATGATTTAAATTACACATTTTCGTTATTTACAGATATGTTTGATGTAATGATGCACACATATATAGTAATATATTGATGATAGATATTTCATGTCACTCTTTTGCTTCAAATCCTTCAATGGTCCCTTTTTGTAGAATCGCGAGAGAAATAACTGTATTGAAATTCGACTAATGATACTGAACAAAATTAAAGCTCCTTTGGCCAACATTTAAGACCCTCCAAAATTTGACAACACCCTAACTCTCTAAGCTTATTTCATAGTATTTCCCTCCAGATTCTCTATGCTCCACTTTAGGGGGCTATCTCCAATCTTCTTGATGTATATCTTTCCCCTAGACTCAGATGGCTCTGGAGGAGAAAGTAAGGCTGGTGACCTTTCACAGCCCTCCCTCACTTAAATCCAATTCACTTGCAAGTCATGGCCTCAACTTCCTGATGTCTTGTTCTTCATCAAGAAAGAACAAACAACAATAGCTCTAGTGAAACTGATCCAAACTCACCCCCCAGCCCCGTACCCAACTCGCCTTTCTTTATCCCCATGTAACGTTTACACTCTTCTCTACACATTTTCTCTCTCCTTTCTACCTTGAAATCACTATCTATCCCTTCCCTCCCCCTAAAAAAAACCCTCAAATTCAGATCTTCCTGTAAGTCTACCTTCATCTCTCCCCTTGGTAATGACCTTGACCATTGATCCTTCATACAGCACTTGGCTTGTGTCTCTCTGGATGCACTTATCATGTAGCATTAGAATCATTTGTATATGCTGAACCATATACTTCATGAGGACAGGAATCCTGGCTTATCGAAATGTTCTGTATTCCCAGCACCTAATATAGTGCTCTGCACGTGGAAACACTTAAGAAATGCTCATTGTTTAGTTTGCTGGACAAGCACTCACATTTATAAAGAATTAGTAAGAATTAAATCCCCAAAAGCTGACAGGACCAATGATGCCAGAAAAAAGCAAAGGTTTCTATTGCTAAGCAAAGTGTGCCCAATAACATGTTGGTCAATGAAAACCAGTGGCATTAGTTCTGTCCTTTCCTTTGAATGATAAAGACTTAGTGGCCAGATGACTTATTTTTATTTGTTCAGGAATTGTCAGTTTCTTGCAATTTAAATTGTGACACCCCAAAATCAATGCAAAGTCTTTCTAATAAAGCACTCATTCCAAAATCACAGTTTACATGCCTAATGATAAATATACCTATATGCTTTAATACAATGAATAAAAATACTCACTGATATTTATACAGGATGTTCCAAAAGTCTTAGAGCAATTTTAAGCTGTTAAAACTTAAAACTTTTAAGGTAATTTAATAGCTTAAAACTGCATCAATAGATTCAGGACACCCTAGATAGAGTTATATAAATGCTAATTCATTTGATCCTCTAACAAATACTACAGGTATGATTACCCCCACTATACAGAGGAGTAAACTAAGGCTAATAGAGCTTAAATATTTTTCTGAAGGACACACAACTGATAAGTATTATTGAAAGAATTTCAACCAAGTTGTCTCTTGACAATTGTTCCACCATACCCTACTATTGTGACAAATAGCTAGTACTCAGTTAACAGCCCAATGTTCACCCTTTGTCCCCTTCAAAATGACAATAAGTCCCAAATTCAAGCACTGAGTTAATAACAAAATCCTTGGTCATTCTTCATGATGACTTGGTCCTTAATCTTATGTCTCAGCCTAACTGAAAGATTGGTATTAGTAATAATTATTTTTAAATCTCTTCAATTTGCCTAAATGAGAAGAAACAATACCCAAAACATTAAGGAATTAAACAGGAATTAAGCAGGCTTAGTTTGATTTGCCTTAATTTATGTTTTCCCAAGCTAAAAAGTGAGCAATAAAAAATGTACACAGCTAATAAAGACCAGGTATATAAATCTTGAAAAAGGGAAAGGTTTCTCTTTTAAAACTATGAAAAACAAGAGAGAAATTTCTGAGTCGTACCTAACTGATAAAGATGTAAAAAATTAAACAGCTGAGTCCTTAAAGAAACATCTATTCAAATAGATGATTTTAGTCTTAGATATCATATACATCCTTATTTCCTGATTAAAATAAATATCACTAAAAGAAATACCATTGCACCAAAAATATCACTATATCAACAGTTCTTCACCTATGGTCAATGAACTTTAAAAAAATTATGTTAACTGTATTTCAATAAAACTGGTCCTCCTTATAATTTTAAGTGTTTCATTTCATGTATTTATAAACATTCTTCTCAGAAGGGATCCCTAGATTTCACAAGAATAAACAGCCTATGACAATTTAAAGTTAAGAATTCCTGGTGTCAGGGTGGCTAGGTGGCACAGTGACTCTGGAGTCAGGAGGACCTGAGTTCAAATCCGGCCTCAGACACTTGACACACTTACTAGCCATGTGACTTTGGGCAAGTCACTTAACCCCAATTGCCTTCCAAAAATTAAAAAAAAAAAATTCCTGATGTTTAAGAAAGTTATTGGCAAATTAAGAATGCATTATTTTTCCATGAAAGTAATGTTGCAAATTGTATTTAGGTTCTGGGGCTAGCATGTCAGTCAGTCAGCATTTATTAACTGCCTATTGTGTGCCAGGTGGGGCAGCTAGGTATCACAGTGAATAGAATCATGGGCCTAGAGTCAGGAAGACTCAACTTTCTGAGTTCAAATCTAACCTCAGACACTTACTAGCTGTGTGACCCTGGGCAAGTCATTTAACCCTATTTGCCTCGGTTTCCTTTTCTGTAAAATGAACTAGAGAAGGAAATGACAAACCACTGTAATATCTTTGCCAAGAAAACCCCAAATGGGGTCACAAAGAGTCAGAAACAATGGAAAAAAAAACAACTCAAGAGTGTTAATAGTATAAGTTCACAGATATTATAGGTACAATGTTTCTACTGTAGACTGCCCTGGGGGTTTCCTTACTTTAAATGATCAATGATATAACTGGTCTTGGTACACCCTCCATCAACGTAGCCGTTTTATCCTATGCAACCTTTTCTTTCCTATCATAAATTCTCTATAATGGATATACTGAGAACAATGCACAAATTCCTTTTATTTTTTTCCATCATGAAGATACCAGAGTAGTACTCTGGTTTGCAGACCCTGCAAACAAATAACTCCAAATTTGTTTCAGTGTTGTTGTACAGTCATTTCAGTCATGTCTGACCCTCCATGACCCCATTTGGTGTTTTCTTGGCAAAGATACTGGAGTGGTTTACCATTTCCTTCTCAAGCTCATATTACAGATGAGGAAACTGAGGCAGAGTTAGATGACCTGCCCAGGGTCACACAGCTAGTAAGTGTCTGAGGCCTCATTTGAAACCAAGAAGATGCATCTTCCTAACTTCAAGCCTGGCGCTCTATCCAAGAAGATAAATTGGTCAAAGTAGTTTACACGGTCACTCTTATCACTAAATCTTCAATAATATGGGCAAAGGATGATCAGACATAGATGGGGTGTGATCTGTGTTGCTAGGGAAAACTTCTGATTCAGTGAGAACACAGATCCATTTGAGCATTTCTCATCAGAAATGTCACATTTGAGGAAAAACTTCAAGGCTATATTTTGCTCTACTAAGACAAATGCTGTCCTAAAATCAATAAACAAGGACAGTGGGTTCTTAATTCACTATCTTCTCCAGTCAGGTCTATAAAAGTGAAGATGTGGTAGTGTACTATGTAAGAACCGTCCTGAGAATGCCTTCCTGTTCTCTCTCATGCTTTCATCTCAGATGTCCTTGAAGTGTACTTCGTTGATGATTCTCCTAGACATGAGAAAATGGGTGTTTGGATTGGTGGTTGCTAATGTCTACTGGGTCACTTTTTTCTCTTTTTGAAGTAAAAATGCACTGTTATTCTTCTAGACTCTTACCCACTTTAAGGTAATTTCAAAGCCAAACACTGAGTGCATTTGAAATTGTGTGGCCTTGAACAAGGATTTTTTTTTCTCTTTTGCTGATTTCTTTTCAATAAGGCCTGGAACCTAACGACTATTAATAGCACAGTGTCTGTAGAAAAACATGTCCCATGATGCATGAGGATAAAGGATTGCCAGGACACTGAGAAAACCTCCTTCTGCCACCCTCCCACTTTCTTTGGACCATAATCATTGCAACAAATTTAGGATGAAGTGAGAGTTAAAAGTATAGCCTATATTACAAAATGAACTGACCAGTATATATAAGTTTAGATATGGGTATGTTTACATATACATGTATTTATGCATATACATACATGTATTTATGCATATGCATACAGGTATGTACACATATATATGACATTCATAAGTAGGGCGTTCATACATCAAGGAGTGGCCAAATTTGACATTTGCTTTAAACGCTTTGTTCTTTTCAAATTGCTTTCACGTGAATTATCAAAATGTCAGAGTCTCTTGGAATTCATTTAATGGCATTTTAACAGAATGTCTTAAATTCAAATTATATCTTAGCAAGCAAATGCTAAAAAAGGGGTGGAGGATCAGGTCCAATTATAATTTTCAAATGGGGGGGGAACCCAACAATAATCTAACCACTCTTCTCTCTCCACACTACCTTCTTAGGAGGTTTTTCTGACAGAGGAACAGAGAAGCAGAGAAAAGAAAGTCATCTTACATTCTAAGGATTGGGTTAGTCCCAGAATTCCCAGTGGGAGGGTCAGCCCTATTAGACTGTAATTGAACATGGGATTGACCCAACTGTGCTCGCAAGGTGTGCTAGGTAGATATCCTCACTTTAAAGTAAACCACCTTGGACTTTTCTTCTGTTTCCCTGAAGGGATGGGTGGCCCAGATTATATTTAATATAGTTTGAATCAGGCAACATGGAGAAATAGTGATGAATAAGAGAAAAAAAGCTGGCTTTGAAGACAAGAATACCTGCTTCACGTCATACCTATGAAATATATTGACTGTATGACCCTAGGCAAATGTCTTTATATCTCAATCCTATAGGCAAATTCAGACTATGAATTGTAAAGTGGATGCCAGCTTAAATGGATAGATGGAATTTCCTCACTTGGGAGTTCCTTATACCAAGGAGATCACAGACTCAGTCCCTATCCTATCTATAATATAAAGCAATTTTTTTTATCGCATTTCCCTCAGGTAAATGTGATTAAAAAAATAAATAAATTACTCCTGCTTTCATCTAATCAATGCAGTTCATTGAGAAAATGTCCCCTGTGTGTATATATCCACTAGAAAAACTGATTTTTAAAAATCTCTTCATTGAGTCAAATTGACTTCTCTCTTCCCCCAATCACTATGTCTTTTTCTTTTCCTTCCCTTTTTAATCCTTTCTATTTGTTTGTTGAATGAAGATAAGATAAAAAAAATTGTTGAGACCACTGGCAATAATTGAGATAAAAGCACAGAGCCACAGGGAGAAAGGGAGTTACTCAGAGGCTGAGAAGGAATAATGACTTTTTCCTTTCTAAAAAAAATTCCCATACTTGCTACTCTTAAGAGGTGTGAATTAGACACAGAAGGGCCCATGATAAATTTCCCCAGTTCCACTTATTTAAGGCACACAGCAATAGGCGCTCAGAAAAGGCAGGACTGGTAGCCAGGGGCCAGAGATTACACAGTGGATTCTGTCAAGTCATTGCCTTTGTCAAAGGAAATACTGTACATTAGCTTCTGCACTCTTCCTTGCTATATACTGAACCAAAACCCTGTCTGTATCAGCTAAATATAATTTTTTGTGGTTCCCTGAAAAGCTGGACTGGACTATCTTGGTCTTCTATATACTATGTGCTGTGCTTTGCTGTGTAAAACTCCAATCAGGCCATCTTTTATCTCAGCTCTTACCCAGCCCTTAGTCATGGAATGGGCATTGCCTCAGACAAATTGAAGTCTGAAAAAGGCCCTAATTTAGAAGGGCCAAGGTCATCCACTGCATGAGGCTGTCACCTGTCTTTTGACCTGTGTCTTGCCTCTGGACGTAGATGACTCTGGGGGAGAGAGTGGGGTTGATGACTTTGAGTAACTGCCTCACTTAAATCCAATGCATGAGCACATTCAGGCATCACCCTTGTGACGTTATTGGTCCTCTTTGAGAATGAAGGACAAACAATGACAGCAATAAGGGACCGTCATTCTCCTTGGGGAACTGGAAGGTACAGGGGAGTGGAAGAGAAAGATCGGTGGTTTTCACCCTATTATTTTGTCATCAAACAATCTTATGCAAAATTGTAGAAAACTCTCCACTCTAGTGACTCCTTTTTCAAATTGTCTGATAAAGTATGAAGATAGATGATGAAGATGTCTAGACAAAAGTTCATTCTTTAGGTTTTGGATCTATCAGAATTTTAAGACTGGAAGGGCAGACACCCCAAATTTAAACTTTTGCTTTAGTTGAAGACTCTTAGAATAAGTGCTTAATAAGGATTGATTGACTGATTGATGGTCATGGGCACCAAGTGGACCATAGAGTTTCCTCACAGAGAACTCCTTCATGCCCCAGTGGCATATCTGAAAAGACTTTTGAGTGGTGAGATGACAATTACACTATTCCATTATTTTTGTGGGAAAGCAAAATAGCATGGAATTTCTTCTCCCTTAAACTAGACTCTCCTCCCCGCCCCTTTCTTTTTCTTTTCTTTTTTTCTTCAGGCCGAAGGGTCTTCATTTTTCAGAGCAACCATTTAGAAATGCAAGAGTTCTTCCCCCACCTCTCCATTGTAGTAAGCTAGTATTAAAACGACTAGAGGCTCAGGCCATGTTCTGTCCCCTGCCACATACATTATTCTCCACTCATTACTATTAAGCTCAGTTATAATGACTACTCATTGCCAAAGGTCAAATTTCCCATTTTTAGATGAGTTTTTAGAATGAAACAGTACATTTGACTCTTGGCTAAGGTCTCCAGTGACTTGGGTCACTCTGGGTTTTCTCTTTCTGTGGTTCCTTTTCCCTCTAGGACTTGAGTTGGTCTGTCTTCACTCCCAAGGCCCTTGGATGTTTGGGAAACAGCGATCTCCATTCCCCAAGCAGGAGGGATGTGGTTCAGGCTGCCTTTTGCCTCTGAGCCTTCTGATGAGCTCCCCAGGGAGGCTGACTACACAGCCTGTCTTAGTGGAAAGAGGGTCATTGTGTATGACACCCTGTTGGTGGGGGGGAGGGGAGCAAGAGAGGGAGGCAGAAGGGGATGGGGAGGAGGAGCAGCCGCTGAGACAAGCAAGAGATCTTTGTGTATTCGGACCTTTTGCTAGCACACAAAGCAATAGGGGCATCCTGTTCAGCTAACCCACCCTCAGCCCTCCTTGGCAGCAGCTTTTTGCCATTCTGAATCCCAGTGCTTTTGCTGGTGATATGACAGATAAAGGTAGTTTATCCTGACAATAGTAATGAATCCTGGGCATGCAGTCAGTCAGAGATGCACTGAATGAAAAGCCCATCTTAACTCAGAAGACTAACCTTGGGCTATACAATAACACTTTTTCCCTGGCCCCAACCCTCTTTGTGTGGATAATCTAATATCATTTTTTACTCTTTGATAAAAGACAAAAATAGATCACTACTGAAGCACCAATGCCTCGCTTCAAAAAACAACCCTGATCCTCAAACTAAAAGGATTTCTTGGTATTAAATTTTTGAAAGATTAAAAGGAGCCAGAAGCCAAGATATTTCACAAGAATATTGGTACATAGGAAGGGGGGTGGTTCTGTACAGTGTAGGATAAAATTAACTTTAATTTCCCTTAGGCTTTGATCAATTTATGAACTATCATAAGATACCATGACCATCCATTGCTGGGACCATGACTTTACAACAAGACCATAGAATAGTTTTCCTTCTTTCTTTGTTCTGGAATTTGTTTTTCCCTAATAAAGATTTCTTTAAAATAAAATACAACAAGTATTCATTGAATACCTGTTGTGTAGTCAAAGTACTGGGTAGGACACAAAATAATAAATGACATGGTCCTTGTCCCAGGGACAAGATGTCTCCAAAACCATCTCCAATGCATCCTTGCTCCGGGATTGTGGGCAGGACATTCATAGAGCTGTTGTTTGGAAAATGATTCATGAAATTTAAGGTGCTAGAGAAATATGAGCTCTGAGTTACAGTTGTATGCATGGCAAAAATTAGTCAGAAAGCATTTAATGAGAAATTGCCCTGTCCTCTGTTCCCAGCAATATACCAAGTGTTATTATGGGGCTCTTTAGTAATGCTGGATGGCTAGAATATTGGATGTTGAGTCAAAGGGTCTGAGTTGGAGTTGCAGTGCTCAGGCTCAATGTATTGCCAGTTATGACTCAGTCTTCATGATTTATTTCTGTAAATTGAGGGCAAAGGTGCAAATAAAACTAAAGCAACTTCATTATCAGTATATAAAGAGAATCAGTAGAATATCAGTAAGATTTAACTTTTTAATGTAAATGAGAGGAGACCAAAGAAAATGTGGAGTTATTTCCCGTCTTAACTCTGGAACTCTGAATCTAGTAAGAGATGAAAAGTTTTAAAAATATGGAAATATTCCTTTACCAGCCTTGGTCTAGCCAGGCTAAAGGGAAAAAGGAAGCTCAAAATTTTTTCCCAAGTATTTTCCTCACTTCTACAATTAACCCATCTGTCCATATCTCCTTCCCCAGGAGCAAAGTGAAACATAACAAAATTAGAAATGCTGGTCAAACAATGCTCCTCTGGAGAAGAGTGCTTAAATGCAACAAGGCACAATATTGTGAGGATGTCGTTTTCAATCTGCCAGCTTCTCTCTAAGGTCCTTGGGATACATTTACTTATTTGGGCAAAGAGATGAGGAAACAAAGGATATTTGGAACATTAAAATGCATGTCAGGAATACATAAAATTTCCATCCATACTGTGACCCGATGGGAATTATCCAGTGGAATTCTGCATTTTGCACAGATGGTAATGTTTTGTTAGTGATCAATAAACAATATATTTCCTGTCCCAAACTGGAAAGGTGACGTTTTAATCTGCAGTATAAGTGTCCACTTTCTTGTTTACCCAAGAGGGGAAATAAAATCTTAATACTTTTTACAATGCAAAGGGAACCAAGAAGGTACTGAAGAGAAAAGCTGAGGGAGGTGTTGACTTCCTGGAACCCAGGATTTTTCAGATGATCAGTATCCCTCTTTTAGGGACCTAATAAAGTTAAACAGAATCATATTCCTGAGGAAAAAATAACCGCTTCATAATTACCACAGCAGCAACTCAAAATGAACATTATCTTGCTTCTCCCTTAACCCCTTCTGGGTGTGTGATTTCACACACTGCTACATCATGACCCCTGCTGGAGAAGAAAATAATGGGAAATAAATATCCCATGCCACTGCTTTTCAGGCCTGAAATTAGAGATCTTTTTTTTCTTTACTAGGTCTATGTTTTAATTGTTTCCTTGTTTTGCTCTCCTTTTCTATTTTTGATGTAAAGGGATAAGGAGGGGAAAAATTCTGTAGCAGTTATGAAGAAAAAAATTTATTTTTTTTCTGCTCTTCCCTGTCTCCTCAACCTGGAAATCTTTTGCATGTATATGTGCACAGTCATTCATGTTTACACACATACACATACAATTTTCATTTCAGAGAGATCTGTGAGAACCTACAATCATAGGATTTCTTAAAAATTCAAATATTATTCAGGACTGACAGTATCTGAGCAAGAATTCCTTCAACAAAATCCCCAAGTGTTCATCTGGCAAAAGCTGAAGATGTCCAAAAAAAGAAATCCATTGAGATTTTGCATTATACTGTGTGATGGAAATACCTATTTTATTCCACAAATTAAAAATAAGATCTAAATAACTATCTAAAAATAAGATTTAAAAATTAAAAAAAAAATCCACCCCACTTTTGGACTGCTCTAATTGTTGGGAGGTTTTTCCTAATATCAAGCCTAAATCTACTTCTCAGCAGCTTCCACCCATTTCTAGTTCTTCCATGTAGGACCTTGCAAAAGAAGTTAGTTCATTTTCCACATGACAGTCCTTCAAATAATAGAAGACAGCATTGCTATCCCTCTCCTGTGAAGACTACTTTTCTTCAGGCTAAACATCTCCAATTTCTTCCACTGATCCTCAGTGGCATAATCTTCAGGCCTGTCATTATCTCTGTTATTCTCCTCTAGACTCCCTCCAGCTGGCCAGTATGGTTTCTAAAACATGACCCCTGTGACTGAAAACAATAATCTAAATGTGGTCTAACTAGGGCAGAGTACAGTGAGATTATAACTTGCTTCCTGATCAATACCACAGTTCTATTAATTCACTCTAGGATTATGTTAGCTTTTGAATATTTTAACATCCTGTTCACTCACACTGAGCTTAAAGTCTGTTGAAACCTCTCAGGTCTTATTCACATGAATTTTTGTCTAGCAAACCCTCCTACTTTACCCCTAAATATAGCTGAATTTCCTAATTGAAATGTTGGACCCAAGAGTTATGCTTTTCAATTCCATCTTGCTAGATCCAACTGTTCCTTTTAGCCTATTGAGGTCTCTATAAAAATCAATATTCAGTCACCAGAACATAAGTTATCACCCCCACCTTAGTGTCATCTGCAAATTTGATAAACAAGTTATCCATGCCTTTACACAAGTCACATTTTAAAAAACCAGGACAAAGGATAGAGCCTTGAAGTATTCCACTACGGAACTCCCACCAGAACTCTCTAACATGTTGGAAAAAATTTAGATGAAGATCAACAGAGTCAGAAACAAAAGTAATACTGTCATGGGATTACACTAAAGGCGATCTCTATATCATAAGGAAAATAGACAAAGAATTAAAGCAATAACAAGGCAGAAGCTTGAGAGTAGGAATGGAAGGGTTCAATTGTTTGGATAGCTATACTCTCCACCAAAAGCAAAGCAAATAAGTTATAGACATGACAGGGATAATTTCATCATTCAAAGATAAAGGAGTCAACCAGGGGGATCTCTATTCTGGATCTGATTCTCACCAACTAAAGTATAACTGATTGCCGGGTAGGAAATTTTGGAAACCTTGAAATGAATGACTATTCTATCCTAGAATTTATAATAGAGAAGAAGAAAGCTAAGATTTTCTGATATACATCCTAGATTTGAAGAAACCCTATTATAAGGGTATTTTCATGGTATTGAAAGGTATTCAAAGGTAATTTCAAGGTATTCTGAAAATAGGTAGGAGTCTAAAAACTAAAATTCTATAGAAATTTATATGGATGTGTGAGTCTCTGTCTGTCTGTGTCTGTGCCTGTGTGTGTATTCTATAAAGTTAGTACATGAGTGAAGGAAAACTGTTAGGAAGGAAATTCTGAATGCACAAATTTATGAAGAAGGAAAAGAGGGGTTTGGAGAAACAGGTCTGAGGCCCACGAATTCATTTTTTAAACTACATTTTGATAAGGCACAATTTATAAGCATCTAGAAAAGAAAAAGTGATCACAAAGAACTATCTTTTTGTTTGGATATTATTGGATTTGTTAAGAACTTTTCATGCCAGACTAACCCTACTTCCTTTTTTGACAGGATTATCAGATTGGACATAGAAATGATGGAAACAATTTATCTAAATTATAGGAAAAATCTTAGTGAAGTCTATAGTTCTATTCTTGGAGAAAAGATGAAGAGACATAGGCTTGAAAAAATAAAATAGTTGGACAGAATAATTGAATGGCCAGAATCTAAAAGTAGTCATTAGTGATTTGCTACGAACTAGACAGGAAGTCTCTAGGTAAAGCATCAGAGTTTTCCATGCTTGACCCTGTTAAACATTTTTATCAGTGATTTATATAAAAGTAAATGACATGCTCACATTTGCAGATGATACAAAGCTGAGAAACAGCTAACATATAGATGACAGCTATGATCCCAAAAGATGTTAAGAGACTAGAACATTTGGCCAAACACAATAATATCACATTAAAAGGGGTAAATTAAAGTCTTACGCTAGGATTCAAAAATGCAAGCCAGTGGAAGTGTGGCTAGCCAGGAATTCATCTGGAGGTTTTAGTGGATCACAGCCTTAGAATGAGTCAACAATATGATATAGTTGACAATAAAACTAATGCCATTTTAGGGCATATTATTGATAGAGTGATAGTGTCTAAAACAAGGAAGATGATAGATCTTCAGGTTGACATTTATCCATTAAGGACTACTTGAATCCAGTCACTCAATGAGTTCAGAATTCTCCAACTATTATTGGATCCTCAAAATCAACTATTTATTCTCTCTTTGCAGTCATTTCTGAGCTCTAGGCAGCTAGAACAGGCACTGACAGAATGAGTTCTCCTGATCCAGTCCAAAGCAGTTACTGGACTGTGTTATGCTGAAGGTTGGGAGGGTAGAAAAAGCCCTGATCATGGAGCAAAATGGTATAGAGGGTGAAGGGAAGAGAGCTCAGGACAGAGCCTTGCAGAGCACACTTGGTTATCAGGCATGACCTGGATGAAGATTCAGTAAAGGAGGTGAGAAATTCACTTTCCTTTTATTGTATTATCTTTTGCCTTTATTCCATAACCAAAACAACTACAACAATAATGGCAAATATAATGCATGGTAGGTCACAAGTGTCTATTTCCACAAATTCTGTTCCTTAGCAATACCATAAGAATTCAATAGTATAACTAGAATCAATGCAATTCTCCACCATCTCCTGAATCATTGGTAGTGATTGGAGGTGATTTTGGTTTGGCAGGGTTGGCCATCATCCTTTGAACAGCACTAACAAACCCTCAGCTGTCACTCTCACTTTGTTATCCTGTGATATGGCTTCTTCTGTGACACACAACTATTATGCTTATTGCCACTATGTGAAAAGCATTAATTACTTCACAGAAAAATAGTAAGTAGGACGTGAGTCTGTTTTCTTCATTCTATACAATCATAGAATCTGAAAGTTTGAAGATGAGACTGGAATAGTTGACCTTTTGAAGCCCCTTCCAACTCATGGTTTACTCTTGAAGTCTCCCTGGGCACAAAATCACTACAACCTAATAGATCACAAGCTTCTACAAGGTTTGGTTACCAGCACTAATCAATGTAGGTAAAATCAGTTTTCCCATATATGTACAAGAGAAAGTAGACAGAAAATGGATCAAACAGCATTTATTAAACACGTATCATGTATGAAATACTAGAGATACAAATAAAAATTCAATCTAGTCCTTGACCACAAAGAGCTTTCATTCTAATAGAGAGAGGGACAACACAAATATAGTAGCAGTGGTCAGGAAGATGTGTTTTTAAAACAATGGAGAATAATACATTTGTTCCATCTTTAGTATTCATCTTGATATAGGAACTGTCTGCAAAAGTCACTGTTTCCATAGTGACTTTTCACACCCTCATGTTGTTTTTTTTTCCATGTCTCACTGTGAGTTATGCAAAAGAAGGCCATTTTCAACACTTGTTGTGATTTCCTTTTTGTTTTTCAACCACCTCAGAAAGTGAGGAATGAGTAAATTCATCCATCGTTAAGCAATGTTACAAACAGAAGTGTTTCCTGTTCCACTAATGTTGTCAGCCTAGGTCCTGGGTAATCATACACATACTGCTACTTGGGCTGACAGGAGGTTGGACAGTTACTCACACACACTCTAATGACCCAACCTCTGCCACTGCAACCCTTCTCCTCAAGGGCATGGGCACCTGGGAACATTTGTGCAACACATTAGGAATCTGGCCAAGCGATAGGCTAACTTTTCAAGCCAGAGCATCTAATTTCTTGCCTCCATTCAGGCAGTCAACAGCCTTAAGCATATCCAGCATCAAACGGCCCTTCCATTTCTTTGACACATGTCCTGTGGTCCCAGTGTGGGACTAGAGGCCTCAACAGCTGTTTTTTGTCAGCACAGCCAATCAATTTATGAATGCAGTCATCTGAAAAGGGGCTAAGGCTAAAAACTGCAATCACAGACTGCTAATATGAGTTATTAAGCAAGCAGCAGGGATTGGGTTTTTGTTCACTCTATGTGAACATCGGGGTTGGGGGATTTTATTACGGCCAAGCTAGAGTGTGAATTCAAAAGGGGACATTCCCCTGCGGGGAGCTTGGGCAAGGACAATTAGAAGCAAAGCATTTGTCCAGCAGACCTCTATTGGCAGCCATTTCTAAGCTCTTGGCAGCTAGAGGAGGCACTGTCAGAATGAGTCCTCCTTCTAATCCAGTCCAAAGCAGTGTCAGGATAGAATGAAGAAAGAGGAGAAAAAGGGCTGGATTTGGACCCTCTCGGTGTGAGTCACAGGTCTGCCTCTGACTACCTGTGTGAGTGGTCCAACCACTGCAGCTCACTGATGTTCAATTTCCTCAATTTAAAATGAGATTAACACTTGTACTTCCTACTTAAGAAGTGATTTTGTGGGTTTGGGTATGACCAGCAAGATCAAACCTCTATCTAGTGACTCATTATCTTCGAACTTTGTAAAAATGTTACAAAAAACCTAAATTCAAGATTTCAAGAAGGAAACTTAAAGTGGGCTTTTTCATTAATTAAACTTGATATTGATGTGGCTACCGCCCTGTAAATAAAAGCTGTTGTTAGCCTGGGCAGGTCACTTAAACCCGTTTGCCTCTGTTTCCTCATCTATAAAATAAAATAACAAATATCTCCATTGCATGAAAAGTAAAATTGGTTCTTTCTACATTAAAAATATGTTCATTTCCAAAAATCAATATTAACAAGTGTCCTCTTCTGCCTGTTGTGTCCTGGATGAAGAGGGATCAAAAACTTGGCCTAAACCTAGTTTTAGCTCCGGGATCAAGTAAGAAAATATATGTAAAATGTTATTATAGAAGCATAAAGGGCTAGGCAGGCATGAGTTATTGTTATCATATGTACTATATTATGATTTCACTACAAGGTCACGGAGGAATGGGACAAGATTCTCTTAGAAAAAGAAAATAGCTTTAGGAATGTGGGAGTATGGCAAAGCAAAGTGTTTAATACGTCCAATTCAAGGCCATTCTGCTGAGATGCGTTACCTGAAAACAATCCATCAAGGGAAGAAGCACTTTTCATAATCTCTGCCTCTAAACAGTAAAGTGCTTAAGTGCTCTTCAGTCAAGGGAGCCTTTCGTCTCACTCTCCTCATCTGTGGAACAGAATGGGTTCTGCCCTTAACATGCAAATGGAGTCCAGGGCAAAAGTTAACACAATTCTGAAAACAGGTAAAAAGCACCATGAGCAATGATGGATATTTTATACTATGTCCTTTCTGTACTGTGGAGCAAGTGGGACAGATTGCTGTTGTTTGCTCTTTGTCCTCAAAGAGGACCATGACATCCGGAAGGTGATGCCATAACTTGCAAGTGAATTGGATTTAAGCAAGGGAGAGCTGTGCAAAGTCACCAGCCTCACTTTCTCCTCTGGAGCCAACTAGGTCCAGTGGTGAAATATAGATCCGAATGACTGGAGATGGCCCAGAATGCAGGGGGGCACCTTGGCCCATTCAAGCTAAGGTCTTTAAAAGGTCTCAGTTTGACTGAGGCAATGCCCATTCAATGTTGGTGTGTTCCTGCTTTTTTTCCTCTTGGAGTCATTCATAGTGCACCCCTCTCCTCTCCAGCAAGATTTCAAGAAGTAAAGTGGGCTTTTTCATTAATTAAACTTGATACTGATGTGGCTACCACCAGTAAAGAAAAGCTGTGTTAGCCTGGGCTTTAACACTTAAACCTGTTTGCCTCTGTTTCCTCATCTATAAAATGAACTAGAAAAGGACATGGCAAGTCAATCCTGTGGCTTTGCCAAGAAAACCCTAAATGGGGTCACAAAAGAGTCATACATGACTAATCAACTAAATAACAACAATAACAATAAATAAAAACATAGGGCAGCTGGGTGGTACAGTGAACAGAGCACTGGCCCTGGAGTCAGGAGGACCTGAGTTCAAATCCAGCCTCAGACACTTAACACTTACTAGCTGTGTGACCTTGGGCAAATCACTTAACCCCATTTGCCCTACATCCCCCCCTCCAAAAAGAAAAAAAAAGACTAACTGAAACATAAACTATCACATTATTTAACTATTATCCTTTTCTACTACTTATTAGCCATGGGAGGTGGTAAAGATCACCCGGAAATAGGGCTGGCTTAGCGGTGAGAGGCCATGGATTCAAAATCTGGGTCTGTTACTATCTTTGTGACCTTAGGCAAATCACTTTTGTCCAGGCCTCAGTTTCCTAATGTATAAAATGAAGAGGTTGAGGCTGGATTATATGACCGAAGGTCCCTTTGGGCTATTAGATAGTATAGTGGATAGAGCTAGGGTTAGAAAGATCTGAGTTCAAATTCTGCCTTAGATACTAGTTGTATGACTCTGGGCAAGTCACTTAACTTCACTTTTCTCAACTGCAAAATAAGGAGCCTAATGTCATCTACCTCTCAGAGTGTCAGGAGGATCAAATAAGATGATATTGATAAAGGGCTCAGCACAGCACTTGGCACACGCTTTTTTTGTTGTTTAGTCATTTTTCAGTCATGTGTAATTCTTTGTGACCCCATTTGGGATTTTTATGGCAAAAATACTAGAGTGGTCTGCTATTTCCTTTTCCAGCTCATTTTACAGATGAGGAAACTGAGGCAAACAGGGGTAAGTGACTTACCCATGGTCACAAAGCTAGCAAATGATTGATGTCAGATTTGAACTCAGAAAAATGAGTCTTCCTAACAGGCCACAGTCTATCTACTGCACCATCTGGCTACCCATATGGCTGGCACATAGTAGGTCCTTAACATAGACTGACTCTCTTCCCTTCCCCTTTCTCCTCTATCGATATAAATCCCATACTGTTGTGTCCCACCCCAGACATAGAAGGAGATGTGCCTTCCTCTCAGCATGGCTGAGCACATGACATTGCCCAGGGCCCAGGGCTACTGAATATTTCTGTACTGGGAATCCTTGAACTTTCACTTTGCTGTGATTCTTTCCTTGAAGAAAAGTGGAAAGGAGTAATGGTCAGCAATTACAGGTAAATGAGACAAGTAAAACCTAAATGACCAGTTGAAAATGTGCTCCATGACACCCAGCAATAAAGAGGACAACTGAGAAGCAGCACCCCAAATGAGAAACTACAAACCCTTTAGCCACTAAGAATAAGACACAAGTGTAAAGAAGGATGGGGAGAGGGATGTTCCACAACCCCAGTACCAATTAATGAAATTACAGAAGGGCTAAACATCTCTTCTGTCAATCAGTCGATCAAATATAGGCAAAGTAGGTGTGAACAAATCCTAGGTACCTCCCTTGAATCAATTATTCAAGCAAAAGTGTAAGCTAAATACAAACAAGGCCTAAATGAGTTTAGAAGGTATAAAGTACTTGGATTATTGCATGTGGACCCAGATGCTACCACACTAGAAATGGATTGGGATAAGTTGCATAACAGGTTAAATCTGAAATAACTGAGGAAACAAAGATTTGAGTTTATGAGCACATTGATTTATTAAGCAATGCATGACAATTGGATAACAAATTGGAACCAGTCACCTTCCTCAGCTTTGGCACTGGACCCTAAATATAGGAGGTGACAGATTTTTATGTATTTAAAAAAAAAAAGAGTTGACAAGATATAAACCAGGATATAAGATTAGGTCATCTGATTTCTAATTGGAAGAAATTTTAGGGGTTTTCAGAGTTAGGAGGAGAATAGATGAACAGGTGTAGTTCTTTGAAATCAGAAAAAAGAGGTATCCCACTCCCCCCAAGTGTCTATATTCAATTAAAGAAATAATAATTGATCAGTCTGGGTCCAGTTTTCATATAAGATATATGGGTTGTTTGAGATACATAATTGCATCAATCTTTGGATCTGATTGAGTTTCTGGTCAGCATAACCTAGATCTTCAGTTAAGCGTCTCTAAGCAACAGGTAGAGGTAGTACAGCTTTCCAGACATGCAGGGCTAGGTTTAAACAGTGCAATAAAGTTGTCTCACAATTCCCATAATTGAATAGAAAAGGAACTGAGCTGGATGCAGAATTGAATCACAAGATGAAATCAGTTTGATTCACACAATTTTCACAATTCCCTCAATTTAAAAAATGAGAGACACCTCTAGTCATCCATATACCATAGCAAGTCAGTTCAGAAGCAGAAATTGCCCTGGGGATAAGGAAGGATTGACTTCTCTCTCCTCCCTTTCCCACTTTGATGTTAGGATGACCCTGTGAACTTCAGAATGTCAAAAAATTTGGATTTCTTATCAACATTGATAGCAATAGTGACTGAGTTGCATTTAGAACTGAGAGATAGCCTGAAGACAACAAGACCCATCGAGCTAAGGCAGTTTCTGGACATTACTTAAGCATTGGACCTAGGGACCAGCAAAGAGTTATAACTAAAGGAACTTCATGATGATTCACTCTACTAAAGGGTTTTACAATAACCAGGAGTTGCAAGTTACTCACTTTTCCCAAAGACCCTATGTGTAATTGTGGGAGAGTATCCCCAGTTTAGTTGGGGGGGGGGGAAGAGATTTTACCAACTGCTCCTGCTATTTCTGTTTAGTGAAATACCCTCTTCTAAAACCTAATTAAATCTGACTGATTATCTTTGAGGAGCACACAAGGTGGGGACTCACGAGCAACAGCGCTAGAAAGTCTCCAGCAATCCTCAAGGTTATGCCTAGAAACTTGAGGAAGAAACAATTATCTGCTTTTGGGGACCCAACTTACCAGTGAGGATGGGAGTTAGAAGAAGTACCCAGAGCTGGGGCTACACAGGAAATAATGTCAAACAGCTCTCTGACCCCATTGGGTATTGGGCAAATTTACACTCTTAATAGCTCATTGTTGAGAATGAAGGATAAGTAACAACCCATGAACCATAGGAGCTGCCCGACTGGGGACCCAACTGGCCAGTTCCAGGTGGGCAACTCAGATCTTCCCCTCCTTTCCCCTCCTCTCTTCTCCTCTCCTCTCTCCATATGGAGTACATGCCGTCATCTGAGGGTGCTCTGCCCAAAGACAGGTAAATTTTGAAGACTGAAACCTACCTAGATATCTTGGAGTTTACTGGCTAGATTTCTTTCTTAATAATGTCCATGCTTTAAACCCAGTTCATTCTGGCTCTCATTGATTGGGCAACAACAGGTTGTTGTTGTAAGTAACAGTAACCTGTTACTTAAATGTTAACTTAATGGTTATTCTTTGGGTACTGAAGGCTCAAAGTGCATGTAAATAGTAATTGTTTCTCTTTTGGCCAGAAACTCTGAGGGTCTTCCCTTACTAGCTTGATTGGGGGTGGGGGGGATGGGAAGTTAAAAGGGCCACCCCTTGGCTCATTTCTTAAACAGCCCTAATCACTGAATGGGAGTTGTCTCAGTGTAAGCATAAGCAAAGTGGGATTTTGTTGTCATTGTTGTTTTCCTGAAGTTCAGTTTCCTAGGTTTAGGCTAAATTGCAAACATCTGAAGGATTAATCTCCTTTGAACCCTGATAATTCACAGCTGAGCTGAGTCAAGTAGGTTTCATGCCTTCTGGCTCTGAGCCAATGAGGGGCCAAGTCCCATATATTCTGGGAGGCAGGCATTTGGGGGGGGGGGTTGGCTTATGAGAAGGACCTTTTGATTCCCTGGACAGTCCTCTGAGTAGCCATTTGTTAAAAGTCCCTGACTACTCAGATGTTTCTGCTCTCCCGATCTGATGGTGTATGTAGGTTTATATATTACTTTGTTCAGACAGTAGGAGCCCTGTCTGTTGAATCTCTGTGCTAATTTCTCTGTTTGTATTTTCTCTCCGTTGAGGGTGTTGACCTTTCCCCTGAACTAGTGAATATAATTAAAGTAAGATTGTTGACCCCCTTACAAGTTGTCTTTCCTTTAGCAAAGCAGATCAAAGAACCTGTGTTAGCAGGCCATTCTGGGTGTGCTAGGGTGCTTGCCATACACTCAAAGTGAGAACTCAGAAAGACCTTAGCTTAAATAGGTCAAGGTCTCCCACTGCCATCTTCAGTTGATTTGATCTATATCTGGCCACTGGACACAGATGGCTCCAGAGGAGAAAGTGAGACTGGTGTCTCCCTCACTTAAATCCAATTCACTTGTAATTCTTGTCATGGTCCTCTCCAAGAACAAAGGACATCACACACACACACCTCAGCTCATGTGGTATCTTAAGTTGCAAGGTCTTTTCTTTACCATAACTCTTTGAGGTACTTACCTCAAGTGTTTTCATCCTCACTGTAAAATGAGGGCACTGATGCTCAAGAAAAGCAAGGGACTCGCCTACATAGCTGGGAAGCATCAGAACCAGAACCGGAGCTTCTCGAACCTTCCGATGCTGAGCCCAATGCTCTCCCAGCTTTGCCATGCTGTGTTTCCATGTGGAATGAGGTCAATGAAATCCAATGGGAGAGGATGGAAAAGTGTGAAGTATGATGGGAGTAGAAAAGCATGGCGTCATGATCTTGGAATAAGTCTACATGCAAATGCTCGCGGCTGAAATCAAGAGAATATAACCAGAACTTAAATCTACACTAAGGACATGGCACCAAAGGACATGGTTGCTTCCATGGAGGATAACTTGTGTTATATCTTCAGGATGAAATACAGATTTCCTACTAAAAACCAAAGCTTTCATTTCAAAAGGTTGAATAAGATGGTGCTTTAAAAAAATATCCAGCTGGATAAATATAGGGCAGTGAAAAAATTCCAATCAAAGAATATTCTCTGGCTTTGGGCCCACATCATTTTCATTTAATTGTGAATTGGATAAATTTCTATTCACTTTAAGCTCTCGCCACTCAGCATTCAGTTATTCTGAAACAGAAAAACAAGTGGCAATATCCATATTGGCCTCATTATAACTGTTCCCCTTCCCACAAGAGCTATTCCAGTGTATTACTGATGGCTAAAGATAGCCCTTTGCTTGCTGACACGTTTTCTAAGAACAATTGTGCAGAAAGAGTTAGTATTTTCTGATGCCTTTTTATCTCATAAATCTGTAAATTGGTACCTTTTCCCTTTCCTTTGCAGCCCACCCATCTCCTCTTCTTTAAGGCGATGTTCTTGCCTGCCCTAAACTCAAAATTAATGTTCAAATTAAAGCTTTTGGAAACATGATAAATGAGTAGTAAATAGTGCAAGAGAAGTCAGTCTTGTTTGTTGGATATAGTAGAAGTAATTGTGTGGGATTTCTTACCTTAGGACCAGCCCTTAGTGTGGACAGGGTCTATTGGGGGGCATCAAAGAAGGGAAGCATGGCAAAAAGCATCCAGGTGAGGATCAGAAAGGGAAAATGAGCAGCTATATCATCGTGGGAATACATTATAGACCACCTGGACTGAAAGAGGAGAACAGAGCCGTTCAGAGAATGTAACGTCTAGAATGGAGGTATAATATTGTTCTTATCTAATGAGGGGGGAATTGAATGATCCAGACATCCTGTAGCATATATGCTCTCTCTCTGTCTCTTTCTCTCTTTCTCTTTCTGTCTCTCTCTCTCTCTCTCTGTCTCTCTCTGTCTCTGTCTCTGTCTCTCTCCCCTCCCTCTATTTAATATGTACACACAAAAGCAGAGCCATTAAGAAGTTCTTGGTTTAACACTAATTTTCTTCAAAAAGTGAAAGAAAAATGGGGTATAGAGTTTTGAGAGACTTCTAGGGTCCTGTAAGTTTTTCAGTTCTTTCATTTTTTTTTGCTTTTTTTTGGAGGGCAATTGGGGTTAAGTGACTTGCCCAATGTCACACAGGCTAGTAAGTGTGTCAAGTGTCTGAGGCCAGATTTGAACTCAGGTCCTCCTGACTCCAGGGCCGGTACTCTATTCACTGCGCCACCTAGCCAACCCAATTTTTTTTTTCATTTTTTTTTTTAAGTTTTTAGTTCTTCCAAGGTACTATGATCTAAGGAGAGGTGTTTACTACTCTCCTGACCTGACCTGCACTCTGGTCTGTGAGTGACTGGAAGCCTCTTTTCTGCCCTGGAACTGTGAGGAGCCCCACCCTCCCCCAGCTTCCTACTGTGGCCACGAGCTCTGCTATGCCAGTGCTCTTCCTCACCCTGGCACTGTCACCCAGGACTGCAACCCAGATCCAAGTATGGGCAAAGCAACAGAGTCCTGCCTCAGTGCTAGCAAAAAGACCCCTCCCTATAATCTCTAGTTGTTCAATTCCATTACTGTCTGAGGATTGAGAGCTCCAGAAGCAGTCACTGTTGCTGCTAATTCAGTCACTCCCAAGGTCTACTCTGGGTTTGCTGGTGCCGGGCCTGCACTGAGCTGTGCTCCACTCTTACCCAGGTGGGAAAGACCTTTCCTGATGACCTTCTAAGTTGTCTTTGGTGTCTGGCCAAGTGGTCCAAAAGCTGCCTCTGCTGCCAGTGATTCAGTTGTCCCAGGGTCTACTCTGGGCTTGCTGGTGCAGGCCTGTGCTGGACTGTCCTCTTCTCTCACTCTGCTGCAACAGACCTTGCCTGTCAACATTTCAAGTTGTCTTGGGCTGGAAACTTGTTTCACTCTGTCTTTTTATGGGTTCTGGGGCTCTAGAGTTTGTTTAGACTCATTTTTAAAGGTATTTGGAAGGGTTTAGGGGAGAGCGCAGGGGAGTCCCTGCATTTATTCTGCCATCTAGTTGGGAGTGGGGAGGGGATGGAGTTTTGAACGGCTATTCTGGACCTGATTCTGACCAACAAGGAGAATCTTGTTGCTGAAGTAACTTTGGAGGACTTTGGGAGGAAGTCACTGCTACATCTTAGAATTTGAAATAGAGAAGAAATGAGAAAATAAGGAACACTTTGATCTGTACCCTTGATTTGAGTGAAGCATATTTCAAAGGGCCGAGACAAAGAACAGTTGGGGTCCTGTGGTATAAAATTCTACAGAAGAGGTGAGCCCCATAGAATAGCAAACTCTCAATAACGAAGTTATGAGAATACAAACAGAAACAATTCTTAGGAGGAATAAAAAAGGAAACTAAGAAAACTGATGTAGAACCAGATCAATGTCTCAATGATCAATGTAGATTTTTAAAAAACATGTATTGAAGAGAGAAGGGAAGTAATAGAGGATGAATATAAAGCATGACATGGTCCTATAGAAATAATACCAGGAGAATGAAAACTCAAATTGAACTGGTAATGACTAAGACACTTCCCAAAATGCTTTTTTTTTGTTATACTGGGGAGAAAAAAAGAAAGATAAAAGAAGAAATTAAATTGCTACTCCAGAAGATAGGATGATAATGAACTATTGAGAGAAGGTAGAACTACTCAATTTATTTTGTTTCTTTTCTCTGTCATGCAAAATCACCTGGAAGATGAAACACAAGACAAAGTAATATTAAGATAATAAAAATATCTAACTGAAGTTTAGAAGAGCAATAGGAATGATAATGGAAGGTAACACAGAAGAAATCTATGGTGGAGTAACAATAAGCTTTTGAAGACCCAAATAGAATTATTTTTAAGAAATCTTAGAGAGGGATTTTTAACAAAAGAACATAAAAAAAAAGATGAAATTTACTAGCTGTGTGACCTTGGGCAAGTCACTTAATCCCAATTGCCTTGCCCTGCCCTCCCCACTCCAAAAAAAGCAAAAAAAGAAATATTTTTTAAGATGAAAGAGAAGAGACCAAGCAATTAAACTGCAGACCCATAAATTAATTTTTATACTCTATAAAATTTTTATGATAACTGTCTATGCACGTTTGGAGGATATTCTTAACATGAAAAAGAAAGAAAGTAAGCTTTTAGTAATGGTTTTCTACAACAAACCACATCTTCACAGTCATTTAATTAAAAATATACAGACAAGAACTATTGCATTTATTGATTATCAAAAAAAAAGTATTTGATCTGATAGAGCAAAATATAGCTTTGGAATTCATTACTATTATTTTACTATTAATTTGTGTTTGGAGGGCAGCAAAGTGGAACAGTGGAGTCAGGAAGACCTGAATTCAAATCTGGTCACAGACACTTGCTAGTTGTGTGACCCTGGGTAAGTCCTGGAGAAGGAAATGATAAAAAAAAAAACTACTCCAGTATCTTTGCCAAGAAAACCCCAAAAGGGGTCACAAAGAGTGAGATGCAACTGAAACCACTGACAACAACTCTTTATCTCAACCAGGCTGAATTTGAGCAGTCACTCACTATCTTTTTTTTAAATTTATTTATTTACTTTTAGTTTACAACATTCAGTTTCACAACCCCTTGAATTTCAAAATTTCTCCCTCTCCCTCTCATCCTCTCTCCTCCCCACCCCCTGCCATGGCGGCATGCAATCAAATACCTTCTCATTAAACATTAGTCAAGTTGTAAAGAAAAATTATAAATAATGGAGTGAACCATGAGAAAGAAGAAACAAAACAAAACAAAAAAAAGTGAGAGGAAGTAGTTTGCTTCAATCTGCATTCAGACTCTGTAGTTCTTTCTCTGTATGTGAATATCCCTTTCCATCATGAGCCTTTTGGAGTTGTTTTAAAATCTTGCATTGTTGAGAGAAGCACAGTCTATCAAAGTTAGTCGTCACACATATGATGTGTCTGTAATTGTGTACAAAGTTCTCCTGGTTCTGCTCTCCTCACTCAGCATCAGTATATATAAGTCTCTCCAGGTTATTATAAAGTCCATCTGCTCCTCATTTCCTATAGCACAATAGTATTCCATTACATTCATATACCACAACTTGTTTAGCCATTCCCCAATTAATGGGCATCCCCTTGATTTCCATTTCTTTGACACCACAAAAAGAAAGGCTATAAATATTTTTGTACATACAGTTCCTTTCCCCATTTCTGTAATCTCTTTGGAATACAGCCCTAGAAATGGTATTGCTGGATCAAAGAATATGCACTTATTTATAGCCCTTTGGGCATAGTTCCAGATTGCTCTCCAGAATGGTTCACTCAGTTCACAATTCCACCAACAATGCATTAGTGTTCAATTTTTCCACATCCTCTCCAGCATTTATCATTTGCCCATTTTGTCATCTTAGCCAATCTGACCAGTGAGATGTGGTACTTCAGAATTGTTTTGATTTGCATTTCTCTAATCAATAGTGATTTAGAGCATTTTTTCATATGATTATATCATCTTTAATTTCTTCCTCTGAAAACTGCCTGTTCATATCCTTTGACCATTTATCAACTGGGGAATAACTTATATTCTTGTAGATTTGACTCAGTTCTCTGTATGTTTTAGAAATTAGGTCTTCTTTTTTTTTTAAGCAATTGGGCTTAAGTAACTTGCTCAAGGTTACATGGCCAGTTTTTTTGTGTGAGTGTTAAGTATCTGAGGCCCGAACCAATCCCGGGTATCCCAACTCCAAGGCCAGTGCTCTTACTCACTGCACCACCTAGCCGGCCCTAAATGAGGTCTTTATTAGAGACACTGGTAATAAAATTCTTTCCCAATTCTCCACTTCCCTCTTAACCTTGGTTACATTGGCTTTGTTTGTACAGAAACTTTTCAATTTAATGTTATCAAAATTTTCTATTTTGCATTTCATAATGCTCTCTAACTCTTGACCATAAAATCTTCCCTTCTCCATAAATCTGACAGGTAAACTATTCCTTGCTGTCCCAGATTGCTTACAGTATCAGCTTTTATACCTACATGAAGTCACTCTCTATCTTAATCTCAATCCAAATTAGCATGAGAGCTTTGACCAGCTTTACCATGAACCCAGGTTGAGTCTTCATTAGGCATCCTGATCCTTTTCTTCCTTCCTGCCCTGGGCTCACCATACTGATGCTAGACATAGGGCAGATATCTTATTGGCTTAGCCCCCTGCAACTCAGAAGTCCCAAGATCAAGTGATCCACTGGTTTCAAATTCCTTGGTAGCAAGGATTACTGGTGTGCACCACTATGTCTGCATACTAATAATATTCATATTAACATTTCTTGGTAGATATAAACATAGAAACAACTTTTTAAAAAATACTTATTTCCAATATCAAGCAAGGCACAAAATAGCTTTACAAAAGGTGTATACCAGTGACCTAACAGATGTCCTACACAAAATCCAAAGAGAAGAGGGAGATATTCCACACAGAGGATGAAATCATCCAGATTTTTTGCATGAAATTTCTAAAGAGATGGTAAAGTTTTGTACTATCAATTATATAGCATAAATGTCATGGCATTCTGATTTTTATCGTTAAAAATAATAAAGGAATGAATAAAGGTAAAGAGAGTGGGAGACAATGACTTTGCCCCTTTGCTCAGTTTTGTTCTTGCACAATCATTAATACATCAATCCACTTATCTTAGGATGTGGGTTTCATAGCCACAGTTTCAACAAAACTCCAACGGGTCTTTTCAATCCAATTTTGTGAGGACAGGATTTCCATGAGAGGATAAATAGAACTTATAAGGCATTTCTCGCCCTAAGTTAGATAGTTGCCTGAGATAACAGTCTTCAATTCAGTATCAGACACAATTAGTCCAAATAATAGATTTGTATTTAAACTTGGGAATCACTTTGTCTTTCTTTTGTTTGACTGACTCTAGCCAATAGTCTGACTTTATAACCTCTGATTATGATTAAATGAGTTTCCAAATCACCTCTATCAGGGAGAAGTGTTCCAGTCAATGCAACTTAGCAGATGAGAATTGGGACAATTAGTAAATGACCCTGCTGAGGTAAAGACCAGAGGCTGAAAGTGAAGACTTGAACAACTCTCAACGGAGACCAAGTGATGCCCTACAAAATTTCAATATCTAACAGAGACAAATGTTCCCAGGACTAAGACAACACAATGCCATGCAGACAGCAGGGATGTGAGGCCCAAAAGAGTGTGGTATAAAGAAGCATGATGACATCAGCATCCCTATAGCATCAGAGATATGTCTTAACACCTGGCTACACGTTGTGTGCCCTAGTCAGACTGATTCTTGGTGTTTGTCTTTCTGAGCATTTTACTTGGTGACACATTCTTCCTATGTAAGTGTCTTCCCTACATGGTTCCCTGGTCACATGTGTACCTGTGCATCCTCCCCAACAGCAGGGCAGTAACTTGTGGGAATGTGTCCATATATGTGCATGAGAAGAATATTTTTATTGCCATTTTGTTTGCTACACTATTTGGGTAAGAGTCTTTTTATCAAACTAATGTATCTTCTTGCTAGCTAGTCAGTACATACATTGGTGAAGGCTTATGAGCTCAGATTTTTAGTGGATGATAAGCAACACAATCCCTTGAACCCTGGGTTCCTTTTGGAGGACCCAAAGGTGAGAAGGTGTGTCCTAGTGCCAGATATTTTGTTAATTGCAAAGTCCAGTCAAGCCCAAGAATACTTTGGGGTCTACCTAATGAGATCCATGGCCATTTGGAATAAATTAAGCCTAAGAATCTACACAGAAAAAAACTAAATGCCCATTTTCCAGTCTATGATAATGTGATTGGATGGCAATCTTACTGAATTAGTCTACTTGTGCATATCTCAAAGATCGACAGTACCAATTGGCAATAAGTAGGACACAGAGTTAAATAGGAGAAAGAAATGAGGAGACTAGGTTGCATTTGGGAAACTGCAGTATTTTCAGTGATCCCAAAGTGTTCCATGAGAAAAAAACAACACATTTTAACCATCAGCATTTTCCTTTATGATGTTCTCTATCTCTGTATCCAAGAACTCAGAATTTCAAATGATTCTGAAAGCAATAGAAGGACATACAGGGGTGGCCAGGTAGCACAGCGAGTAAGAGCACCGGCTCCAGTGTTGGGATGACCTGGGGATCAAATCTGGGCTCAGATACTCAGCACCACACCCAGAAACACTTGGCCGTGTAACCTTGAGCAAGTTACTTAACCCCAATTGCTAAAAAAAAAAAAAATAGAAGGACATACAGTGGACATGAGTATACTGTAATATATTGTCAACAATTATTTTCCTTCAAGAAGTAGCAGAAAAAGAGGTCATCAAAGCAATAAATGATCAGAAAAGGAGAGCTAAATATAAAAGCTGAATGTTAAATGTTAGTAGGCCTAGAGGAACACCTCCAAAGCATCAGGTAGATGCCAAATGGAGGATGTGTGAGAGGTCATGGAAAAGAATCACACAGAATGAGAATGTAGTTGTGTACAAGGTGAGAGATTATCCACATCTACATAATTGTGAATGAACTGAATATTCAGCAGCATTTTTCTAGATTTTTTTATTTGTGCCTCAGTTCTTCCTATGTAAAATGAGCTGGAAAAGAAAATGGCAAACCTCTCCAGTATCTTTGCCATGAAAACCCCATGTTTAGTAGGGTTATGAAGAGTCAGACGAGACTGGACAACAACTTGCTTTGTGAGAAGTCTCTGGTAACAAAGTGAACAGTCAATTAAAACCAATGATACAATGATCTCATCTGAAAGTGTGTGCAGTATTTCACATTTGTAGCATCCTCCTACCTCTCTATTAAAAAAAACTTAACAGAAATCTATTTTCCATCCCTCCCATCCCCATCTCCACCCCCGCCCCCACTTCTTGAAACAATGCATAGTCCCAGGCAAAACAAATTTCTTGAATGGTAGTTTCCAAAATACCTGTCTCAAAGAATTACTTTGTAGAACTAGAAAAAAAGTAATAACAAAATTCATGTGGAGAGGGAAAAAGGTCAAGGATCTCAAAAGAAATAATGAAAAGCAGTGGGAGAAAGGGGGCCTAGCAATGGCAGATCTCAAAAGACTCCAAAGTAATAATTATTAAAAGCTACTTGTAACTGGTTAAAAAATAGATCAATCAGTGGAACAGAGTAGAATATACAGAAGGAAATGTATCTAAAAGTTTGAGAAACATAGAAATCAGATTATTGCATTACGTGGTCCCCACACATGATTCTATGACTTAGCTCATGAGGACAGCTATGAGATGGATATGCATCTATACAGTCCTATTTTCAATCACCCAGTGAACAAGCATATGTTACTCAGTGCTTATCTTATGTCAGTATCGTGCAAAGGCCTGGAGATTAGATATGAAGTGTTGTGGATGAGGGACATACTGGTTCCATACATACTGGCCTTCTTAAGAGAGCATACAGTCAGTTTGATTGGATTATAAGGCACATAAAAGTAAAGTGTGGAGAAAGGTTGGAAATCAATCAAACAGTTGACAAACATTTATTAAGTGCTTACTCTGTGTTGGTTGGGGGTCAGGTTGTGAAGTACTTAGCAAGGAAGGGATTAACCGAGAAGACAGGAAATCTAAGGGGTGGGAATGGCGGACTTCCAGAGTTCCTATCTAAACCACATCCTAGGGCGAAGGATGACTGACATATGTATACTGAGGAATTGAGTCTCCTTCCTGAAACATGAGCAGAAATCTTGGTAATTACCACAGTAAGTTGGGCAAAGACCTCCCAGAGCTCTAGGCCTTGATCACTCCTATTATGACAACCTCCTACATAAGCATCTTTTGTTTTGTTTCATTGGTTTTTTTGTTTTGTCTTTATTGAGTAAGCAATCCACGAGGAACACACGAAATTTCAGTCCAGGAGAGCCTTAATATGAGATGAATATTTATCATATGTCCAGTTAGTTGTTCTTCATTGGGTTATAACAGGAATGTGAAACCAGATTAGTTAAATAGAAATGACTTTACAGCTAGGTCCCAATGAATGAGAGTAATGAATCTTATGAAGTAGTAACATGTAGTTGAATTCACACTATTTAAAGTTATAATTATATAAAATAGGGTAATTGGCTCCAACCCAATGGAAATATGCAGGGTGAATTCAAAGGAGCCTATCTGTGTTTAATATGATTTGAGATTACAGAATTATGGGCCTTTGAAAAGAAATCCACCAAAGGCCCATTGAAAGTTTGTCCCTTGGGCAGGCTTGGACCTCCTTCTTGATTCCAAATATTGATTCCAAATTTCAATTACAAAATGCTTAAAACTTCTGTAACCCTTCATACATAATCCAGTGGCTTGACTGTTAGGCTGCCTACTATTGGTACTGAAGTCAAAGCCCCCAAAACCATTGTTTTCATCATTTTGTATCCAAGGCTCACTTCAGTGAAGGTGATCAGAGAAATCAAGCCTTTTCATCAAACTTGAGCCAATCCCTTTTAGGTGAACAGTGACTGAAAGCTATACAGACAGAAACATCTCTAATGAATGTGACCTCTCCTTCTTGCAGAATCTCCCCTATCCTACACAGAAGGATCCTAGTTAATAATTGACTCAACTAGCCCATTTTGATAATGAAACAAGAATAACCTGAACCAAATGGCTTACCAAGCATGAGGGGAAACATCCATTGCCCATCAATTGACTCCTTTAGCAAACCACTGATCACTTCTGAACTTGTTTTCTCCCATTTAGCCCCCATATTATTAAATTAGAATGCTACTTATCTGCTCTATGGTTTGTTTAGATAGAGTAGTCATGATGTATATATGATAAAAAAAATTATCTATATAGTTTATGTCAGGAAGCACAAATACATCATTAATATTTTTATTTTTATTTATTTTTATTAATTAATAATTAATCATTAAACATTGTCTTTTGAAGGAAAAACATCTATTACCCTTACTGTTACAGATGGGACACTCAAGGAGTTTGATATCACATGTTGGAAGTAGACAGGCAAAATTATCAGCCTCTAGATACACTACATCAACAGTAGAACTCTAATGAGCCACTAGGAATGAGGCTGATGTATGCTATAGATACTTCATAGAATCATAGTAGCTGGGCAAGACCTTAGCAAGGATCCCTACCCCTTCCTCATATCACTCCAAATTGCTCCACTAATTCCCTAAACCAGAGCCATCAAACTCAGGGCGCATAGGCTTCAGTCCACAAAACTGATGGGGGCCTACACTAGACTAAAATGTAATTAGGAAATGTTGAACAAAATAAGTTAAAATGCAATACAACATAGATACCATTAATTTGTGGTTTTCTAAGTCAATATGCCACCCACAGGAATCCATTTCTATTTTATTTTGACACCGTTGGCTTAGACCATTGTACTGTACCCTTCCCCTATTCCATTCTCAATAAACTCTCCTAGATACTGTAATTTTTCAGCCTTTGCAATGCCATGCCTTCTACAACTCTTCCAATTTATAAGGCGGAGATAAAGGGTGTCTCTCTGACCACTGAGTTCATTCAGTCCATAACCATTTACTAAATAATTTCTGAATGTCCGATGCTATGCTAGGCTCTGGGGGTATAAAACTAAGATAATTCTTTCCTGTATTGTTTTAGAGGAAATACAGCATTATCTGAGATAAGTATATTCAGTATATGTACTTGGTAGTTATTTATTATATGTTATAATCAAATAAATGCACAGAGATTTGGAGAGAAGGGACAGTAGCCACTGGGGAAATTACGAAAGTATATTGAAAAAAGTTACACTTGAGCTGAGCATTAAAGGAATTTTGAGGGTCCCAATCAATCAATAACCATTTATTAAGAGCACATTATGTGGCAGGGATACAGAAAGAGGCAAAAAATGGTCCCTGCCCTCAAGGATCTTGCAATCTAGAAGTGAGGAGGGAAGACATTCCAGATATAAAAATAAACTCATGCCAAGGAACAGAGATGAGAAATCATGTAAGAGTAGGAGCAAAGAGTTCACTTTGACTGGAATATAGAGTGCATGATGGAGAGTAAGGTATAACAGAGTCAGATTGTAAAGTGCTTTAAATGTTGAACAGAAAATTTTGTATTTTGTCCTAAGGTAAAGCGAAGCCACAGAAAGTATTGAGTGGGGTGGGGTAGGAGTTGATGTCATCAGATCTGCACTTTAGAAATAGTATTCAGACAGCAATTTGGAATATGGATCAGAGCGAGAAGAGATTAGATGCAGGGAAACGAGTTAGGAGTCTACTGTAATCGTTAAGTGAAGGATGAGAAACTGAATTAGGTTAACTGTGGTCTGAGTAGAAAGAAGGGAATAGGTAAAAGAAATGTTGAGAAGCTGGGATTGACAAGACTTTATAGTTGAGTGGTTTGGAACTAAGTAGGAGTGAATGACTAGAAGAATAGTGTAGCCCTCAACAGAAATAGGGAAATTAGGAGGAGGGTTGGGTTTGGAGACTGTCTGTTCTGAGCTTTGAGCTTGAGTTCGAGCTGCCTCAGACACTTGGGTAAAAATGCCTGACAAGCAATAGGAGTTGTGAGACTAAAACTCAAGAGAAAGCTGGGGACTGGGTATGGACACAAGGATATGTCAGCATTTGGAAGTCACCTGCATAGTTTCCTTCCGAATCCAAAATTTGGAGATCATATGACTCCTTGATGCTGTGGCCTACACTTTAATGTTTTTTTCTAGTTACTGCCTAATATAAATTGTCTCACATAGCCTTCCAAACATTGCCAACTTGAAAATCATCAGTGATGCTTATAGCTCTAATTATTTGATTCCTCTTCTCTTGTTCACAGATGGCTGAAATCCTCTAGAAAAAGTAATGAAATCAGACTGATTTCATTCACTCCAGAATCATGGCATGTAGGTCTGAATTTTCTGCTGCCTACCTATCCTTCTATTCAACCCATAGTAATTTCTTATCTGATCATCCACCATTTTAGGCCTATTCCTTTTGCTTTGGCCTTGTCCTGAGGCTCCATGGGGATGTTAATGAGCATGCAACAAGTCCTGAGTCATGGAGACCCAGAATGGGGACTAAATACACTAAGGTCTGATTGTTGGTGAATCCTGTATATGGACAGCAGTGTTGATAAAAAAGATGACACTTTTCAGAATTGATGGACTTTTTACTTCCATGAGAATAGGTTCTAGTTGTCATCAATCTAGACCCATCTTCTTGGATGGGGATCTTGGAGTGCTGAAGCTATCAAAGTATATCCTTGCTGAGCATTTGGTTTGGTTTGGTTTTGGTTTGGTTTTGTATTTAGTAAAAGAGTTTTGTTTTGTTTTTAATTACTTGCCTCATTGATTCAATCTCTCCAAATCTTAGCCCTGCACTTGGGATCAGTGTGCACCTGGCCTGAAACACTCACAGTGAATGTCGCAAACATTTTCTTCTTTCATATCACCCTTGACTGCACCCTCCCACCCACACTCTCAGCGGGCGACCTAGATTCCTATTTCAGTGAGAAGACTGAGGCTGCCCAATGGGACTTCCCCCAACTCCCCTGTCCCATTTTTCTCAAACCTTCTCAGTCGTCACCCTCTCCAGAGGCTCACGGTAGTCACAAAAGAGATATCCCCATGGCTTGTTAAGGGAGAGCTCTCTATTTATGGGACCCTTGACCCCATTCTCTTCTGCCTTCTCTAAGATCTTTCTCCCATAATCATTGTTCTTTCCTGTAACTCCTCCCTGGCATGTATCAACAAACAAGTATAGTTCTCACCAAAAAATTTTAAAAAGCCTTCTGTTTACCCCACTAGCCCACCATCTCCTTCCTTTCTTCGCCAAGGTTCTTGAAAAAGTTATCTACACATTATGCCTCTATTTTGTTACTCCTCACTCTCCTCTGAAACCCTCATAGCAGAACTTCCATGAATAGCCCTTTACTAACATGTTTTTCTCAAATGTCACTAATAATCAGTCAATGAGCATATATTAAACACTGTCAAGAACTGTGACAAGCAGTTGGGACAATACAAGGGGAAAGGACAATAATGAAATAGTCCCTAACATAGTCACAAAAGCTAGTAGCCTTTTTTTCTAGTCATTCCCTGCAGTTCTTGATACTATTGCTCATCCACTCCTTGGCTACTCTCTGGGAGATTAGGAGAATCAGGAGAGTGAGAGTCTCTGATTCCTATCCCAGCTCCTTGCTCACTTTCTTACCCCATGTATGTATGTAGATAGATAGATAGATAGATAGATAGATAGATAGATAGATAGATAGATAGATAGATAGATAGA
>NW_027186304.1:51649607-51687585 GCF_028583685.1 Petaurus breviceps papuanus | reverse complement strand
AGATAGATAGATAGATAGATAGATAGATAGATAGATAGATAGATAGAAAGATAGATAGATAGATATTGCTTTTTGGAGGGGAGAAGGCAGGGCAATTGCGGTTAAGTGACTTGCCCAAGATCACACAGCTAGTGTTAAGTGTCTGAGGTCACATTTGAACTCAGGTCCTCCTGATTCCAGGGTCAGTGCTCTATTCACTGTGCCACCTAACCATCCCCTCCCCTTGTAGATATTAACCAAGGATCTGGCCTTGGCCCTCTTTTCTTTTCTCTCTACACTCTCTCCCTTGGCATTATCACTGACTTTTGTGGCTCTAATGCCCATCTCTATGCGGATGACTTGCAAATCTGTATCTCAAGGACTGATCTGCTCTCATCTACAGCTACCAATGGACATCTCAAACTGCATGTCCCATCAGCTCTTGAAACTCAGCAGGTCCCAAAATGAGCTCATTATCTTTCCCCACTAAGCATGTTCCTCCTTCTGACTTCACTATTTCTGTCTGTACCATTGCTGTTCACCGAGTCTTCCATTTTAGCAATTCTGGGAATTGACATTTTCTCTCTCCCTTATATCTCATATCCAATGAACTTCCAGATCTTGTCCATTCCATTTGTGAAATGTCTCTTATATTTGTTCAATGAATCAACAAGGACTTATTAAGTGCCTGCAATGTGTCAGGCTAGGTGTGGGGGAACACAAATACAAAGGACAGAGAAAGCCCTACACTCAAGGAATTTATATTCCATAGAGGAGCTCATGTCCATTATATTTCTGTCTTTCTATTCCCACTGCCACCGGCCAAGTACAGTTATCCCTTCCACATCATGACTTGCCCCATCGTGGTTTTGATATGCCAAAATATGGGGTCAGCATAAGATATTAAATGGGAATTTGGGGGGAGTTTTGCAGAAGCTGCAAACAACAAAGAAAAAGTTTTTTTAAATATTGACCTACATGTAGCCTATTACCAAATATTTAACCCAGATTTTACAATAAGGCATTGTAAATACCCCCCATAAAAGAAAAAGAACAAATTTAGACTTCTTCTTTAGTATGAAGGGAGGGCCAAAAATTTTGCACAGGTTTTCCAGATTGTGGGAGCACCGCACCCCTTCACCCCCCACAATGTGGAAAGGATAACCATGCAAGCCTTTATTACTACCTGGTAGATTGCTGTAAAAGCCTCCTTCCTGGTCTTCCCTCTCACTCCATTCTGTTCTGATCTATTCTTCATACCTCTGCCAGAACCATTCTCCATATATATATAAGCTAGTCATGCTATTCTTCGGCTCCAAAATAATCACTGGCTCTCTTATCTATTAAGTAAACCCAAACTCCTATTTTTAGTATTCAAATAGTGGGGAGGCTAAATGAGTAGAGAGAAGGGGATGGATTCAGGAGAAATCGTGGAACTAGAAACAAAAATTAGCAACTGATTGGATACGGGTGCTATTTTGATTGGAAACAATGCATTGTATCAAATCTAACCCTTCAATTTTACAGATGAAACTAAGGGAAGCTAAGAGAACTGAAGTGATTTTGGCAAGATCATATACCTTCCTCAGCTTCTCCTGAACTAATCATAATCATGTCACACTGATAGAGTGCTCTGACGCGTACAAAGTGTTTTCCTCATAACAGCCTTATGATGAGGCCTCAGGCAGGATCCGTTGCTTGTCCAGGGTCAGACAGGTAGGAAATGTCAGGTTCTGCATTTGTAGAATGCATCTTTTGACTCAAGTCCCAGGTTCCTTCCACTATGTCATGATGATGGCCCAACATCTAAATAACAGGGTCCTTTCCTGAAAAATAATTCCTGGAATCCTTTAAAGAACATTGCTATCTACCTGTGGAAAATAGGTTCCTTAAGCAACTTCAAAGAATTGGGTTTTAATTTAGTTTTGTTGCTTTTTTGTCCATCTGCATTTTCATGGCTCTTCCCATTGTTATAAATACAGTAAAATTAATAATAATAATAATAACAATCACTAATTTTATATAGCATTGTAAAGTTTACAAAGTGCTTATATATGTTATTGTATTCAGGGAGGTTCAGAGTCATTGAAAGAACTCTAATTTCCCAAAGGTTCCCTCCCCTGCTACTCAATTTGAACCCAGTTTATTATTCACTTGCTATGTCTGTCCAAGATAGATGCACTTATGGACCTACTCTATATAGACTGTCCATCCAATTGCATATCATAGTGTGGGCAATAAGAAATTTTCATCCATTTGGTTTTTCCATTTTCAGAGGGTTAAGACAAATTTTGTGAGAGATTGTGGATCTCTTTTAGGAGGCCCGGCAACATTCCAGGGCTTGATCTAATTTCATCCACAAACAAAAACATTCTGGAAGACCTCAATACCCTATAGGCAATCCTTCTTCAATTTGGTCTCCACTGGATATTCTCCATGATTGTGACTAACATCTTTAGGAAATATACATCTCCCTGTTTTATTCCTCATTAGATATTGATCAGAGGGTTGTTGAACAGTTATGTCTTCTAAGGAATTTTGACTCCATAGACTTTTGCCCTGAGTAGAACAAAGAACTGTATATCTTTCCACCAGTCCCCCAGGCTGTGCTTCTGACTTTCTAGATTTCAAAAGCATGTTTCCTTTATAGTCTAACCCTTGAACAGTTGTGGCCTTCTCACCTTGGAACATACCTCTGCTCTATCTTCCCCCTTTTCTCATTGGTGAGTTCTTCCTAGGACCTCCATTCTGAGGGGTCCAGTCTGGCCACCCTTCATTCCCTTCTCAGTTGGACTTTCTTGACTTCAGGACCATGCCCCTGCACCAGTTATTTCCACCCACCTACACTCTCCAACTCCCTCTTTTCAGTTCCCTTTTTTGTGATATCTTCCCCCATTAGACTACAAGTTTTTTTAAGACGATTATCTTTATTTTCTCTTGTATTTCTAATCCCCAGTATTTAACAGATAGTAAGCTCTTAATAAATGCTTGTTGACTTTATTCTTATACTCCACACAGAACAGTAGTATATGAAAAAGACCCTCCTGACTTCCTGACCTGTTCCCCAACTCTGGAGGAGATAATCTACTCAACACTGGAGTAATTCATAGGAAAACAGATGGTTTCTCTACCTGGCCCTAGTGCTATACCAAGCCTGCCTTTACTACTTTACTATCATGCAGGCCCAAGGACCATGTGTCTGCCATGAATCTCTCTCTCTCTCTCTCTCTCTCTGTCTCTCTTTCTGTCTCTCTCTCTGTCTCTTTCTCTATCTCTCCTCTTTGTTCAGAAGTGAATAGTCAAATCAACATTGTTATCCTTTATTTGAAAGACCTGACAAAATGTTACCCTATAGTTTCACTAGGAAACCCTGTGATTCTGATAGGTAATCTAAACCAAAGCTTTTTCCCTGTTCACCACTGTATATGGTTTCATACTTCTCCATGTCAACTCCAGCCTTCCACTGTCCAATTCCATTTTTCTCTGCCCTTATAATTTGACCCAGAGGATCAGCATGTGCATGTGGGAGGGGGGTGGGATACGTCATCCCCAGCACAGTGAGCTTTCCTTCTGGAGGAGTATGCTTCTCCATGGAAACGTCCCTGTACCTCGACTGGTGATCCACCCACTACAGGCATTACTACTTCTATGGTAGGACTTCCCACTGTATGGGGTCTCCCTCAATTGAACCCTTCCGACTGTAGCTATAGCTTATTATGACTAATTATAGTTCTGTCTCATTCTATCTCTGTCTCTGCCGTTGTCTCTGTTTTTGTCTCTCTCTGCATCTCTGTCTCTGTCTCTCTCTGTGTCCCTCTCTCTATGTCTCTCTGTCTCTGTGTCTTTCTGTCTCTGTCTCTCTCTGTCTCTGTCTGTCTCTGTGTGTGCATCTGTCCTTGGAACCTTTAAGATCAGCCCTTTCCTTTCTCTTTCTCTCTTCCCTTCCTCATGCCTCTCCAAAAGATTCCTACCCAATTGTTTTTCTTACGTAAACATTCTCTTATTACTCCTACAGGTCTGTCTGCTTCTATCTCATAACATGTTTCTTTCTGCAGAGATCAAGGTGACACCACAGAAAAAGCTCTTACAAGTCTCCTGGTTAGATTTGAAGCCTCTCCAGGGCTCCCCTGTTCCCAAGTCTTCCTCTGGCCCCACTTGTCCTATGTTTAGCAATAGAAGAAGGTCATCCTTGTCTTCTTGTAAAAACCTGACGCTTTTCTTGATTAAAAAATCAGCTCCTTAACACATTTTTAGAAGCTATTTTAATAAAAGCAATGTGGATTCCTAGCAGCAATATGGAAACACAGGGCAAATGGCTGCACATTCTCTCTGAAGTATAATAAGCCCTGGATTAGGCTGTGATCACCTTTAAATGCTACCTGAATCACAAACGGTGTATATTAATGAAAGTCCTTCCCAGATGAAGTGCAAAGCTGAAGGTCACATGAAGAAACTCAAGATACTTAACAAAACTAATGTTGAGTTTTAAAAATTATAAGAAGACAGAGCTAGAGTGCATTCCTGAAAGGGGAGAGGTGGGAAGTTTCAGGGACATAATCTTCACAACAAACCCTTCTAAGAAGACGTCTTTAGAAGTAGGGAGCATGGCATTCCCTATAACAGACAGCAGCACAGCCAGGAAGACCTGAATTCTTGTCTTTGTCCTGCCTCTGGTATTTCTCCACTATAGGCATTTACCTCCGCTGTCCCCCATGTCTAAAATGCCATGTGCCTCCCCCTCCCCCCATCTCTACCTCCTTACCTTCCTGGCTTCCTTCAAGTCCCAGCTAAAACTCAAACCTTTCCTGATCCCCTAATAATTCTAAATTCTAATGTCGTCCCTTTATTATTTCCAGTTTATCTTACTTATAGTCTGTTCATACATAGTTCTTTACATGTTGTCTCTCCCACTAGACTGTCAATTCATTGAGAGCAGGGTCTGTCTTTTATTGTCCTTCCTATCTGTAATATTTAACATAGTGCCTAACACATCATAAGTACTTATGTTCATTGATTGAATGACTGACATACTTATTGGCTATGTGATTCTGAGAAAAATAGAGAACATCCCAATCTATATTGGGAGAAGTAATGTATTCATCATAAATTCCCTGCATCACTGAAATCATAGGTTTAGTCTCTAACCATGATACAGAGTATGTGTGCACTGAGGTTTGTTGTTTTTTATTTAATCTTAAACTGTAAGTTTAATGTGGGATAATACCAGGGAGGCTAGGTGGTGCAGGGAAGAGAGCACCGGCCCTGGAGTCAGGAGGACCTGAGTTCAAATGTGACCTCAGACTCTAAACACTTACCAGCTGTGTGACCTTGGGCAAGTCACTTAACCCCAATTGCCCTGCCTTCCCCCCTCCAAAAAGACAAAAAAAAAAGGCTGTAAAGACCAAGGAATATATCCAATTTCCATATCAATGTGAAATAATAGCTGATATTCATTTAGTCTAATTTTTTTAAGTACCAGTTTGCATCCTGACAAACCCTCCTTTTCCTTGCTTCAATCTAGCAGTCTAGTTACTATGCTGTGTTGACTCCCTATGGTACATTAGGCACCAGTTATATATTTCAGGTAGAGACTTCAACCAAAAATGAATTCAAAGATTCCTTATTGTAAATTCACCCCCTGAATCACTAGTGTTATGTGCCTGTGTAGCAAGAAGGTCGCCCTCTTTTAGATGGTGAAATTTGAGAATTAGAGATTCCTTTCTTTGGCTAAGGGTCCCCCTTTTTTGGTTAAAATAAACCTCTTCTTTAAAAAGAGAATATCTTAAGGACCTAAATAATTAGCCACTTCGGGTGAATGAGTTTATTTAGTTCTTTTCTGAGAGTAGGTTTAGATATGGAGAAAATGTTAGAGAGCAGGAGATTGGAAATCTGAGGTAAGGGTTACTATTGACGGGGGGGAAGGCAAAGAAAGGGGAGGATTTTGTGTCTTCTAAGCAAGATTTTGCTCAGCTCTACATGAAAGAAAAAGTTTTCTTGGTCTTTTAGGCAGGAGTGAGGCCTTCTTCTGACTTATGAAAGTCCACCCTTATTCAACTGATAGGATGACTCCTCACTGAGAAGTGGTCATTTCTTGCTAAGAAAACATTTATGTCACCCTAATTATTTTCACAGTACTCCATCAAAAAACAAAGCCTAGTAAGGCAAAACTGTGAGCTAAATGACTAAATATTTCCATTTTTCCTTTGACCTTCCCTTTCACAACAAATATGGAACACCTCTTATTTGCAAAATATTGTTGTTCTATGCCCTAGAGAGATAGAGGAAAGATGAGACACTGCTTTTGCCCTCAAGAAGCTTATAATCTATTCAGGATATAAGATTCAAATAAATGTCAAATAGAAAACCTATAGAAAGAAATGTATAAAGATGATGGGAATTCAGAGGAGGAGACTACTTTTCTCCTATGAAATATGGCTTTCCAAAAGCATAAAGACTAAGGGCTCAAAATCATCTATTTGCAAAAGTAAAGGTGGACATCAATTGAGTCAATCAAATGACTCCACCCTCATCTAAAGTAAGTGATAAATGCTACCCCCTGGTACCTTAACCAGGTGGGACCATATTTTGATAGAAGTAAATCAATCAAATGCATTCCAAAAGTGTGAAAAGCCTTGATCAATTTAGATGTCTTTGAGGAGCCTGTGGATTAAATGAAAGTGATGTTATAAAGGGAGAGTGTTTGGATGGGTTTAAGAAAGTTGGTTATTCCCTCTTTGTTGTATGATCCTGAGCGAGTCATTTAACCCTGTTTGCCTTAGTTTCCTCATCTGTAAAATAAACTGGAGAAGGAAATTTCAAAACACTCCAGTATCTTTCCCAAGAAAACCCCAAATGGGGATCTCAAAGAGTCAGACAGGGAAAAAGAGCTCAACAAAAGTAGTTGTCTACAAAATATAAAAATAGTTGGGCCAAGAAAGATTCATAGGTGGGCAAGCATCTGGAGATGGAGAGGATTGAGAAGGAACTGTTTGGACACTCTCCTTCAAATAGGTTGTAATCCATTTCAATGTTGGCTTCAGTTTTGATCAGCGTCAGCTCCTTCCCTCCTTCTGCCTGGCTAGTGGAAGGACCTTGCAAGCCTCAGAGGTCAAGAGGACTTCTTGTCTTCTCCTTGGCTATTAGCAGCATCCCTGGAACCACTGCTAATAGGGTCCATATCAGGAGTCAAAGATACAAATTCATAACTCTCCAAGGGAACCCGCAGAAACCACTATAGCTATTGGAGAACACGTTAGGGTCTTCTAAGAGGTGAGTTACCCCTTTGCCACATGTGCTAAACCTGAGTACCCTTTCTCTTGCACTCTCTATGTACTAGTGAGAGAGTGTGTCAGACTTTTGGGAGGGATGTTCGATATTGCATTTTTATATTATACTACCTTAGTAAATGCCTCTTCTAATAATTTGGCATTTTATTTTTTCTCCAATTATACATAAAAACAATTTTTAACATTTTTTAAATTGCAATTTCAAATTCTTTCCCTTCCTCCCCTCATTGAGAAAGCAAGCAATTTGATATAGGTTATACATATCCAGTCATGCAAACCATATTTCAAAATTAGTCATGTTATGAAAGAAAACACAGACTAAAAAAAAAACCTCCCCCCCAAATGTAAAAATAGTATGCGTCAATCTGCATTTACACTCCATCACTTCTTTCTCTGGAAATGTATAGCATTTTCCATCATAACTCCTTTGGAATTGTCTTGGATCATTGTATGCTGAGAATAGCTAAGTCATTCATGGTTTTTCATCTTACAAAATTGCTGTTACTGTCTAGAATGTTTTCCTTGTTCTTCTCATTTCACTTTGCATTAATTCATGTAAGTCTTTCTAGGTTTTTCTGTGAGCATCCTGCTCATCATTTCTTATAGCACAATAGGATTCCATCAGAATCATGTACAACAACTTGTCCAGTCATTTCATAAATGTGACTTTCTAAAAGATGACGGAATCTAGCTAACTAATTGGTAATCAACTGGCAATCATGCCAGGAAACACATCAGTGGGGGCAAGTGAGATATGTAATATTAGATAACCACTCTCAGCCGCTGTCCCTTGTTCTGAGGAACCTAACTTGCCAGTGAAACTGCAAGCTGAGACAAAGATACCAAGAGTTTATAAGGGCTACATAAAGTATATAGAATGGTAAGACTAAGAAGTCAGTCTTCCTGAGGAATTGAACCCTCTGCAAACCATGACGGCAGGTAAAAGACAAGGATTACCAAAGGCTGCCACACTACTGTGACCTCAGTTGAATGCTATCTCTAACTACTCTGCTATATATGGAAGAATTTATCTGGTTTTTGAGGAGCTGATTAACTCCAGTTAACCTTTTGGTAATTCCACAAGTGGTCAGAGGCTATTTATCCCTATGCCCTTTCTTTTGAACTAAGGCTGCTTATTCTATTGTTGGGTGACTTTCAAATTCCATTAGGTTTGCACCTGCAGTGACCATGATTCAAAAGAGAAATTTCTAGTGCTCTATAGAGACCCAAAAGAAATTCTGTTGGAGAAATTTGGGTGTTCTCTGTGTATAAAAGGGATACCTAGAGGTTTTTTTTTCCAGACATTTCCCTGTATTGCCCTTGACTGAAGCAAATTATGGAAAAATATTTATCCAAAACAACTTGGTTTTTCACTCAAAAAGTGATAAGGTTACTTCTAATTGGCCCCTAATCCCTATGGGGGGAGCTCTGTGTATTTTGGGAGTTTCCTTGGGATTAAAGATTCCTCTCTGAGAGAGGATGCTCAATTTTCCTTTTCTCCAATTTTTTTTCATTTTGCTATTTCCAATTTTTAGCTTTTTAAATTTCTATTTTCTTTATTTTTATGGGACAGGCTTTTTTGTTACTAAGCAAACAATATGTCTGATAAACTTTGCAAAACATTTTTTGTTGACTTTGCACAACTGTATCTGAAAGGTAAAAGTGATCTTTGCTTGTAAATTTGCTCTGTGCTACGTTGACTATTTTGGGCCTCTTTCAAGCATGGCACTGGGGAAGCAAGGAAAAGGACAATGAGCCTCCCTGGGACCTTGGAGGACATTCTTGAAAGACTGAGCAGATGGGCAAAATTTCAAAATTAAATTAAATTAAAATGGCAATTTACTAAGGCAGGAAAATTCTAAATTGGTGGAATAGCATAAGAAAGTTGAATGAGGCCATGGAGACCATCTCAGAGAGCATATACCCAGAGATCTCCTAGAAACTTTTAGAAGTTCCAAGGACAAAGTGACTCATTGTTTGGGCCTTTGCGTATGACTAGCTTCCTGGTTAATCCCAGTCCCATAGTGGCCCGACACTGAAAGGACTTTTTTTTTTTTTGTACTTTAGGTAATGTGTTCCATATTAGTCATTTTATACAAGAAGACTTGAACAACAAGGAAGGAAGGGAAAAATATTCAGACAATATTGGTTCTTTCTCTGTAGGCAGATATCATATTCCATCATGAGTCCTTTGGGATTGTCTTTGATCATTGTATTGCTGAGAATAGCTAAGTCATTCACGGTTCTTCAGTGTACGATACTGCTGCTGCTGGGTTCAATGTTCTCTTGGTTCTGCTCACTTTACTTTATATCAGTTCATGTAAGTCTTTCCAAGTTTTTCTGAAATCATCCTGCTTGTCATTTCTTATAGTACAATGATATTCCATTACAATCATAGAGTGACATGATAGAATTTGAGAGGCCCCTTGGTTTTCCTTCCTGACTCATGAGGGCAGAAAGGGCATAGAATATTACAGCCAATTAGAGAAGAGCCTTCAGACTAACGGTCCTCTTTGGCTACAGGCAATCCTATGACAAGATATAATATTAGTGAGGGGTGGGGAGATATAGGGTCCCTCCCAATCCCAGGGTCATAGCAGTCTTGCCCATGTGTCATGTAGGGCTAGAACACTCAACCAGACAAGGCTGCTCTAAGGTCCCCTGGCTGTCTTTTCCTCGAGTCTCTTGGTGTCAGTTATGGTAGGAGTAGACAAGCTAACGAGTAGAAGCCACCAGAACAAGGACAACTGTGTAGGCAGAAAGAATTGGCCTTGGGAGAGGGGAGGAAGGGCACCAGAAAAAAATCCCTGAGGTGAATTGGATGATTAGCAGCCTTTCAAAAACTGTTTGGGTGCTGTGGAGGTTTGGATGTTAACCTCCTAACTGACTGTAATAGAAATGATTCTACACTTCACACTATGATTCTTTTCATGTCTAGTACTCTCTTTTCTGTGTGGGAATAAACTTGCTCCATACTTAATTCATATAGTTGTGTGTGTATATAAATATGCAAATGCACATACATATGCATACACACATATCCATGCATTGAGTTACTTTGTCCTTGGCTCTCACTTCCCCCACTTTTATTTTTTTAGGAATTGTTAGAGCAAAAGGTAACATTACTATAATTGTGGTGACAATTGGACAATGGATGTGAGTCTTGGGGAAACAATGAAAAGTCAGGATTCCCCAGCAATGAACCTGGTACACAGCTGTACTGCATTACTACTTACCATAACGAGAAAGAAAAATCATTTTAAAAATTTACTAATTTTGCTCCCTTAAAAAAAAACACTTGATGGAAGTCTGTTTTATTTAACAGAGATATAAGACATTGTTAACTTATGATAGAGTGAGTAAAATTATAACTAAAAAGGGGAGTGGTAAGTTTATAGAACCAGGACAAAATAATTAAATGTTATTCATAACTTTATAATTAATCTGAAAATTCAGTCTCTCTGAGCCTCAGTTTCCTCATCCTATGAAATGGAGATGATCATACTTATTCTACATACCTCACAAATTTTTTCTAAAGAGTGTACTTCGTAAACTATTGAGTGCTTTATAATATATAAAGCATGATATAAATATGAATTGTTAAAAATTAAGGGAAAAAGGGGCAGCTAAGTGGCACAGTGAATAGAGCACCGGCCCTGGAGTCAGGAGGACCTGAGTTCAAATCCGGCCTCAGACACTTGACACACTTACTAGCTGTGTGACTTTGGGCAAGTCACTTAACCCCAATTGCCCTCCAAAAAGCAAAAAAATTAAGGGAGGATAGTTTAATATAATGGAGTAAGACATCCTAGTTTCAAAGCTTTCCTTTGAAGTTTGTTATCTTGTGACCTTGGATAAATCACAGCCTCCCTAGGCCTCTGTTTCTCCCATTAATAAAATGAGGGGACAGGATTAAATGGCCTCTGAGCTATCTTCCAGCTGTAGCACTTTGATCCTACATCTCACGATGATTTTTGTCATTTGAGGTATTGTCTGCCCCACCCTAGTCCAGCTGGCAAAACAAACTAACAAAATAAAAAAGCATCATGTCACCCCAAATTTGCCTATTTGTGGCAAGCAATGAAGGCCTTCCCCATCCTCTCTCCTCAACAATTTGGCTTGGAGCAATCAGCAATGTTCCACGCTCTGTCAGCTAAAACCCACAAAAGTTTGAATGGTAGTCGCATAATAGCCTGTTAGCACAGGTCTGGCTTGGATGCTGGCAGGTGTTTACAGGAAATGTGGCCCTGCCTGTCACAACGTCGAGGACAGCCAGCACCTGGCAACCTCCTCCTAAATAGCACATTCTTTAATTGCTCTGAAGCAACAGCGGCAGCTGCTGCCGCCACCAGCCTTGTTAAAGTAAACAGGTTCTGCACCTGCTGGAATAAAACCCCCTGACCTTGCTCTCAGCCAATCAGATGACATACAGGTAACGACCTGCCTCCCACTCCAGCGGCCTCTGGGATTAGAAGTCTATCAGTATTGATTTGTCCTCTCTGGGAGGGAACGTTCTCCCTCTTGAGGGCATTGGATTCAGCCGGGAGACAAGAGAACCTACATAATTAGACTCCTGCTTCTAAGGGTTGATTCCTTCCCATTTTTCCCCTCCATGCAGCTCCCTCCCACCATCCTTTCAGAAGGGAATGAGAACTAGAAAAATGACTCAGCCTTAATATCCTACTTCCTTTTCTTTCAACAAGCCCATGATGGAGAAAAGAAAACCAGACATTGCTGCTGACCAGTCAATGATACAAAATTATCAAGCTTCTGGTTTCTATAAGTAGAATAAAGAACAAGGTGACCTTATTCGGTAGCAGAGGCCCAAATCCCACCTCTGCTTCCAGTGACCAACTCCTCCCCCCTCGGCCTGAGAAAACACCCTCAGGAGGTTCTAAAACTAGGAGTCTTACTCAGCCAGTACAATCAGAGATCTTTCCAGTTTGGGGAGAAAAAAAAAACTAGCTATGCTTCTAATTAACCCTCATGCCAGTTAGGGACTACATTCAGATCATCACTCCGAATCTGGAAAGGACCTCAGAGGCCATCTTGTAACCCCCTCATCTAGAAACTGAGGCTCCGAGGTAACCTAGAAAAGGCCATGTGAGTAGTAAGCATAAGAAGTGACATTTGAACCCTTATCTTCTAACTCAAGAGCCCACATTCTTTTTGTTACTCTATGACAAGGGAGAAAACAACTCTGGAGATAACAAGTAATAATACTTGGGCTGAGGGTTACTATGGGAATGGTGTCACATTTCTATGCTATTTGGAGATGGAGACTCCATTGTCCCGCAGCCTTCCACAGCACATGAAGAAAGGCAGAGAAACTTGTGCAAGTACAAGCAGAATTCTGACCACAGTGGGCTCAGGCTCGGTGGCAAAGGGGGAACTCCCAGCTCTTCCTTCCTGGAAGGTCTTTTCTCCCTATCTGCAGGATACTTGGGTAGCTCCCCTTAAGTATGGTGAGCCTGTCTTTCTCTTCCCATTAGACACTGCTGTCAGCTGATGTGGGGAAGTAGTTAGGACACCAGTGATAGGATGAGAAGCCCCAAATTCTTCAGGTCTTTTGAAGCTCACAAGGTCCTCCAGCCAAAGGTGCATGTTTCAGAGAACCACCCAGACTGATGCTTCTCATAAGCATGCTGGAAATCCACAATAGCTCCCACTTCCCAAACGACCTAAGTTCTGTAGCTTGTTGTTTTATAGAAGCTTCCTGGCGTATGGTCAAGTTTCCTTAACCTGCTCAAACACAATGCTTTTTACATAGTCTCTACAGTTCCAACAAATGTACAGTTTAAAAGACTTTTCCCTGTCTAGTCTAAAACCTATGAGAGACTGATTGGGCATCTTACCACTTACTTTAAGTGGAATAGGGTTGAGTAAATTAATTAACCCTTACACAGGGATCTATATACAGACTCAGTAATTCAATTAATTAAAACATTTAGTTCCTTGTACATGCCAGACACAGGAGATAAAAAGACAAAAGTGACAGTTCCTGTCCACAAGGACCTTTATTCTAATAGGAAAAATAACATGTACATAAAAGGTAATTTTAAAGTATTTTTCTGAGTAAACACAAAGTATGTGTGGGGGTGCTAACAATGTCCCCCATCAGGAAAGACTTTGTGGAGCTTTCAATGGAGGTGAATAAGAATCAAATATCCTTTCCATGAGATATACCTCCATGGGATGCGGTCACAGAGAAGAAACATAGATTCCTAAGGCAGGAAGAAACAAGGAGCTCAGGTTAAAAACAAAATGGAACCAGGAAGCAAACATGAAAAGCTTCCTCCCCCATACCTCACCCCATTTACAATGAGACGAAGTGCAAGCAGTAGGCAAGAAACTCTCCTGTGGGTAAATGTCACACAGACATAAACATCATTATCCATTCAGAAGAAAGATGAAATGAGGTTCACTTAGTGTCTTCAAGACTCTGGCAGGTGCTAATATGGCTTTTTGAAATCCAGAAAACAAGGTTCCTCAACATTTAGTTGTTTCTCCCAAAGTGAAAAGGACTTTTGTATATATGTAAGCCTTCCATCAGGGCCCCCTCCCCACCTGGGGATCCTTTGGGGCATCTCTCACTGCTTTGGCTCATTATTCGAACCTGATGAGTTGGGATGATCAGTCATTGTCTCATACTCCTCAAGGGTCGTCACTAATTTCTAAAAACACAGTTTCAAAAGACTAAGAACATGAGTGTTTTATTTATAAGTGAATGGAAACTGAACAGATTTAGATTCATGCCCATTGAAAGTAAAGATGTTCAACCAATATTCACTAGTGACGTTCAAAGTTGTTCACTAATGTTCAATACCATTAAGAACACCTGTTCACCCTCAGTGACACAGGGACATTGACCTGGAAGGGAATTCATGAATCCTTTTATCGTCCCTCTAACTTTGCAAAAATTCATATTTCTAGCATCTCTTATGTTGTGGTAGAAATATCTTCTCTTTGAGTTCATATAGTAGGTTATTGCTGCTGAAATAAATCTGCCACAATACAGAAATCATAAAGATAAAAACCTAGATTTTATTTTGATTAAGCAAAATTCAGGATTCAAAAATAAAACAAAATTCTGAACCAAGATTAGGATTCTAATGAAACTTTTTCTAAGATGAAATCACACCAGAGATAGAGAAATAATTTTTAGCATACAGCAATCCAGTATATCTTCTTAGTTGGACAAAATTAGTTAAACAGAATCATAATCTCATAATCCCCCAAAGAAACAAATATAGTTAGAAATGCTATAGGTTAACTAAGTCAGGATATACAGAGTGTCCCTAAAGTCTGGACACATAGTAAATCTCATTAACTATGAATATTTTCAAGAAATTAAATGAATGAAATTTTCAACAACATTTTATTTAATTAGCATAAATTTTAGCCACGACAATTTTATGGAATAAAAGCTTTCATTAGCTATTGAGAACTATTTTCCATATTAATGAGATTAATTTAATTAACTAATGAGATTTCCTATGTGTTTTCTATGTCTTCCTATGAAATCTCATTTATGCTAATTACATAAAATGTTGAAAATTTCATTCATTTCATTTCTTGAAAATTTGCATAGTTAATGAGATTTCCTATGTGTCCAGACTTTAGGGACACCCTGTAGATTAAACTACATTTCAAAGTTTTGCCCTGGGCTGATTGAGAGGGGAAATTTACATGCCTACAGAGGCAGCATCAAGTGAATCCTTCCTCAAATTAGACAAGTTAAATTACTTCAGGAAGCCTTGACTTGTTTCTTATGTGAGGAATATTTGAGGCCTTAAGTAGATTTTCACAACCCATGGAACAGGTTTCAGCCAGCTTAATAATTGCATAACTAAAAGAAATAACCCTGACACCTCCCCCACACAAAAATTTATTAATGAAAAGAAATAAAAATTCTCTTAACACTTACCTTCAGCCATTCTCTCAGCAGACCCTGACAACTTCCTTCTCCCCATCACTAACTTCCAGGACCTCCTCCCAATAATTTTTTCTCAGTTTGCAATAGATTACCAGTCATGTTTGCTGTCCATCTTACTCTCCAGAAGATGGTGTTTGGTTTTGTTTTGTTTTGTTTTTCCCAAGGACAGATATCTAATAGCTGGACCTGATGGGAAGTTCACTCCTTTTGTGCCTACAACTCAAAAACATGCCTCCATTATTCCATTATTCAACTTCACCTTTCATTAGTTCATATGTCTTCCCTATTCCTCCTCCCATATTCTTCATATTTATGATCACTTATGGGACAATAATAACTGATTACCCTCATGTCAGTCAATAAGCATTTATTAAGAACCTATTATGTGCCAGGCATTGTGGATGTATCACAATTCTTTGGTGATTCATGTGATAGTAATGGCAATTAAAGATTCCCCTGTATTGGCTTGGTTTTCAAACTGATTGTGTTAAAACCCAGAGCTTGTTAATCCCACCTGTGGGATGGACTTGTTGATGTGAAAAGAAAGTCCTGAACTGGGAGGAGCTGGTGACGTAGATTTGGAGAGACAAGAGAGAGGCAGAAGGACTTTTTGGAAGCAGCACCCCGTGGAGGCAGAGAGAGAGACTGAGAAGGATTGCTGAGGGCCACTTTGAATTGCCCTGGACTTTTGAGACCTGCCCCCTGAGCTGCCAAGGACTGAGGAGACATGGCTGTTTTGCTGGTACTTTGTCTGTCTGTTTTGATGTTGTTTTGCCAGATTTGTCCACTGGTGAAAGACAGTCCTGTTGAAGAAGTCCTGGAACCTGGCTGTTGGATAAGAAGCCCAGAGACTGTCCTGCAGACAGAGAGTGAATACTGTCCACTGGTGAAGGACAGTGCTGTTGTTGCAGGGGTCTGGAGACTGTCCTGCAGACAGAATGAATACTGTCCACTGGTGAAGGACAGTGCTGTTGTTGCAGGGGTCTGGGAACCTTTCTGTTGGTTCAGAAGCCCTGAAGAAGGATTTTCTTGTTGTATGTTTACAGAAATCCTGGGAGAGGGTTTTGCTAATGTTTTCAGGGGTTCTAGGACTGTTCTACAGACAGAGGATGAATTAATGAAGGGACTGGCAATTTATGTTGTGGCCTTGCTAAGCCTTGTCTCCCCAGGAACTAAGATTGCTGAGAACTTGCCTCGTGTCAAGATGAAGAAAAGACCTCCATTTGGGTATTAAGTGCTGTGTTTAAACTTGATGTAACTCTGGGGTAGATTCAATTGTGATCCAGGGGTGGGGAACTTTTGACCTTTTTGTGTTCTTTGGTTGAACAAATGAATGTACTTTACTTATGTTTGGAAACTAATCTCCATTTGAGAAGAGGGGCTTTGTGGTGGACTAAATGAAGGTACAGCCTAGGGGTGGAGTAGTATTTAGAACAGGGACTTTGTAATTGATTGAATGATTGGAAGGTCCTGGGGTGGGGTAGTACTTGGAGATTATTTAATCACACTTAGTAAATGCTGTGTTTTGAATGATGTCATGTTTTGATCTTCTCTGTTCTTGGTTGGTCACTGAATAAAATGGAGAGCACCTATGCTGGTATTTTGAACCTTGGGAAGTTGCCTTTCCTTGGTGTTACATTACAATTCCTTAATAGATTAATATTTACATTATTTCTAGCTCTTTGTTAGTATAAAAAGTAAATATTTCAGAATACATTGGACCTTTCTATTTTTGTTCTCCTTGGGATATATACCTTGTAGTGCCATCTCTGGGTCAAAGAGAACAGACATTTTTGTAATTTTCCTAGTCTAATTCTTTGCTTTCCAACACATTGGTCCAACATACAGCTAGCAATAAGTTTATAACACAGAAAAAAAATAACATTCCAGATTACAATGTTAGGACTGGAGAGAGAATATAACCTATTGAACACAAAAATCAAAAGCATATTTTTTTTTCATTTAGAACACATGAACCTTGACAAAAGTCATATAACTAATAGAGATCTTTTGGGTTTCAAGGCAAAAGATCCAAAGCCTATTCTGAAACTTAGAAGCACCAGGTTATATTTTGCCTCTGGCTGGTTTATGTTATTTCAATCAAATAAGAGCATGTGATTTTTTTTTTTTAGTAAGGCTGAGGCTGAATCACTTTCCAGATAATGAAAATTAATCATTTTTATCAATTTGGGAAAATGTTTCTACAAAACCCATTTTTTTCCATTGTCACACATCTAAGAATTATTTAACATTTCTAAAGAGATGCTATTAAACCGACAACTATTTTTTTCAATAGACTCAAGTCAATTAACAATACTCATTTATTTAAAACAACTAGAATATATGCTTTTGTCTTATGAACCAAACCTTAAAACAATAACAAACCCTAAAATCAATAACTTTTTAACCATCTTCATTGAAAACATCTTGATCTCTCTCTGAAACACCATTCTAAACCAGTACTATCAAACTCAAATAGAAGTAGATCTGTGCAGATTGCATCTGAACTTAGAAAACCATAAATTAGCATGTGTTTTGTTACATTTTTATTTTGTTAAATATTTTCCAGTTATATTTTAATCTGGTTCAGAGTGTAGTGGGCTGCATATTGCCCATGAGGCCTCAAGTAAGACACCTCTGTATCAAAACCATTATTCAAATGGAGCAGAAGAATCCCCAGCTGTATGGTGAAAAGGTGCTCATGTGTAACGCAAATTTGTGTTTCAAAGTCCAAACACTTATTTGGGGGATGCCAAAAAATTCTAGGTTAAATAAATCGGTGTCTTCCCATTCAAGCACCCTATGACAGGTACCTCTTGCTCTCTCTCCTATGCCAGGCATAAATGGCACCTCTTTGGGTGCAGACTTTGGACCCCATGAGGCTGTCAGCTTGCTGCATGGCAGCTTCCTGTTTTACTTATTTTCAATAACCAGGTGCTACAATCAATTGTTTCTTCATACTTAATAAACAAGAATCCCATTACTTGGGAGTTGTGGGACTGAAGTTGAATAGTGACTCCTATAGCAAAAAGATAGCAAAAACAATTGCTTGGAGCAAGAAATTTAAAGGGACTCAAAACCACCTCAAAATGTAGTAACGGAATGTTATCACTGCAAGGGACCTCAAAAACCATCTAGTCCAATGCATACCCTCAAATAAATCTCCATTAAAACACAGCCAACAAGTAATCACCTAGCTCAGGGGTGGGGAACCTGCAGCCTTGATACCACATGTGGCCTTCTAAGTCCTTGGGTGAGGCCTTCTGACTGAGTTCAAGTTTTTTGGGTTTTTGATTTTGTTTTGTTTTTTTGAGGGGGGAAAGCAGGGCAATTTGGGTTAAGTGACTTGCCCAAGGTCACACAGCTAGTAAGTGTCAAGTATCTTGAGATGGGATTTGAACCCAAGTCCCTCCTGACTCCAGAGCCAGTGCTCTATTCACTGCGCCACCTAGCTGCCCCTGAGTCCAAGTTTTATAGAACAAATCCTTTTATTAAGGGGATTTGTTTTGTGAAGTTTGGATTCAGTCAATGGGTGACACCTAAGGACCTAGAGGGCCTTATGTGGCCTAGAGGCTGCAGGTTCCCCAACCCTGACCTAATCTCTACTTAAAGATTCCCCAAAAGGGAAATGCTACACTTATTAAGACAGCCAGTCCCACTTAGGGCTAATTGTTAGGAAGTAGCATAGTAGATAGAGTGTCTGTCCTTGAGTCAGGGAGACCTGAGTTCAAATCTGGCCTCAGATACTTACTAGCTGTGTGACCCTGGACCTCATCTCTAAAATGAGCTGGAGAAGGAAATGATAAACTGCTCCACTATCTTTGCCAAGAAAACCCCAAATGGGGTCACCAAGAGTCAGACACAACTGAAGCAAATGAACAACAACTCTTGTTAGGAAGAGTTTCCTGATATTAAGTCTAAATGTCTCTCTTTGCAACTTCCACCCATTCCTTCTGATTCTTCCATCTTAGGTCAAATGTTAGTTTCCACATGATACTTCTTCAACTGGGGCAGCTAGGTAGTTCAGTGGATAAAGCACTGGGCCTTGGATCAGGAAGACCTGAGATCCGATCCACCTTCAAACACCTACTAGCTGTGTGACCCCAGGCAAGGGATTACGGAACTGCTGTCTACCTCAGTTTCCCCAACTGTAAAATAAGGTAATAATAGCACCTACCTTTCAGAATTGTGAGGCTCGTATGAAATAATCATTGGAAAGTGCTTAGGATAGTAAGTACTATAGAAAAATGGTCCTCTCATTCAAGCTTTTTCTTCCCTAAACCAAGTCAGTTCCTGATAGAACATGAAGTCAAGAACCTTTGCCATTCTAGCTGCGGTCCTCTTATCGCCTCAGCTTACAACGTCTTGCCTTAACCAGGCAGCGCAGAACTGCACACAGTGCTCTGTACATGGTCTGACCAGAGAAGAGTTCAGAAAGATTAGCACCAACTTCTTCTTGAAAGCTATGTCTCTCTTACTGTAGTCTAGGATCACATTAGATTTCTTTGACTGCCATATCATACTCTTAATTCATATTGATTTTTTAATCCACCAAAACCCCCATATCTTCGGCAGACAATTGACAACCTCCTCTTATTCTTGTAAAGTGACAATTTTTTTTTTAGCAAAGCCAAATGAGAAAATAAATGCAAAGTGCTTTGGAAACCTTGAAATCCTATATAAATTTAAGCTACTAATAGTCATGATAATAATAATCCCTATTAAATTTCATTTTTGTTAGATTTAGTCCAGGGGTTGGCAAACTACCACCCAAGGGCCAAATCTGCCCCACAGGGAGTGTTGTTCAGCCTATCAGGCTAAGAATTATAGGTTACTTTTAAATTATGGATTGTTATTTATTAAATACAATAAAACATTGAAAATGTAAAAGAAAAATATTAACTCACAGGTATATCAAAACAGGCCATGGAGAAGTCTGACCCTTGGGCTATAGTTTGCCAAACCCTATTATAGTGAATTAAACCCTTGTAAGATGCTAACCTAATAAATTTGCCATCTATTCCTTTATCTAAATCACTGAGATTAAAAAAAAAAGTTAAACATCACAGGTCAAAGCCCTGGTCCCTGGATCCTTCCACTGGTGACTTCCTAGTAAGCTGGCTTTAAAACATGAGTGATTACTCTTTGCTTCTGATCATACAAGCAGTTTCCAATCCTATTCTATCACTTAGTGCATATCCCTCCATCTTTCCTGCCAGAACAGTATGAGATACTTTGTCAGATAATTTGCTAAAATGTAGATAAACTATATCTACAGCATTCCCTTGATGAACCCTGTCAAAAAAGGTGTCAGGGTAAGTTTGGCATGTCCTGTTCTTGAAGAAGTCTTGCTCATTCCTTGTGGCCCAAGGCAACTAGGTGGCATGTGGGTAGACCACTGAACTTGCAATCAGAAAGATCTGAGTTCAGAAGCAGCTTCAGACTCTTACTAGTTATGTGACCCTAGGCAAATTACTTAACTTTTGTATGACTCAGTTTCCTCCTCTGTAAATGCAGCACCTACCTCCAGTGGTTGTTGTAAGCATAAAATGGGATATTTGTAAAGTGCTTTGCAAACCTCTAAGTGCTTTGTAAAAATATTATTATTTATGACCACTTCCTTTTCTGCATGTCCATTAATAAGTAATCTATTCTCAAATATTTGCCAGGTATAAAAATCAAGATCACAGGCCTATAATTTGAAGACTCTATTCTCTTCCTGCCCTTAAAAAAAATGGGACATTTGTTCTTTTTCCAGTCCTGTGGTAATTCTTCCATTTCTCAGTCTTTCATATATCATTATTGACAATGGTTCAGCAATTATATGTGCTAGTCTCTTCAGTTCCTAAGGACATAGTTAATCTGGACCAGGTGATATTCATAAAGGGAAACTAGGTGCTCTCTGATGCCTCTTTGCCTCTGTTGTGGGTGTCAATTTCAGTCTGTGGGACATGGGGCAAGGCATTTAACCTCTCTGTCCCTCAGTTACTCTGTGTGTAAAATGGGATTAATGATTGCATCTACCTCTCAGGTTTGTTATAAGGATAAAGAGAAATATTGTTTGTATAGTGCTTAGTACAATGTCTAGCATAGCCTATGGTAGGGAAAGGGGCAGCTAGGCAGTGCAATGAATAGATTGCAGGACCTGGAGTCAGAAAGACTCATCTTCCTGAGTTCAAATGTGACTTCAGATAACTTACTAGCTATGTGACCCTGGGCAATTCACTTAACCCTATTCGCCTCAGTTTCCTCATCTGTAAAATGAACTGGAGAAGGAAATGACAAACTGCTCCAACATCTTTGCCAATAAAACTCCAAATAGGGTCATGAAGAGTGAGCTATGACTAAAAACAACAGAAATAGTAGAGAAAAGAGGGCTAGCCTTAGCACAGGAATATATGGATTTGAGTTCTTACTGGCTCTGCTACTTACCAGCTGTCTGATCAAGGATAAATCACCTAAGATCTCTAAGCATCAGATTGCTAGGGTTTTTTTTTCCATTTGTGAAAAGAGAAAAATAACATCTATACTGCCTAGTTTTCCAGACAGTTGTGAGGAAGCACCTTGAATATTATATTGCCTGATTAAAGCATGTGGAAAGGAATCTGAAAAACAAAGTGTACTGGAAATTCTAGATTCCCTTAATCAGTCCATCAAAAATCATTCATTAAGCACTTACTACATGCCAGCCATTGTCCTAAGATCTGAGGATAGATTAAAGAAAGGGAAAAACAGAGTCCTGGCCCTTCTTCAAGGAATTCATATTCCGGTGGGGGAGAGAACATTCCCCAAACTGTGCATCAAGATATATAGTGTAATTGGAAGGTAAGCTGACAGGGAAGGCACTAGCAGTTAGAGGAGAGTGGGACCAGGAAAGGTCTTTTGAAGAAAGTAGAGCTTAAGTTGAATCTTAAAGAAAGTCAGGGAAACCTAGAGGCAGATGGGAAAAGACAGACCATTCTAAGTCATGAGGACAGCCAGTTGAAAGCGATGTTTTGTCCATGGTTAAATAGCTGGAAAGTGTTGGAGGTTGGATTCAAACCCATGTCTTGCCTGGCCACACTGCAGGCAGACAATACAAAATCACAGAAATTAAATCTTTTTAAAAGCTACTTTCAAATGCCATGACACAATTTTACTAGTTATGACTAACAAAAAACCACATCAACAGATCCTTTATCTTACAGAATCTTCTCCAGTGATACCAAAATATCATTTGGACTTGATAAGTGTAAACTTAACGCAGGCCAAAGACAGGCAGAGACAAAAGGCTTTAAACTTGAACCCATAGATAAAATTGAACTAGTGGACCAAAAGCAGTAGCTAAAGATACCTCAGTCTCCTTCAAGCAAGACATCAAGAGTAAGTTATGTTAAGAAGGAAACTGTAGGGGCGGCCAGGTGGCTCAGCGAGTAAGAGCACCGGCCCCAGTGTTGGGATGACCTAGGGATCAAATCTGGGCTCAGATACTTAGCACCACACCCAGAAATAACTGGCTGTGTAACCTTGAGCAAGTTACTTAACCCCCATTGCTTAAAAAAAAAGAAAACTGTAGTTATATTTTCAGAAGATTTGCTGGCATCCTGAAATCAAAGTTCAATGGGAAGAACACATTTAGAGCAATTAACAACTACACAATACCAGTTTTAACATACAGTAAAATGATCCATAATATATTTATAAAGTATCCTAATAATAACAAACACACACACACACACACACAGGAATACTGGGTCCATTACACTAAGGCAACTATAGAAAAGTTAATACTTCAAGGGATAAAGTATTGATAGATATTTTCAGAGCACATTAACTTACATAAATTCTTTTGGAACAAATAGGCTTCATTGTGTTTTACCTCCAGGTGAAGCCTATGCAATAACTAAGATTCAAGAAGAGAATCAACCCTCCCTGGTTGAGATTTCACATAAACTCAACTAACAATACCCTGCCAATGAAGCATCAAACAAACTAGTGGCTGTAGTGAAAATTTGTTCAGAGAAATGGAGGGATTTAGGATGGCTATTCAGGAACAGGTTATCAATACCTGAAATTATAGATGACATCCTTAAGAATGCTGAATTTATTGATCAATCTAGGAGGTTATACAAGGAAATAGTAGCAACTGTCAGACTGCAATTGCAGGCTGCAAAAATTTAGCACCTCCTGAATACCTAGAAAGACATAACTTAATGGATAGAATTACGTGTCAGAAGTTCTCTGTCTTTCATAAACCAACAATCTCCTGGACATAACAATGCTTTATAAAAATTTAAGAACAAAGTTGTGATACCTGTTGCCATCCCAAATACTCATAATCTCAAAGCAATGTGGAACAAAAAACTTTCAAAACATAGAGATCTAGGAGAAAAAGACAAAATTATGTGAAACCAGGAAGAGGAAAGTTATCACTCCTGTCATCTGTCTGCTGCTGAAACTTTCCTGAAGATGCTTGCAGAGAATCTACAGAAGTTGTGCTTACATTCCTATAAGTGTATTTGGTTATAAAAAACAGGAATGGTATCTACCCTTGCAATAATATGCTGAACATTGAATATAACATAATTATAGGAGGACAATGACCAGTCATAGGACCATTTCTATCTGAACTGCACAGGAATAAGATGACTAATAAAAATAATAACTCATGCAGTGTTGTAAAGTTTCCAAAATACTTTCCACACAACAACCCTATGGGGCACAGATTACTTGTAGTGTTATTCCCATTTTATAGATAAGGAAACCAGTTCTCAGATTAAGTGATAATTTGTCCGTGGTTAAATAGCTATAAAGGGTTGGAGGCTGGAGTCAAACACAAGTCTTGTCTGACTCCAAGACTAGACATTGTTCTGCTATAGCACACTGCAGACAGACAGTATAAAACCACAGAAATTAAGTCTTTTTAAAAGCTATTTTCAAAAACCAGTGAGAATTTTATCAGCTTGCCTCTTAGTTTGCTGTATTTAATATCAGTAAAAATGTTTAGGTTTTTTTTTTTAATTTACTGCTTTTTAAACCTAAAATGAAACTTTTCTCTATACTTAGGAAATTTGTATCTATAAATTCATACATAAAAATAGTTTGTTTATATAATGCTTTCAGTTTTAGAAAATCTGTTGCATATACAATCCTGTGAGAAAAGTACTATGGATCTTATTATCCCCACTTTATAGAGGAGAAAACTGAGTATCTGGCCAAGTTAAGTGACTTGCTTATAGCTATAAATCTAGGAGGATCTGGAAACAGGAATCACGCATAGGTCTTTCCTGATTCTAGTTCAACACTCCCTCCCTACATCAGGCTTCTGTAAAGTATAACCTTAAGAACATTCTAAAAAGAAAGATGCTTGCCCACAATGGTGTCAAATCGAAAAATACTGGGAATAAAAATAAATCCGAATAGAAAAATAACTATAGAAAAGGGAGAAGGACCAGTCAAAATCATAATAATAATACTTATGCAGAATCAGTATTACCAAGATACACATCTATAATCTGAAAGTTATATGATAGGAAACATTGGTGTTTTATGAGCTGTATATTGATGATACCTCTGTCCTCTTGCTCTGTAGCTGACTTCTCTCCTTTTCCAGTTAAGTTTTGACTTCTTTGGATTTTTTTACTCCACTATGTATTGTAATTTTTTCATCAACCCCTCCCTTTCCACTCTCCCTCCATCATGGACTTTTCCATCCATTACATTTTGAGCAACATTAACCCTTCAAAGGTATTCTTATAAGTTTCCCCAAACCTGGGGGCAAAAAGCAGGGGGACTTAGCCTGTAGTGTTTCTTGTTCCATGTTGGTCACTGGTTGCCTTCTCCATGGTCTCAGTTTCCAATAAGCAGTCTTATTGGTAGTCATAAGGTATCATTGGAAGACATGGGTATCTTGAAGGCTGGACTATTATTTTAGACTGGTAGTCATAAGGTATCATTGGAAGACATGGGTAATTTGAAGACTGGACTATTATTTTAGACTGGTAGTCATAAGGTATCATTGGAAGACATGGGTATCTTGAAGGCTGGACTATTATTTTAGACTGGTAGTCATAAGGTATCATTGGAAGACATAGGTAATTTGAAGACTGGACTATTATATTAGAAAAAACTTGGAGTTATTAAAAGAACTTTGCAATTTCCTAAAGGCAATCAGTCCACTAAAATATGCTTCCTGTCTGGCTCTAGATTCAGCTCACTGTCCAGACCCAGTATCTATCCAAGATGTAAAAAAAGAAAACAAGACAAATAACAAATTTCAAAACCTTATTTACTGACAGGGTGATGATAGAGAAGGAGATTTGGTTAACAAATCTTGGGCATGAAAGGGAGAGAAGATGAGAGAAAAGCAAGAGGTTCACAAGCAGAGATAATTCCTCCTGCCTGGTAGGCAAGGAAAGAAGGAGGCTGGTGAAGCAAGAATTTCTGCTCAACAAAAAAGATGTATTTGTCCCTAGATACAACCCAGCAGCCCAGCATGCAAAGGGAACGCTGTAATTCAATGCTTCAGTGACATACTCTGCTGTGGAAGAAATCAACTCTATACTGCCTTTTTAAAGCATCATATTCATTCAGATTAAAATTCTATTAAAAGAGAGTTTGTCAAAATCACAATAGCTCACACTGTGATTGTTGCAACCCTCTCCCTATAGAGAGTCCACACAGTTAGAACTGCTATGTAATTAATATTTCCTAAATAAAATGTAGTGCAGAAACTCTCCTCTGGGATGCCATAAAACCATGAAAATGGAGGGGAGGAAGGAAGAAGAAAGGAGACTCAATTAGCTACTTCCTTTCCCTCCCTGGGTTGGAGAAGTATCACTTCGTGGGGTTCCCTCCTCCCACTCACTTCCTCCTACTGATTGGCTCCGAGCCCTTCTCAGCCCCAGGGCCAAGCCTTCAGTGTATCCAGGGGCACAGTCAAAGCCTGGAAAGACAAACTGTCCTTTAGAGCAAAGATTGCTTCCCAGGCTGCTTTCCCTTTCCTACCTTCCTTTTTGCGTGTGAGGATATAGATTTGGATTCCATGAGACTGCTTATTGGAAACTGAGAAAATGGAGAAGGCAACCAGTGACCAAGATGGAACAAGAAACACTACAGGCCAAGTCCCCCTGTTTCCTGCCCCTAGGTTTGGGGAGGCCTATAAGAATCCAGGTACCTCTTGGAATCAAGTTTCCCTCCGTCTGAAAGATAGAAGCAAGAAGACAGTAGCAGGTTATGCAAACCATCTAGGCACAAAACTGTGACTGACACAGACCACTCAATACAAGGCCAGAAAATTTAGTCACTTTTCTTCTCTGTGAATGGGTTTCTTTGGATGTCAAAAATGAATTATCACCATGGAAACACAAGGAGCTCCCCAGTGGAAAAATACATATGTATTTTATATAAAGAGTAGGACTGATTGCCCCCATTTTTCTGATGGAGTAGGAAACATTCTATATACTTTCAATCAAGCTTTGGTCGACCTTAATCCATTTTCTTTGTAGACTATGACTTACTATTGACCTATGACCCTTTAAAAAGAGACTTTCAGGGAGTGAAGTCAAGATGGCAGAGTAAAAGCAGGGACTTGCTTGAGATCTCCCCCAAACTCCTCCAAATACCTGTAAAAATGACTCTAAACAAATTCTAGAAAAGCAGAACCCACAAAATATCAGAGTGAAACAAATTTCCAGTCCAAGACAACCTGGAAGGTCAACAGGAAAGGTCTGTTGCACAAGTCTGAGAGGAGTACAGTCCAGTGCAAAACGTGCCAGCACAGACACAGCAAACCCAGAGCAACTGTGGCAGTTTCCAGACTTCTCAACCCACAAATACCGAAGACTTAGAAAGTCAATAAGAAAGATATGTCAGACCTGGGTGAGAGAGGAGCATGGATTTGGCCCCAGACCCAATGTAGCCCCAGGTTTGCTTCTGGAGCTCTCAGTCCATAGACAGGATGGGATCCAGCAGCTGATCAAAGGTGGATTGCAGAATTCTTTTTGCTAGCACCAATGCAGAATTCTCTTGCTTTGCCTATACTTCAATCTGGGTCGCAATCCTAGGTGGCAGTCCTGGGATGAGGAGGAGGGTTGGCGTGGTGGAGCTTGTGGCAGCAGTGGGGAGGGAATCCTCCTGGCAGTTCCAAGGCAGAAAAGAGTGCTAGTGGTTACTCACAGACCAGAGCACAGACCAGGAGAGAAAGAAATAGCTCTCCTTTTATTATACATCCTTGGGAGAACTAAAAATTTACAGGTCCCTAGAAGTATCTCTAAAAACAGCTACACAAAACCCCTGAAGCTTGGAACAGTACACCCTTTTACAGTGGAAGCAGAGACCTGCCTTAACAAAGAATTAGAAAGTAATTGGCTGGGAAAATGAGCAAACAGTGGGGAAAAAAAACAGACTATGGAATCTTACTTTGATGACAAGGAAGGTCAAAACATACAGCCAGAGGAAGACAACAAAGTCAAAGCTCCTACATCCAAAGCCTCCAAGAAAAATATGAATTGGTCAGAGGCCATGGAAGGGATTTTGAAAATCAAGTAAGAGAAGTAAAGGAAAAATTGGGAAGAGAAATGATAGTGATGCAAGAAAATCATGAACAATGAGTTAACAGCTTGCTAAAAGAGAACTAAAACATACTGAAGACGGGGAGGCTAGGTGGCACAGTGAATAGAGCACCAGCCCTGGAGTCGGGAGGACCTGAGTTCAAATCCAGCCTCAGACACTTGATACACTTACTAGCTGTGTGATCTTGGGCAAGTTACTTAACCCCAAGTGCCCTGCCCTCCCCTCCCCTCCAAAAAGAAAAAAAAATACTAAAGAAAATAATAATTCAAAAAACAGATTAACCCAAATGGCAAAAGAGGTCTAAAAAGCCAATAAGGAGAAAAATGCCTTAAAAACCAAAATTGACCAAATGGAAAAGGAGGTCCAAAAGCTCACTGAAGAAAATAATTCCTTAAAAATTATAATGGAGCAATTGGAAGCCAATGAACTTGATGAGATATCAAGAAATTATAAAACAAAACCAAAAGAATGAAAAAATAGAAGACATTGTGAAATATCTCATTGGAAAAACAACTGACCTAGAAAACAGATCCCTGAGAAAGAATTTAAAATTTTTTGGACTACCTGAAAGCAATGATCAAAAAAAAAAGCCTACACATCATCTTTTATGAAATTATCAAGGAAAACTGCCATGATATTCTAGAACCAGAGGGGGAAATAGAAATATTAAGAATCCACTGATCACCTCCTAAAAGAGATCTCAAAAGGAAAACTCCTAGGAATATTGTAGCCAAATTCATGAGTTCCCAGGTCAAGGAGAAAATATTGTAAGCAACTAGGAGGAAAAAAATTCAAGTATTGTAGAGACACAATCAGGATCAGAGGGCTTGGAATATGATATTCTGTAGGTCAAAGGAGCTAGGATCAAAAGCAAGAATCACCTACCCAGTAAAACTGAGTATAATACTTCAGGTTAAAATATGGATATTCAATAAAATAGAGGACTTTCAAGCATTCTTGATGAAAAGACCAGAGCTGAATAGAAAATCTGCCTTTCAAATACAAGATTAAATAGAAGTATGAAAAAGTAAACAGAAAAGAGAAATCATAAGGGATTTATTAAAGTTGAACTGTTTACATTCCTACATGGAAAGAGTATATTTGTAACTCATGAGACTTTTCTTAGTATTAGGAGAATTAGAGGGAATATGTGTGTATGTGTGTGTGTGTGTGTGTGTGTGTGTGTGTGTATACACAGCGAGCATAGGGTGAATTGAATATGAAGGAATGATATCTAAAATATAAAATTAATGGGTGAGAAAGGAATGTACTGGGAGAAGGAGAAAGGGAGAGGTAGAATGGGTAAATTGTGTTGCATAAAAGAGGCAAGCAAAAGCTTTTATAATGGAGAGCAAGAGAGGAGAGATGAGGGAATGAGTGAGCCTTACTCTCATTGAATTTGGCTTAAGGAAGAAATAACATGCACACTCAATTGGGTATGGAAATCTATCTTACCCTACAGGAAAGTAAAGGGGAAGAGGATAAGTGGGGAGTAAAGAAGGGAGGGCAAATGGGAGGAGGGGGTAATCAGAAGCAAACACTTTTGAGGACAGGGTCAAAGGAGAGAATAGAACAAATGGAGGCAGGATAAGATATAGTTAGTCTTTCACAACATAACTGTCATGGAAGTGTTTTGCATGACTACACATGTATAACCTATATCAAATTGCTTGCCTTTTCAATGAGGGTAGGTGGGGAAGGAGGAAGGGAGAGAATGTAGCATTCAAAGTTTTAAAAACAAATGTTAAAAATTGTTTTTACATGCAACTGGGAAATAAGACATTCAGGCAGTGGGGTATAGCAATCTGTTGTGCCCTACAGGAAAATAGAAGGGAAGGGGATCAGAGAAGGCGGATGGGTGATATAAGGGAGGGCAGATTGGGATAAGGGGTAATCAGAATCCATGCCATCTTGAGGTGGGGAGAGGGGAGAGATGGGGAGAAAATTTGGAACTCAAAATCTTATGGAAGTGAATGTTAAAAACTAATAAGTTAATTTTAATAATAAGAAAATTTTAAAAGATACTTTCACATGAACTTTTACAAAATGTGAGTAATTAATTTGCTAACCAACAGGGGTCATACATTAGGAGAGTCACAATGTGCAGCAGGAAAAAAAATCCTTTAAAAGAGGAAGCCATATGCACAGTTAACTTTCGATTAATAGTGTTTCAACACTCCATTCAACAAATATTTCTAATCATAGTTAGCATTTCTGTAGCATTTAATATGTGCCAGGCACTGTGCTAAGCATTTATAAATATTATCCATATGATTCTCACAATACCTTGGATGTAAGCTCTATACTAACCCTAAATTGACAGCTATATCAACAATGAATTGAGGTGCCTATCTGTCCACAATCCCTCCAACATTTCCTATTATTCTCCACCCACATATTAAAAGAGAGTGAGATGGTGTGGTCTGTGAACTATAGACTTGTGAATGTGATGTGAACTTTTGGCAAATTTCTTAAACATATTGGAGGTACAAGTTAGTTTCTAGTAATGGTAGTGATCGCTTACAGATAACATATTTTCCTCAAGAACTGGTCATGGCTGAGTAATTTAACTTTTCTTTTTGGATTGGGTTACTGGACTGGCGGGGGAGGGGAATGCCTTGACATAGTATACCTCAATTTCAGGAAAGCATTTGACAGTCTTTTATGCTATCTTAGTGGAAAAGATGGAGGTATATGGCTAGATAAGAGGATGTTAAGAAGGATTCAGAACTGGTTGAATGAACAGAACCAAACACCAATTACTAATGGATCCCCTCTGCCTTGAAAGAAGATCTTTAATGGAGTATTCAAGAAAACTTTTCCTTATATCTTCAATGATCAATGATTTTCATCCATGACCTGGAATAAAAAAATGAAAAAATTAGCCAACACATTGGATGACAGGGTCAAATGAAAAAAAGATCTTAATTGACTAGAATATTGAGCTAAATGTATACGGTGAAATCTAATATAGATAAGTCAACAAACTTTAATTAAGCATCTACTATATGCCTATGGATCTATAGATATATTTATATGGATATGGATATAAAGACTCTCCAATACAAAGAAAGATAAAAACATTGACTGCTCCTAAGGAGCTCACATTTCTTCACCTTCCCCAACCCCCATTGGTAGGGAGACAACATGCAAATAGCATATTTTTTAAAAGATATATATGTAAGATAAATTGGAGGTTATACCAGAGGGAGGCATTAGGAGAACTAGGAAAGGCTTCTTGAGGAAAAGGATTTTTAGGGTTTTAGCTGAGATTTGAAGGAAGGCAGGAAAGCTAAGAAATGGAGACAAGGAAGGAGAGAATTCCAAGCATGGAGGACAGTCAGAGAAAAGCCACAGGGTGATGTAATGTGTGCGAATTCCAAGAGACAAAGTTCTGCTGAAGTGGGGAGAGACTTGAGACAGGAAAACTAAGCAGAAATCTATTGAAATAGGCCTGGCATTAGCTGATAGCCTGAAGCAGGGTGGTGGTAGTGGCAGAGGAGAGAAGGGGGTATATGCAAGAGACATTATGAAAATGGGATTGACAAGAATTGGCATCAGATTGGATATGGGAGAGGTGAGACAGAAGTTGAGGATGACATCTAAGTTTTGAGCATGGGTGACTGAGAGGATGGTCTGGCACCCTAGGCAGTAATAGTGAATTTTAAAAGAGGGAATGGTTCGCTAGAAAAGATAATGGATTCTGTTTTCGATGTGTTGAGTTTAAGCTGTCTACAAGACATCCAGTTTAAAATGTCCAAGAGGCAGTTGGATATGCAAGACCGGAGGTCAAGTGAGAGGTTATGGTTGAAGAAGCAAATCTGAGAATAATCTGAATAAAATATATGGCAGCTGATGAAATTGACAAGTGAAAGAGTAGAGAGAGAGAAGAGAAGACAGTCCAGGACAGAGCCTTAGGGAACATCCATGGTTAGTTGTGGGATGTGAATGATCGTCACAGAAAGTATTTAAAGGGCTGTCATGTGGAAGAAAGATTAGTCTTTTTTTTTTTCTTAGCCCCAGAGGGCAGAGCTACAAGCAATGTTAGGACAGTTGTAAAAAGGCAAATTTTAGGTTAGTATAAAGGAAGACTTCATAACAATTAGACTTCTACAAAAGTAGAATGAGTTGCCTGGGGAATTAGTTGTTCTGCCTCACTGGAAATCTTTAACAAAAACTCTTTGGACATTTGTTGGGGATGTTATAGAAAGAATTCTTGCTTCAGGTGTATGTTGAACTAGTACTAGACCAGCTTTCAGGTTCCTTCAAACACTGAGTTTTGTCATTCATATCAGGTGCTAAAACCTCTCTATTCCAACTCCTTATCTCTCATTTCTTTCTCTCCATTCTCACAATCCCCATCATAGTTCAGGCCTTCATCATCTCACTCTTGGACTATTGTAATAACCTCCCAATTGGCTTTCCTGCCTCCAGTCTCTCTGGCCTCTTCAATTCATCCTTCACAAAATGCCATGATAATTTTCCTAACACGTGGGTGGGTCTGACCAGATCATTCACCTATTCAAAACTCCTCAGTTGCTAACTATTGTTTAAAGAATTGATTCTCAAAGTATGGCTTAGGGAGTCTCTAAGTCCCTTTGAGTCAGTCCATGAAGTCAATACTAATTTTACAATTACACGAAAACGTTATTTACCTATTAAAATACTCCTCCCTCTTCCAACTACGTATCTGTGTAAGACTGAATTTTCTTCGTATACTTCACTTCAAACAACATACTCCAAGGGAATGAATGAAGAAACACATATGAAAATCTAGTCGTTTTCTATTGAGTCCCAAAGTAAAGAGATTTGCAAATATATATATATCTTTTAAATGCCATTCTTCTCACTAATTGTTTCATTTTGGAAAATTTAACTATTTCCACAAAATGCTATTTATATTAACATGTAATGGGTTTACTCTTACTTTGAGTAAATAAAGAAATATTTTTTAAATGTATCAGTTTAATTTCTAATATTGTAAATATCAGTGAAGATAACCTGCTTAAACAAAAACTCTTAGGGTCCTCAATAATTTATAAATGCATAAAGTTTGAGGACCATTGACAGATAGGACAAAAATATAAACACCATAGTTGGCATTGAGAGGTGCCTCAACAATCTGCCCCCGACTTCCCTTTGCAGTCTTATTTCCTATTTTCTCCCACTTCAAACACTGTGTTCCAGCCAAACTTTAATATTGTTTGTTCCCCAGTCTCAACCTACTATTTATTACTTCTGCACATTTGTGCCTGTGACTCCTCATGCCGAAAATGCACTTCCATCTCATTTCTGTCTGCTAAAATCCTTTTCTTCTTGCAAGGCTCAGCTCAGATGCCACCACCCCCATGAAGCCTGACACCTCCACCCACACCCAGATAAAAAATGTCTCTCCTTCCTTTTGCTAAAATGCTTTTCCTGGCTCTCCCCTTTCCCACTATCACAATCTACCATGTATTATTCTAATGTTTGAATGCCTCATCACCACCCCACCTCTAGAGTAGATTATAAGCTCCATGAAGGGAGAACCATAATGATTTTCATCTATTTATCCTAGACCATGACCAAGGAGGGACAAAACTTAGCAAAAGGAAGGAGAGGTATTGAAGAGGTTAACCATAAAGAGGGTTAGGGTTGCTCTGAAGACCCAAAATACCAACAAGCTGGGTCCTACAAAATGAATTCCACTCAAGCCTTCTCTCAGCCGAAGAAAAGTTTATTAAAAGTTCACTTGTAGGGGCTGCCAGGTAGCAAAGCGAGTAAGAGCACCGGCTCCAGTGTCAGGATGACCTGGAGATCAAACCTGGGGCTCAGATACTCAGCACCACACCCAGAAATAACTGGCCATGTAACCTGGAGCAAGTTACTTAACCCCGATTCCCGATTGCTTTAAAAAAAAAAAAAGTTCACTTGTATTGGACACAGAGTAAGCCTGTGCTAGGTCATTCTACGGCGCTCTGTTATAGGAATGTAAATTTTTAAGATCGTCCCTGACCCTAGGTTAAATGCACCTGGAGCCTGTGGTGGGAGGCTTGTTTTTCAGGAATGCCCACACCTTGGTGCTTTGTGATTGGGCAGTGGGTCAAGAGGGTTGTTACATTCTCTGACCCAGGAGAAGGCTATATAATCCCTGATGTGAGACTTTGTTTTGGGGCTCACTTTGAGAAGTGTTGTGTGATTTGACCAGATGAGACTCTGGGGAGCCGTTGAGAGGCCCCCAGCTTTGAAAAACCCAGATGTTGATGCTTCCCTATCTAGTAACTGTGATTTGGTATGGATGTAATGGTTGGACAGCTTGGAGACCTGTCTGCTTGATTTGTTTCTCTGTCTTGTAACTTCTGTCTGTATACTCTGAAGTTTGGGGTGCTGACCTTTTTCCTCTGAACTAGGTAAACAATATATGTTTGATTGATTAAAGTAAGCTTGTTAACCCATTTTGAGTTGCTTTCCTTTAGAAAAGCAGATCTAAGAACCTGCGTTGGTAGCCACCCTGGGGATGCTGGGGTGCTTGCTGCTACATGTTCTCACAGACATGGAGACAATATGGGGTCTTATATACAGAAGGTTGTGGGAGGAATCTAGGGGTGGTCTAGAGGAAGAGTTTGGGGAGGGTCAATGAGTGATTAAGGGTGGGAAGTTGTAGGATGCCACCTAGAGACTACAGACCATGGTGGGCTAGGCCAGTTCACGGGTGGATTGATATTTTGATAGGCTCAGGGGTGGGAAGTCTAGTAACAGAGGTTTGGGCCCAGCCACAATGTAAGGCTTATGGCCTCATGCAAATGCCTCATATGATTTAATCAGCATTCAAGGGGGGTTCCCAGAGCCTATACCTCATCAGTATAGGACAATAAATAACCAAGAAGTGATCATAACAATAGCAATACCAATAACACTAGCCTTTATATAGCTCCTACTATGAGTCAGGTACTGTGCTAAGAACTTTCTGAAGATCATCTCATTTGATCTTCACAACAATGCTGTGAGTTAGGTACAATTATTAGCTCTGTTTTATGATTGAGAAAACTAAAGCAAATGGGGACTTGTCCAGGGTGCCACAGATAGAACCTAAGTCTGCATTTGAACTCCCATCTTCCTGACTCCAATCCCAGCATTCTGTACATTGTGCTGCAATCACTGGCCTAGCTGTGTCCTGAACAGAGTTCAGGAAAGGGACAAAGAAGTTCCAGCTGGACAATTTAAAAGGAAGATCCAGGGAAGGAGGAAAAAGTCGACCTGCTGTTAAATATAGATAAGATTGTCACAGATAAAATGCTGAGGGAGGGCATATTACCTGGCATTAGGATGAACAAAAGGGAAGGGATGACAAAATATTTATAAAGCCTTGATGAAGTATGGGTTCTGGGAGCCCCCTCCGGCTCTCCTGAAGTCCTTAAGGTACAGGCTCTGGGAACCTTCCTTGGACTCTTGAGTTAATCATCCCATTTGATGAGGCATTTGCATGAGGCAATAAGCCTTACATTGTGGTTGGGCCCAGACCTCTAGCCTAGTTACTAACTGCTAACTACTAACTCTAGCCTAGTTACTAGCCTAGCCCTCCATTGTTCATCTACTTCCCACCCTGGAGCCATCAAAATATCAATATACCCTTAAACTGGCCTAGCCCACTATTGTCTATAGTCTCCAGGTGACTTCCCACTCTTAATCACTCATTGACCTCATTAACTCCTCCTGAAGACCCTGCCTAAACTCCTCCTCTAGACCACCCTTAGATTTCTCCCACAATCTTCTATATATAAGACCCCATCCTGTCTTCATGTTTGTGAGAGCACCATGGAATAGTGAGAGCGCCACAGAATGCCACAGAACAGTGAGAGCGCCATAGAATGGCCTAGCACAGACTTACTCTGTGTCCAATACAAGCAAACTTTTAATAAACTTTACTTTTCTAGGCAGAGAGAAGACGTGAGTTGAATTCATTTGGCAGGACCAATCATGTTGGTATTTTGGGGTCTCCAGAGCAACCCTAACCCTCTTAGTGGGGACCCTCTTCAGCCTGATCTAGAAAAACTGAGTCAAATTCATTACCATCATTTCTTAAAGACCTACAATTGAGATTGAAGTAGAAAGACCAAGGAATATATAGATATAAAAATATAGATATTTAATATAAATGTCTTGATCACTTTCTAAATGTTTAGGCTTAGGTCTACGTGGTAAATGAGTTAAACATAGGCTATGGAGGCCAGATGAGATGCCCTGTGGTTTCCTTTATCTGTATCTTACAAACTGAAGTAGTCAAAAGAGAAAGAAAAAGTAAATTAAAAACATAGAAAATCTTTACTGTCTGAGGAGTTAGTTATCCAGAGTTATCTAGTTCAGATTCATCTCTTTTTTGCCTTCCTGCTCTCTACCCTATAAATATTTCAGTACTTACTACCTAGGTATGAGCTGGAATGAGCAAAGAAAGAGAAATTTAAATCAGTAAATCTTCCATTTAATACTGCGGTTCTGGTAAACAGCTTACTAAGGGAGAAAGTTAGACACTGTGAGCTAAAATGAAGTTTGGGGATTATGTATAAATCCCATTTGCATGAATAATAAGAAGTTGGCTATAAGGTAATAAAAATGCCAAAGTATTATTTCTGAGAATGGAACATAACAAAATTAACCCTATATGAAACAGAGCTTTAGCATACTTTTTATGTCTATGTTGTGTAAACAGACAGGTTCTTTTGACCTTACACCTATCTTCCTATCACTGCTCATGGAGTATCCATGCAAAAATGCCCTTGGGGGATGGGGCGGCTAGGTGGTGCAGTGAGTAAAGCGAGTAAAGCACAGGCCCCCCGGAGTCAGGAGGACCCAAGTTTGGTTCCAGCCTCAGACACTTAACACCCACACAAAACAACTAGCCGTGTGACCTTGGGCAAGTTAACCCCAATTGCCCTCCAAGAGGCCAAAAAAAAATGCTCTTGGGAATTTAAAGAGAATACAATTTGCTGAAGATAGGCATTCCAGTCAAGAAATGCAAAATGGCTTCTCCATTGAAATAGCTGAGGGCATATATCTGATTGATTCAGCTGGAGGATGGATTGTGTGATAGAAAACAAATCAAAGCCCATCTTAACAGATAAGATTGATTTACTTTTCAAGTGAAACATTTCAGAGTAAAAAACAGGTAAAAAAGAAAAGAATTGTTAACAGGTATGAAAAACACATAGGCTATATTTCAATTTTTGCAAAGTTTGGGTGTGTTTTACCTAAAAAAGTTCTGGTAGAAGGTAGTGGAGTAAATCATAGTGGTCAAGTGAGAGTGGGCAGAGACCCTTCAGCAGATACTGACTGATTCAGAAAGGACGACGGAGAGGAAGGATGCTTTGGCAAGGTACGAAAGTGTGAGTGTGCATTCCACTGTCTTTGTGAAGTCTCTGCCTACTCGCTTCTTCTGCACCCCACCCAGGGAGTCGTCCCTACTATGTGAAGGGACTGATAACTCTTACATTGTAATAGCCAGTTCTAGGACCGGCCAGCATACTGTGCTGCTGCTCTTGCTGCTGCTGCTGCCATTGGACCTTTTTAGACAGATATCAGATTGTCCGAAGGCTTGTAAGGCTCCGCTCAAGCCAGAATATGGTCATGGCTGTTAATTATCACAAATAAAGCTGACTTCAAGTACAACCTGACATTTAAATATTATTTTTAAGGGAACTAAAAAAAACCCATTTAAATAGTAACAAGTAGGTTTTAAAAGTTCTATGAGCTAATACTTGACATATCGCCGAATGGAGTTTTTAGAAATAAGTATCTGTGAAAAATAGAACAGATTCTGAAAGTTGGTGATAAATTTTCTCAGGATTCAAAGGGATTTCTTACTACTTCAATACTGAAGAAGATCTGGGATTTCAGTGACTACGATGATGCAGATCAGTAATCCTTCATGGTGGTTTCATAGGTTGCTATGTGCACAAAATCCATTACCACTGATCAACCTACAGGGACCAGGCTCTCCAAGTTTAGTTAAGTTTTTCCTTAGGCTCTTATTCCATCTTTCCAGCTTGGTAGAAGTTTATAGAGCTGGTGTCCTACTAACATAGCTTTTGTGAACACAGGTGATATCATGCTAAGAAGAGGCATGGGAGTAGGATTTGAAGTTATGGAAACAGGAAGGAGAGAGGGAAGAAAGAAAGTGAAAGAAAAAGAAAAGGGGAGGGAGGGAAGGAAGGAAGGAAGGAAGGAAGGAAGGAAGGAAGGAAGGAAGGAA
>NW_027186304.1:51631534-51649207 GCF_028583685.1 Petaurus breviceps papuanus | reverse complement strand
GGAAGGAAGGAAGGAAGGAAGGAGATAATAATGGAGTGACAAGAATTTTCACATTTTACTTGTTTCTAGTTAGACTTTGCCACAAAATAGTTCTGTAAAATTGAGTGAGTCACTTAATATCTCTGTCTTATTCTCTTCGTTTGGAAAAAAAAAATAGTTATCTTTACCTTATCTTCTTACAATGTTGTTGTGACAGATAAGATTATCATCAATGGATGATAATGTATGTAAAAGTACCAAGTAACTATACTGATATTTGGCATTCTTGTTGCAAGAGTTAATATGATACTTTAATTTAGAATATTTTTCATCTTTTAAGTTATTTGCGCAGATCCACAAAGGCCAAGTGATTCATACAACTAATCAATGACATGTTTCCAAAAAAGAAAACTCAGTAGCTAACTAGTCTGATCTTCCCTAAACAAGGACCCTCCCCCTACTGTGTTCCTTGTGGTCATCTTGCTTTTGCTTATAGACCCCTAGTGAGGGAGAATACACTTGCCTTTTGGGGAATCCCATTACATTTTGTGATATCTCTAATTGTTAGGAAGATTTTCCTTACACAAAGGTCAAATATTCTTCTCTGCACTTTCTGCCATCTTTCCTCTGGATCCTAGCTGAACAAGTCAAATTGTTCTTTGATATGACAGCCTTTCAAACAATGAAAGAAAGCAGTCATGCTCTCTCAAATTTTCTCTTCTCTATGGGAAAAATTGAGAGCTCTATCAACTAATGCCCATATAGTATGGTTTCTTGTCTATTGGAAACATTACCACTCTCAACTGGATGTATTTCATCTTATCAGTGACCTTCCTAAAAATATAGCACCCAGAAGTGGACACAATGTTCTATTTACGTTCCTACAAGGGCAGAAGACTATCACCTGCCATGATCTCCTTATGTTACACGAGATCACATTATTCAAGGAGTATTCCTTTTTGGCCCCTTGACTTGAACTCATTGGAATCAGCTATGCATTCTCTTATGTCTTCCCTACATTGGGTTTCACCTGCCTGTGAGCTTTTCCTTTCTGACTTAAAGATCAATTTTCTTGTCTGAAAAACAAACAAACTCAGAAACAAAAACTGGCACAAAAATTAAGGTCATGCTTTATGAGAGTATTTTGAAGGAAAGGAGAAGGTTTAGTTTGAAGAAGAGAAGACTTAGGAGGCCATGACATTAATAATAGTTGGCCTTTACATAGCACTTTAAGATTCATGGAACACTTTACATAGATTATCTCTTTTCAACCTCATAGCAACCTTGTGTGTGAAGTATTAAAGGTATAATTATCCCCATTTTACGAACTGAGGGAACCGAACTCTTGAGAAGTTTTTACTTGTCAACGGCTATGCAGTTAACAAGCAGTGGGCAATATTTAAACCCCAATATTTTACCTTAGGTCTGACATACTAGCTACTTTGATAATTATGTCTCTCCATGATAGTTGCTTTCTAGAATTTAAATCAATGTTAAAGGAAAAAGGATTTTATTTTTTCTTAGTTGTAGAGGGCAGTACAAAAAGTAATGGATATTATAGGGAAGCAAATTTAGACTTGATATAAGGAGAAAAGTTGTATATATACATATATACACACATATACATGTGTGTGTATATACATACATATACATACGCACAGTTAGAGGTATGCAAAAGTCAGATCAACGACCTTAGATAGTCATGAGTTATCTCCCATGTGAGGTCTTCAAGCAAAGTCTAAATAATTCTTCTTCAGGTAATAGCTGGACTAAATGACCTCTGAAGTTCCTTTCAACAGAAAAACAACATTTGAATGTGCTAGTATTGCTGTAATTCAATAAATATTTGTTAAATAAATGTGTATTATGTGCCAATGACCTGAAGGGAGGGAGGCAGAGAGAGAGAACACATTAATGAACTTATTCAGTGCTTACTATGTGCCAGGTTGCCAGAGGAGGGAGATGAAGATAATGAAAGTGCAGGCAGCATGGTGAAGAGATTCAGTTCTCAGGGACCTCAAAATCTAGAGAAATGCATTTCTGTACCCAACTGTGTGTGTGTGTGTGTATTCTTTTTGCCTTTGAGCAGCTCAGATGTGAATGAAGTTTAAGGGTCATCTCCTCCCTACCACCTCTTCTTCCTTGTGCAAACTTCTACTATCCTGATTATGAGACAATTTTCCTCGTCTTTTCCTGCTCCCATCTCTGGCTCCCAAAATATTCCTTACCCCTTCTCTTTCCAAAATTCTCTTAAGATCATCTAAACAGTACAGAATCACTTCCGGACCCTCTGTCTTATCAGAATCCCTCTCTGACCCCTGATGATCCTAGGGTTCTGCAGGGATACATGTATCATCTCCCCACATTAGCATGTAACAGTTTATTCTTGTTTGGTCCCTCTTTTTATATTTCTTTTGACTCCTGTGTTTGCACTTCAGAGTGTCTATACAGTTCAGATCCTTTCATGGGGAATACTCAGAAGCATTATTATGTAAATAGTTATGTAGCTTTGCATTCCTACCATGGAGATGTTTAGGTCATATTTTTACCTTATTTACATCCTTTCTTTTTGTTAACTATAATCTGAGTTGGGGGCATTCCAGAAAACAACAGTGACAGTGGAGTCAAGTATAGGTTCAAACCTTATCTCAGATACTTGCTATGTGACCTGGGCCAAATCGCCTCAACATCCTGGGCCTGTTTTCTCAACTCCTAGAATGAAAACCTTGCCCCTAAATGGTCTCTAAAATCCCTTTCATCTATAATTGTTCCATGGTTCCAATTCAGTCGGCAGATTTGTCTGGAAATTACCATCATGTGGAAACTTTCCTTTGTACATGTCAGAATCCCAGAGCTGGAAGCAGCCTGGGAGGTCATCTAATCTAACCCACACCTGAATAAAAATCCTCTCTACAACATCCCTGACCAGAGACCAATCCAGGCCTTTTCTGAAGACCCCCAGAAGCCTGTTCTTCCCTGGGGGAGAGGGTTTTACTTCATAATACCACAATCTTTGTAATTCTTTTTTTTTTTGAGGGGGGAGGGTAGAGCAATGGAGTTAAGTGACTTGCCAAGGTCACACGGCTAGTTTTTGTGTATGTGTGTCAAGTGTCTGAGGCCAGATCTGAACCCAGGTCCTCCTGACTCCAGGGCCGGTGCTCTACTCACTGCACCACCTAGCCGCCCTGATCATTGTAATTCTTTACAGTTATTTGTAAACGATGACCTCGTGTCCTATGATTTCAGCCCCAATTTCAAACATTCTCTCCCGATGTCCCTTTAAACCTAATAATAGGCCTTTGTCATTAAATAACGAGTTACTCTGGGACACAGATTATCTTTTGCCCTTTTTTTTTGTATCCCCAGCACTTGGCACAGTTCCTGGCACAAAGCAGGCATTTAATAAATGCTTATTGACTGACTGAAAATGTTATCATTCTAAGTTTTAGTAGGGTGGCATCTTAATAATCCTGACTTACAGAAAAAGGTAACAGAAGTCCCATTGCCTATTGTTGACATTTGTAGTTCTCTGTACCTGAAGCTGATCTCAAAAATAGACTTTCTAGTCTTTGTTGCGGGAGATCTGGTCATTCTCATAGTTGGCAAAGGACCTAATCTTCTATAGAGCAGGCTGAGAGCACTTGGCTGAGGGTTAGTCTTTAAAATCGACTGTATTAACTCATTTGCAAGGGCATTTTACACGCAGAAAAAAATTAAATTGAATAGCCACTGGGTGGCAGCAACGATTTGGAAAGTGCGAGCCAGAAATACAGGAAGGGCTGTGGCAGTTGATTCATCTGTTTCACAACATTGTGACACTTCTTTCAATTTAATGTCTTTTGAGAGATAAAATCCATGTAACTCATTCTGCTATTAGGAAGTGTCATATATGACTGAGAAAATAAACTTCTCCCCCAAATGAAGACACGTTGCAGATCCGTTTTCCCTTCTGCCTGAGTTTTTTACATTGCTCTTTTTTTTCTATTTTAAAAAAATGTCACTACTTGACATCTCATTCTATTTCTATAAATGTAATATGAATTTCAATATTACTCAGTTCAACTCTGATTGGTGTTGAGAGGAGTGTTTTCTTTCAAGACTCTTAGTTACCATTATTTTAAAATCAGAAATATGACAGTTTCAACATTTCTGTTTTCCCTAGTTTAAAAATTGTGAATGAATATGCAATACTGTGTATCATAGTATATATGTTTTATGGTAGAAAGACAACACGGTGTAATGGATTGATGAAAATCCTTGAAGTCAGGAAGACATGAATTCAACTCATACCTCTGAAACCTAATGACTATGTGACCCTGGGCAAGTCATTTAACTTTTCAATGAGTGGCATCAGACTCAAATATAGAAGAAGACCACTCATCTGTATATAATGATTTTTGAAGGCTATCTATGACTTAGTTTTTATATATGACATTATGTTTTAATATATTTTTATTCATTTTGTTAAATATTTTCCAATTACATTTTAATCTGGTTCTGGCCGCTCCCAGGAATATTGTAGGCTGCTCATCTGACCTCTCTGTACTAGACAGTTCTCTAAGATTAAAAAACATGAAGAAGGTACTGAACTGAATTGATAGGAGTCCCTTAAGCAAGCAGTTCCATATACCAGGGAAATAACAGCTCAAGTCCCCATCCTTACATTTTGCAGCAGGAGAGATTATTAGATATTGTTATAATCACAGGCTCTGGGCTATGGTTCTGTCTGTAACTTTATGGCCTTAGAAAGTCATTTAACCTGATTTTGTTTTAGCTTCTGTTCTTAATATTCTTCTCTCAGTGTTATTTTATAAATACATGGAAACAATAACACTTCCCCAGCTCACAATCATTGCTATTATCTACCAAATCCTCAGGACTTCCTCCCCTCCTTTCTCTCTGAGTCCTTGTCTTCTCCACCCTAGCTCCTTCTCTCATGCATATTGATGCTCCCTCAAATCCATTAACTTCACAGTTCCTCAACATAATTATCCCCCTTGATCTATTCCACGGCCTCTGCTACACACAGAGAGGGTCATTCCTTTGATCCGTCTTGGCTATCACCCATAAGTGTTCCACTACTATGTTCATGAACTCTGAAATTCCTTTTTGTAGCCATGATACTTTATCATCCTGTTATTCCTTAGTCCTTACAAACACTAACCTTGTTCTTCATCCTTTCCATGACCTCCAGTCCCTTCACCCTTCAGTTCTTTCTCCAGCTGTACAATGGCTACACTCTCCTCCATTGCCCATACCAAACTTTTGGTGAACCAGTTCAATACCACTATCCTCCACTCTAGAATCCCTTGCCCCGGTTCTAACATAACCTCTACTCTAGGTTACTCCCACCATCCACCTCCTATCCTCCTAATGCATATACTGTTAAATAATAATAGAATACTGATAGGATCCATTACAAACTTACGCTACATAATCTCACTAGGGCCCTCACAATAACAAGGCGATTCTTCTTTGCCCCCCTCAATTAACTCACTCTCCCATTCACCACAGTGGATATTCCAGTCTATTCCATATTCCTCAAGCCTCCTTACATCTCCACCCTCTTTACCAAGAGCTTCACCTCATACTTTGTTCCCCCTCACAAAAAAAATAAGGGCATTCATGAAGAGTTGGCTCTCCCCTCTCATCTTCCTCATGCCACATTATTCATTATCTCCTCCATTCCTGTCTCTGACAAAGAGGTGGTGACTTGTCTCCTTGTCAATGTACCTTTGATTCCATTTATACATATGTCTATATATATGTATATGCATACACATATATATGTATTATTACTAGAGAGAGAGAGAAAGAGAGAGATCCAGTCATAATATCTCTACTGGAGGTAATAGGAATCCAATCTGATGTCCTCTATGATCTCTACATTATATACAGTAGACAATGCCTTTTACAACTAAGCTCCTTCATAGATTTCCAGTCTTATTCATTTTATTGCCCTTCAAACACTCTAAGAGCCATCTATACCGACCTATTTGCCATTCCTCTGACATAACATTCCATCTCCAGATTCCATGACTTTTCACTGAAATAGTCTACTCCTCACCTCCATCTTTTAGCTGCCCTGGCTTCTTTTAAGACTCAGCTCAAATACCACCTTCTGGAGAAAGTTTTTCCAATTGTTCTCCTCCCCTGCCCCCCAACTCCCTATATACATACCCTTAATGCCTTCCCTCTGAAATTACCTTCCATCTTCTCTCTCCCTCTCCCTCTCCCTCTCTCTCTCTCTCTCTCTCTCCCTCTCTCATACACCCCCCCTGCACACACACACACACACACACACACACACACACATCCACTCATAATATCACTCCTGGAGAGAGATAGATATACAATGAATTATCTCCATGTTGTCTCCTCCATTAGAGTGTGAGTTCCAGAGGTAGTGTTTTTGCCTCTTTTTGTATTTCCAGATCTTACCACATTGCCTCTGCTCATAGTAAACACCTTAAAATGTTTGCTGACTGACAGTAGGGACACCCCTTCAGAATTCCCTTTCCCTCTGGGGTAAGAATGATACCTACACCTTTGTTCATAAAATCTCTTCTGTGCTTAGACCAGATCTATTATTGCCTACAGCCCTGCCTCTGATTCTTCCTCAGGCTCCTTTAAGGCCCATATAGATAGATGCATCAAGTCGATTATTAAGTTTGCAATGTGAACATTTACATCTCAGAAATTATAAATAATGCTACAAATCAGTCTTGATTTACTGGATTTTTTTTAATTTCCTAGATTTAAGAAAGTGATGAAGAAAATATTGATAATACAAATTAAACCTAAAAGTATGCCCTGAGTACAATTTCCCCTCCAGAACTGTTTGGTAAACATTTGTCATCATATGCCTGATTATAAACTAGTCCACTCAGAACCAAAATTCTAAATAGAGACACAAGATTAAGAAAAGAGGCTGTGATCAGCAACCACTCTGCTCATGCTAAGGTTATGGAGATAGTCAATAAAATTCAGGGTAAACTGAGGGAATACCCCTCTCCCCACCACCCAAAATTGCCCAAACCTCTTTCTTGATCTATGGACCAAAAGGAAAAAAAAATCAAACTACTTTGTGTTCTTATTAACGTTATTTGCTTCCAAGGTGTATAAGCCATGTTCCCCACAGACGCTTGAAGTACTAGTCAAACACACAAACAGAATACTTTATGTTGTTTTTCCATCGTGCATGTGACCCTCCCTCTATCTCCAGTGTTGGAGTTCACTTCAGTGAGGGTATGTGACAACAGTGACTTTGGCTTTTCAGTTTTTCTTCTCACTTAATGGCGCCACAATTTTTATTCCAAGGAGGAAATGATTTATATTCAATTTGAGGAACCAACCCATTAACTAGATCTGGGCCAAAGATTTTCCAAACAATAAAGACATGCCACATTCCTTGTGAGCTTGCCAACGGCATTGTTCCAGCAGCTTCTCATTAAGCTAGATATAAAAGTTTCAGATGAAGAAGTAACTAATCTAGCCAGGGAGGCAGTCTGGTGGAATGGGAGGAGTGCTGAACTTGGATTCAGAAACCTGGAATGTGAATCCTAGCTGCCCATTTATTCACTGTGTGACTGTGGGCAGATTGCCCCTTGGTCTCTTCCCATCTGTCAGGTGGGGCTGATAAACCTTGTTAAGGGGAGGTGTGGCCTAGTGAATTCAGTTTAACCTTGACAAGAGGCTTGGGCTCAAATTCTGCTTCTGACACTGAATGTAACCATCATCCTCTCCAAGTTCATTTTCTTCATATGTAAATTAGGAATGGTAATTAATACTTACCTCATAGCATCTCTACATAACTCGGATCACATGATGTAGGGAGCAGCTAGGTCATGAAGTGGAGAGAGCATTGTGTGTGGAGTCAGGAAGACTTGAGTTAAAATCTGACCTCAGACACTTACTAGCTGTGTGACCCGGGACAAGTCAGTTCCTCCTGTTTGCCTCAGTTTCCTCATCTGCAAAGTGAGCTGGAGAAGGAGACGCCAAATCACTCCAGGATCTTTGCTAAGCAAACCCCAAATGGGATCATGAAAAGTCAAAGCAAGTGAACAAAATGACAAAAGGGAGAGTGCTTCACAAACTATGAAGAACGATATCGATACCAATTATTATAACTAAAACCAGTGTACAGGGCACCACAGGGGCATCTCTCTGTTAGTCATTGCTTGCCTTCCAGATCCTTGCCAGAATCTTTCTTAATCAGCCAGTAATCATCTGGAAGATGGTCACATGCCCAAGAGGCAGAGCCAGGGAATGATCAACATGGTGTTTGCGCCCAACAACCCCAGAAGAAATGTCCTAAGGAGCAAAACAGAAGTCTGTATGCAATGTCTGTCACCCTGACCCAGGCCTTTGATACCGTCATTCATGGGGGCCTGTGGAAGATCACAGCAACATTGGGTTGCTGGGAGAATTTCATCAGCATTGTATAACTATTAATAAATACCTTGTGATATTTAGTGAGGAAAGTTCCTTTTTTAAAGAAATATCTTTATTTTAAAAAATTATTTGCATTGATATCTTTTAAACATCATTTTCCTTTCCATATTCATTTCTTTCTCCCTTCCCCATCAAGCTATCTTTAATTTTTTTTTACCTAAAAGGCAGTTCAAATTGTAAATTTAATGTAAATGTAAAATGAAACAACCAATCAGCCAAGTCTGATAGTACAGTGACCTCAAAATCTTAGTGAAGTTTTGTTTTTCTATCTGTAAAGATCTTTGCCCAAAAAAAGAAAAAAATATATTTTTGCCTTGTGAAGTGCAATAGTAAAAAGGTTATTAGTGCACATTTACTGGGCATTACTTTTTTTGACTTTTGTGAAAACAAATCAGAACACATTCACAAGTACTGGTTGATTTATCCATCGATATAGATGGGCCAAGAAATTTCAGCTCCAAAATAAGTTATGCCATGTGGAGAAATTGTGGGAGGTAATGAAAACAGGTCTCACTTTAGAGTCATAAGTCCAAATTCAAATGCTGCTGCTATAGATTACCTATGGGACTTCAGGCATACTGCTTCATCTCCTTGGGTCTCAGTTTCCTCATCTGTAAAAAGAGAAGTCTGACCCTGTGATCTTTAAAGTTCCTTCCAATTCTAAGTCCTACAAGTTTATAGATGACATGGTACAACAGCTAAGCAAAGCCCTAGAGCTACCCCATGCTCTATCCTATAGCATTTATATTTTCTGCAGAAGAAAGAAAGCTCCATAATTTGGTTCCAGGGACCAGTAAACATTCCACCTCATACTCTGTTTTGCCTGAAAAATGTGGCTTTTATTGAAGCAAAAACTGATGCAACATTAAGTTATGACAAATAGTATTATTTTCTTTATCCCTCCCAGCCTCCCGTCCCCTCCATCACTTTCCCCCCAAGCTGTTCATTATAAAAGGATGTTTACTGGTAAGGTGCCGTTGAATAACATTTTCAGTGGACGATACTTCACAATTTAGCTGGCTCTGATGATAGATAGCAACACACCATAAGGACGCTTTTACAGCTGCCTTGTTCTCAAGGAACAGAATCAGCAGTGAACCTTGGCACTAAGGTGTACCATTCATCAGATCCCCTTACAAATATTGAATGGTAGCTGCAGTCTTTATATTCTGCTTATGTACAATGAAATACCTAATGGACTGTTCCTAAATAGAAAAAAAGTATCAAGGGGCTGAGTTATGAAAATCTTTTTTTTTAAAGAAATTCAGAGAACAAACACATTCTCTCCTAAAAATGGACATGGAGTGGAAGGTAGGTTCAATGTGCAACACCCACAAACTTTAAATAACTCTTAGAGTTTTGAAAGAATATATTGAATATTATTGGCATGGGGAGGAGAGGTAGTTTTGAGAACAAAGTTTAGGAAAAAAGGATCATAGAAGGTCTTATCTTGTTGCATGTATCACTCACACTGATGTTCTAGGTTTCCAAATCTTGACTATATCTGCTTTCAAGGTCCAAGAGATCTTGACAGCATCTATTATGTTTGCCCGTATTATTCACCCAATTATCATCATCTCAATACGAATCTTATAACCAATTAATATCAATTAGATATAATTGATATGTAGTAAATATACAAAGCTACATTTACTGAGATGAAATAGCAAGATCTAAAGTAAACAAATGAACGACACCCTCAGCAAAAAAAAAAAAAAAAGAAGAAGAAGCAGTAACAGACCAGAGAACAGTCTCTCCTCTCCACCTTGATTCCTGACAATGGGCTTGAATTTAAAGTGGTAGCCACAAAATAACCGTTCTAGCAAATTCACCACCAGGTACAATAGGGCTGAGGGACCAGTCACTCCCTTGCTTGTAGGACCCAATGGCTCGACTGCCAGATGCATCTCCTGCTTGGCTTGTCAGGACTGGCTAACCAAGCTCTCTGTCTCTTTGGTTTACAGCAGACTCAGCTATGGATCCCTATCCCTGGACTACCGGTAGCTCTTGTAACTTTTCAAAGCTCACAAGGTCATTTTGTTTCTGATATTCATCCCCATAGGATCAGGGAAGAATAAGCACAAAAGTTACAGAATAAATACAAATGCCATGTGTTTGAGACCACGTGGCAAGCAGGTCAGAGACAGCTTTCCCCTCTGTAACTATATGAATTCCCTTCTCTTAGCTTGAAAACTGAGGGAGGGAGAGGGAGAGGAAGGGGGGGGGCAGGGAAAGATAGATTAAGTGAGTTATTTCACTGGAGTCTTTGATCTGCAAGCTCAGCAGTCAACTAAAGGCTTTCCGTGTGATGTGGAGTATTATAAGGCCCTACTATTATACATCATCACTTCTTTTTTCTGGAAGCAGGCTCTCCAAGTATCCATGTGGATTGTCAGCAGGAAGAACAGATTGTGCATGTTCAAAGGCTCTGTTGGCCAGTCCCCTATTATACTAGAATATCAGCTCATCACCAAACCCTGCTGTGATTTCTGTGTCTCCACTTCCAAAATGTTTAGGAGTTCTCACCTAGCACCAAGAAAAATGATACTTGTTCATTCGTTCATGAATACTGAAGTATTTTGTCATTTCCTTTTTCAGTTCATTTTGCAGATAAGGAAACTGAGGCAAACAGGGTTAAGTGACTTGCCCAAAGTCTCACAGCTAGTAAGTATCTGAGGTCAGAGTTGAACTTAGGAAGATGAGACTTTGTGACTTCCTAGTTGTGCTAGGTGGCATGTTGAATAGTGCTGGGCCTGAAGTCAGGAAGACCCATCTTCGTGAATTCAAATCTGGTCTCAGACACTTACTAGCTGTGTGACCCTGGGCAAGTCACTTAACCCATTTTGCCTTACTTTCCTTATCCATAAAATGAGCTAGAGAAGGGAAGAACAAATCATTCTAGTAGCTTTGCCAAGAAAATCTTAAATGGGGTCACAAAAATGACATTATGTTCTCTTTTTAGAACCCCAGCTGGGAACTAATGCTCTAAAAGGACCAGTTTGGAATTTAGGAATGCTAATGACATTCACTTGGAAAGTTAAGACTTCACTAGCTGTTTAGTCATCTTCAGCCGTGTTCAACTGTATCCCTGCCTTCAGGTCTACCACAGGCATCTCATTTTTGTATTCCCTGCTACTTTCTTCTCTTTCTCCACATTAGTTAGAATTTACATTTGATGTGCAATAGGAATGCTTAAGACTTCCAGTGGAATCCTTATCAGCTTCGCAGGTGGACTTTAGGGCTTCCCCGAGATTCTCTTTTTTAGGGACATGTTAATGTGCCTAATGAGTAGAGCCAGTGCTCTTGAAAGGTATTTCCAGATGTATGCTGGACCTGGGCCAGAGCCCTCTACCACCTCGACCTCCAGAATCCATATTCTCAGTCCCTGAGTAACTTAAGTCACTCGTCTTTACAGACTTTACAGTCTTTACTCGTCTTTCTACCCTAAGACCCAGCTGTCTTAATTGGTCTCTTAGTGGGTGCAGACTAGCTCACTAAACGTGAACCCCAGACTTTGCTTTACCTTCAGATCCAGCCATCTTATCATCTGCCAAACACCTGCATCCAGGTTTTCCCTTACCCCTTTATTTCTCTAGGAAAGGCAGTCAAAGCAACAGTACAGTTGCTTCTGGAAAGGATGTGACAACTTTCCTATAGATTGACTCACCATTCCTGTGACTGGACAGACTAAAATCCCCCTCCTGGTCACCACTCCCAAATATATATTGTCTCCCTCTATTAGTATGGGAACTTGTTAATTAAAGGCGGGAATTGTTTCTTTGGGTATTTTTATTTGGCACAGTGCCTGGTACATAGTGAATGCTTAATAAATGTTTACTGATTGATTGATATGAAATGATAACCTAATCTGAGCTTAAAAACTGGCATGATTCATGGTGTTCTATGTCTTAACAGTCTGTATAAATGGGGAATTGAGTTCCCTATCTCTGGAGGTCTTCAAGTGGAGACTATGTGCCCACTTCTTTGGAATGTCATACAAAAGACTCTGCTTAGGTCTTGACAGGAACCAGCTGCAGAGGCCTCTTTCAATTTTGATAGCTATGACTTTACTTTCTTTTTGAAAAAAAAAATTCCAGTGGTCCAAAATGAATTGACAAAATGATATGACTTCACTTACCAAAAACAACTGCTATGGCCCCTACTAAGTCTTTTCTTCTCCAGGCTGAACATTCCCATTCCTATGATTATTTCTCTTAGACACGGTTTTAAGACCCATCAAAACCATATAATGGCTTCTGGATAACCATACAGCTAATCAGTATCCTTCAATGTTCTGGTCCCAGAATTGGGCAAAATATATTGGATATCAGCTGACCAAAACAGAATTCAGAGCTATGCTCTCCCTCAATTCAGATACAATACTTCTTATACGATTATTAATAATAATGAGGATACACCCAAGACGTTAGCCTTTTTAGCAGCAGCATTATGTGGGTGCTTTCTATTCAATGCTCACACAATGAAAATAGATATCATTCCTGGATTTTCCACCCCTCCTCATCATAAGATCATAGATTTTGACCTGGAAGCAGTTGTAGCAGTCTTCCACCCAGAATTATCAAACTCATGACCAGCAAAAGCTTGTGCACAGCACAAACCAGATTAAAGTATAATTGGGAGATGTTTAGCAAAATAAAGAAAAATAGAATACAATATAGATAATGTTAATTTGTGATTTTCTAAGTTAATATGTGCCCCACCCACCCATCTAAGGATCCTTCTCTACTTCAGTTTGACACCTCTGATCTACGATAATTACATGGTACAGTGACTACAGCACTGTCCCAGGAGTCAGGAGGACCTGGGTTCAAATATGGCCTCAGACACAACACAAAAACTAGCCATGTGACCTTGGGCAAGTCGCTTAACCCCAACTGCCCTCCAAAAAGCAAAAAAAAAAAAAAAGAAAAGAATTTTCCAAGTGAATCCACACAGTCTTTTGTGTGCTTTAGGAGATTGATACTTAGATCCTTTATGCATTTTGTAGTTATTCAGAATAGGATTTCTCTTTCTGTTTTTGCTTCTTGTGTTTTGTTATTATTATATAGAAATGCTATTGATTTTTGAGGATTTATTTTGTTGCCACAACTTCTGCTGAAACTACTAATTGTGTCAGTATCTTTGCTGGTTCCCTGAGGGCTTTCCAAAGTAAAACAACATATCATCAGCAAACAGGGATAGTTTTGTCTCTTCCTTACTTATCTTTATTCCTTTAATTCCTTTCTCTTGTCTTATTATTGCTAATGTTTCTAAGAGAACTGTATTAAATAATATTTGGGAGAATGGGCATAATCACTTAACTCCTATATTTGTTGAAAAATGTTCTAGTGTATTTCCTTTGCATATGATACTTGCTTTGGTTTTAAATAGATGCTTTTTAAGATATTTTAAAAAAACAGTCTATGTCTATACTTTGTAGGGTTTTTAGCATAAAAAGTATTGTGCTTTGTCAAAAGCTTTTTCTGCATCTATTGAGATAATCCAAGTGGTTTAGGATGTTTTAATATTATTATATTCAATTAAATTATGTAAAATAAATAAATTATATTTCGGGTAGGTTTTTAAAATTATTAACCAGTATTTTAAAAATATCCTCTTATTGGGGTGGCCAGGTAGCACAGCGAGTAAGAGCACCGGCTCCAGTGTCGGACTGACCTGGAGATCAAATCCCGGGCTCAGACACTTAGCACCCACCCAGAAACACCTGGCCGTGTAACCTTGAGCAAGTTACTTAACCCTAATTGCTTAGGGGCGGCCGGGTGGCTCAGCGAGTAAGAGCGCCGGCTCCAGTGTTGGGATGACCTGGATCAAATCCAGGCTCACATACTCAGCACCACCCCAGAAATAACTGGCCGTGTAACCTTGAGCAAGTTACTTAACCCCGATTGCTTTAAAAAAAAAAAAGAATATCCTCTTATTGACTGAGCATGCAGAAAATATGGTTATAATAAAGTTTAAATTTCCCTTTACCATTCATTAACTTGAGCATTATATCTTTAAAGTGACAAGGTTGGTGAGGATCAGACTTGTAAAATAGGTGTACATGTAGATAGAGTACAAAGAAAGGTACAAAACTAATTAAATCATTATGCAGTGGTATGCTTAAAATACAAGTGGGCATTATTAATGGCTCTTGTCTTTAATAGGTACAATCATAACTGGAAATAACTTCAGTTGAAAAAGTTAGTTTTGTTTGGGATTTTGTTTTTGGATGTTTTTCATTTCCTAAGACCTATGTAACCCACAAATGGATTAAATTGGATTAACAGGTTAGTTTTATATATCAGACAGAGATGGAAGAGGCAAGAATATGTCAACAATTCAATAGAGCTTTACTATGTTTTTTTGTGTGTGTGCCAAGCATTGTAACAGCCACTGTGGACACAGATTGAATAGGACAAAGGTCCTGCTCTCAAGAAGCTTACAATCTAATGCTGATGAAGAATTAGATGAATAATAATGTGAAAAGGAGAATAAGATATGCTCAAAAGCAAAGTACTATGAGAAATATGGAGAGAGAGTCCCTTCATCTGGGAGGTTAAAGAATGCTTTCATAAAGAAAAGAATTTTTGAATAGAGCCTTGATTGGGAAATTTAAATAAACAGAGTTGGCATAAGAGTACAGGTAAGAGGGAAAGTCTATTTGAGGTAAGAAGGCTATGAACAAAGGCACAGAAACAGTAGAGTAGAATGAGAAATAGAGAAAAGGAGTTAAATTTCTCTGTAGCAGAGTTCATTACAAGGGTCGCCATATGACTAAACCTGCAGTTTAGAATCTAATTGGTGACCCTGTATGCTGGAAACAAGAGTTTATGTTTTATTTGATGGTCAATGAGGAGTCTCTGAAGGCTTTACTATAGAAGTTACATAATAATAGGGGCACATTGGGAAGATCAATTGGCAGCAGTATTATGATAAATGAATTGGAATGGAGAGAGACTGAAAATAGGCAACTGCAATAATTTCGATGAAAAAAGATGAGGAGTTGAAATAGGGTTGTACAGTGGGTGAAGAGAGGGGAGTTAGATGTGAAACACTGCATATGAAGAAAAAGCAAGAGTTGGCAACTGGATAGATGGCTGAGGAATAGGGAAGAAACAAAGGTCGCTCAGAGGTTACTAGTCTGACAGGAAGGAAAGATGGTATTATCAGCAGGGGTACAGAGGTTAAGATTAGGAAATGTGTGGATACAGGTGTCAGGTTGGTAAGTGGGGAGAGTGATGAATAAGCATCTATTTAGCACCTATTATATGCTAGGCAATGTGCTAAGCACTTCTTAAAAATAATAAATATTATTTCATTTTAATATGGATGTACCAATAGGCCATACCGGAGGATATTTACAAGACATTTGGAAATAAGGTGCTAGAGCTCTGTGAAGAAGCTACCTGTGAAAATTCTATTTTATTGTCAACCAAATTATAAATCTGAATTGTCAACTTGGTCCTGTCACCTCACTATAATGTAAACCTGATCTCTTAAAGGTGGCTTTGATAGAAGCAAAACATGTAGAAATAGCTGGTTTACTATCAGACTAACCACTTAGAAGTGCTCAGATCACTAAGAAATGTTAAGTAGTGGATTACTCACTATCAAAGCAAGTTTAAACTCCCAACCAGCAAGGGCTTAATAGTCTCTGTTCATCATTATTATCATCTGGGGTAAAAGCTCTTCCTCGAATTAGGTAATTGCTTTATATACCATGGTAACAGAATGATACCACTGATAATTATAAATTTGTAATATCGTGAATAAAATTGAGAGTAAATGCTTTTCTTTTCACTTAGGGACTTTCTAAGAGGATTTTTCAAAGTGTAGCTTCCTTTGCTGATTGCTATGTGTGGTGTGTTACCCCTACTCAACAAGGAAGGACAGTAAATGGGAGCTTTCTCAGCGTCCCCGGCTGCTCCTTAGGCAGTTGGTAGGGGGCATTACTGCACTGTTTATAAATACAGTCTATTCGTGGTCTTTTCTCTTTTGTCGGCTGCCTATGCATGCAGAAACACTTCTAGCAGTCTATGTAGGCCACAAATTCCAAGACCTAGGGCTTCTCATAATAGTAATCAGCTATTCAACACAGAAAATGGGTAATATTTGAATATATCCAGAAAAGTTATTGACTGAAATGTAAGGGGAAAAGAGAAAATGGAACAAAAATGTCCACTTCCAAACCCTTTCTGGTTGTTATGCCACTAGATGATAAAGATCTTGGTTTTCAATGCAAAAACAAACAAACAAATGAAAAAAACAAGTGTTCAGGTTCTAGATAGTTGATATACATCACTTTAAGGAAAAAAACATTAGCAAACTAGCCACACATTATGGAAAGGCTTACTGTCCTATTTTACTCTACCCTGCTCTCCCACTGTGACTTTTAGAGCCCACTTTGTTATGTTTAAAAATAACCATTTCAGAGAAAGAAATCAAAGTTATCTCTAGTTATATGGGAAAAAATGTTCTAAATCACTAATAATTAGAGAAATGCAAATTAAAACAACTTCTGAGGCACCACCTCACACCTATCAGATTGGCTATGATTACATAAAAGGGTAATGACAAATACTGGAGGGGATGTAAGAAAATTGATACGCTACAAGTACAAATCTGGAAAGTAATTCAGAACTTTGCTTAAAAGCTATTAAACTGTGAATATTCTTTAACTCAGTAATACTACTATGAGGCCTATAATCCAAAGAGATCAAATAAAAAGAGAGAGGATTTCTATGTACAAAAATATTTAGAGTAGCTTTTTTAGCAGTTGCAAAGAATTGGGAACAGAGGGGATGCCCATCAGCTGGGGAATGGCTGACAAGGTATGGCATGAATGTGATGGAATGCTATTGTGCTGTAAGAAATGAAGAAGAGAATGGTTTCAGTAAAACCTAAGAAGACTTACATGAAATTAGGCAAAGTGAAATGAGCAGAACCAGGAGTACAATTTACACAGTAACAGTAATGTTGTGAAGATAACAGCTATGAAAAACTTAGAAACACAGATCAGTACAATCACCAATCACAGTTTCAAAGGATTTATGATGATAAATGCTATCCACATCTAGATAAAGAACTGATATACTCAGTTTAGAAGTTATAAGAAGGTACAGAAGACCACACAATTACCGTGTTTCCCCAATAATAAGACCTATCCCGAAAGCCCTCCCCTTACTGTGTAAGATTCCTCTAAAATAAGCCCTCCCCCGAAAATAAGCCCTATTGAGA
>NW_027186304.1:51571905-51631434 GCF_028583685.1 Petaurus breviceps papuanus | reverse complement strand
GTACATTTTTTTGTTCACATTTACCTGTTTATTAAAATTGCTGTCAAGGTTCATTAAAATAAGCCCTCCCCTGAAAATAAGCCCTCTGGTGTTTTTCTGTCCAAAAAAATAATAAGACAGTGTCTTATTATCGGGGAAACACGGTATTGTATATCTTTGAAATTCCTCTATCTGGTCAAGCTTTCTATTCAAAGCACCATAATTTCTAAAGGAAAATTATATTGGAGATTTTTTCCCCAGAATTGTCTCTCCACCACTTCCATCTCTCCCAGTGCCTCACCCCACAGCCCTACATCCCTAACCACCCCACCCCACCCTCCACCTATTTTCTGTCTTGGCTACAATGCCTTCTGTGGTCCTTTGTAACTTCTTGTAAACCTCTACTAAAGTCCTTCTTCATTCCATCCCCTCCTGTGTCTTCCTTTAGCTTGCCTCTGCCTCTCCCTAATTTTCAATCTCTTCTTATCTATTGGCTCTTTCACTACCACTAACAAACATGATCAGCTTTCCATCATCCTTAAAAGAACCTTCATTTCACTCCTCCAAACCTTCAAGTCATTGTTCTTGACCTTTTCTCCTTTTCACAGCCAAACTCCTAAACAAATGTGCTCTAACTTCACCACTTCCACTTCTTTTCCTTTCATTCATCAGACTTTTGCAATCTGGCTTCCAACCTGATCATTCAGTTGAAACTGTCCTCTACAAGGTTATTATTAATCTCTTATTTTCTAAATTTGAACGCCTTTTCTCAGTCTTCATACTTCTTAACTTCTCTATAGGATTCCACAATACAGACCAACCTACGCTCCTGCATATGCCCTCCTTCCTATTCTTCCCTGGATTTCTCCCTAAATAAGTTGCTTCAGTCTCTTTGTTGAATTATCATCTATTATGCCCTGATTAGGTAAGAGAGCTTCTAAGCCCTCTTTTCTCTCGGCTCTCTCTCTATGAGCTCATGCATTTCCATGGGTGTAACATTATCTCTACACAAATGGTAATATATTGAAACCACAATAGAGGAAGTCAGAATGTGGAAGGGATAACCGTACTAACTCCTCTGTTTTGCTGACTGCTTTCAGGCTCATTGCACAATTCCACTAGTCTGTAGCCAAATTGGCCTACCTGCCTTTCCTCACACAAGACATTCCATTTCCCTTTGTACCTTGGTACTCATGATTCCCCAATGGGGAAATGTATTCTCTTTTCTTGTCATGGAACTCTTGGTTTCTTTCCAGTTCAGTTCAATTATCACCTAATAAAGAAAACCTGTCTTGATCCCCTTGGTTGGTAGCACTCTCCCAGAAATTACTTCTTAGCAATTTTGTTTCAAATTTTCACAGTATGTGATATATTCATTTAAAAGAATGTAATCTCCTTGAGGGCAGGAATCCTTCCGCTTTTTGTATTTATATCCCTAGTGGAATGCTCAATGAAGGTTTCTTGATTGAGTAGACTGCGACCATAATTGTTTACTGGTTACTTTTGGCTACAAAGTTACCCTAAAATCAAATGTGCAAGATATATCAGTTGGTTTCTACCACAAAAGATCAAAAAAAGAAAAGAAAAAAAAATCCGGAGATATCAATATTTTCTAATAAGCTAAATGAAATTGCAAATGCTATTCCAATCAAATAGCAGGAAATATTAGAACAAAGTAAAAACACTGAGAAAAAAAGTGCATATAAAGGTACATACTGTTAGAAATGACTGAGCTGGAAATAAGGTTGAAGAGAGATAACTTAGGAATCATCAGACCAGCTGAAAACCATGACCAAGCAAACAAAACTGGATTCCATATTCTAAGACAGAGGTGGGAAACCTGTGGCTCGAGGCCTCATGTGGCCCTTTAGGTCCTCAAGTGTGCCCTTTGAGTCCAAATGAGTCAAACAGCTGCACTTGAGGATTTAATGGGCCACATGTGACCTCGAGGCTGCAGGTTCCCCACCCCTGTAAGCAATCATAAAAGTAAACTGCTTTGAAATATTTATTTCGTGATTTCTTCTCCATTAGCATATAAGCTCCTTGAGAATGGTGACTGTTTACATTTGTAATACATTTGTATTTTGACCTTTCTTTGCATCCCCAGTTATTAGCACAATTCCTGGTACATAATAAGCACTTAATAAAATGCCTGATTATTGATTTTTTTAAAAGAGGAGAAACTACAAATGCAAAGAACACATTGCTTACCTCCAAAAGGAACCCAAAATGAAACCATCTGAGAATCCAAAGTTAAATTATTTACTCTCAAAATTTGTGAGCCAAAGAACAAATCACAGGAGGAAGAAAGAGAATTAAATCAGAAAAATGAGAAGAAAACATACCTAAACTTCCAGGATATAGCCACATCCGTTCTTATGTGAAAATAATGTCTACATAAAATACTGAAGAAAGTATTAGCAAATGGGGTTCAAAACATATTAAAACTATTAAACATCAGAACCACTTTGGGATATTAGGGATCACAATAGATCATAGGAGACAGATTTTTCTCCTGGTTCTTTCTGCTCATTTTGCTTTTTCTGAAACTGTCCCTTTCAATTTTTAGTATTCCATCATATTAATATGCCCTAGTTTGTTCATTCATTTCCCAATTAATGGGTACTATTTTACTTTCCAGCTCTTTGCCACTATAAAAAAAAAGAGCTGTTCTAAATATTTTTGTACACGTGGGGTCTTTTCCCTCTTTCTTTTATCTCTTTGGGTTATAAGCCTCATATTGGTATTGCTGGGTCAAAAGGTATGCACAGGTTAGCTCAGTTTTAATTCCAATTTTTTGACATCATTCCAATTACTTTACAGAATGGCTTAACAAATTCATATCTCCATAAATAGGGCATCAACACCCATGATTTCCTGCAGAACTTTAACCATTTGTCATTTGCTTTTTGTTGTTTGTTGTTGCTGTTCTGTCAACTCTATCATCTGGTAGCTATGTGGTGCAATCTGAGAAGTATTTTAATTTGCCTTCGTTAGTGATCGGGAGCACTTTTCTTTCATATGATTGTTAACAACTTGGATTTCTTTTTTTTTTTCTTTTTTTTTAACTGTCTTTTCATATCAATTGCAGAATGACTCTTCTTCTTATAAATTTGAATGAGTTCTCTATAAATCTTGGAAATGAGACCCATCCCAGAGAAATTGATTATAAGGATCTTTTTTCTTTGCCTGTTCCCTGTTTCTTTTCAAATTTTTTAGTTATGTTGAGTTTTTAAATAAAAACCTTTGTAAATTTGATATAATAAAAATATCATGTGATGCATTCTATAATTCATTACATCCTGAACTCTTCCCTTTTCGATAGATCTTAAAAGCAATGTCTTTCTTGCTCCTTTAATTTGTTCATGGTATCATTATTTTGGTCTAAATCATGTACTCATTTAGAGCTTATCTTATTATATTGTATGAAATGTTGTTCTATATCTAATTTCTGCCAGACTACTTTTTAACTTTCCCAGCAGATTTTGTCAGAATAGTGAGTGCTTGTGGGTTTTTGTATTTAATAAACAATCTAATGTGTTAATTTCCTTTTATATATTGTGTACATAATCTTTCCCACTAATTGTTTTTTTTTATTTCTTAACTATACAATCCATTTTGATGATTAGCTGTTTTGTAGTATAATTTGATGTTTAGTAGTACTAGGATCTCTGTTCCCTCTCTCTTTTTCTCCCCATTATTCCATTCAAAATTCTTTATCATTTTATTCCACATGAATTTTGTTCTTTTTCTAGCTGTATAATCTGTTGGTAGTTTGGTTGTCATGGCAATCAATATGCAAATTAATTTAGGTAGTATGGCCCTTTTTGTTATACGGTCTCATCCTATCCATGAGCAATTAGTATTTATCCAATTAATAAGGTATGTTTTAGGGTAAAGTGTTTTGTAGTCTTATTTTTATAGGTCCTGTGTAGGTTTTGGTAGGTAGCTTCCCAAATATTTTACATATTCTATAATTATTTTAAATGAGATTTGTCTTTTTATCTCTTTTAACTGGGTTTTGTTGGTAATATAAAGAAAATGCTGATAATTCATGTGAATTCATTTTATATTGTACAACTTGCTGAAGTTATTGTTTCAATTAATTTTTTAATTGGCTCCCTAGGGTTCACTAAGTAAATCATCGTATTGTCTGCCAAAAGATCACTTTGTTTCCTCTTTATCTATCCTTATTCCCTCTACTTCTTTTTGTCTTATTTCTATAGCTAGCTTTTCCAGCATTATATCAAATCACAGCATTAACAATGAACATCATTGCTTTATCATTGTTCTTTTGAAAATGATTCTACTTTATCTCCATTATATATGATGCCAGCTCTTGAATTTTAATAAATATGATTTAACACATTAAGGAAAAGTACATTTATTCTTATGTTTCCTTGTGGGTTTTTTTTGTAGCAGAAATAAGTTTTATATTTTGTCAAAAGCTTTTTCTGAACTTATAGATATAATCATATGGTTTTGTATTATTCTTCTTATTAGTATGGTCAATTACACTTAGAATTTCCTAATATTGAACCAGTTTTGCATTCCTGGTATAAATCCAACCTGCCCATATTGTTATAATCTTTGTATATGTTTCTGTAGCCCCTTTGCTAACATTTTACTTAAAATTTTTGCATCAATAGGAATAATGATCTACAGCTATTGCTTTGCATCTGTCTTTATTCTCCCTGATTTAGAACAGAAAGGTGTTCATGAACGTTTCTACCCACTTTCTACTATTACAGCTTTGCTGCCTATTTCTCCCAATAGTTCTCTGTCAGTTAATGAATACATGCTAAATATTGATATAATTTCATTTCCTATGGTTCCTTTTATCACGATGTAGTTGATGTGTATCTCTTTTAATCAATTATATTTTTGCTGTTGCCTTGCTTGAGACCATGACTGCTATCCCTGCTTTTGAATGTCCAGCTAAAGCAAAACAGGTTTCTCTAGCCCCTTGTTTTAACTGTGTGAATAGTTATGTTTCAAACATTTTTCTTGTAAATGATATATTATTGGATCCTGCTTTTTAAATTGATTCTGCTATCCTGTTCTATTTCTATTAGAGTTCATTCCTTTCACTTATGATTGTAAATTTTGTATTTCCCTCTGTTCTATTTCCTTAAACATTTCCTCTCCATAAAGAAGAGAGTGGTGAGGGAGGTGGGAGCTCAATACCAAACTTCCACCTTCTGATCCTTTTCCCTCCTTTCTTTTGACTTTAATATTTCACATTGTCTCACAGATGCATTAATTTCCATTTGGTTCTTCCTAATTTTCAACAAGTCTCTTACTTGGGTAAAGTTTGGTACTTCTTATCCTAGATTGTTAATTCTCCTTCAAGTCTTTTCTCTAAAACTCTTACTTTTTTTACTCTAGAGTTTTCATGTCATTTATAAAATCATTTTTAAAGTTTAGAAATTTCTCGTTTCATTTCTTCTAGAAATTTTAGTTGTATTGAATGTTGTATTCTGTCAAGGCTCTCGGGGAAGGTCAGGCCGGGATCTGCAATCTTTCACTGTACCTGAAGTGGTCTGGTCTAGAGTAGTCTGATTGTTCCCCTCTTGATGGAAGCTTGGTAAGCCCCTGGGTCTGGTCAATACATGTATGATCTTAGGGCAGCTAGGTGGTGCAGTGAATAGAGCATCGGTCCTGGAGTCAGGAGGACCTGAGTTCAAATCCAGCCTCAGACACTTAACACAAAACTAGCCATGTGACCTTGGACAAGTCACTTAACCCCAATTGCCCTACCTTTCCCCTTCCAAAAAGCAAAAAAAAAAAAGATGTATGATCTTGCCCCTGGTAGTAGATTGCTGCTGGCCCTGTAAGCTAGCTGGAAGGTTATATAGGTTCAAAGCAATAGATCTATATGTTCCCCCTTGGTCTGAGCTCTCTCCTGGTTACTCAACCAGAGAATTCAAATTGTTCCGAGCTCTAAATCTGAGACCATGACTCAAGGTCAGGGCCACATAGCTGTTACTTGTTTCTGTTCCTACTCCTTTCCTACTCCATAGCCTCCATAACAAATCCTTGCCCCAAGGACCCACTGTCTGGCCACCCCAAGGAGGGCCCTTTCTTGATCCTCACTGGGACTATGATCTGGCTCTGGGGTCAAAGTGACTTAGCTGCCAAATGTCTCCTGTTTTTCTCTCTGCACAGAAGTAAGGCCCATCGTGGATGGATCTGATACCACTTCTTGCCATTGTACACAATAGATTCAGTCTTCATTTGCTGAAGGTCTCTGTCTGTATCTTTATGCTGATCTGGGCTGAAAAACTTACTGTATTTTCTCCTTGGATTCCCTTTTCATTACTAGGTCTGGTGCGTTTTCTAGGTCTTTGTTGTAGTAGTTGTGGGGGGAGAGCTGTGCTGGACTGTTTAACACTTTTCAACCCTCTTTTCTGAGCTTAAGAAATTTATGAGCTGGGACAAATCTAATAAGATGATATTTAACGAGGATAAATATAAACCCTTTTTTTTTTTTTAAACTTCTCAGGCATGAGTAGGGTAAGGCACAATTTAACAGCAGTTATATGTGAAAGAAGTAAGATTTTAGTATACTAAAATTTTAAGTGTGAGCCAACATTCTGATATGACAGTCAAAAAAGTTATTATGAACTTGGACTGCATTAGGAGAGTAATACCTTCCAGGAATAAAGAGGTACTTCCAGGAATAAAGAAGTCCTGCTATACTGTGCCCTGTTTAGACCACATTTGAGATATGTTCATTTCTTAATTCTACATTTTGTAAGCTAGAGACAAGTGAGCGGTGTGGTAAAGTACTGCCCTTGGACTCAGGGAGACTAGAGTTCAGGTCCTGACTCAGACATTTATTAGTTCTGTGTCTCTGAATGATTTTTTTAAAGCTCTTCAGTCTTGTTTCCTCGTCTGTAAAGTGAGAATAATAATAGTTATGACATAGCATTGATTTGAGACTCAAACAAGAAGATAAAATATGCTTTGTAAACCTTAAACTTCTGTATGTGTTAGCCAATATTGCTGTTGGTATAACCTGTAGAGAAGAGGTATCAGACTCCCAGCCTGTGACCTGCACAGAACCCACAAAACTCCCCATTCAGCACGAATCAGGTTAAAATCTAATTGGGAAATGTTTAACAAAATAAATAAAATTATGAGATAGGTAATATTAATTTGTGGTTTTCTGAATCAATATGCAGCCTTCAGGGATTGTTTCTATCTGAGTTTGATTCACTGTTGTAGAGAATCCAAAAGTTGAATTTCCAGGATGGTGAAAGGCCTTAAATAAATGCCAAATGAAATTAGATGAAGGAAATGGGGATGTTTATCCTGGAGAAGAGAAAACTCAGTTAAGGCATAATTGCTAGCTTCAAATATTTGAAGGGTTATATGGAAGGGGGCTGAATTGCTCTTTTTAGACACAAAAGACAAATGTAGGAGCAATGGAAGTAAGTCAGTTGATGAACAAGTATTTGTTAAGCCCTTACTGTGTGCTACGGACTGTGTACAGTCCTGGGAACATTTGTTTTTTGTCTTTTCTGGAGGGTGGAGGCAGGGGAATTGGGGTTAAGTAGCCACCTAGCAGCCCCAAGAATATTTGTTTTAAAAGGCAAAAAATAATTTAGGCTTGAAGTACACAGATAAACTTCTTGACAATTAAAGCTAACTGTAAGTAAAATGGGCTTCCTTGGGAGATATTGGGTATACCACCTCACTGGATGTCTTCAAATAAAGGCTGGATAACTACTTGTTGTAGAAGGGATGCTTTTGACGGGATCTAGGTGGCCCAGTGGATAGACCACTGGCTTTGGAGTCAGGAGGACCTAAGTTCAAATCTGACCTCAGACACTTAACACTTACTAGCTGTGTGACCCTGGGCAAGTCACTTAACCCCCATTGCCTTGCCAAAAGAAAAGAAAAAGGATGCTTTTTTTGAAGGGAGAAGAAGGAGGTGAACTGAATGATCACTGAGATCCCTGTAGGCTCTAAAATTACATGATTACCCATATATCAATTTAATAGATTGAGAAGATGAATGACAAGGTTCTTTTTGGCTTTCAATCTATGAAATGAATTCATTTGAATGAAATGAAAACAAATGCTGAGGCAGCACTGAGCATACAAGATAACTCTCTGCAAAGTGGAGGGGTCAGTTATCTTGTTTCCTTCTTGTCTCCTTTTGATGTCAATACCTCACAGCACCTTTTAAAAAACAAGTCCAAATTGAGGCTCTAGAAGATGTGAATAAGTATATCTTTTTTGTCATTTTCAAAAGATTCAATCAGTGAATACTTCTCTCTCTTTTTTAAGCCATCATCTGTCAACAACCACTAAACCACTGGAATATATTCACACTTCTTGTCAAACAACATTTTGTTCACTTAACTGTCCTCATTAGGAGCTCATAATTCATCTAAAGGGTGTTTAAAATAAAACTCAGAGTAAATAAATACCACCACACATTTTATTAGGCAAAAACAACACCATTTTCAAGAATTAATAGCCCCAAGGAAAAAATCTGTCATCCATTAAACCATTAGAGAAAGAAAAGAAATACCAGGCAAAGTACTTTGAAATATGTAAAATTCTATTCCAATGTAAGGGACCATCAGTAAGACAGTCATCATCCACCTAATTGTTGATGAATGTGAATCCAGATGTGACCTCTTATGGGAGCTAGAAAGCACTGGATTTGGAATCAGAAGACTCAAGCTGGAATCATTTCCCTTCTCTGAGTCAAGGTTTGCTGCTCTGCAAAGTGGGGAAATTGGATTACCTGAAGGTTCCTTCCAATTCTTTCTATCATCCTGTAAACTCAAATAATCAGTTAATATCATGACCTTTATAATATCAAGAATTGGGAAGTCTAATAGTTGATGGGGACACTGAGAGGCATCAGTTCTTACTTTTTGATGTTGTTGTTCAGTCATGCCTGACTCTTTGTGACCCCATTTGAGATTTTCCTGGCAAAGATAATGGAGTGGTTTGCCATTTCCTCCTCCAGATCATTTTACAGATGAGGAAACTGAGGCAAAGTGTTAAGTGACTTGCTTACAGTCACACAACTAGTAAATGTCTGAGATGAGATTTGAACTCATGAAGATGAGTCTTCCTGACTCCAGGCCCAGCACTCTATCCACTGAGTTGCCTACCTGTACTTTTTGCTGTAGACCTATACTAATGCCCTCTGGTTGTTGAAAACCCATGCCACTCATTTTATGATTTTACATATGGGGTTTTAACCTACAGGAATTCTAAATAGTATATTTGTAATCAATTAAAAAATGAGCATTCATTAAGAACTATCACATTGAGGCTCTGTATGCCTGACGGAGTCAGTATAATTTCAGAAAATGTTAATAGGAACTGATTTTGTGGATAAGTTCTAGTGAGATCATTTGAAATACTTCTGTATGGAGGAATATGTAGAAATATTCAGATAATATAAGCATATGAAAAATGCTCTAAATCATTATTGATTAGAGAAATGCAAATCAAAACAACTCTGAGGTGCCACATCTCATCAGCCAGGTTGGCTAAGATGACAAAACAGGAAAATGATAAATGCTGGAGAGGATGTGGACATATTGGAACACTAATGCACTGGTGGTGGAGTTGTGAACTGATCCAACCATTCTGGAGAGCAATCTGGAACTATGCCCAAAGGGCTATAAATAAGTGCATACCCTTTGACCCAGCAATACCACTTCTAGGGTTATATCCCAAAGAGATCAGAGAAGTGGGAGGAGGACCTGTATGTACAAAAATATTTATAGCAGCTCTTTTTGTGGTGGAAAAGAATTGGAAATTAAGGGGGTGCCCATCAATTGGGGAATGGCTGAACAAGTTGTGGTATATGAATGTGATGGAATACTATTGAGCAATAAGAAATGAGGAGCAGACAGACTTCATAATAACCTGGAGAGACTTCTATAAACTGATGCTGAATGAGAAGAGCAGAACCAGGAGAACTTTGTACACAATTATACACACAACGTGTGATGACTAACTTTGATAGACTGAGCTCCTCTAAGTAATGTAAAGTTGGAAGACAGCTCCAAAAGACTCATGATGGAAAGAGATATCCACATCCAGAGAAAGAACTACAGAGTCTGAATACAGATTGAAGCAAACTACTTACTCTCTTTCTTTATCTTGTTTTGTTTCCTCTTTCCCATTGTTCATTCCATTGATTATAATCCTTCTTTACAACTTGAATAATGTTTAATGTGAAGATATTTGTAGATCTTATATTTAATGGTATGCCACCATGGGGGAGGAAGAAGGAGAGAGGAAGGAGGAGAAAATTTGAAACTCAAGGGATTGTGGAACTGAATGTTGTAAACTAAAAATATAAATAAATAATTGTTAAAAATATATAAAAAAGAAATATTCAGATTATCCAAGGACTGATGCCTATAATGAATAGAGCATTTGACTTGGAGTCAGAATGGTTCAAATCCTACCTCACTTTCTCTTTTGGGTCCAATCTCATCCCTCAAACTAACTCTTGGACAATTTTAATTGGGTTTCCTGGAAGCGTCTCAAACTCAATCTTTCCCAAAGAGAATTCATTCTCCTTCCCCCCAAACCCTCTACTCTTCCCAATTTTCTTATTACACTTGAGCACATCAACATCCTCCCCATCATATAGGGTCAGAATCTCAGGATCATTGACAACTCTTCCAACATATCAAATCAATCACCAGATCTTGTTGTTTCTAACCTCACAAGATCTCTTTTCTACATCCCCTCCACTCACACTGGCACCACTCTTGTTGAGACTCTTGTCCCCACCCATGTGGTTATTACAGTAGTGTTCTTATTGGCCTCCTTACCTCATCTCTCTCTCTCCCCTCCAGTTCATCCTCTGAACAGGTGCCAACATGAATTTCTAAAAGAGTGAGTCTATGTCATCTCCCCCTGCTCAAAAAATTCCAGTGGCTCCCTATTACCACTAGGATCAAATATTAGGTCCTCTAAGTACTTAAATTTCTTCTCTACCTGGCCTCTTCCTATTTTTCCAATCTTTATTTAACATTCTCTACAATCTAACTAGATTGTACGTAACTATGTCTGCATCTATACTGCTCCTCAAATATGACATTCTATTTTTATCTCCATGGCTTTGCATGGATTGTCCCCATTTCCGCAATACTCTCTATCTTCACTTCTGTTTCTAGATAGTCTTGGCTTCTTTTAATATTCCAATTAAAAACAACAACAACAATTAGTATTTAGCATCGTGAGGTTTGCAAAGCATTTAACAAACATCTCATTTCATCTTCATAATAATCCTGGAAGGTAGGTATTATTACTATTCCCATTTTGCAATTCAAGAAGCTAAGGCAGACAGTAGTAAAGAGTCCAGGGTCACAAAACTAGTCACATGTCTGAGGCAGCATTTGCACTCAAGTCATCCCATTCCAGGTCCTATCCCCACACCCTCTCCACTGGGCTACCTAATCCTCTTTGCCCTTTTCACCTGAGACTTCTCCACTTAAGCGACGTGTATGTACTTTACACTCCAAAGTTATAAAATAGTTTCTGAACTAACTTCTGAGAAAGAAGTGATGTGATTAGTGTTCAGAGCCACTGAAGCCAGGGGAAGTCAATAAATTAATGACAGAGGACAATTCTACCTGAGGTTTACTGCAGAAGATGAAGGGATTTAGTGTTTCTTTTTGAAAAGCTAAGCTAAGCTTTTTCTGGTGATATTGACAGTTTTTCTTAGGGAAACCATACAGTAGAGAAAATATTTTCTTCACAAATGTTGTTCAGTCATTACATCATGTCCAACTCTTCATAACCCCCATTTGGGATTTTCTTAGCAAAGATACTGGAGTATTTTGCCATTCCCTTTTCCAGCTCATTTTCCAGATGAGGAAACTGAGGCAAACAGTTAAGTGACTTGCCCAAGGTCAAGTAAGTGTCTGAGGCCAGGTTGGAACTCACAAAGATGAGGCCTGGAACTCTATCCACTATGCCACTTAGCTACCCTTCACAACTGCCCCTTACCTAAAAGGAATGGATTATCCTGATTCATTTGATGGCAACTAGATGGTATAATGGTTAGATACACTGGAGTCAAGAAGATCTGAATTCAAATTCTTGCTCAGACTTTTAGTAGCTTAAGCCTTCTTAGCCTGAACATTCTCATTTATAAAATGTGGCTAATAACACCTGATTTAGCGGGTAATTGTGAGGATCAAACAGGGTAATATATGTAAAGTTCTTGCAAACCTTAGAGTGCCATATAAATGCTAGCTGTTATCCTCCTCCTCCTCCTCAATTTGAAAGTAATACCCACATTGACCAACGTTTCTTTCCCAGGTTTCATGTGTTTGGTGATGAACAAATGTTGTTTTCAAACTTTATAGGAAAAACTAATAGTCAATCAATGAAGCTACAAACATTTTTAACGTCTAACTAGACCTCTCTCCCCAGCCTTTACAGTAAAAACTGAAGCTTTCTAAAAGCCCATTTCTTTTAATGCTACAATTGCTCCACTGGAGGAAAAGAAAATCTTAAGTTTCTATATTAGATTTGTCCACAAAACCTACATAAAAGATACACATTGTGCTAAATACCCTGATCTAGGTCTTCTGTGTTTTAGACTGTTGAGATTTATTTTTTCTAAGTCAAACAAATTAAGGAAATAATTTTTAAAATTTTCATTTTATTCTTTCTTTTAGTGAACTTGGAATCGAGAACAGGGTTCTAATCCTACCTCACACTTACTAGATATGACTTAGAGCATGTCAACTCATCACCTATCTGGAGGCCCCCCAAATTATGTCATCCATAAAATTCAGGCTTTGGACTCATTTAAGCTACCATCCCTCTAGCTTTAAATCTGTTACCATGATCCTTGATCATAGCACTCTAATGAACCACTGAGCACACCAGATTTGTGATTCAATAATGACTCAAAATTCAGATACATACAGTTACAATCTTTGCACTGGAAGTGACTTCAGGTGTTATCTAGCCTAACCTAGACCTGCAGTATAAACCTTGTCTATAACATCTCAAAGATAAGGTCATCTAATCTCCATCTGGAGACCTCCAAGAAGAAAGAATTTACTGCTTAACACAGTGCCTACCTAGAGTGCAGGGCCTTAACGTAAGACTCCATCTTCATGAGCTCCATTCTGGCTTCAAACACTTATTAGTTGTCTGATCCTGGCCAAGACCCTGTTGGCCTCAGTTTCCTCATCTGTAAAATGAACTGGAGAAGGAAATGACAAACCACTCCAGTATCTTTGCCAAGAAAACCCCAGATGGGGTCATGGGGACAGGACTGAAGGATCATTTCACAATAACTAACTTCCTCAGGTGGCTCATTCAACTTTTGAGTAGCTCTAAGTATAAGAAACTTTAAAAAAATTGAACTAAAATTCACCTTCCAGGGGCGGCCAGGTGGCTCAGCGAGTAAGAGTACTGGCTCCAGTGTTGGGACAACCTGGGGCTCTGACACTCAGCACCACACCCAGAAATAACTGGCCGTGTAATCTTGAGCAAGTTACTTAACCCTGATTGCTTAAAAAAAATAAAATAAAATAAAATTCACCTTCCTGAAACTTTTAATCCCTGCCACTAGTTCTGGGGATAAGTAAAAAAAAAACAAAAGTCTAACCTTAATTTTCACAATTCTATGTTTGAAGATAAAATTCATACCCCTAACAAAGCTTTCTGTTCCCTTAGACCAAATACTTCTAGTTCTTCCAGCAGTTTCTTATCTGTATGCTCCATCCCACTGTATATCTTTCCTACCCTCCATGTTCAGAAGTGAACACAAAAACATACAGCACGGCTATTACTGCCTCCCTTGGGACACTATACCAATTGAAATGCCATCTTAGATTCCCCTGGCATTTTTGGTTCCCACATATCTTTGTAATCCATTATCACCATTTTCAAATCTTCATCTTACCCCCAATATATCTAAAATTCTCTTTTTACTGTCACTTCGTTCTAGGCTTTAGATTTCTTGCTAAGCTTATGGGCTACACTATTCTACTCTGTCAGACCTTAGTCATCTGCCTTGGCCTTCATTGTTTAAAAAGGTGAACTGTTCACTAAGTTTTGTGTAGCTATTCTAGCTTCTTTAAAATTTTCTATATTTTTCTATATTCAGAATCATTTGTACAACTATACTCTTGGGTGTCCTATTCCTCTTGAGCTAATCTTTGCTGAAAAATTTTAGGCCATGTATTCTTTTCTATTCCTTCTCTAAAATTCTTGGAAATCTGCCAATGTGGAGCTGAAGGGCATAGGGAATGTAAGGTCCCGCTAAGTATATTATTTATTGACTATCAAACTTCATCCCAGAGTCTAGGCAGGGGTGGGGAACTTTGGACTTGGATTCAGTCAAAGGGCCACACTTGAGTGCCTAGAGGGCCACATGTGGCCTCAAGGCCAGAGGTTCCCCATCCCTGGCTAGGGTATTCATAAGACTCTGCCTTTCTCTTTTTATCTTCCAGGAAGCTGAATATGTGGTGTGACCTTGGGAGGCTCCTCTCATGTCTATATCTACACTGAATTCTTCCTTAGGTCAAAATCAGACGCAGAGAAGAAGTCCCCCTCTAGCCAGTCCTTTGCCTTCTGAAGGATCAAATTATCAAGGCTAAGCATATCTCAGCAGCTGTTTTTAGCCAAAAGGGAGCTTCTTCTGAAGTCTCCACCTCTGCTAGCATCTCGCTTCCATACTGACTTTATGATCTGCCTCTGCTACTCACCATCCAGTCTTCCTTCTGGCAAGCTGGCCTATAATGTACTCTCAGCACACTGACTCTTATTTTTCTCTAGTGATCCCCCTCCAAGTGACCTCTACTCCATTTCCCCCTCTAGTTCACAGAGTTCCTTAAATAAGGATATCTTTTTAAATATGTGTAATCCTTCCTGTAAGTTTTCAGGGACTAACAAGGGCTCCCTGCGAGAGAGAATGCGAAGACACCAGGCACAGGGAATTGGGGACGGGACCATAGATTGCTGCTGTGCAAAGTTTCGAAGACCTAAAGATGGGCAGAGCAGAGGTTGTTCTAGGACACCAGATGCTAGGTAGGTAGTTAGGGCACCGGCAACAGAATGAAGCAGGAATAATAGCAATATTTTTCCCTTAGCTGGGAAGTAGCTGAAGATGTCCTCTTTTCCCTCCCCTTCAGCTGCCCAAAGATTTTCCCCCTAGACATTATATTCCCTTTACATAGATCTTTCATTGTGCAATGATGTTTTAAAATTAAGTTTAATTCATTTAGAGATCATTCTCTAGAGTTCTGTTGAGTATGATGAATGAAAGGATAGCTCTGAAGAATGTTTTTTTTTTTTTTTTGTATTACACAAAATAGGTAAGTTAGAACCCAATGTCTTATTGCTCACTGAGAGATGGAGGCTAAAGTTGTGTGACATACTTCAACACCACCTTTTTCTGGTTAGGATAGACAGGAGTGAGAAGGAAATAGACAGTTGCACACTACAGCCCCCTTTGACCTAAGGTGGCCCCCTAAGGTGACCTGAATCACCTCTCATCTCATTGTATTATGATCTCTAGTTCAATCTACTATTTTACCTAGACATAAGTAAATTCATGAGTATGTACTGGAATCAAAGAGTCTTACTAGCTCTCTTCCCAGATATTTATCTCCTGGGCATTCATAGACACATTCACTGCTATTCTTAAGTCACATTGACTACTTACTGTGGTATTAGCTTTAGCAATGATACACAGAAAATATGACCTTTGTCTATACAATTTTCAGTTTAAAGTTCCTTTAATAAAATCTGCAAGTCCCCTTAGTCTTTATTTGATGTACTCCATTTATGGCCAAGAGCCCATCATTCTTATATTTTAGGCCCTGATTGAGAAATCTAAGTTGTATATTCCCAGTCTTTTTAACTAGCTGTTCATTTTCCCAAATAATTTTTTTCTTTATTATAGCATACACTTTATCTTTGGTAGTAATGAAATATCACTTGTGTCCCTCATTTCCTATTTTCATTTCAGGATTTTGTAAGTCCAAGAGTTTTCAAGGTCAAATTTTCTTTTGGTAACCCTTGGCCCTCTATAAATCTCCAGAAATGGCTGGTGCTCACCAGGTTCAACAAGCCTTGGAGAGTCTCTATAACATCCCAGATCCATATCCTGGGAAGACAGCATTCTTTCCAATTTTTCCTGACAGGTAATCTCTGGACCTTTCATTAAGAAGTCACCAGACATCAGACATTCCTCCCTGGTCCTGTAGATCTTTGTAATTGTTCTAAATTATATGGGATATTTTTCTTGACAGGATCCAATTCTACTCTCAAACCTAGGATGACCCTAAACCTCATCCTTCAATTTTACAAAAATTGAAATTCCTTGCCCAAAAGGAGTTTGCATTCTTGCTTCTCTAATCCTGTGTCATACATGTTATTTCACTTCCAACTGGCAACCATTCAAATTCCCCTTGAATTTAATATTTTAATTAACTAGATTTAATATTTAAATTCCTCCCTGAAATTTATTATTATTCATATTCCCAGATATTGCTTTCATTTACCACAGACCTCTTATTACCATTCTTTTTTTCTACATAATTCCTCTACAGGAATCTTATTCTAAGATCTGAATGTGGCAGAGAGGTGATCTAGGCTCTCAAAGTCGATGCCAACAGAGAAAAATATCTGATTTTACCATGCTGGAATATATTTGAGAAGAATCCTGGTAGCACATCGCTTCTGCTTCCTGTGGCCCAGCCTAGTAAAATATAAAGGTGCTCACTAGTAGGGTGACCAATAAGGCTGGTCATATTCTTTGGCCATGGCAACCCATAAAACAAATACAAAATGGTCCTCAGTCCCGTATAACCCCCTTTCTGCTTCTTTGGTGAAAGTGACAAAGTGGTTAAAAAAATAATGGTGCTAAAAATAAATTTGTAGATTGTTTATAAACACTAACTTATCTACTGTTGCTATTCTAAATGGAAGATCTCTGTCCACTGACTGGATTTATGGCAAAAAAAAAACCACATCATATCAATATTGATAGTTTTGCTATAATAAAACCAAAAGGAGTTGCTAGATGGAAAGATGTTCCATGAGTTCCCCTGGTGAGGAAAATATAAATGTTCACAATTAAAATCACTGTGCACTCAAAGGCAATGGGAAACATCATCATGGCATAGCTAGTCAACATGTATTGCCGTGTTCATGGTGCTCATTTGCAAAAATATCATCACTAAGATAATTGCAGCTTATGTGCCAACATCTGCTGCAGAGTACTTACAGAAATTTTACAAAGAATTTTATGTGACCTTTCAAATTAAAATGTTTAATACCCATTGGCTTTAACACAAAGGCAGGGTAAAGGGCAGGATGGTGCAACATATGTTAAAAAAAAACACAAAAAACATGATTTTGAAATAAAAAAGGTTTAAAGTCTGTACTTGCTGTTTATGTATCTTCAAACAATTGATATTTTAGAATAAAAATAAAAATCAACAGCATATTAGAATACAAATGAGAAGCTATGATAAGCAATGGAGGCAATTTAAATCTATCATATTACATTAAGCTATTAATGCTGAAAAATGGATTAAAAAACAGACAAACTTTTGCTCCTTCTTAAAAGTTTAGTTGACTTAAATCAATTGCCACCAGGAGACCAAGAGCCTAGAAATTGCCTTAGTCAGCAAAGACTTCATTTTCATATCAAGAGATGTGGCAATCAAAATCAACACTGGATTGGGATACAAACCTACCATAAAAATCTTACAGAACAGATCTATGGAATGTGGAAAAAAAAACCCATGTTTACAGAAATCTTGGGGAGAAAATTAACTACACTTTAAGGCATTTTTAGGATGGAAATGGAAGGACAATATATATATATATATATACATATATATATAATATGATATAAATTATCTGTGAAGATTTCTATCACAAATTCTTTTCCATCAATGACAATGAAGTCACTACATTTGAACTTGTAACATTCCTGATGTGTTCTATCAAGAAATAGAAATGGCACTGAAGAAAACAGAATATATCAAAAGCTACTGACTCCTGATAACCTCTACACAATTTTTATGGGGAAAAAAAACTACAGAAACAGGTAGCATATTTGACGAAGGCACGAAAAGTACTGGTAAGCTTTTGCAGACAATATTCTACAGCTTACTTCATTTTTACAATATCCCAGAAGACTGAAATGTATAAAGAGTGTAAGATGCTGCTCTGGGTTTTGTTTCAAAAATATCAAAGAATGTTTAATTAGTAGAACAAAATGTCACTTCCAAAAGTCATTTTCCAAGCCTATGAAATTATTATTCCCTGCAATGCAATGATAATTTTGCTTGATAAAATCTGAATTTTAATATAAAAATCAGGTATAAAACAGAACTTTTGCTCACCTAAGGCAATTACCACTATCATGCAGGATGTCCAGAGTATAATTCAAATAAAAGATTCTCTAAAGATGAAATATCTTCCATATATTCCTGTTTGCACATAACATTGTGGTGATTGCATCAAGCCCTGGAACAAAGCAAAATATTCCAAATATAGCCTATAATAACACAAAGACATTTGTCCTAACTATCCACACAGGAATAACTAAGTGGATAAAGAATGTTTATAATTTAGACTGTGTTATGTTGCTGGATGAACAACCCACAAAGATGATCAGTACCTGTGTCTTGGACAAATAAACTAGATGTATAATGAAGTGTTCCCAAAATTAGATGCAGAATTGGAAGATAAAAGTTGGCTGAAGTGCTTTTGGGAAATTACACAATACTTTTTAGTGATCTCAAGTTTCTTCATGAAATAAGGGCCCATCTTTTTTTTTTCCTAACACTAATGTTCTTCCAGTGGTTCTTTATAGCAACAAATCAGGAAATACTCTGAGATTTGAAGAATCAAAGTTGAGGATTACCCACAAAGCAGTGGAGAACAGCATGGTAAATGTAAGTAGGTTAAAATATTTTACCAATGAAGAATTGCTTAGGAAAAGGTGTATAATCAGAGTACTATATGCCCTGTACAGGATAGGAGATGATCATGCAGGGAAAGCTAGAGGTAAGCAATGGAAAATCCACATACTCCACTGTTATCCACACAATGTCAAGAGATCTGGTAAAAACACATAGACACTGCATGGAGGCCCTATGGAAAATTTACAGGTGAATGTTATTATAATTATCAGCTATTAGAAGTATAACTACTTTAGCAATATTCATTTGCACAAAACAATGTACTAAGTTCAAATCTTTTTTAAACAGATGTTTGATTCTTTCTTAGACAAATTAGACATTAAAAAAATATACAAGGATTCAAAATCAAATTATTTCCTTTAAAGAAAAAGCAGCAACAATTCAGACCAGTCTTCCCCCAAATAAGGCATCTAGGAGTTAGCCTCCGACGTCTTCCTCACCAGTGATTATACTGATGCTGCTAGTGTCATGCTTTACTGCAATCTAAATTAAAAGATTACCTATGGATTTTAATTGTTCATATTAGTCCCGCTCCTTTCTCATTATCAAAACTAAGGGCTCTCTGAACTTTGAGGTATTAAAGACACCTTGTGTACTACAGAAACGAAATTTTTATATTAGAACCTTAAATACATTTGAAGAGGATTCTTTGGGCCAGGGGCTGGTGGTGGGGGTGGAGGGAGACACACAAAACCTCTTTAGAAAGCATTATAATCAAAAAGAGAAGTGGAAGACTTGAATTCTAGTTTTGACAATATCGCGTTAGGTTCAAGTAAAGGAATTCTCTTACAACATAAATTTAATGCTGGAAGGGAACTTAAAGCTCATCTAATCCAAATGTCTCCATTTTACACCTGAGGCCCAGAGAGATGATGGTGCTTACTGTAGGCCAGGCACTGTACTAAGTTCTTTATAATTATTAACTCACTGAATTCCCACAAGCCCGGGAGGTAGGTATTACTCATCCCTATTTTAAAGATGAAAAAGACAGGGATATATTTTAATATAAGTAGCAATACAATGATTTTTTTTTAATACCACTTGATTTAGATTCAAACAACCCACGTTGAAATCCTATCCATGGCTACTAGCAGACTGTGTGATCTTGGACAATGCCTCCACCCTTCTTAGTTTCCTTTTTCTCACTTGTAAAAATGAGAGGTTGAATTATGCTAACCAACTCTCACATCACTTATAACTCCAAATACAATGATGTTGCAGTTTTCTTACTGCTTTTAATTAATCTCAGGCAGATACTTATTATCTGTTGGGGGTACAAATAAAGATGCCAACTGAAATCTATAGAACACATCACAAAATCTCTGATGACTCACCACCTACTTTGAATATGACTTGAGGGAGATAGAGGGAAACACATAAAAACAGTACCCAGATTTTAGTGCAAACATAAACATATTCAGTCTCTAACTGGTAGCCTTAGAAAACAACATTTCTAAATGATAAAACTACAGTATAGTTAAATTTAGATTAATTTTAATAGAAAGGATGATGTAATTGCTTTGACTACTACCTAACATATATTACTCAAAGGCATGCATAGACAATATTTTACAGGTGTCAATAACAAATATTCACATAAACAAGGTGGCCCTAAAGCCTTAAAACTAAACTAAGACTTCTGTGTTACCCTGCATATAAATGTTTTTGCTTTGTTTTTTTAAATGTCAGATAAGTTTTACAATGAAGCAACTTTGGGGGAATTTTTCTATCACATGGGTTTTCAAAGTGTAAATTATATATACAGCAAGAATGTTTTTAATAAGAAAAAATTTCTAATCTGAATACTAAGCATTCAGAGTAAAGGACAAAATATTTATAAAAGACTGCTTCCATACACAGATCAAAACTGACGAGTAGTGTGGATGGCCTATTCAAAAGTGTCTGGTTTTGTCTGCATATTTGTAATCAGTCCTAAGCTATAGTATTCTATCTCCATTAATCCTACAATTCCTGGTCAGTCATTTTCAAAAATATCGTAAGCATCCTCCTAAGTTACTTCACTGAATCAAATTTCCAATATAGTAATAGCACGTGATATAGTATGTATCAACAAACTACACACAGAAATAACAAAAGATAAAGCTGACAAGTATTTATATTTAACATCTTTATTTTCTTCAGAATATTTTAATATCGAAGCCCAAATTGTTACTTAAGGGAGAGGGAAACAGAGAAACATGAAAAAGACAAACATTTCATTTAACTTATGGTATTGTGAGCAGTCACTTTTGTAGGCAACACTTTTTTTTTGTAGAAAAAAAAACAACAAAAAACAAACAGCACCATTAAAGAACGCATGATCCCTGAATTTTAAACAAAATACTGTCTAAAAAAAGTGTTAAAATGCTTCTTGCAGGCAGTCACATTTAGTCAGGTATCAAAGCAAGCATAACACAGTATTAAATTGTAGCAGTCCCATTGAAATCAACTGCTCCCCCTTCTGAGGATTTTGCAAACCATTTCTGAGTTTTGTTTTTATTTTTTTTCCTGTGGGAATGGTATTTTCTTTGGTAGAGGACTGAAGGAGGGTTTTACTTTTCTGTATGCTGATATAAAATGTCTATGTATGGTGCAAGGGCATTCACCCCAAGTCTGTATTTATCATGCATGTTATGTTTGGGTTGATTTCACATTTTGCTGTTATACTGTAGGAGTAATACTGCCTTTTAAAAAAGGCATTAAATGGCTAATGTCAAACAGATGTAAACATTCAGAATACTGACAACAAAAAAAAAAACACATGCGTGCACGCACGCACACACACACATACATACACACACAAAAAACCCTGTACTGAAAATGTGAATCAGATTAGGTTTCTGTGAAGTAAGGAATGGTGGGAGTTGTGAGTGTGGAAAATATTTTACAGCAGTACAAGAGAATTATGGCAACCAAGTAAAGCACTTTCTTCGTAACATTCATTTACAGTACAAATACAACAAAGTTATTCTACAGACTAAATTATTCTGTAACTATCAAATATAGTACAAAGAGAAATAGTATGTGCTATAAAAAAAGCAGCTCCTTTAAATTAGACTAAAAAAATGTTTTCTGTTGGTTTGACAGTGACAACACATGAGGGCTGAAGATGGAATTTTAAATTCAGGAAACATTTCAGCTACGTAGGCCCATGACAGCTAAGTACTGTCTCTAGGACTGTCCACATCACTCTCTGAAAACATACGGATGACGACCAGACGACTTTGCTACTGTCACAGAATGTCTACCTATGTCCTGCAGTTCACACCTGGGAAATGAGATGGTCATGGGCCTGAATCTGTGGAGATGGAGCTTCTGAGCTTGGCCAGCATTCAAGTGTTTTTCTTGGTACTTCACCATACCTTGTAGGAACTGTTAAACCAGAGGCTACAAGAACTTTGAAATTGTGCATGTGTTTGTCAAAGGAAATGAGGCTGCAGCATAGAGTACTTTTACCCCTGATGACATTGGAAAGCACCATACGCACCAGTTTATTCTGCTTTTATGTTAAACTGAGCAAGGAACTCTAGGGTCCAGAAATCAGCTAGACGTTCTACATAGCTCACCCCTACAACACAGGCTACCACAGGGAGTCGGCTGAGTAAAGAGGTCCAACCTCAGTAGTCTTTTTGCTTCATGTTAACCTACACTTTCCACAGACTACATCTCAGCAAGTAAACAGTATATAAATAGGGTGCTCAGTTCACCAAACTTTTTATTTTTCTCACTCTGGGGAAGAAAAGAATCTTCATATTGAGAATGAATTTTGTAGTAGGACACACTTCTTTCTTAGTGTGCTCCTTGGTACCTTACTGTCATTATACACCTCAGGTATATGCATATCATGAAGGAGGTGAGGTAGGGGAAGCAACTTTTCTTCCTTCCCCTGCTCCAAAAGTGCTACTTAGGAATTTTTTTTTAAAGAAAGGAAAACAAAACAAACAAACAAAAGGCAAGTGTGCAAATATTTTTCTTCCTGATGGGGATACATTAGGGCACAATAGTCCACAGGTATGACAGGACACATACCAAAGCCTTCATATTAACATAAAGCAAGAAGGAAATGGGCCAACTGCCTCATCTGTACTCAAAGGTAGCAGCTGGTGCAAATCGGCAAAGAGAAACCCAACTGGCCTAATTTGCATATGATGGCTTTATATGCACTCAATAGATACCTGCAGAATATCTGACCCCTCATGTTGCTTTTTACTTTTTTAATCTCACTATTTTTAGTGTGTGAACACAGCTGCTCAGTGACACCAAACTGCATAAGCACTAGGCTAGGAAACTTTATAAATTGGAGCAAAACCAGAATGGGCAAGAACAGGCAAAAATCAGCTGAAATTTGCTTTGAACTTGACTGCGCTCCGATTTAGGCTACAGAATGACTAAACACACGACCATCAATAGACTCTTAAAACCTAGTCAACGAAAAATCAAAGCTACAGAAGGCCACTTTTCTTTATCCCCCAAAAGCCGCTTGCAAGCAATATACAAAAATGACTGAGCTGATAAGAATGAGTTTAGTATCACATCAGTTGCATTCATATCTCACATACAAAGTGCAAATGTTTCGTTGGAATTTCTCTCAACACTGCATATCAGTCACTGCTACAATATCTTTCAATCTGCTGGTATAAACAGAGCCTCATACCCACACAGTAGCCAAAGAGTTTGGAACTAGGAGACGCACACTCCTGTTTCCTAGGGAGTGTTCACACAAAGATACACTAGCATATTCTTGTTGTCATTCTGCTCACCTGGGGAATGAAGTTCTTTGCTCTGACCCTTGCAAAAATGAAATACAATATAATGTGATACAAAGCAAAAGACACCACTACACTGAAGCTTGGCACACAAGAGGGGCTTATGCATCTTCTGAAGTCTATCCTGCTTCCTTTGGAATGGATTAAGTGCACTCCTGACTTCTTCAATGGTCAGTTTTATGGGAAAGAGAATAGCAAAAGTACTGAAATGCTGAATCACTTCACAAAAGGAGGCATTTGTAGAGAGAAAGTATCTTTCCATATTAGGAATTTTTGTTAATTAAAACTAACTTGTATCACTTAAAAGGAATTTGGCAATATCCTAACAATAAATAGGAGGGAAAAACATTTCAGAATCTTAAGTTGCTCATTTCAGTCCACTTTTATGATAAACTAAGGGAATGGCATAGCATTTATATTATTAAGATAATACCACATGTAAACAACCAGGTGGTCCTACCTAGATATAAATTACCATTTCTCCTATGCTTTTGTGTTTATTTTAGTGGTCACAGCCACATCAGTGGATGAGTTCACTCCAAATTTTTTGCTAATTTGGAGTAAAAAGGGTACATTAAATTTTTCTTCCTACAATTTGCATGTGCTTTTTTATACGTGCTTTCGTGACTAGAGCCCCCAAGTTACAACTGTTTTCAGATGTGATGGTAGCAAAAGCTTTTGGAAAGTAGCTAGAGTCCTCAACATGCATATTGTACTGGTTAAATACTGAAGGTCATTTTTCAAAGATACAGTATCCCTTTTTCAAAAAAGCACTCCCACTCCCCCGACACTAACAATGTCTGGAATTAAATTAAGAAAAAAAAATTTAAGCATGCATTATCTAGAAGTAATTTTTAAAATAAGGATTACAAATTCAGAGTCAAATATATTTATATAGAGTAAAACATGAGAAACATTTTAAAAGTGTTTTTACTAAATTAGCCCTCTAGTCTGACATTCACTTCCATCATCAAGGTCACCTTTTAAAAGATAGTGCCTGGCCTACGTGGAAAAGCCAGAATTCAAAAGTGTCATTGATGCAGGGCCACTATCATCTTTCCCTTCAAATTGTAATAGCTAATGAATGTATTCTACTGAATAAGATGGAAAGCATTTGCCACATTTATCCATTTATTTGCCTATATGTGAATACTTTAATTGGAGGGATTTTTTTTCCACCTTCAAGGGCCACGCATGAAGCTATGAAGAACACTACATAGTATTTATTGGGGCCACGTTGGTTACCCTGGACTTAAATTGGTGTGGCCAAGGTCATGTTATTGGCTCTGTGAGAACCACTTACGATTGAGGATGGATACTACTTCCCCAGATGGAAAAACCTGTGCAAATCTCTTAACAGGTCAAGCTATTCTATGTTAACAGTGTTTGGGAAAGCTAAATGGGGAAATCAATAAGAACTGTTGCTTTCATTAAACTCTTACCTCTATTAATATCTTGTGAGACTCAGCAAGCAAATAACTCCCTAGTCACACCTTTTACGTCTGAACCCTCACACCCCTCCCCACCCCGTTAATATGGGGCATAATCCATGGTAAAGGTAGGTAAGAATTAGTAGGCCAGATAACTCTTGAAATTTTTAATTTAGAGTAAAATACTAAACCATTTAAAATAACTATCTCCCTCTCCTGACTTCATTTTCTGTTGAAAGAAATCAAATTAACATGTCCTAATTATTTATCTCAGGGCATTTCAGATCAATTACCTAGGAAAACAAACACGGTACAATGTGTTCATGTTGGCAGGTTGTTTCCAAAGCTGGGAATGACACTTCTTAATACCCTCTTTTATCATGGCAACCAAGCCTATTGAAAACAAAACAAAACTAAAACCCACATACAACATGCCACTGAGACATTTCTGATGTGATGCATCCTTTTTAAGAGATTATTAATAAGGCAAAGGGGGCAGGGAAGGGAGAAAAGGAATTCAACTGTGAAGAATATAATCTCCCCTAAAATAAAATAAATTAGAATGATAGAAAGCACTGCAATTACATTATTTCTGTTTCTGACGTTTGGCTCCTCCACAGGGAAATGGGATACCGCACCTTGGACTTGGCTCCTATCGGACAACCAGGCAAGCGACACAGAGTTTGGAAGGGCCTATGCAGTCGTCATGGCAGAAGGCCCCACAGCCCTTGCACACAATCATGGCTTTCAGCCTGCAGGAACATTTCAACTCTAGCTCATCTGCATTGCTGTTGTCAGCAAAGTTTTGAACTGGAATCTGAGCATTCTGGGTAGAGAGGCCTGTAGTAGTGCTAGAAACACTTCCCAAAATTCCAATGGACTTTTCAATTGCAGAAGCTGCCCTTTTGAAGCTTGTGCTACCAAAGTGTATAGCTGGGTAATTTCCACAGAGCTGCTGTGGCGGCTGTGGCTGCACCTGCATTTTCTGAGCAGCTAATTGGGTAAAAGGCTTTTGTGGCTCAGAAAGGAGATAAGAAGAGAAATCTGCATTTTTTAGCCCAAAGGCTTTTAGCTGCTCTTTCACTTCACTCTGGTCGTAAGACACTTGCTTCATACTCAGTTCACAGCTGCTCAGACCTTCCTCAAAGGAAAGAGGTTCAGATTTTATATTGCTACATATGCCGGCTGGTTGTGGCCAACTAAGTCTTTTAGTGGTTTCCATAGTAACTGGTGGTTGTTTTTGATCAGGTGGGACATCTGCAGTAGTAAGGGAAGGTGGTATGGGAGGTGGGGGTGGTGGAGGGGGCGGCGGTGGAGGAAGGGGTGGGGGCGGGGGTGGGGGATGCACCAAGGATTTGTTCTGGATGGTGTGTGCAGCGCTGCCCATGTCATCACCTTCCTTAATGGAAATACTGGGTGATAACACACTGGCCAGCCTTAACTGGTGAGAGGTCGTTGGAATTCCAACCTCTGCCAAGCCCTTCTGCTCCAGGTGCCTGTTGAAGGCAAATGCATGGCAGCCAGCTGTGGCCTTGGAAGAGGCCTGCAAGAGAGCAGCGGAAGGGATGGGGCCCCGTGCAGTCACAGGCATTTGGTAAAACTGCTGTCGGTGTGAGGTGCTGGCATCCGGGTGAAAGCCGCCATTCTTGTCAACATGGAACAAGTTCTGCTGGAAGCTACAAGAGGGGAGCAGCCTCTTCTGCTGCTTCATCTCAGGGCTGTGAGCAATCCTGCTCGGGGCTGGGTGTTTGTTCATCCACTCTTGCTTAAAAGGCTGGCTGTGCCCCAGCTGATTCATGTTGGAGCTGATGACACATGGTGCCACTTTAACATCTGTGTCCATCAGCAGCTTTCCAGGCTCACATTTCACGTGAGCATGTTCCCCCACAGTCCTGGCCATCCTCTTTTTGGGGTGGTTTTCTCGCTTTCTAATCTGTAGCGGCACCAGAGTCCCTGCCAAGTAGCCTTTACCATCTGGATTTGGAGAGCTAGCAGGAGTTTCGACAATATTCCTCTCAGATGCTGTTTTGCACACTGAGGGAGCCTGCAGAGGCAGGGGAAGCCGGTGAATTTCTAGCTTGGCTCCTAATCGGGGCTGCGGCAGTGCTTTTTCTAAAGGCAGGTTGCCTTGTAATAACTGTGTCACGAGGGGGTTGTTGGCCTCTACAGATGACAGACGACAGCTTGAGTTTCCTCCACCCGGGACTCTCTTTATTGATTCTGTGGCCAATGACAGAGTCTCCTCCACGGAACTGGAGATAGATGCCTTAGAGCTCGGGGTCTGCTGAGTCCCTGGGGTGGCTACCTCAGCCTGCGCAGGCATTTCTGGTACAGAGAAGTCTTCAGTGTCCATTCTAAAGCACTTGTCAATTTCAGGGGTTTCTGACTTCACAGGAAGAGCAATCTTTGCCATAAGATTCCTAGGGTGTAACTCTGAGACATGGGTGTAGCTGGAATGCTCTGTTTTGATCGCCTTTGGGCAATTCTGCTCCAGGTATTCCTTATGTTTATTTGTGGCAGATGAATGGCTGGCCGCAGGAGGCTCTGTACTCATTGCGTCTTCACTGTTCCAACAAATCAGGTTACCCGTATTATACTGATTGCTACAGGTCGTGTCTGCTTCACTTTTGAAAGAAGTGGGGCCTTGTAACTGTTCAGCAAATCCATGACTAGGTGCGGTCACTTCACCTACTTTATCAGGAGAAGCAAGAGGCAATTCTCGGAGATGGGCGCAGGTGGAATTAGATGGTTTGCCATCCTGCTTTGCTGTAGTGGTAGCAATGAAGCCCAAGCCATGTTCCATGTTTTCCCCTGCCACTGGTTCGGGCCTGTTGATGACAGACACCTGAGGGCATGCCACATTCTGCAAGGCTGTTTCTGTCCTCGATGGCCTGTTCTGCACATCCAGGCCAGTTTCTGCACTCTCGATGGAAACAGTAAGTGATAGGCTGGAGCTCAGTGTGGCACTGTGATCAACAATGACTTTACAGGGAATTGATCTGTTCACTGCTGCTGGTGTGTAGCCTCCGGAGGGGTGCTGAGGTTTGCTGGAGTGATCTGTCCTTCTGACACCTGTACTTTTTTCCAAGTTTTCAGTCCCTAACTTTGTAGAGTTGTCATAAGAGCTTATTGTTAACACGTTTCCAGTAAACATAGCAATGGGTGGGCATTTAGCTGAGGAGTCTGTGACCGCAAGCCGGTCACTGCAGCTCAGAGCTGCTCTCACAGTGGTATTTGTAGACATGCTGGCCTGCTCATCACACCCAGGCATGGCTATCTTATCAGAAGGAAATCTGCCATTGGCTCCCACAGGGGGAACCAGGACAGAACCGGGAGGGGCATGATTTGGCAAATTATTTCCAATGGAGGGGGATGGCACAGTGGTATATTGACTGGAGATTAAATTATTATTAGCACTGTTGCTTGCTATTGGTAACCTTTTATCATCAACAGAGTTTGGTAAGACTGAACCCTCTGTGGAAGCTGGAACAGGAGCATTATCAATACATTTTGGTACAATGGCTACGCATGTAGCATCAGCTCCCTGGATGGTTTTTAACATACTTAAGTTACAAGCAGAGCCTGTAGTATTTGCACTGTCAACAGACATTAAAAGAGAAGATTTATCAACAGAACTTGCAAAGGGAAGTTCTTTAATTGTTCCCGACATGGCAGTGTTGCAGACAGACACAGGGACAGAATTTTTATTAAAAAGAAGGGGCATACCACCAGTTTCAGAAGAGGTAGATGAAATAACTTTCTCAGACAAATGTGACATAGGTATATTTTCATCAGAACTGTGCAGAGATATGTCAGAAGCAGTTTCTGGGAGCTTAGCAGGATTAAGTGACTGCTGCAATAAAGTGGGAGTCTCCCGGAGGGGAGCTGACTTGTTGCTAGGAGACCTGCAGTTTGGATTAACTATAATGACACCAGTTGAACCTTCCATCTTTGCATCGGGAGTGGTTGGAACTTCCAGAGCAGGAGAGCCATCCTTTGAGCTAATCTGTGGCAACCTGGCTTCTTTATTTGTCTGGAGTAAGTGAGCTCGGGCCTGATGCTTTGCAAAGAGCTTGGCTTTTGTTTGTTCTTTGATGTGCGCCAGGGTCCTGGTCTTCCCACCCTCACCTGGACTCCCCAGAGCTCCCGAGACGATGCTTGCAGCAGCGGCCACTGCAGCTGCCGCAGCAGCCTCTCTCTGAGCCCGAGCTTGCTGGGCTCTTGCCTTGATATCTGCGAGGGTCCTGGCACCTGTGTTCCTCCCTCCACTAACTGAGGTGCTGGGGGATGCTCGAGCCTCTGGCTTGGAGACTGGCTGGCTCTTGATAATAAAAGGAGGCCCAATTTTTGATAGCTGGATCTGAAGAAAAAAGAAGGGGGGGGGGAATGGAAATATTATTCTTCCACCACAACAAATATACTTACTCAGCTATTGCATAGTGAAGGACATGCTGCACTCTCATCACATTTTTCTTTTTGAGAAGAATAAGATATAAGTAAATCTTAATGATGGTCAGGGCTTTAGGGCATAAAGACAGGCTGATTCAACTCAGCACAAAAATGAAAATGATATAGTCATCTGCCACCATTCACTAAGCATTCTCTATCTGCTTTTAATCTGCTTAAAAACTAAGAACTGCACTCACTTGAAAAAAAAAGCACTCTTGTTAACACAAGAAAACAAGTAGAAAAACAAACCATTTTCACAATGTGTTTGTGTTTGGCTTAAGCTCCTCAGGGGCGTTTAGTTTACTAGTGACCTTGCTTTCTATGTGTGAAGATCTAACTTTAGCTAACTGAGGTTTGCCTATTCTTAACTGTGGTTTACTTAAAACAAATCAACAAAACAACCCACTGACTGAGAATCAGGAGACAGTTTTGAGCCCTAGTTCTGTCACCAATGATATGTATGGTGGGATGAGCCTTTTAACCTTCTCATAACTCAGCGTGTGCCCTTAACTGTACAATGGGGATAGTATGATGCGTTACTTGCCTCACAAAGTTTCTGTGAGGATTAAAAAGAGGAAAGGACATACAAAGTGTTATCATATTCATGGTGCAGGAACAAGATAGAGTCATTCTTGGAGTTAAGAAGAACTAAGTTCAAACCCAGCCTGTGGGCGAGTCATGCACTCTTCCTTACTGGAAAAAAGGAAGTCAAACCTACATAATTGCCCCTGTACCCTTTTCTTGTGAATAGATGATTTATTTAAGTGAGCACTCAGGCCAGCCATGTCTCTCATTCCTCTCCAGGCTGTGCTCCAGACTTCCTCTACCATGTCCTATACCAAGTACCTTATCTATACAAACTAAAAACTTCACAGATTGGCCATAAAGCTCAGTTGAGAAAATAGATGGAAAGACCTTAAGGCACTGAATGTTCGTTAGCGTTGTTATTAACACGAGCAACAATAATTATAAACCTCTTTAATCACAGTGGTTAGAGAGTCAGATTCTGGAGTGAGGAGGAGCTGGATCCAAGTCCTTCCACTGGTATGTAATTTCTGTTTAATGGTAGGCAAGTCAGCTCCCCACTGAGTGCCCCCAGAGAACTACCTACAACTGTAAGAACAGAACGCTTGCCGATCTTTGTCAGTGGTCAGATTTCTTCACTGAGCATTCCATACACCACTGAAATTATCAGTCTGAAGGAAAAAAAAAGGTATAAACTGAAATGACAGGTATCATGCTTTATTTCTAGTAAAGAATATGTGTCATCTAGCTTTCTCTGAATGTAACAAGGCACCCTCTTACTAAGAAAAAATATTCATGCACTGTTGCTTATCTTCTCTATATCATTCTAAGACTTAAATCATCTTAATTTCATTCTTTGATCAAGATCTAACATTAGTTAAATCATATATATCTGTTTTCCCAGAGAAACTCATAACATATTCTAGTGACAATTAAAAAAAATTCTGATAACTTTCTTCTGGATAATATTTAAAATGAAATTTTCTATTATAATCATTTGTTATCATATTCTGTAGAGACCTACCAAATTTTGATGCAATGGTTTTGCTATTCAAAAGAGTATACAACAGAAACAAAGGATTATAGTTTTAGAGTTGGAAGGGACCTTGGAGACCATTCTATTTCAAACTCCACTTTACATGAGAAAACTGAGATTCAGAGAGGTTAATTATCAGGGTAGTAAACGGAAGGCTGAAATTGTAACTCAGGTCCTCTGATTCCAAATCCAAATGTTCTCTTTCCACTATACTAATAACTAAGCCTTATGAATTTGGGGAATTGCAGTTGTGGGGAATGCTATATGATGGGAGTATGGCTATGAGACTTTATCATGGACAAGCAGGAAAGCCATTACTCAGGACAACACATCTTCTACTAGTTTTTTCTCGATCATCTTGTTACGCATAATATCCTAACTTAATGGGGGGGGGGGAATGGGGGATTAACTTCACTCCCGTTATTCGAGAGGCACCCCTTTCATACCCAGTACTTCTGTGACAAGAACGATCAGGATAATACATCTTAGATCCTTTCAAACTCTTCCCTTAACTTATATAACTAGAAAAAAAATGGAAAATAAAATTTGATAAACATAAAGAAGCTGGAAGTCAAAGTCAAACCTACAGTAATTGCCTGTGTATCCTTTCCTTCTGAATGGATGACTCCTCCCAGAGCCTCCATTTAAGGGAGCACTCAGGGCAGCCACATATCTCATGCCTCTCTAGGCTGTGCTCCAGACTTCCTCTACCATGCCCCATGCCTTTGACGCTTTCCCCCTACTCTTTTCCTGGTACCTTTGATGTGTTTTCTTCCCTTTCTAGAATGTAAGCTCCTTGGGGGCAGGGACTGCCTCTTTTCTACTTGTATTCTTTTCTATTTGTATTCTTAGTGCTTAGCACAGTGCCAGAGCACACAACAAGTGCTTAATAAATGTTTATTGACTAGCGAAAGAAAAAAAGCTCAACATGTGTTGCTTTACATGTAGGTCCTGCATATATGTGGATTTGTTGCAACACTTCAGAATACACAGTTATGAAGAAAAAAACTAAAATGAAAAGTAATCTTGTTGATTTTGAATAAACCTTATAATTAAGCTTATTACTACATGTAATTCATCTTTTACATTTTTATGGTTAAAGATTCAGAAAGCAAAAGTGTAAGTTTTTTAATGTTCTCCATGGGACTGGAACAGTGTACAACTGATGAGGAGGTTTGTTTTTTTTTAATCAGAGAGGGACCAACTAGTTGAGACCTGAAAAATGAAGCAGAAATTGATTTCATGTGCTTTCCATAGAAAGCATGAGTCTAGTCACATGTAGTGTTTATCTCATGCATTATCAACATGTGGTTTTTATTTATACATTCAGTCAGATTCTATCATATTACAAAGACTTAACAGAATTAATATTTTTACAACAGAGAATAAAGCGTCTAAAAACCAAAACATGCAAACAAGTTTTATTCCCGACTTGTCCAGTCTCCTACTGACTTTGGGGAAAGCATTTTTGTTCACTAAATCAGTAAAATTTCCTGTTTAGTAGACTCCATAAATGGTCTTAGATGTAAAACGCTGAATAAATTAGAGCAAAATTAAGCAAATAGAATTTTGATTATTAAAAGCATTTTCTCTAAGATTCATCCTTCATTATGTATGTTCATTGAACCTCAGAGCTGAAAGGGATCTTAGAGGCCATCTAATTCAACCTTTATCCAACATACGAACCCTGCTGATAACATCTCTGGCAAATGGTCTATCACTGGCAGAATGTAATGTATGTGGTAGAAACTTAGTAAATATTTATTGAGTGACTGATCATCCAGTCTCTGGCTTATGCACTTCCAACAATGAGGAGCTCACAAATGAACAAGGTAGCCTAGCTATAACTATTCAAATTAGAATCTACCTTCTGGGACTGCCTACTTATTTATCCTAGGTCTATTCTCTAAGGAAACAATAAGCTAGTTCTCCTTCAATATACACTTTATATAAATGAAGTCTATTATCAATGTTGGTTCCCTACTTCCCCAATCCCACACTCTTATTTTCCCTTCTCTCCTTGATTTCTAGTGACATGGTTTAAGTCCCCCTCACCATCCAGGTTGCCTTTTGGATTCTCAGTCCATTTAAGTAATGCCTCTCTTGGTCTACTTATGTAAGACTCATTTTCATTAAAACTTTACTATTTGAGTGCTGAAACCTACATGAATATATAATGCCATAGACTTGGTTTATATCAGAAAATTGAAAACCTGGGGATACTTTATGTATCTATATTAACTCTCGTCATTCAAGGCTTTTCAAAGTTCTTTGCAACATTATCCATGCATTAAAAGTTGACTTTCTACTACCACAACTAACACTACTATTACTAGTATTTATATAGGGTTTATATAGGTTTCATGGTTTTATATATACATATATACACATATATGTATGTATATATGTATAGTTATATACTTTACAAATTTTATTCCATTTTATCCTAACAACTCTGTGAGCTAGGTGCCATTATTTCCCCCATTTTGCAAAGGAGGAAACTGAGGCAAACAGAAGTGATTTGCCCAGGGTCACACAAATATTAAGTGACTGAGGTCACAGTTTTGTTTTGTTTTGCTTTTTGGAGGGGCAGTTGGGGTTAACTTGCCCAAGGTCACATGGCTAGTTTTTGTGTTAAGTGCCTGAGACCGGATTTGAACTCAGGTCCTCCTGACTCCAGAGCTGGTGCTCTATTCACTGTGCCACCTAGCCACCCCTTGAGGTCACATTTAAATTCAGGACTTCCTGACTCAAGGTCCACTGCTCTACCTAACTTATAGAAGAAAAAAGCAGGACCATGAAGACCTGCCCTAAATCACACAACTAAGCAGTTGTGAATCAGTAATAATAAAACTTGCATCTTGTGCCTCTCTGAATGAAATCTTATGATCATCAACATTTACTGAGAGGGGGAAACCATAAAACAAAGATTTCTGGACAGTAAGGAATCATCCATTTACCAAGTTTATAAAGAGAGGAGGCATATACAATAATTTTTGTTTGTTAAATGTAATCAATGGTTACCATCTACTCACTATATGATAGTTAATTAATAACTAAGGAAACAATCTAAGTTATATGATTTTGTAACACAACAGGCATAATAAATGGGGTGATAAACTCTCCAGTCAGTCCAAAGACCTTGAATACAGTGAGACTGATTTTTATTTATTAAAAACAATCAAATAAAATCAATTATAAGAAAATAATTATCTAAGGTACAAGCCAGTATATAAAATTAGATAATCTGATTTCTAACTGGAGGAAAAATTAGGGGTTTCCAAGTTGGGAGGGGGACGAGTAGGTCTTAGTGTCTTTCTTTTCCCAAAATCAAGAGATGGTGATTAATTGCATGCACCTGCACTTAAGAAAGGATAGGTGGCTTTTACCATCTAGTCTCCCATGGATGATGTGCAGAAAAACAAGAAGGAAAAGAATACATGTATCAGCACAAGATGGAATCAGTGTTCATGAAATATATTCTAATCGGGTTTCTTGATGCCCACACCAAATTAACTCCATTTTGTAGCTGGCCTTCACTCCACCTCATCGCCACCCAGTACAGACACACAAAGGCAGTGTGTGCCTTTTCCCAACGTGGCCCATATTACTTCCTGTTTTCACCCTTACTGAAAACAGCCTCAGACCTGATTACGTGATGTAGCGTGCTAAGGCATTATAAAGTTGCTTGAGATCATTTATAAATTGTATAAACTCACTTCAGATTTGGTAAGAGTTGCCTGAATGGATGAGACTGGAACAATGCCCCACTTTCTGTCCCTTTAAATGACTCTACATGTTCCAATACCGTACCTTGAGAGGTGGTACCCTGGGCTCCTCTCGTGGAGGCTGTTCTTTTTCAATCGGGCTGATGGCTGAAGTGCTACGAGCTGTCTGATCATCTTCTATTCTAGCTCTCTTCTCCTTACAGATTCCAAAACTGTGCTGTTCTACAGTTTTCCTCTTTGAGATCTCTGGTTCCCTATTTTCATTTCTTATCCCTTCAGGTGACTTGGCAGGTTCTGAGGACTTAGAGGAATGTGAACTCTCCAATCGAGTCTGTGTGCTCCCCTGCTTGTGTGTTTTACTTCGAGATCCTTCAGAAAACGAAGCCTTATCTAATGAGGTATACTGTTTGTCATGTGATTTAGCTGAAGGAAGCTCACTGTTCTTACCCACGGTGCCTTCAGATGAAAGAGATCCCTCGGATGGTGAGGCTGTACCTTTCTTTTCAGTTCTTTGCTGGACATGATGACTTTTACCTTTCGTCACTTCTGGAGGAGAGAGCTCGGGAACAGATGCAACAACAGATTGCTCTGTTTCTGCAGGAGACTGACACAGTTGCTGATTCAGGTTTTTACTGTGAGTATCTTCAGCTGTTGAAGCTTCAGGAGCAACAGGTGGTGGATCCAGTTTAATAGTTTCAGGTGTACTTGGATGCATTGTCTGGTGAGTCATAAGGCTCTCTCCTGGAGGTTGAGAAAGGGTAGAATTTTCATCTTTAAGAGGGGAGAGTGGCTCTTCAGACATGGAAGGTGACTTTCTTGGCTGATGGATGAGCCTCTCACTCATGGAAGAACCAGAAATTGGAGATGTTTCTGAAGGGACAGGTAAACTGGTTACAATGGGTGTCTCTGATGTCAGAAGTACTGAAGACACTGAAGAAGTTTCTGATGTCAAAGGCAAATCAGACATTGGTGATGTTTCTGATGTTAAAGGCAAGTTAGATACTGGGGAGGCTTCTGATGTCAAAGGTAAATTGGACATGAGGGATGTTTCTGATGTTCCAGGAGAAGTGGACATTGGAGATATTTCTGACATCAAAGATGCATGAAGGTTTTCATCAGCAGGCTTTCTATTACTATCTGTGTCAGTGTTTTCAGTGCTCGATACCTCAGAACAAAAGGTTGTTTCAAGGGATGCTGGAGTACAGGGCTCTTCTGAAGTGGACTGCGTTTCTCCGCCTGGGGATGTCAGACCAGTGGATGCTCCCTCTGGGCTCTCTGAAGAGAAGGATGTTTCAGAGACACAAGCATTTTCAGAAAGCTGTTCATCAGGATCACTCTGTAGCTCCATATCCACAGCAATGCCTTCAGCAGGAAACAGTCCTTCTACATCTGGAGGAATAATCTGCGTTTCTGGGATACTGGATTCTTTTGTGGACTCTGGCTCCTTATCTGCTGTATCACTGACAGAATTCACAGAGGAAGCAGAAGGGGCTGGGGATTCACAGTCATCTTGCTGATCAATAACAACTGCCATTTCTTCCTGAGGGGATTCCAATTTCTCTTCCACCTTAATTTCAACATGAGGCAGTGTATCTAAGACATCATTCATCACGACACAGGCTTCTACATTTTCTTCAGCGGGCACTATCACTGACTCTTCACTTGGATTTGGGGGGCTCCCAGATTCTTCAGCAAACTCTGGTTCGGTCTTATGACTTTCATCCTGGCATTCACAGATAGTGGTTTCTACCTCTTCTGCAACTTCTTCCTGAATCACAGATTCTTCAGGGATGAAGATATCTTCTGATTCAGATTCTGTCATGATATTCTTAGTTGGGACCTGTTCCATGGAAGCACAGAAATCAGTTTCTGGAGAAGGTGGGATTTTTGTGCTTTTTGGCAACTGCTCTTCAAAGGATGATGGTGTAGAAGGACCAGGCAAACACGAAGACCCACACAAAGGTGTGTTTTCATCACCATCACTGTTTTCAACTGAAGTGAGCTTCATTGATTCTTCTCTTGACATACCCAGCCTGAGTAGAAATTATAGATATTAAATTACTATTCAATTATAGAAAATTAATGACATATGGCTTTTTCTCAGCTGACCTAATGGACAAATTGAATCTATATATGTTAAATAAATACTCCATTTATTTGGGCTACTTTACAGTACCTCAATTTTCCCACTGGTTTTAAAACTATGACTAAAATTAAATGACTTTTTTTGGTTTAATAATATGGATACCCAAAGATTATAAGCTTCCTGAAGGCAAGGATTCTGACTTACTTATCACTGTATTCCTCCATGGTTCTTTTAAAAGAATAGGCATACCCCCAAATAAATCTCCCCTTCCCCAGATCTGTGAATTCACTTGTAGAAGGAACTTCTGATGGAGAAATTCTCCCTATCAATTCATATGCACATCTCCTATGCAACTTTGTCTTCAACTGAAGGTAAGTATCTTACCCAGGGTCACACAGCCAGTATGAGCCAGAGGCAAGCCCTGAACCCAAGTCTTCCTCATTCTGAATTTGGCTTTCTATTCACTGTCATGAAGTGATCACAATACCTCCAGTAAACATTTATTCATGTAAATTAAAACTAGTCTTTTTCATAATCATGACCAGGTCAAGTATTCTATTTTACATTGTGAAAGCAAAGTAGGTGTCATTATAGGTAACAAAATTAAGGTGAGTAAAATCAGCATTTTATACTAACTGGACGAATATTTTTATAAGCACCTGTCTCAATGTGCCAAAAATAATATGAACACATGTGTGAAATGGGAGTAATGGAAAATCACAAGCCAATAAAAAGAGAGAAAGGAAACAGAAGTTTAATCTATTATTTTGACTGTATTCTAAGATATAAAGTGAATCTGACAATAGAGAATTCTCCACTGTCCCAGTAGAAATTAAGTTTCAAAACCCGATTCTGTATTATGATTAAAAAAAAAAAAGATTGAGTGAAAGTATGAAGGCAAATTGACTAAACAAGTTCCCTTTTTCTTAAAAGGTAACATACTAGGCTCTGACTTAGCTTTGTTATGTTTATAATGACAAAAGTCTGGTACAATAAATAGCAGTCTGTGCTTAGAATAGGGATTGTATTTTAAGTATCATCATAACTGAAAATATTTCTGTCAAGAATTGCAAATGGTATGCAAGACACTTTTTAGATGAATATGTGGTAGTACTAGATGTCAGAGAAATATTTCCTGCTAACTGAAATTAAATTACTGTGTAATGATTAAGAATGGGCAAAGAAACCAAGCAGAGGAACCCCAAAGAAAATCCACAGAGAGGGCACAAGAGAGCTCTAGTAACATCCAGGAATAAATCAAACAGACTGGACCTCTGATCATTTTAACAAGGCTGGGGCTATTAAAGGCAAAGTCCAAGACAAGATCTTGAAAATTAACCTTTGCTTCCTACCTCTACCTAAAGACAGATTTAAATAAGTTTATAAATTAGCTTATATGTTTCCTAGCAGGTGAAAAATAACTGTCCAGAGCAGGCCTGAACAACCTGTGGCCCAGGAAAACATTTGCATTTTTCACCTGCTACTTGAAATACTTTGACATGCCCATGGGCCATAAGCAGCCCACAGGCCACAGGTTGTGAAGGCCTGGACTAGAGAATAAATTTAGAGCAGAATAATTCCATGGAAATAGAATTCAGGAATAATCCTCATCAAGATCACCATTCCTTGGGACTAAGAAAGGAAGGGTAGGTGAAAAGGATTTAGGGAATGTACACATACAATCTGAGTCAACAGTGAGATAGGACTGTCACAATAATGAAATCTTAGATCAAAGGTAGTATATAAATGGGGGCAATAGTCCCACTATACTCTGCACTGGTTAGAACGTATCTGAAGTACTCTGTTAAGTTCAGAGCACTACATTTTAAAAGGGATATCGCCAAACTGGAGGGAGACTAGGCTTGTAAGAATACTTGAAAACATTAAGCTCACAGAGGAAAAAAGAATAGATAGCACTTGATATGACCAAAAGGTCACAGAAGATCAGATCCAAGAAAAGAATAAGCAATAAAATCCAAGGCTTCAAATTTCCACACACCAATAATGTCTAACAAGTGAAGTGAATTGAAGTGACACTAAAGAGAAGGGGTATCATGCCTAGAATACAGCTCTGAACGGAGAGAGACTGAAGGAAGAGGGCAGGTTAGCAAAGGGAGGACAGAGAAGCAGTAGAGCAAGCCAACAGCACTAAACACTAAGATACATTCAATGCAGGGGCCCGCGGTTGGGAACATCTGTATAAAGACTAACGGTGCCAGAGTGTCACTGAGGAACCACAAATCACCCAAAGAGAAAGAGGACACAGATAAGAAGTGCAGAGGGGAGCTTCAATCAGAGAAGCATTTGCTGAGGATCTCCCTCTTTCCCACCCCCAACTCTCTCTGAATGAGCTAAGATGCTAAGACAAACGAAAACGCTGATTTTTTTTTTTTTAAAAGGCTACATTGATGGAAAAAGAACAATAAAAGAAAGGATAGGATGACCCTTACAGGTGGATGAAACAATGATAACGGACAATGGAGAGGTGTCACTGCTGAGCTCTTTGGGAGCAAGGTCAATTTTTGGCCTTTCTTTGTATGCCCAGTGCTTATTAGCACAGTGCCTAGAACACTGGAAGTACTAAACGCTTGTTGATTTGACTCCCTGACTAATTATTTAGCTATTCTTTTCTCTGTCAAAGAGGCTAATATTGGCATTGTAAAGGATAAAATGAAAAGGTTACTAGGGAGTCGAGATTCAAGATTAACAGGGAGAGGGGCGGCTAGGTGGCTCAGTGAATAGAACACCAGCCCTGGAATCAGGAGGACTCTGACACTTAACACAAGCTGTGTGACATTGGGCAAGTCACTTCACCCTAATAGCCCTGCCTTACCCCTTGCAAAAAAAAAAAAAAAAATTAACAGGGAGACAGTAAGAGTACCTATTTGACCTTCATGAGTTAAAATGAATAGGTCATGTAGTCCAAAGAGATCAAAGAAAGAATAAAAAGACCCAATTATACAAAAATATTTGTAGCATGTCTTTTTTTGTAGTGACAAAGAACTGGAAACTAAGGAAATGCCTGAGAAGGGGAAAATGGCTAAACAAATTACAGTATATAAACAAAATGGACCCTTACTGTGCTATAAGAAATGGATGATTTCAGAGAAACCTAGGAAAACTTGTATGAACTAATAAGTAAGACTAACTTGGAGGACATTTTAAGCAACAGCAAACACACAATTCTGAAAACTGAAGAATGTCAGGATGAACCACAATTCCAGAAGACCAGTAATGAATTATGCTACCTACCTCCTAAACAAGAAGGGCTGGACCCAAGATGCTGAACAATACATAAAAATACATAGAGTTCTGGACAAGGCCAATGTGCAGATTTGTTTTGCTTAACTATGAATATTTGTTATGAGGGTTTTGTTTTTGTTTTCTTCAGCTAGTGGGGAGGAGTAGGCAAAAAGTGGAGAGGGTTAAGAACAGGGTGGTTAAAAAAAAAAAAAGGAAGGAGAGTCATTGAAGCTTTTTTTCTTTTTTTTTGGATTTTTGGAGGGCAGTTGGGGCTAAGTAACTTGCCTGAGGTCACACAGCTAGTTTTTTGTGTTACATGTCTGAGGCCAGATTTGAACTCAGGTCCTATTGACTCCAGGGCTGGTGCTCTGTTCACTGCATCACCTAGTCGACCCCTACTGAAGCATTTTAAACAATGAACAGGAGAGAAGGAAATCCATAAGGAATCAGAGATAAGCAGGACAGCCTTGAAAATTCTTTGTTGGATTTGTTATGGACTTAAAGGGGAGAACAAGATGTACATGGTGAAGATTTGGGATTTCAGGTGCATCTTCCTTTTTCTCATCTGCCATATATATGGGATTACTAATTTTGTTTGTTTTTAGCTCAGAATTAAAGAAAATAATTTTAAAAATAAAACAAATAGGAGAGGATGACTGACATCCCTGGTGAAAGAATTGATTACTAACAGACCCCTTTGTAATATCATGAGGAAAGGCAGTCAGTCAACAAGCATTTATCAGTGTTTATTACATGTCAGGCAGTATGCTAAGTATTAGAGATACTAAAAAAAAAAGGCAAGAAAGAGATAATAAAGGAAGGCAACAAAACCAAACAAAAAAACCAGTCCCTGATGTCAAGCAATGCCTAATGGGAGAGATGACAAGAAAACAACTTCATACAAATAAGACATATACAAGATAAATTGGATTTAATCAATAGACTGAAGGTACTAGAATTAAGCTTTTTGTAAAAGGTGAGATTTCAGCTGAGAATTGAAGGAAACCAAGAAGGGTAGGAGATGGAAGTAAGGAGGAAGAAAATTTGGGGGATTGGGGACAGCCTGTGAAAATGCTAGGAAATGTGAGATAAAGTGTCTTGTTTGAGGAACATGATGCAGTGTCTTGTTCTAGAAACAAATGGAGTGTCTTATTCAAGGAACAGGAAGGAGGCCAGTGTCCATGAATCACAGAGTACGTGGCAGTAAATAAGAAGACTGGAAAAGTAGTAAGCAGTCAAGTGATAAAAGGCTTTGAATGTCAAATGGAGGACTTTATATTTGATCCTAAAGGTGACAGGGAGCCACTGGAGTTTACTGAATGGGGGGCGAAGTGTGACATGGTTAGATCTGCGCTTTAGGAAGATCAATCTGACAGCTGAGTAGAAAATGGACTATAGTAAGAAGAGACTAGAGGCAGTGAAACCAAGGATCAGGCTATTGTAATAAGAACAGGAAGGAGACCAGTGTTTCATTACATCACAGATAATATGGGGACAAAATGTAAGAAAAAGGAAAAGATAGGAGAGGTCCACGTTATGATGGGCTTTAAAAGCAAGAGGATTTTATATTTGATCCTGGACATTAAAGGAATCCATATTCTATGTTATATAGGGGGACGATTTGGTCAGATCTGCACTCTAGGAAGATGAGTGGGCAGAGACTTCAGGCAGAGAGCCCAACCAGAAGGTTATGACATTACTACAAGCATAAGGCTATGAAAACCTGCAGCAGGGTAATAATGGCAGTGTCAGAGGCAAAAAGGGGGCAAATAGCCATTATGAAACTAAAAAGATGTTGAATAGGAAGACAGAAAGATGTCATAAAGATAGAAAATAGGACTTGGCAACAGATTTTATATGGGGGAGAGAGAGTGAGATTGTCAGCCTGTGTGATTGGGAATATGACCGTACCTTCAACAGTAACAGTGATACGGTGTAATGGAAATGGGCAAATATAATTTTCCTGATTTAAAAAAAAAAGGAAGAGAATATAGTCTTCAGACTACATTCTAGTGGACTTTTAATTTCTATCAACATTCAATAATGTGTTCTTGAAGGGATGATTACACTACATCTCTGATGAAGAAAATAGTGATCACAAAGAGCCATCTTGGCTTCATCAGAAATAGCTCAAGTCAGACTAAACTATATAATTACTAGACTAAAAGAGGAGAGGAATGCTATAGGTATGTTTTATCTAGTAAAAATTTAAGCTAAGCATTTGACAAAGACTTTCATACTAGTATGAAAGTCTCTGTGTGTGTAAGATGGAGAACAACTCACTAAATAGTAACAATACTCTCTTTTTATTTTTCATTGCAAAGATATATTACTATAGGAATGATATCAATAGTGGGCTTTTATGGACTAACTTGTGGCACCTAAAGATGATCTGTGCCAAGCAGCAAAAGAGGAATGGCCTGCCTTGGGAAGGCAGTGGGTTCTTGTCCAACGGAAGTCTTCAAGTAAAACTAGATTACTTTTTGGACTTATTTAAAAGAAAAGATTCTGGTTCAGTTATGTGTTTAACTAAATGGCCTCTTTCATCTCTGGGATTCTTGTGATTCTGTATATTAAAGTGGATGGCCAGACCCTAACTGTAGTTCACTATCACCGTGGAAGTTGTTCTTTGGTGGAATGCCTCAAAGCTTTATGCTTGATCATATGCTATTTAATAATTTTATCCATTATTTTAAAAGAGGCTTAAATGGCATTCCTAGCAAAACTTTTAGAAAAATGACACAGAGCTAGGAAGGATGTTGACATGCTCTACAAAAGAATTCAGATTCAGAGATCTTAACAGGTTAGAACAGTAGGCTACATCTAAACATGAGATAAATTTACTCTAGTCAAGTTTTATACTTCTGTTCTAAAGATCAACTTAACACATACAGGATGGGGGTGACTACAGTTAATCTGATAAAGACTGTGAGGTTTTAGTATTTATAAGCACATTTCAAGAGTGTGAAATGGTAACAAGAGAAATGTAAGAACCAGAATTATTAGGAAAATGATAATAAATCAATAATACTTTGTTCACTTCAGATCACAGAGAGTACTGAGATCAATTCTAGGCTCTAAGTTTTTGGAAGAACACTGAGATGCTGGGATTCTGTGAAGAGCAGAAGGGACATTAGAGAAAGCTGGTCAGGATGAAAAAGATCATGCCATAGAACAATCATTTGAAGGAATCAGAGATATTTAGTCTGGAGGAGAGAAGACTTTGGGGATACACCCCAGAGTATATGAAATGATTTTATGTGGAGGAGGGATTAAACTTGTCTTGCTTAGCTTTAAAAGTAAGACCTGGGAGTCAGGGGCAGAAGTTGTAGTAGGAGTTTTAGACTTGCTATAAGCAAAGACTTACTAACAAAGCCCCTCAGAAATGGAATGAGTTGACTGAAAAGGCAGTAGAAATGGGTTCTCTGTTACCTGGTCTCCAAATGAAGACCACTGGTCAGGTCTATTTGTAAAGGGGAATACTGTTTAGATAAGAGTTGGACAAAATGGGCCCTGAAGTTTCTTTCTGCTCTGAGATTATATGATTTTGCCTCTGTAGTTCATTTTCATACAAGTAATGTCTAAAGGGAATTCTGGAGGTGTCTAGCCTACAGAAGCAATGAATCATCAGGGGACACAATGTGCAGAAAAATGTCGAATGTTTCTGTGGGTCTACTGAAGCACAACTAGAACCAAAAGGCAGGATTTTCCAAGGAGCAAGTTTTATTTCAATGGAAAGGAAGGAATTTCTTACAACTGAATTTGCAAAATTGTAGTTTTTTGCATGTGGGGTAGTGAGTTTTCTCTTACTGAAAATATTCAAATTATCAAGGATGTCACAGAGGGAATTCCTGTGTAAGATAAGAAGTCAACTGATATAACTTCTAAGTGTATTCCAACTAAAGCCAAAAAGTTAAGTTTGGGCAAGACATATAGCCTGGCATGTGGTGAGCATCACATGTCAATTAAGGTGGTCAATATTAATGGTTAAGCTATTGAGGACTGTACTAAATGATTCAGTGTCACCCATAGATTTACAATATACATTCTCATGTAGAAATAGTACAGAAAGGGAAGGTAAGATAAATCAAATCAAGCTCATATGAATAGATTTTATGGACAGGAGTCAGGCAAGCAGATACAAGGAAGGTAGCAGGGAAGAAGGAAGGACTTATTAAGCACCGACTATGTGCCAGACTCTGTGCTAAAAACTTCATAAATATCATCTCATTTAGTTTTTACAACATCCCCAACTTATTCTCCTTATCCCTTACATATGGGGAAACTGAGACACAGATTGGTTAAGAGATTTGCCAAGGCCACATAGCTTCTGAAGCCATGTTTGAACTCGGATCTTCCTGACTGCGGGCCTAGAGTCCTATCCACTGCACCACCTAGCTGCCTTGGGAACAAAATATTCAACAGTTCTAAGATAACAAACCTGAGTGTCTTACTTTTAGGTCACTAGTATGACAATGAAAAGTTGACCTGGTTTTAGGTCAATAAGCCCATGAGAGACCATAACAAAAATACCAAACTCAAGGCAGAGAATTGAACATGGCAGGCCTTTAATGGATGCCAGTCTATCTGCCCAAATAATCGAGAAAAGAAGTGCTCAAGGAAGTAATAAAGACTTTTTCAACTTGATGGCAAAATACAAACACACATATATATGAACACACATACTCATCACACATGTAAGGGAAGATATGGAGGGGGGAGAATTCAAAGCTTATGGCTAAACAAGTCTTAGTATTGTATTGGTCAAGAGATTTGTTAAAACTGCTCAAGGACACAAAATATTTGCAAAGTTAGAAATAGCTAGGAAAGGACAAAGCAGATCAGTAAGGAAGAACTATCCTCTTCGAATTTACCCTCTCCCTATGTACTTCACTAAAAAAAGATAAACAGTTACAAAGGAAAAACTGTTGTCCCCTGCCACATCCTAAGAGGAACTCTAACTGAGGAACTTAAGCCTGATGACTTAAACTCTTGTGGGATGAAATGACTGCCAGACTCAAGATGCTAACTCAGTCATTAAGATGCCATTGCCAGTAAGAAATGCACTAAACAACAATTAAGTGGTGAATTACTGTGGCATGCAAAATTCTCTCCGGGGCTTGAACCACAGTCCTCAAAGTTGTTTTAGAGAAGGCACCTGGTATGACCCTGAACTTGATACTTTTTCAATCTCCAAAAATAAATAAATAAATAAAATTACTTATGATTAACTACGATTTGACATCCAATTGTCTTTGACAGTCCTCTGATTGCTCTCAAAAGTAGGTCTTCATTTTACATTAATGTTGCTACCTGGTAGATGCCTCTAATGGCCACCATCCTCCTTAAATAGGCAGTTTACTACATCAACTCATTGAGCCCAGGATTCCTCCTTTCGCAGGGGAATCACATGCTACAAGGGAAAAGAGCCAAGCCTGGTGCCTGAAAAGAATTCAGCACTTTTTTTTAAACATAAAATAAACAATTAAATTCAGGTTCAAGTCTAATAATTAAAAGTCAATGTACAGACTTTTTTTACACAGAAGGAAACCTAAATCCACAGTCAAAATTTGGTGACTGAATTTACCTTTCGTACAGACTGAACTATTCATGAGACTGTTGGCAGCAAGCTTTGTAAAATGTTTGATTTACAGGCATTTCGACCCAACATTTTAATTTCTTTCATAATCAACAGTGTATATAAATGTTGTATGGAAATAGCTTTAAGAAGTCTAAACACAAACACTCTCCACCCCAAAATAAAAACCTCAAAAACATAAAATCTATAAGAAGTGAACACAAGAAACAAATTATATATATATATAAATAAAAATAAGCAAGGGGGAATTGATCCATTAAAAAAAATAGTAACCACCTTTGCAACACAACATTTCCATAAATATACATTAACTTAGTTTTTACCTAAATAAGTGCTAAAAGTATTACGTTTATATTCAGCACCCTTACAAAAACAAGAAATTAATTTTTATTTATGAAAATACAAATACACCTAAAACATTTATTTCTAATATATTTATATATATCATGTATATTATATATAATAATTGAAGAAATATGAAGAAATAGATTCAAAAATGAAGAAATAGATTTTTAAAAAATTAACTACAAAAAATCAAAACTGACTTCTATGGTAAAATACCATGTGCTATTTTCAACCTGGAGTGAATTTTTATGGACAAGTTGTACACTCTTAAAAATGAGGTATTTTTTTTTTAAGCAATTGGGGTTAAGTAACTTGCTCAAGGTTATACGGCCAGTTATTTCTGGGTGTGGTGCTAAGTATCTGAGCCCAGATTTGATCCCCAGGTCATTCCAACACTGGGGCCGGTGCTCTTACTCGCTGTGTACCTGGCCGCCCCTAAGCAACTGGGGTTAAGTAACTTGTTCAAGGTTACACGGCCAGGTGTTTCTGGGTTGATGCTAAGTGTCTGAGCCTGGATTCGATACCCAGGTCATCCCGACATTGGGGCCGGTGCTCTTACTCGCTATTCCACCTGGCCGCCCCCAAAATGAGTTTTTAATGGGAGCGCGGACATGCCATCATAATTTTACCCGCAATTCCTTATACAAGGGAGCACCTGCCTTTTATCAAAGGTTTATTGAGTGCTATAAGATGAGTGTGCTCTTAAAGGAAAGAATTATATATTTCTCTCTAAAAGAAATGAAAAAAATACTCCAATACTTACTTTTCTCCATAAAATCTTTCAAAGAATTTCTCTTTCCAAGGTTCTGTTTTCTTTTCCTTCTCAATTTCTTGCCTTATCCGTAACTGCATTTCTGGGGTAAACTCTCCTAGAAGATAAATGCTAACACTTTGAATAAAAGCGATACCACCTCTTCCACTTTGTCAAAGGTCATACACATAGCGAGTAGCAGACTGAAGATTCAAACTCCCTGTTCTTTTCAATACAACAAAGAAGTAAGGGGGAAGCTTCTGCCTCGAGGCAGCAGATAAGGGGGTGGAGTCAGACAGAAGCTAGAACAACCCAGGTCTTTTTATCCTTGGCACCAGGCAAGGGTCAAGGATTAGATTATCACCCACTTCACACAATCTTCAACAGAAAATTACACACACACACACACAATAGGTTGATAGAATCATAGATCTAGATCTGGAAACAAGAAGTTCAACTTCTTAAATTTGCAAATGGAGAAACTGAGGTCCTTGGAGGTTAAACAATTCACCCAAGTTCACAAAGGAAAAAAAATCTGAGGTAGATTTGAACGTAGGTCCTCTAAAACTTACTGAAAGCATTAGGAAAACCCCTTGGAATTTGCTGAAACATGATTTGACTTGTACTAAATTAAATTATTATTCAGAAGACTTTTGACAAATTGGGAAATTTGAGAAAGGATACAAAGTCCAGAGCATTTTGGAGACACAGTTTTTTTTTCAGATACTTCAATGTTTCAAAGACCTATAATACTGCTGGAGGGGATACCCTCTTCCCTGAATAGGTTGCAACCTCTTAATAGATTGCCTTAGAATGACAGGATCACAGACTTGGAGATGGAAGGGAATTTAGAGATTGTCTAATTCAAACACCTCATTTTACAGATAAGGAAACAGAGGTCCAAAGAATGTGACTGGTCAAAGATCACACAGGTAGGAAGTGACAGAGATAGCCTTTGTGTCTTTGTGACACTTCAAAGACCACCTTTGCAAGCTGCTTCCTTACTCTTCCCCACTAGATTAATCACTCTATGGCCAACCTGGCAAGGAGCCCTTAAGAATTTTAGCTAGGCTGGCGATCTTCAGTAACAAGCATAGAATCCAGTATCACTGTCTTTCCATTTAAGCAGGACATGCCAAAGCTTCCCTTCCTGGTTATTCTAGAAAACTAGGCAAACAGTGAGTGATTTTCATGTCATAATGAGTCAGTAGAGTAGGATTTTGAGACTTGATGTCACAGGGTAAGAAAAATGGAAATTTACCTTCTGCTAATCGCTGTTTCCATCCTTGTGCTGCATATGCAAAGAATTCATTATTTAGGGCAGAACTACTGAGGCGTAAAACTCCATCACTTCCCATCTAGAAAATAAGCCAATAAAAATAAAGCACAATAATCAGAAAGATGTTCAACTAAGATTACATAGAAATAAACTGAAAATTCCAATTAAGGAAAATGTGAAGCTTAGAGTACAAAAGAAGGAAGATAAAGGAAAAAAGAAAGTAACAAAATAAATGGATTTCTAGTATTAAAATGGTAGGATTACGCCCTGTCATTCTTAAGACATGGGGGGAGGGGTGGGGCACAAGTGTGCTTATGTGTGTGTGTGCACGCGCGTGTGTGTGTGTGTATGTGTGTATGTACAATCTCCTATTATCCTTTATAAATGCCCTACCTAGGGGGAACTTCTAGACCTCCATCCAGCCTGTTTGTTGGTATCCATGGCTTAGGTCTGTCTCCCCCACTCTCTGGAATGCTTTTCTGTAGATAACACTATTAGCAATCTTATTAAACCTTTTCTTTTCCCTCTCCTTCCACTTTCTTTCACTCACTGGCTCCTTCCTAATGAAACAACTTCCCTGTCTACACTTTCCAGCACTAACTGAAATTTTCACTTGAAAACCCTTGACTCAATGGTTAATGTGGGGGAACTGCTCCTTGTTCCCCATTACCACTTCTAAATTCCCCCTTTATCACCATCACTCAGTAACCTTTTCTTCCTGAGTAACCTTTAAGGTTCATACAAACCATTTTTATCACCCAATTAAGATTCTGGTGGCTCTTGTTTACTGACCTACAGGATACTCCCCTTCCTTTGTCAATGGGTACCTGACTTCTAGTCTTTCTCTCTTCCCCAATTCTTGCCCTCATACCAAGGGACTTCCTCATATTAATATTCTTCTTAGACTCCCTCAAAAACTTTAACCTCTCAATCTCTCAATTCACATGAACTATTCCTCCATTCCATCTCACCAACATACAGAGATGATCATGTTCTTCCTTAATCTTGCAATCAGTCAAAAATAGCCTTCCCGTGTTCATCAACTATGAAAATCCTTTATCAGATCACAATTTGTTGTCATTCCATCTCTTCCTCTGCCTTGTAATCCCAAATCTTGTTCCTTGTCCTCATTGTGATCACTAATCCTTACACTTCTCAGTTCTTTCCCAGGATATCACTGTTACACAGGCCACACTCTATTCCACTCCTTTGGCCATCCTGACCCCTGCTAAACCAATTCAACTACACATGTTCCTCAGCTTTTCAGTCTTTTGCTCCTTATTTTATTGAAGAACCTGCCCAACCAAGCTTCAGCCCTAGATTATTCTCACCATCAATTGCCATCTTTTCTACACAGGCACTACTGAACAAGGCTGGAAAAAAAATTACTAAAACATTCTAACTTAAGACAACTACAAATTTGTTTTATGTAATCTCATCTGGGCCCTCAATGCAGCAAGGCAGTACTTTTACATCTCCCTAACTGACTTGGCATCTACTTATTCGCCATATACGTTTTTCAAAATCTTTTCATCCTTCCTCAAATTTCTATGTGTCCATCGATTAAAAACCTTGCCTCACATATCACTGAAAAAAAAAATGGGCCCATTGAATGAGAGGTTCTTCTCCCTTTCTCATATCCCTGAGATACATTCCTTCACTGTTTCTCCCCTTCACTTCTATTTCACATGAAGAGACAGTCCTTCTCCTTGCCAACATAAACCTTTCTCTGCACGCACAAATTCAATTCTGTGTTCTCCAGCACACAGCTCTCTATATCATCCCCACTCATTCACTTCTCTTTAGTCTCTTTCTCTCTGTATTGACTGTTTCCCTGTTCAGACATTTTTCAATCCTATCCAACTCTTTGTGACCCCATTTGGGGTTTTCTTGGGAAAAATACTGGAATAGTTTGCCATTTCCTTCTCCAACTCATTTTACAGATGAGAAAACCAAGGTAAACAGAGTAAAGTGATTTGCATCACAAAACTAGTGTTTCAGGAAAGATTCAAAAGGAAGATCAGTCTTCCTGACTCTAGGCCTGGCATTCTATTCACTAGCAACTCAAATGCTTCTATACTGCCTACAAATATGTCCATGACTCTCCCATCCTCAAATAATACTCACTTGATAATCTATCTGCAGTAACTCTTGTCCCATATCTTTCCTCTCTTTTGTAGCTTCACTCCTTGAAAGAGTAATTTAAAATTGTTACTTCCATGTCCTTTCCTCTCACTTCCTTCTTAATTTCTAGGCAGAACTCATAATTCAACTGAAACTGCTCTCTCTAAAATTACCAATGATCTCGTAATTACTAAATCTGATGTCCTTATTAAAAGTCCTCACTCTTTTTGACCTCTCTATGGTTTTAACACTGTCAATCACTCTCTTCTCTGGTTTTAGTGATACTCTATCCTGGTTCTCCAACTACATTTCTGACTATTCCTTCTTATTTTCCTTCTTCATCCAGGTCACACCTAAAAACCGTATCTGTCCTGGATTCTCTTTTCCTTTTATACTATTATTCTTAGTGATCTCATTAGCTCTAGTAGACTCAACTATCATCTCTGTGCAGGTGATTTTAGATTTATTTGTCCATTTCTAACTTTCCTTCCTGTCCTCTAGTCTCTTATTTCCAAGTGTCTACAAGGTATTTAGAATTCTATGTTTCATAGATATCTTAAACTCAAAAGGTTGAAAACTGAACTCATTTTCCCATAAACTCTCCCCTTTCCCTAACTTTCCTATTATGTGTATACCAACATCTTCCTATTCACCAGGGCTCAGAGAGTAGGCATCACCCTTGACTGATCACTCTCTCTCATCCTCACATCCAAACAGTTGCCAAGTCTTCTGTTTTCCTTGTATATTCCCCCCCCCCCATCTGTCCTCCATCATTGCCACCACACTGGTGCAGGCCCTCAACATCTCATACTTGGCCTATTATAATAGCCTACTGGTTGGTCTATCTGCCTTAGGTTTATACTCAGATGTCAAAATGATTCTTCTAAAGTGCGGGCCTGAGAAAAATCAATACCCCACTCCCATTCAATAGACAACAATGGTTCCCTATCTCCTCTAGGATCAAATATAAAATCCTGCTTGGCTTTTGAAGCCCTTTATACATGCCTCTTCTACCATTCTTGTTTCTTATACCTTACTTACCCCTACATACTCTGCAACCCAATGACATTGGCCTCCTTCCTGTTCCTCAAATAAGACACTTGAGCATCTCCCAGCTGTGAATGTCTTCACTGGCTGTTATTTTTTCTCTACTTATCTCTACCACCTAGTGGCTCCTTTCAAGTCTCAGCTAAATCTATAAGAAGCCCTTCCATTTTTTGTTTAATCTTAGTGCCTTCCCTCTAAGAAAACCCCACATTTATCATGCATATATTTCACTTGTACATTTCCACACTTTCTCTCTCCCACATTAGCAAGCTCCTTCAAAGTAGGGATTCTTTTTCCTGCCTTTCCTTGTATCTCTAGAGCTTAACACAGTGCCTGAAACAAAGTAGATGCTTAATAAATGCTTGATGAGTAACAGGATTTGGAACTTGAAAAGAATTTAATTTTACAGATGAAGAAATTAAGGATCAGAAAGTTCATAGAGATATCAGGTGCAAGAACCAGAATTCAAACCCTGTTCTGGTGACTCCAAATTTATAGTATTCTTTCCACTACAACATAAGGTAAGGCAGTTGATAGAAAGAGCACTGGATTAGGAACTAGATTTGAATCCCAGCTCTGTTAATAAATTAGGTATATTACTTTGCACAACTCAATTTAAGCTGGCTGAGGCTGTTTTCTTGGATGTAAAATGTAATAATAACACTTGCACTGCCTCTGTGAAGGGGTTCTTGTGAAGATCAATTTATAAAGTATATGTGAAAAAAACTTTTTAAAAAATATACCTATATTTGTGGTTAGCAAAGAATTGGAAATTAAGGGGGTGCCCATCAATTGGGGAATGCTGAACAAGTTGTGGTATATGCATGTTATAGAATACTATTGTGCTATAAGAAACGAGGAGCAGGCAGTCTTCATATTTACCTGGAGAGGCTTAAAAGAACTGATGCTGAGTGAGAAGAGTAAAACCAGGAGAAATTTGTACACAATTACAGACACAATGTATGTGTGATGACATACTTTGATAGACTGGACTCTTCTCAGCAATGCAGTGATATAAGTCAATCCCAAAAGACTCATGATGGAGAGAAATATGTGCATCTAGAGAAAGAACTAGAAAGAACTAAGTTTATATCCAGGTGGAAGCAAAATACCTGATCTTTTTCCTTCTCTTATTTGGTTTTATGTCCTCTTTACCATTTTTCATTCCAGCTGGTACAATCCGTCCTTATAACCTGACTAATGTATAATGTGAAAGTATTTACAGATCCTATACTTGACTATAAGCCGCCATGGGGGGGGGGGGACAAAATGTGAAACTCAAGGAATTGTGGAATTGAATCCTGTAAACTAAAAGGAAACAAACAAATTAATAAAAAAAAGATTTAAAAAAGTATAACTATAAAAGATTTTTGAATAAGAATTTTTACTAGTGATAATAATTACCAAAAAAAGGCTTTAAAAATCATTACTATGAATGCTAGCAAATTAAATATGATCAACACCTGAATCAGACATTACGCTTGGATATTCCTCATATTACTTCCTACATAGTAAATTTAAAAATCAAAATCATAATACTAAATCTGTCATAACTAGGCATTTTATTGCTTTCTGAAGTTTAGATAATAAATTTCTGCAAAAAAACTAAAAAAATTCATGCATACATAACCAACATCTTCTGTTCTTCCTCTGAACATTCACACAAAGAGAGGTTGGTATGCTAATGAAAAGGTTACAAATTTGAGTATGACTGAAAAATATATACTATTTCTTTCCAAAATACACACATGCATTAAATGGGGGAGGAGGGAATCAACCAAAAAGCCATGATGTGCTGAAATTAATGAAATTGAATTTGATAAGTATTTGTTTTCTGAATTAAGTGAAAAAGTAATATTGTTTCATATGAGCATAGCCCCTTGCACCCTGCAAATAAATATTAATACATGTTGGTTGGGCTAATAAATGTCTGTTAAATCAAAAAGGTTCTCTTCAGGACATAAAATATACACCATAAAGAGTCCTTTGCCAGTCAGAAGCTTATTAATCTAGTTAGTGGTAACATGAAAGCTTTAAAGCCAATTATTATATGATACTTTGTGAGGGAGACACAATTTCGCTGGTGTTGGTACCCCTTTCACAGATACAAATACCGATTCTCCCATTCCTTTTCATCCTATGTGATGCTAGCTCAAGTCTTTCCCTAATCCTCTATACTAGATTTAATGTTAGCTAAATTTGATTTATACAATTCCTAAATTAAATATGAATCACATTTCATTTTGTAATAGGTGTTTGTACTTGTTCTCTTAGGTTTGTGCAGGTCAGGGTTATCTCTGTTTTCTGCAGGCACTAGAAAGAAGAAGAATCCCATTTTTGCATTTTCCTAGGACAATTTTTGCCTGCATACACAAATTTGATGAATACCTTTACTCAGTACCAGTTTCTCATTAATTTTTTTTGTTTGAATTTGAGCCATGTCCCAAATTTGTAGTGGTGTTTTTGTTTTAAAGAAGATTTTCAGTAGATGAAAGATATGCTTCTTTTTCTTCAAAAAATCAGGCATGGGTCATTTTTGCAACTTGTATTTAGCTAATTAGAGCCTTTCTCTGTTTACAAAGTGCTAATGATGTCATGTACAAAATGAAACCTGCAAAAATTAAGCTGTCATTTTTGAGTATAGTTGCTGTCTAGTTAAATATCGATACTTATCCATGATTTGGGGGATAAATTTTTTCAGTGATATATCATTTATATAAATGTAAAAATACTTTTATATTATTCATACACTGTAATATAATAAGCACGATTGTGCTGAAGTTATTTATATTTACAAACATACATGTTATATTATTAATTATATCATATGTTATATACAACCGAATTATCTTTTTCATACAATGAATTACATATGCTTAATATATTTATGCAATTAATCAAACATTGAGTTGATTTGTGAAAGGGATATCCACAGTAGTGAAATTATGTATCCACCTATGTATCCTATAATAACTGGTAATAATGTTTTCACGTGACCCACCAAGTAGATTCACAAGCTCCTCAATGTCAAAGGACTCTCTATGGAATGTATTTTATGCTTGTTTACTGTTCTTTAATATTCTAGGGGCAATAGTGTATGTGATAAGCCCACTTCCTTTCTTCGTAGTATATCTTACTGGAGGAGAGTCAAGATGGCAAAGTGAGAAGAAACATTTTTGCCTAGCATACCTTCTCCACAATGACTTAGAAAATGTACCAGGTAAGTTTCTGATCAAGAAAGCCAAGAAAAAGACACAATGAGTCATTTTTCCAGCCCAGGGCAGGCAACGCCGACCAAACTATAGACAAGAGCGACAGGGATTGGCCAGAAATACATGTTACAGCAATGACAGGGAACATTTCAGTAGCCAAGAGAAAGAAGACCAAAACAGGGCACCCAAGAAGAAAGCAATTCCAGGAGATCCCTAAACTATCACTGGGTGCCATCTGGCATCTGTCACCAATTACCTAGGTCTGGTTCACAGATCCACAGCAGAGATATCACTCTAGAGCATGGGCCCTAGCTTTGTACTAGCAAGGAACAAGTTTCAGAAATGTAGCTGTGTGACTCTGATGCCAAGAATAGGGCAGCAGGGACTTGATACTAGCCTTTAGCCTACCTCCTAGGCTTGCAGTAGAATAACCAGAAAGGAGTTCCAGATCACAGAGGAAACAGTAGTTTAGTCATTCTAAACCTCAAAAACTTCCCATCTGGCTAAGGGATTGAGTTCATCAGCAGTCTGCTGATATTCCCAACCATACACATGCCAACAGCCCCAAACCAAGGGTCAGCGCAGAGCTCAGACTGGAAGGGCAGCAAATAGACCTTTCCTTGAATCAGACTACTTTAAAAGTAAAAACTTGCAGGCCCTCAGACTGAGTTGTAAAAGCAGTCAGTAATAAGGACACAAAGGGTCTGATATCCCCCCCACCTCTATCAAAAGCATGCAGAACCCAGCACTAACACAAAAAGTCCAAGTTAGGAAATAGGCTGGAAGATTGAGTGTAAAAATCCTGTCATAAAGAACTACTATGGTGATTGGGAAGCTCAAGACAAACAGAATTAAGAGGATGATGAAAAACACCTACAATTTATAAAGCCTCGAAGAAAAACGCAGCTTTGAAACAAGGCCAACACGAATTCCTGGAAGAGTTTAAAAACATCCCCTAAAAGATTAAAAAACAAAAACATATGAAAGTCGTGGAAGAAAGATTTGAAAAGAGAATTAACAGCTTGCAAAAAAGAGCACAAAAATCTTACTAAAGAAAGTAACTTCCTGAACATTAAAAGTTACCAAATGGAAGCTTATGATTCCATGAAACATCAAGAAATAATAAAGTCAAAAGTTTGGAAAATAGAAAAAATTGTGAAATATCTCATAGGAAAAATAACTATCTTGGAAAATTATGTGAGGAGAGATAATTTAAGAAGCATCAGAATACCTGAAAGTGATGAGCAAAAAAAAAAAGTTTGAATAGCATAAAAGAAAATTGGCCAGATACCTTAGAATCAAATTTGAAGGACTGACTGATTGGTCACTTCCTTAAACTCACAGTATATATTGTCAATAATATCTTTTATGCCAATTGTACAATCTAAGTCATTAATGAGACATGAAACAATGTAAGTTATTATTCCTGTTGTGCAACTTCTGTTAGCCCTTTGGATTATTTATAATTTTGATTCTTCTGAGGATCCATATAACATCACAGGTAGAACACTGATGTTAAAGAGAAGAGCTCTGTGACAGTGAGGATTTGGGGATCATTAAAAGCACTCCAAAATTTCCCTGCTGAGATTTTAGTATGATCTCCTCTTTCTCAATCTGTCCATCACCTATGATGCCTCTCTAAAACATGCATATTGTTGAACTAACTGTTAAGAATGAGCTTACTGTGCAAACTATGAAGTGGTTGGAAGCTATGTTTTTCATCTTTGTTTTTCCAGCATGGATTGTTATAAATGACTTCTTTGCATGTTGGTACATTTTACTCAAGAAGGTTTGTAATATTCTGGGACTCAATGCAATGGGTATAATGCCAAATTAAAAAAAAAAGAACATGTGGCAGATCTCATTATCAGATTTCTCTACTGACAAAATTGTTCTTTTAACTGTCAGCACTTCAGATAAGCATCTCTCCTTGTATCATCTATAACCACACATGTATAATCGTCAGTGAATCTCATCTGAATAAAGAAGAGGCCATTTAGTCCAACACACACCTGAACAAGAACCCTCCTCCTTAAACCATTCCCATAAACGATCTTTGACCTTTGCTGCTGGCCATTTTTTTCACCCACAGCCCACTTTTCCATATGACAGAAGTCAATAAGCATTTGAAAGACTGTCATGGTTTCCCAAATCACCTCTTCTCTAGGTTACATATAGCCAGTGCCTTCAATTGACTGTCACATAGTTTCAAGTTCAAAGAATTAAAAGTAGAAATATGAACAGAAATTAGAGCTTTTGCAGTAATTCAGAGTCAAAGAGATTGATTATTTTTTTCTGAGTAATAAAGAATCTCTCTAAAACTGTGAATGCTAGAAGATTGAGAACTCAAAAGAACAGAGGCAGAAGAAAGAAGATCAGAATAAAATCAAGACAAAGTAAAATTAGAAGAGCTCAAGAGAGCTCTGTATTCTTTGAACGCAGAAGACAATTTGAAAATGGTTGTTCTTTCATTAAAAAAAAAGAAATTCTATATTTAAGAAAATCACCCAAAAAAAAAACCTTCCAAAATATTGGCTACAGAGAATAAGAAAGAGATCAACAGAACAAATGGGACTGTAGGGAAAAAAACTCCAAGTTCCTCATCCAGAGTTACAGTCACCAACCTCCAAGGATTTACCTCACAATACTCAGATGGATCTGAACTCCCATGAATGTCCACACTTCATTTAATTATGCAGATGACCTCTCTCCATTTGGCCCTCACTTGTTTATGTACTGCCACAAGTTCATCACAAGAGATTCTCTATCTAAGAGCCTTTCTTGCTTTCTTTGGACTTCAAGATCTATCTATCTATAGCCCTTTAATTCTCTCAGCTGAACCCTAGTCTCATACCACCTATCTCCTAATTGACAATTTTGAACTGTCTTATATGTATCTCAAATTAATTATGTCAAAACCAGAACTCTGTATATTCTTTCACAATTTATAAATATTCTTTTTATCATAAAATCAATCATCCATAAATGTGAACATTTCAATATGAACTAGCTTGATATTTAATAATGGACCCCTTGGATGTGACTAAGTTTCTTCAGCTCATCCAAATATTCTTCCAATGATCTCTTATTAACTGCCAAATCTAACATCCTGATCTTGATCTTCTTAATCTGCTGTCTTTAACATGTGCATTACTCTCTCATTTTTCTTCTTTTTGGTGTGTGTGTGTGTGTGTGTGTGTGTGTTGAAATTGAGAGAGAGAGAGACAGTGCTCTGTTTCTCCTGCCATCTTTTTTTTAACATAAAATTTTGATCTTTTAAAAAATATTACTGGGGCAGCCAGGTAGCACAGTGAGTAAGAGCACCGGCTCCAGTGTCAGGATGACCTGGAGATTAAATCCCGGCTAAGACACTTAGCACCCACCCAAAAACACCTGGTCGTGTAACCTTGAGCAAGTTACTTAACCCCAATTGCTTAGGGGTGGCCAGGTGGCTCAGCAAGTAAGAGTACCGGCTCCAGTGTCGGGATGACCTGGGGATCACATCTGGGTTCAGATACTTAGCACCACACCCAGAAATAACTGGCCGTGTAACCTTGAGCAAGTTACTCAACGCCAATTGCTTAAAAAAAAAATTACCATAGTTTTTCTCTCTGGAGATACATGCCATATAACAAAAAGTATTTTTAAAGATAAAAAACAATGAAACAATCAACTAAGCCTCTCAATACTGAAAAAAATCTGAAAACACATACAGTATACAACACGTGTGGACCTCCCACTTGTGAAAAGACAAGGTTGGGAGTGCCCTTTCATACCTCTTCTTTCAAGCCATGATTGTTCCTTATAATTTTACAAAATTCACTTTGATTTTGTCTGTGGATGTGACTTACCCCATTCCACATCCACAGGCGTATATTTTCTTGGCTTTGTTTACTTCACTCTAAATCAGTTCATGTAAATCTTTCCACATTTCTTTGTATTTCATCATACTCATCCTTTCTTATAGTATAACAGAATTCCATTACATTCATGTACCACAATTTGTTTTGCCATTTCCCAAATGACAGGCATGTACTTTGTTTCTTGTTCTTTACTATTACAAAATACTTTGCTATATATATTTTGGTATAGATAAATAGATATGGATATATACATACATATATGAACTTTCTTCTTATCAATGGCCTCCTTGGGGTATAATCCCAATAATAAAATCTCTGGGTCAAGGGGTGTAGCCATTCCAGTCAATTTATGAGCATAATTTAAAATTCCTTTTCAAATGATGTACCAAATCACAGCTCCACCAACAATGCATTAGTGTGCCTATCTTTGCACAACTCCTTCAATACTGACTAGTGTCATCATTTGTCATCTTTGACAGTTTGTAGGGAATGAGGTGGAACCCCTGTTGCAGCAAGCACCCTAGAATACCCAGGGTGGCTGCTAACACAGGTTCTTAGATCTGCTTTTCTAAAGGAAAGCAACTCAAAATGGGTTAACAATCTTGCTTTAATCAATAAAACATATCATCTACTTAGTTCAGGGGAAAAAGTCAGCACCCTGAACTTCAGAGTATATAGTGGTAACAAGCAAACAGAAACATTTCAAGCAGATAGGCCTCCAACTGTCCAACCATTACATCTATACCTAGTCAGTTACCAGAGAGGGAAGCATCAACATCTGTGTTTTTCAAAGCCTGGGGGCTCTCAACGGCTGCCAAGAGTCTTCTCTGGTCAAATCACACAACACTTCTCAAAGTGAGCCCCCAAAACAAAGTCTCACATCAGGGTTTATATACCGTGTTTCCCCGATAATAAGACACTGTCTTATTAAATTTTTTGTAAAGAAAAACACCAGAGGGCTTATTTTCAGGGGAGGGCTTATGTTGTCCTGCCTCAGCTCTCCTCCGCGGCACTGCTCTCAATGGCGCCAGCAAGCAAATCACTGGGGAAGAACAGGATGACGCGCTCACTGCTGCAGCTCTGATTGGATGCAGCTCAGAGA